>NC_140486.1:33441099-34041099 GCF_964271855.1 Acomys minous
CAGTCGGAGAAAACAAACACATGGCAGGTTGAACTATAAAGGAATGAGCGTGGGCAACCATTTGCAAATGAGGATGTCCTTTGTAAGGGCACTCTCTATCTTGCTCCAAAGCACACTGTGGTCACAGGAACACTGTTGCTGGAGAATGGTGATGATTCTTCCCAACAATACTAGTGCATCACCATTAGCAACTCAAAAGAGTGAAAAGTATAAAATAATCCCTTTCATCTCCCAAAGAAATAATGGCAGTGCTCAACCTACTGGATGTGGGCACCTATGAATTCCTCCATGTTCATTCTGTTATTTTTTTTTTATTATTCCTAACAAGTAGGTACTTTTCTCGGTCCATCTCATGAATGGAGAGAGTAAAGGAAAGCCACTGGGCAGTTAAGGAAGGCCTTGGTGTTATCTGATTTACACTGAAGAACACATTGCCAGTTGCCATGGTGAGATTAGACTACAAAGGGCAACCATTATAAGTGGATGGACAATACTACAGCATAGCAGCATAACCAGAGACATCCTAAGAGGGATTTGATTGAGAATATATGTTAATTAATATGAATGTATGTCACGTATATGAGAGAGAGACTGACATAACCATTTTTCTTTCTCAAAACCAACAGTCTCTTAGCAGACTAAATGAAGGTTAACAAATGTCAAAAACAGTTCTCTACGCACTGCAGTCCACATGGAAGATGAAGTCAGGGAGTTTTGTTTGTTTGTTTGCTTTTTGTTTGTTTCCCTTGAGAATTCAGTGCTGTCCATCAAAGCTGCCTCTTTTTAAAAGGTTGTGATGTTGCTGTGGAGGAGAAAGCTGCCTCCAACCTTCCTCGTTCTGTTCTGCTGGCCTTGGTGAATGCCACATCACCTCTCCTGTGAACAGACTCCGTGTCACACACAGCACACTGTAAACAGGGAGGAACAGAGGACGGGAAGCTACAAGCTTGGGAGTGTGTTGAAATTCCCCAGCGTTCCCAGTGGTTTCCTGACTATCCCCTTTAGAAATTGTCCCTGTATGTAGAAACTTCATATGTAAGTAAGAGCAATGGGGATTCTAACATCTGGGAAATGAAAATATAAGAAGCAATTAAAGTCTTTGCCAGGCCTCCTGCCTTGGGAATCTGATTAAAATGAGTTCACTGTGGGTTCCAGAGTCCACGCTCCTAAACACAGAGCATTTCAAAATGGTACGGCATGCTGTAGACATTTTGTCTAGGCAAAGCTTTCATTTTGTTCTCATCTCGCCTCCAACATGTTTGTCTCCTTTATGATTGCCTCATTGTGGTCTTGGTACTGCTATTCCCATATGTGTCTCTACTGTCTCCAAGCAGATTATATGTTCCAAGGCTTCTTTAATGTGGTGGCTCTACCACCATACTGTAAAGCTAGCATGAACCAAGATTCACTTGGAATGAGGTAGTCACAAAAGGGATGCACTATAGCCTTATAGCTGCCTATACGTGTATAAAGCACACTGACATAAAATTTACTTCGTAGAATGTAGTGTGCATAATTACTGCATATATAGTATATACACATAAAATACTGCATATTGTATACCACGTAGACAAACAGTTGTTTAGTGTCACATTTATTTTGTATGCTACCCATCTACCACCATCACCCAACACACACACACACACACACCCCACAAGCCTACAAACCCACATTTTAATAACATATATTCCATGTTGCCCATATGTAAGCAATTCAACCACATTAACCTTCAAAGGTCTTCTGGCCCCACATCATTTCCAGAGTAAAATTTTGTTGAGCTCATGAAACACATGCAATTTGTTTAACCTTTAATTTCAAGGGCTTTTTTTTTTTTTTTTTTTACAAATTACAGATTTCTAGATCACTGTGGAGCCCATCCTGAAGAGCTCTGAGTACTCCCAGATTAGATTACAGTAAATGGCTGCAGAACATGGCTGGGAGCCATTGGAATCCCTACACTGGAAACTATGTCAGATCTAACTGTTGGAGATCAACTCATCCGTAATCCCACGTCTAGAACCTAAGTCAACTCCCAGATCACCCTTGGGTTCAAACCTTCCATCAAGATCCCCAAGGACCTCCTTCACTGCAACTAAGTGCAGAGGACACTTTCTCCCTTATCTCTTCACTCACTTTTCCTGACCTGACCTGCAAACCACACCCAAGTGTCTTATCAGGATGTGAATTGCTAAGGTGATCTTTGAATGGAGGACTCAAGTCATCAAGCTTAGAAACAACTGCAGTTTCTTGAGCTATTTATAATAATTAACTTCTACATTCATTTTCCTCATCTTGTGCTCTAAATTTTACATTTTTACATAAAAAAATATTTTCATTTGAAACACCGGAACTAGCAGTTCCTGATTGAGCACTAGCTCATAGAAAACTAAAGCCTTGCTTGAGATGAAAAATATTCACTGAGGCCAAATAGACGTTCAAAATATTCATTCTCATTCTCTTTCTCTCTCTTTCTCTCTCTCTCTCTCTCTCTCTCTCTCTCTCTCTCTCTCTCTCTCTTTCTCTCTCCTTTCTAAAATTGCTTTGCTTTTAGTTTAGTACAGTTGATTTTTATTTTAAGATTTATTTCATTAGTTTATTTTCATTTATGTATATAGGTGCTTTGCCTGCATGTATGCCTGTGTACCAGGTGTGTGCCTGATGCCTGAAAATGTCCGTTGAGGGCATTGAATCCCCCTGGAACTGGTGTTAGAGGTGATTGTGAGCGGCCATGAGAGTGTTAGGAGCTGAACTCAGGTCCTCTGGAAGAGTAACAGCTGTTCTTAACTGCAACCTCCTTGGCACAATCCTTAGTCTTTCCTTTGATATTCCTATTTTTCCTTCTTTTTAATATCACAGGCATGCAACTCCATCTTAGTTCCCTCTTTATTTAGGGCAACGTTGCCCATTGCTGGAGTCGTCAGCCATTCATGTTCTAGATTCCTCTTAAACCAGCCTGCTCTGGCTCATGTGTTGAGATGTATTCCGAATACTAGGCCGTTGGGAGGTGATCCTGCTCCTGAGTGTTCTGAACTCATGGAAGAACTACTGCTATTGCTGTAGGAGTGGGTAAGTTGTCTTCGACTGAGCTCCTGGGTTCTGCCCTGGTCCTTTCTCATATGTGTCCATGTTCTTTCCGCTTCCAACATGGAATGACACAGAGGGAAAAACCCTCATCAGATGTGAGCCCTTCCACCTTGGACTTTTCAAGTGCCAGACCACAAGAAATAAATCTCTGACCTTTATAAATTACACAGTTCTGGTCTTTCTATTATAGCATCACAAAATAGCCACAGGACCCATCGGAACCAACTTAGACTGTCAATCTTAGTACACTTTTCTTCCTGAAGCATGTTATGCTAGAAGTCAAAATGTGAAAATCTGTGTGTCTTTATCAGCACCAGTGTTGGTATATGACTCTGGACAAGATAAGAAAATCACTTATAATGAAAACTGAGAGTAAAAATAAAATCCACATTATTGTGTTATTGTATTAAAGGACAAATGAGCCAACTATCTTTGGCAGTGTCGTTAGGTCTCAAAGAAACTGGGCCTGTTAACGTGTCAAAGCAGACACTGGCCAGCTCTCCCACCTTCACTAAGTACCTGTGGCTCCTCCCAGCACTCCTTACCCCACCTCCTAACCCTAAACCCTTCCCTCCTAGGGGCTGGGCTTCCACTTTCCCCAGCTTCTTTTCCCTACATAACTCAGCCATTTTGGCTACCCGTTCTTTTTGTTCTTTGTCTCCTGGCTGGCTCACCCTTAGCCTCCTTGCCCGCTCTTTTCTCTCTCCTTTTCCCCTCTTGCTCTCCCACTCTTGATCTTCTCTCATAGGATGGGTCACGCTGGACCCTTCCACATGCCTCTGGCTGTTTTCTCCCTCGTATCCACAATAAAACCTCCTCAGCCATCCCCAGGAGCTGTCATGTCCTGTACATGTCCATGTAAGTTTCTCAGACCTTTCTAAGTCATGGCTATCACACAGACTTTCTCACAACCAACTATGAAAGAAATTACTTTAAAGTAGGCACGGGTTCTCCTCTCAAAACTACAAGCACCAAGACGCCAATAAGTAGGTAGCCAGAGTTTATGATTTGGATACGAAGCTCACTATTGAAAGCTTGAACCCCAGTGTTGTCTAGGGAAGTAAAGCCTTGAGAAGAGACTGAAATCTTCGATTTTTTAAACACCAGCTCTGTAGCACATCTCTCGTTAGATGCCTTAAGACCACATATCATTATTTCTGGGTGTTAACAAAAGTTCCAGGAAAATTTTTCTCAAAATTGGTGCTCATCAAGATGAACTTTCTTCCCTCTAATGCTTTAAGGGCTAAGAAAATGTCCCTTCCTATAATGTCCCTTTTCAGAGCAGGAACCCCTGAAAAATAGGGTCCTTTTATTTGTCTTATTAGTCAAATTGTTCTCTGATAATGGGGTAACTATTTCACTCTAATCTAATTAGCTCAAGAGTTCAAAAGCTGTGGAGTACGCTTTGAAAGGATCCATAAAAAGAATGCTAAAGGTCAAATAGAGCTGGAACTTACAATGCCTCTGAAACTGTACCAAATGCAAGACCTCCAATAGTCACATACACTTTCACAGTGTAAGTTAATTAAGTTCTCCCCACGCTGGATGCTGAGCGGCCCCTTGCATTCCATGGGCTGACAATGTTTTTATGGTCGGTGTTATGACTAGATGCTGACTGCTGCAGGATCGTAATGGCATGGTGCCCGCTGCTCATTGTGTGCACACTGCTGAGGACAGAACAGCTGTCCGTTGACTCTGAAGGTAGAAATGCTGAGCATGCGCTGCCTGACTCAGAGCCGCTTCCAAATGGTACGCCCTTAGGTGTGTAATTTGGGGTCTCCATGGCACTCTCAGATCTTACTTAATTCTTAGTGGCTTAGGATCTTTCCATCAGCATCTTTCTGCCTTCCTTGTGGCAGACTTAGATCCTCAAATAAGTTTCTATAGACCAGAAATGAATAAAATATGACCCCCAGAGCTACCCAAAGAAAATCACATCATGGCAAATTACATCATGGCAAAAACTCATATTAATCTACCATTTGACACACTACTGTGGCAATTTTTTTCTATCAGTGCTACTTTTAGTCTCCTAGGAAAAAAAAAGAATATTAATTAAATTGACATTTCTTAGCTATCCTCCAATTCATACTAAGGGGAAATAGAAGGCAAGATGTCTGTCCTTGATAATATGTACCTGCTGTTGTGATAAAATACTGCCACAGATACAGTATAAGAAGGAAGGGCTCATTTGAAGGACAGCAAAGATGGGTGTATGTGTAGGAGGGCTTGTGGGGAGAAAGAGGAAAGGGAAAATGTGATCAGTTTATAATCTCAAAAGAAAAAGGCAGGAAGAAATGGTTGGATCTCTGAGATGGCTCAAGCCTGATGACTTATGTTTGATCCCCAGAACACATGTTAAAGGTAGAAGGACAGACAGACTCCACAGAATTGCCTTCTGCCCTCAATACACGCTGTGGTGCACACACACAGAGACAGACAGAGACAGAGACAGAGACAGAGACGGAGGGAGGTATACTCACATACTAAGAATAATACTAGTGAGAATCTGTCATTTTAAAAAAAAAAAAAGGGGTTTATTTGTCTTACATTTCAGGGTCCTGTCTATTATGGTGGAGAACTCCTGGTCTCAGGAAACAGAAGAGGCAGCAGGTCATGTTGTATCCAGTCTCCTTCATGATTCTAGACCTCGTCAAGTCGACAGATGAGATTAACAGTCTTATAAAGCATCATATCAAAAAGTCATGTTTGAGTGCCAGGCATGGCGGCGCACGCCTTGACTCCCAGCACATGGGAAACAGAGGCAGTCAGACCTCTGTGAGTTCAAGGCCAGCCAGGGGTATGTAGAGAGACCCTGTCTCAAACAAACAAACAACAAGCCATGTTTGAGACTTGTTGATGCTGAAGCTCCTGAAGGAACTTTGGTCAGGTGACTGTTTTACACACCTTGGACAAATTCCTTGAGGTAACCTTAGTTATTACCTAAAGAGGGCAAAGGTGACCCCGCGGACTTTGTGGACCAATAATTCGCATCACAAGTTGGTTCAATACAAAAGTAGAAAGGAACTGTAGCATTTGGCTGGACTTTCCTGATTTAAATTATACTTTCATTTAAAGTGATCCTTTCTCCTTGAATAGTACACGTCTTCATTATAAGTTTTAAATATTTTAATTATCTTGATAGACAAATCCCCTCTCTTCAAAAACACCTAAAAGTGCCACTCACAGATGTGTCATTCAGTTTCTAAATACTGTCTTTTATCACTTTAATATTTATTTAAGATGGATTGTGATAATTCTGTATTTACATGTAACTACAGCAAACAGCTCAGAAGGACTCTTTGTGTATCACTCCTCTCCAAAATGATCTCAATTTGGCTCTGCCCCTCGTCTCCACTTATAAAATATGAATATAAATGAAATCCCACAATGTTTATCCATAAGGGATTGGCTATTTGATTCTCAGCATAATTACTTGGCAATTCATCCAAGCTGTTACATGGATAAATAGCCCGTTCCTTTTCATAGCTGGGTATTACATGCTATATATGTATTCACCACTTTAATCATTTACTTATTGCAAAACGCTTGGGATGACTCCAAGTTTCAGCTATCCTGACTAAGAGTCCTGTGAACAGCTCTGTAGAGGTTTTTATGTGAACTTGAGCTTTCATGTTTTTTCCTTTTTATAACATTTCTATTGATTATTTGGGAGTTTTACACTATGAATTCCAATTACATTAACTTTCCAGTCTTTTCAGTTCCATCCTCCTTACATTTATGACTTCCCCCATTAAAGAAGAAGATGAAGAAGAAGAGGAGGAAGAAGAGGAAGAGGAGGAGGAGGAGGAGAAAAAACTCAAGTCCAATTTGTGTTGCGAGTATACTCCCTGGAGCGTGACCTTTAAGGGGCTTTAAGGCTAGCCCCTTAAATAAAACTGAGTCTCCTCCCACCCACACTCCCGCCAGAAGCCATCTATTGTGGAGAGCTACACTTCAGCTCCCTCAATTTTTTTGTTTTTGTTTTTGTTTTTGAGACAGTGTCTCTCTGTGTAACAACGCCCTGTTGTCTTGTACTCACTTTGTAGACCAGGTTGGCCTCAAACTAATAGAGATCTACCTGCCTCTGCCTCATGAGTGCTGGAATAAAAAGCATGAGCCACCACACTAAGAGTTCTCTTGGATGGCTTTCTCGCTAGGCTGTCACTTTTGAGGGGGAGGGTAGGAGTTGTCACATAGGCCTTCTATGTCCCTTTTTTAACAACTGTGAATCTGCAGTCATCAGTATCACAGTAAAAGTAGCATTCTTGCCCTTTACAGGCAGCGGGAGCCCACATTGTCTCCAGCCCCAGCATGTGCCACGGATGTCAGCATGATCTCTCGTGGCAGAGCAGACCACAGACATCACCAGCGCAGCCCTCTGCCACCGCACGGGCCATGACCACCGTCATAGCCCTCTGTAGCAGAACAGGCCAAGGACATCAACATGGCTTCAGGCAGCAGCACAGATCTCAGATACCTGCACGGCCTTTGGTGGTAACACAGGCCATGAACATCAACACAGCCCCTCGCTGGAGTAGGACCACAGAGCCAGACACTTCCCTGGGCGTCAGCACAGACAATAGACTTCAACATGGCCTCAGCGGGCAGTGCTGGCCACTCACATCAGTATGGCCCAAAGTGGAAGCTTGGCCCACAGACACCAACATGGCCTCAGGCGGCAGCACAGACCACAGATATCTTCATGGCTTTCAGTGGTAACTCAGCCCAAGGGCATCAACACGGGCCCTGGCTGCTGTAGAACCGTGGATATCCCACAAGCCTCGGGCTTCAATGTGGCCTGAGGCAGAGAACCATGGATACCAAAGTGGCCTTCAGGGCCAGCACAGCCCATAGAGGTCTTTTGAGGTGGTCCAGTCCAGAAAATGAACTGCTCTCCATCTCAGACGTCCTGCCATTGCTCAGAACCAGAGCGGGGATCATGTGGCTGAGCAGTGTTGGGGAAGGGGGCCCTGAGTCTGTGCAAACTCCAGCCTGCTGCAACTACCCTGTCAGCCCTACTTAGCAACATGTTCCCCCGTCTGTCCACTGAAGCCTTCTCTTAGGCCTGTCACTGCCATCAAGTCTCTCCACAATGCACTCACTGCTCGGTTCCTCCGTCCTTTCTGCCTCTCCATCGCATATTTATTGACCATAGCAATACTGGACACTACAGTGTGTCATATAGTGTATTTGTTTTGCCCAAACAGCTTTACATGCAAATATTCATTGCACCAGGTCATTGGTCTGGTTTAAGGTCTCTAGTTTCTGAAACACCATAAATACGGGACCGCCGTTGAGATTCATCTCAGACATCCTGGTGTTGCTCAGGGTTAGAGTGACGTTGTAGCTAGGCGGGGCATTGGAGGCAAGTTCTATGAGAGCTCTTGCCCTCGGTGTCTGTCACCCCAAGGCTTGCTGGGCTGAACATTTGTGCTTGTAGGCTGCTGGCGTCACCCTTGCCCTTCCCCCAAGCTGGAGGCTGGCTGCCAGGCCTAGGGCCAGCCCTATTCAATACTGACCTGTATAGTGTGTATTTTAAAATCTATTTTATTTGGGTTTTTATGCCTCTACCTCCCTTCTAACCCTTATCCCTTCCAACACCCCAATACCTGGTAGGAGAGAAAGAAAGTTATTGGGGAGAAAAGACAGACTATGTCTGTTTAATACTCCCTGCTGGTCAGGGTCATTGGGTTCCTTAGGGCAAGTCCAGTCTTCGCTTCGGGATATCTCCAGCTCCTCACCAACTGCATCAACAGCCACCAGGAAGGGGTGGGATGATGGGGAGGGGGGAGCAGCTGCCTCCTTCTTTCATGGAGTTCCTCCTTACTATTTTCTTCCTCCTCCAAGCCCCTCTGTTCCTCAGCCCCCTCTGGGCTCTGGCATTTTATACCCTTTCCAGAGTCCTCAGAATTAAACTATCTCCAGCTGCCTAAGATCGTAACCCTTTCAAAGCATGACACAATCACAGTTAACAGCTGTGGGCAATCTGAAGCAGCCCCATATCCCACACCTGGGATTAAAACAAAAACATGTTTACATAACATAACTGAGTTTTTAAAGACACCAAAACTTCCGTTACAGACCTGTTTTTGCAGAAGCTTGAGGCCACCACACATCTCCTTGTCATCAGTGCTGAGCCCCACAGCTCATCTGTACTGGCCTTTGTGCTTGTGCCCTACTGGCTGAGCCGCTAAGGGCATAGATTCATCATTTTCCACCCCTCGCTGCTCCATTCTGCCATCTTTCTTTCCAATTTAGTGAGTCCACTCTTTGTCTGTTTGTTTTTCGCTTTTTTTGAGGTAGGTTTCTCTGTGTAACAGCCCTGACCATCCTAGAGTTCTCTTTGTAGACCAGGCTGGCCTCGAACTCACAGAAATCTGCCTGCCTTTGCCTCCTGAGTGATGGGATTAAAAGTAGGTAGATAGCTCATTTCTCAAAAGATATTTTCCAGCATGGATGAATTATTTACATTCCCATCAGCAATATATGAGTGACACAGTTTTTCCCCATCCTCACAAGCATTTAATATTATGACTATTTTTAAATTGAGAATTAAGAATTAAATTCTGGCTTATATGTAATGATATCTTGCATTTTAATTTTCATTTCTCTGAAAGCTAATAAATTTGAACATCAGTACATATTTTTTTATTTCTTTCTCAATATTCTTTTCTTAGGGAAGTACTTCACTATCTTTCAGTTATTGTCTAATCACATTATTGCCTTCTAGCTATTGAGATTTTATTCTTGAGACTCTATTGTACACAAATTCACTCCAAAAACTATATAGTATACCCCTGTCAGGCTTCAACTTGTGGTAAGGCACCTGTTTTTGCCTCCCAGGTTTTGGTATAACAAATATGTGCCATCACACTCAGCTACTATAGACATCTGAGAGTTATTTTTGTAGTCTTATTTGGATAAGAGGCACTGAGTACAACTGACCCACTTCCCCATGTCTAGCCATCATCCTGTGTCATCCCAGTCAGACACATGTTTGCAATGTTTTCTCCCAATCTCAAAATTATCTACTCACTCTTATGACAGGATCTTTTTCAGAAGAAAAAAATTTAAATTTTAATGGAGTCCAATCAGTCAACTTTTTCTTTTTTAGATAAAACTTTTGTGTCAATACAGGAACTCTTTGCCTAGTTCAAGATTTCAAAGATTTTTTTTCTCCTGTTTCTTTTTCTAAATTTTTTGTAATTTTACATTTAAGTTTCGGATGAATTTCAAGTTAATAGTTAAGCACACAAAAATCAGTAGCCTTCCTATATACAAATGGTAAACAGACTAAGAAAGAAATCAGAGAAACAATACCTTTCACCCTGAGACATCTCTAAGCAAGTGCTGTGTGACAAAACTTTTCCTGTGGAGATGTAGCATTCATGTATACTCACTCCAGGTAGGGATGCTACATCAGACCCAAGTACAGATACCAGCAAAGTCCAATTTGGTGAGCCAATGACTTATTGGGGTGACTTACAGGAGCAGAAATGACTCAAAGGGAAAAGCTTCTCTACAGCAAAGGACACCATCGTTCAAGCAGAGGGATTTCTCTCTTTTTTTTTTCTTTTTTTTTTCTTTATTTCTTTCATTAGCTTGTTGATCAGGTAGATGAGACTGGCATCTTAGAGATTTGTTTGCTTTTATGCTTACATGTGTGAGTGTTTTGTCTGCATACCTGTCTGTGTACCACACGCATGCCTGATGCTCTTGAGCCACCCTGGGTGTGCTGGGAACTGAACTCTTTTCCTCTCCCAGAGTGGCCAATACTCCTTAACCACTGAGCCAGCTCCCCAGCCACAGATAAAATGAACTGTTTGAGAAAATATTCAACCAGCCTTGCTTACCTATATAATAAATGCCACCTTTTCATAGTATACATTTAAAATGCATTGTTTTGGAAATTTATCTGTTATTCAAAGTTGTTACTTCTGCCTATGACTGTTCAGCCTTGTTGGCTGTTGTTTACTTTATGGCATTGCCCCTGGCCTGTGTAAAACAAGTCAGCAAGTTTCTTCTTCTATTTGAAGAGGCTGTGTAGAAGCAGTTTTAACTCAGTTTAAAGGTGCCCCTACTGGTCTTTCTCTCTTGTCCCCTCTCCTTACCATTTTGGTGTCTCTGGGTGGGTAAGGAGAATCTTTGTCCCACAGATACAAATGAACTTTTCAGTCCACGCCCGAGTCTCTCCTGATAGCTCTGCCTGGACATCTGGGCATTTTTAATAGACAAAGAGAGTGCCAGACCCAAAAGAGCGTGAAATGGCCTCTTCAGCCACTGGTTTCCAAGGACAGTTCCCAGTTCAGTCCTTTTACTAGTGGTTGTTAGGCCCACATAGGGTTGTCAGAAAGACTTCAGTGCGCTCCAGAGAAAAAAATAAAGCCACTTGGGCCACTTTCATATATTTTTGGTTGTGAGCCTGTCCTTTAACCCCTGGGCCATCACTCCAGCTGTGCTTTCCTTTGCTAGACTGGAAGTCAGCTTAGGTCCAGGTGGTTCCACTGTGGTGTAGGAACACACAGAACATGCTGCCATGGCCTTCCTCTGAAGAGAGTATGTTATCAGCGTATGCTCTATAATAAGCTTTCCATAGTCTTGGAGTCCCAAACTGCCATGTTTTCTTCTCATCGCGTTTCATAGTTCTCCTTTAATTGTCCTTCACATCATTTTAAGGATCATAGCTGTGTTTAGTGGAAAGGAACAAGAAAAATAGATCTATAGCATCCGTCCAGACTGGGAGTGACCTTCACTCTTACTCATAGAAGCTTGAGGACCCATTCAATCCCCAGAGGTCTTAAATTACTTGAATTCAGCATAGATGAACAAGAACTTAATATGAAGACGAGGAAGAAGACAGAATCATACATCATTGGAATTGACCTAAAGCTGATGCAGCATAAACAGGCCAAGAGGAAAAAAAAAAAAACCTCCATAAACTAATGACAAGAAAATTTTTTTTCCTTTGTACTAGCTGCTGGCCAGTTCATCAAAACTCAGATTTATGTAATGTTTTGTTATGGGGATCTTGGAAATTTAGTGAAAATTGGGAAATAATAATACTATTCAAACCAACTAATTTAAAAAGAAGTCACTGTGTGAATTATTTGACATGCATGGATCATTTATTAGTCATCATCCATAAATTAAAGGAGACACCCTCATTTATATCTTAAATATTAATTAATTTATTTTGTGTGCGTAGTGGGGTCACTGAGTGTATCACACCACATATGTTCAGGAGCCAACAGAAGTCAGAAGAAGTTATCAGATCCCCTGGAAGTGAAGTTACACATGGTTACGAGCCACTGTGTGGGTCTTAGGAGTAGAGCCTGGTTACTCTATAAGAACACAAGTGCGTTTAACCACTGAGCCACCTCTCCAACCCTAGACACATTCATCACCTTCATTTGAAAGAGCTATAAGATAAATGAAGGCAGTAATAAGCAATAGCATATGTCTGTTGCTGTTGTAACTGTCCTACCCTCCTCCTTTTTTTTTTTTATCACCATTTACAGAACAGACATATTAGTTCCATAAGGCATGGATAACATACTCTTATCCATGTAGTCATTATCGACCAGTTTCTGCCTATGAGGGGTCAAACTTGGTGCTGTTTATTGAAACGTCCTCGTTGAAATTCCATTTAAGTGGGTAAGCATTTACCATTTGAGATTCTTGGATCCTTTAGCTAAGACAGAACCACTAGAACGAGAGGGAACACAGATTTGCACTGTGGGTTTAGTATTTTTTTGAAAGCAGCCCAGTCACACACATCATTGGCAAGTTTAGAATCCTCATTGGTACCCTCACCATTGTTAAATTACTTTCAGGAGTAACCCACTTCAGTACTGCAAAGGATGCCACAGCACAGGGCAATGGCTCTAATTAATTTGCCAAGTTGTATTGTAAAAATAATTGAATATAATGCCAGTTATGTGGTGACATGTGGTGCCCTCTTTGCCTTTTAACAGAATCACAACAGTATTGGCCAGTGTTGTTGAACCCATTAAGCCACTCACCCAAGTTGATTAAAAAAAAAAAAGCCAACAGAATTTCATGTTATATTTACTATGAGTGTTACTATCCTTAAGAAAATGCTTTAACAGCAACTATGTTTGGAACTTTAAAAATAGAACTCTGCAATTCAGAAAAAATAGCAGCAGCAGCAGACATTCAACTGGAAATCTTGAAAAAACCAAACCAAACCAAAAAACCTTTTGGGTTATGAACGATTGGCATGTATTTTTGATCCACATTAAATTTACTTAAATGGACATTGTGTTGTACTTTCAGAGTATTTTTTGAGTCCCAGGATATTTATGTTTCTATATAAAGAGAAAATCTATCAGCTGTTGCAAGTTTATGAAAAAGAAAAAAGCATGGCTAAAATTCATCTAGCACTAACTACATTGTCAGTTTATGGAGAAATTATTTTATTGCCCTGTTTATTATAGTCAATATCAATATTACCTAGGTACAATATGAAAGGCCTCTAGCAGTCTAGAGCTAACATGATAAACATGGCTCTGGCAAGCCATGTCCTTTTTCCCATTTCCTCTTTCTTGAAAAAAAGAAAGAAAGAGTATATTCCTAAAGCTATCCACCAAAGTCTATTCCCTTATTTGGCCACTTCCTCCTTCTGAGGTAGCTACCAAGGTCCAGCTGTCAAGGTATTGAAGTCCCACAATCAAAAGCCCCCATTTGGCTACCCTAAAAAACACGCCCAATCGAAATTAACCAACTCATCCTAAGGCTGGGCTCCCCCTTTCCTTTATGAACTGCCACTTGTCCATGGTTCTGCGCCCTCTCTATCCAGAGGCAGCCCTTGTCCTTTCACAGTTTTCCTTGCTCCTTTCCCCTTCTCCCTCACTCTCACTCTCCTGTCTTTGTCTCTTGTTTCCTGCCCTTTGTCCTTCTGGGACAAATAAATCTCCTTTGTGCTGAGCACTTGGCCTTGAGGTGTCTTGTGCTGAGTTTGAGGTCCCTTTCACGGTAACCTAGAACTGTAGTCACTATTGATGTATTTGAAGAGTTAAAGCTTTAAGTGACCTAAGGTTTCTGTCTCATCTGAACAACACCCATAAGCATAACAACTAATGCCAATTTTCAAGAAACGATCAAGGCAACGTAGTTAGTAGTTTCCAAACCCCTTAGGACCAGGGATGTTGCTTATTTATTTCCACTGCTGCTGAATTCGGTGCTTTTATTTTCTCCATAAAGTCACAATAGGTGTTCACTAGATATTTGTTAAATTATTAACTCACAACTACCCATGACTCAGCTCCAGGGCTTGTAAAGCTCTCTTCTGGACTCCAGGTGCACCTGAACCCACCCACTCACCCACATTCTCTCTCTCTCTCTCTCTCTCTCTCTCTCTCTCTCTCTCTCTCTCTCTCTCTCCTCTCTTCTCCTCTCTCTGTCTGTCTGTCTGTGTGTGTGTGTGTGTGTGTGTGTGCGTGCGTGCATGTGTGTGTGCGTGTGCGTGTGCGTGCGTGCGTGCGTGCGTGTGTTCTGGACTCACTCTGTAGACCAGGCTGGCTTCAAACTCAGAGATCTGCCTGCCTCTGCCTCCCAAGTGGTGAGATTATGGGTTTCATTCACATTTCAAGGCACACAGATACACATAATTTTCTTAAGTTAAAGAATGATACACTTTGAGGTTTTTCATCATAATGCTAAGTAGTTGCTGCTTTATTACCTAAATTCACATCTAACTCACAGTGCAAATGATGGAGCTGGATGCTAACGGTGTTGGGTAGACCCCAAGTGCGCAAGCGGGAAGGAAAGTTAAAATACACTGCCAGCCAGTGTTTGGCCAGATCTAGTTCTGGCTGGTAATAGTGGAAGAGTGGGTTGGATTGTATTGGAAGTTTTAGTTCCTTAAAAAGAAAAAACCCAGTTATATTATATGAACATGTTTTGTTTTAATCCCAGGTTTGGGATATGAGGCTGCTTTAGATCGTCCATCAGCAAAACTATTTGCGTCGTGTAGGCTCTGAAAAGGGTGTGATTTTTGCTAGCTCCAGATAGCTTAATTCTGAGGACCCTGGAGAGGGAATAAACGCCAGAGCCAGGAGAGAGACAGGGCATTCCGAGAAAGAAGAAGGCTGCTGGGGATCTCCCTGCTGCTCCTACTTGCAGTCTTTGCAGTTTGATAAGAAGTTGGAGATGTCCTGAAACGAATATTGGACTTGCCCCAAGGAACCCGATGACCTTAGCCAGCAGGAAGGAGCTAAAGAAAACTACACTCCCCTCTCCCCACTAATCTTCTTTCTTTCCTACCTGGTGTTGGGTTGTTGGAAGGGATTGGGGTAGAGAAGGAAGGTAGAGGTTTAAGAAATCCCAATAAAAATGGATTTTAAAATGTATACCTACAAGTGGCACCCAGATATATGGCTTGGAACAATGGGAAATCTAGTTTCTAATGCCATAGAAGAGGCATCAGGATATGAAGAAATGAATATACTATTTCAGGATGTCAGCGAAGGGTTTAGTGTGGCTACTGTTTCTGGGTTCTCTCCTGCTTTGCTTACAGAAGGGATTTCAGTTTATGCTTTGTCTTATTCCTGTATTCAATTGTTTGAAAAGGTTGAGAGAATGCTTGAACAATTGGAAAAGTTGCCAGTGGATATGGAGGGGTCTGAGGGGGAAAAAAAAGAGTGGATGATATAGGAAAATCAGAAAACTCAATTCTCTCATTTTTGAAAGGATTGCAGAGTTGACTGTGCAACTAGAGAGTTCGCGGGTAGAGATGGAAGCACTTGGGAAGTGAAGATTGTCTCTGGAACAGGGAGAACAAAGGGGTTCAGACCTGGAAACTGAGAGCTGGAGGTTCCCAAAATTGCAGCTCGCCCTACTCCGGGTGCTTTTAGTGTCACATACCCACAGGCCCTGGGCAGACTGGGGAGCCAGGAGAAGCAGGAGTGCATACAAGGCAAAGGTGTTACAGAGAAACAATTTTGAGAGAAAGGGTTAGCCTTGAGCAAACTGAGCTGCCAGCGGAGCAGAGCCACCTCTGGTTATGATATTAGCACAATTAACTTTCCTAGTAGCCACCAGAAGCCTTAGAAATCAAAATGCTTGGTGCTTCAATTGCAGTAAATTCTGTCATTTGAAAAGAAACTGTGACCAAGTCACTGAAAGCCTCAGAGCTCAGAATGGCCAGTGTGTTAACTCTGAGGAATATGGTACTTTCTGCTAGAGAAGCGAATGAGCTATTTCTGACTGCACTGGGTTCTCAGCAGGAATGCCTCAGTTTCTCGGGGGTTTGTAGGCACTGTTGTAAGGGATAGCACTGGAGTATTGAATGCAGGTCCAAGTGGGACGTACGTAGTAACCTCTTGCCATTATTAAGTGGCTTTGGGGCCCTATCTTGAGGCTCAGCAGTAAAAAGTATGAGCCTTTCCAGACAAGAGCAGCTGAGAGTTACCAGGTTATAAAAAATAAATAAAACAAAAACAAACTTTGGCCACAGATTTGAAAAGTGTCTGGTTTGTTAATAATCTTTCAAGAAAACAATGAACTGGGGTGTGGTAGCACACACCTTTAAATACCTGCACTTTGGAGGCAGAGGCAGGTGGATGTCTGTGAGTTCAAGGCCAGCTTGGTCTACAAAGTGAGTCTAGGCCAGACAAAGCAGTTACACAGAGAAGCCCCATCTGGAAAAACCTTAAAAAAAAAAAAAAAAGCAACAACAAGCCTGATTCATGTTGAGAAAAGGCCAATGGGGTCAGGGGTTGGTAAAAGGGGGAAATGTAGTGGGAGTTTTGGTTTCTTTAAAAACTCAGTTATATTACATGAACATGTTTCTGCTTTAGGCCTAGGTGTAGGATATGAGGCTGCTTTAGATCATCCATAGCAGCAGACTATTTGCCAACTTCAGAGAGTTTAATTCTGAGGACCCTGGAAAGGGAATAAATGCCAGAGCCAGAAGAGAGACAGGGCATTCCAAGAAAGAAGAAGGCTGCTAGTGCTCTCCCTGCTGCTCCTGGTTGCTGTCTTTGCAGTTTGGTGAGAGGAAGAAGTTGGAGATATCCTGAAATAAATATTGGACTTGTCCCAGGGAATCTGGCTACCCTTAACATCAGGAAATAGCTAAAGAAAACTATGTCCCTTCTCCCTACTAACCTTTCTCTCCTACCTGGTATTGGGGTGTTGGAAGGGATTGGGGTGGAGAAGAGAGGTAGAGGTATAAGAAACCCCAGTAAAACAGATTTCAAAAAGTATTGACCTATTAAGAAAGCTGAATTAGACAGTGAGCTCTACACTACTGATTCTTGCCTAAATGTATACACAGTCTTTGTATGATTGTTTTATGCTTGTAAGCTTTACAAATGTTATCCCTGCTTTGTGACCACAAATGTGTTTGTCACTTAGATCCTTCTTACCTACCACCCACACAGAGAAATGCTGCTCTGAGTCACTCAGTTACTAAAGAAGCAAGCTCCACACAGGGCCTGTTAAAGCACTTATCATGTTCCTCCTTAGAATGTGATGTGTCAAATTCTGCTGTTTTTTCCCTTACTGAAAGCAACATTCTGCATATTACAGACTTTGTTCTAAATTGGATTTTAAAAGGCTCAGCAATCTTTGCAAGACAGTGTCACAATCATTGAAATTCTGAGTAATTTTTATTGTCAGCCAAATGAGATTTCTTTTAAGAAAGAAAAAAAATCATTACTATTAAAGCCAGAGAATTTGCAATGTGGGTGGCAATCCCCGTAGACACATCCACTTAAGCTGAAATGAGTTAACTTATGAGTGTGATTCCATCTGCTAACATTCCCAGAGCATTCCTCACATGTGTCAGGGCAGCACTCTGGGGGTGGAGGCGTGGGCTGAGTGTAGGGTGCAGATGTAAGGGTCCTGTTTGGAGGTCATGCTTAGTATGTCAGGCTGAATTTGAAGCATTCTTCCAGCCTACTTGTCAACAAACAAGGCCAGCCTGGGACAGGCTCATATTTAGAGACCAGAAAATGACAGAATATCATATTAGACAAGAATTCAAGCACAGGCTAAGAAGTTTAAATTTGATACAGAAAGGCACCCTGACATCACTTGATCTTTCCATGCATTGTGTGTTTGATTGATTATTGGTTTATGGTCCCAATTTAAAAAAAAAAATCAATGTCTTTCAGACAAGTCATCCTTAAATGCCAATTTTTGATCAAAGGTTGTTTTTAAAGTCCTAGGTAGGCTTAATCTTGTATATATACCTTCTACAAAAGTCAACATGCATTAAGCACCTACTCTGTGTTGGTCATAGTAGCAAGAATGGAAAGATAAGAGGAAAGAACATTACATTTAAGGAGCCCTGTAAAAGAAGATATTTTGGACAAGTACTAAAAATCTAACATAGTAAATTATTTGACAGAGGCAAGTACTTTGGTTAATGCTGATCCAAATATGATTACTGACTTGGCAGAAGTGAACATGTGGAGACTGGAGGCAAGATTAAATGGAAGCAGTGCTTACGTAGTCAAAGTATAGATGATTAATATATATGGTACCTTTGGTTCTACATGTGATCATGTAATTTTGAAGTGTGGATACAATGTATTGTCTTTCTTATGTATGGTCAGGACCCTTAGGTACATGTTGGACTCAACTCTTAAGAACCAATTTTGGAGCTGGACATGGTATGTGCACTTGTGTTACCAGCACTTGGGAGGTCAGCCTGGCCTACAGGAGACCCTCTCTAAAAAAAAACAAAAATAACTGACTCAGCAGCTACAGGCACCTGCCACCAAGGCTTGCAACCCGAGTTTGATTCCTAGGATCCACTTGGTAGAAGGACGGCAATATGTCATATGATCTTCACTTGCTAGCTATGACATACATCATGTGCATGAACAAACAAACAAACAGACACAATAAATAAATAAATTTAAATGTAATTAAATTTTTTTCAATAAACAAAAGACCAATTCAACCTAAGAGGATTTGAAGACCTTGAATCTATGTACTATAGACTTTCTACCTTTTAATGTAGGATGCAGAACCTGACTGTGAGGAGCAGGGTGCCTAAGTGACACTGGTAACAGTGTCTCATAAAGGAAGCACACTTATCTCAGCAGTGTGACGGTGACATCAACTAACTTAAACATAAGTGATTTTAGGTGATGTGCAAAGAAAAACAGTTACTGATCCAAGATCAAGCAGGACAGGCTAGAGGTGAGATTCCAACACGGTTTCTCGGGACCCATTCTTACCAATCAGGCAAAGTGGGACTTTAGGACAGAATGATGAAGCTGGACAGACGGTTCAGTCAGTGAAGTGCACAGGCGAGGAGGCCTGAACTGGGAACTCCAGCACTCCTATAAACGTCTGGGCTCCACAGATGGGAAAGAAGCCTTGCCAACTAGACACCTGACAAAGGATTAATAACCCAGAATATATAAAAAACTAAAAATACAAAGAGTCAAAACAAACAAACAAATGAACAAATGGCCTATTCAAAAAAAAATGTAACTGGGGAATGGAGAGATGGCTCGGAGGTTAACAGCACTGACTGTTCTTCTAGAGGTCCTGAGTTCAATTCCCAGCAACCATATGGTGGCTCACAACCATCTATAATGCAATATGATGCCCTCTTCTGCCTGCAGATGTACATGCAGGCAGAATATTGTATACATAATAAATTTTAAAAAATAAATAAATAATGTATACATAATAAATAAATAAATATTTTTAAAAATGTAACTGGGACTTAAACAGAGAGTACTCAAAAGAAGAAAAAATATGTCTGTCTCAGAAAATGTCCATTGTCTTTAACAAGTAGGGAAATGCAAATCAAATCAACTTTGAGATTTCATCTTACCCTATTCAGATGGTAGGGTACCATACAAAACAACCAACAATAAATGCTTGTGTGGGTGTAGGGAAAAGGGAATTTTCATTCATTGCTGGTGAGACCGTAAACTGCCCCAGCCAATCTGGAAATAAATGTGGAGAAATCTCAAAATTTTAAAAGAAATCTACCATATAACCCAGCCATACCACTCCTTAGTATAAGCTCAAAAGAGTTGACATCCTACTCCACTGATCCTTGCCAAGCCATGTTCATTGCTGCTCTTTTTACAAGCTAGGGAATGGAAACAACCTAACTGTCCTTCACCTGACAAGTGAATGATGACTACATGGTACACACTGTAGAATATTAACTATTAAGCTGTAGAGAAAAATGAAATCAGGAAGTAAGTAATTTGCAAGTAAATGGATAAAGCTAGAAAAAAGTCATATTGAGTCAGACATCTTAGACCCAGAAGGACAAATCTCACATGTTCTTTCTCATCTGAGACTCCTAGTTCTGAATCTTATGGTGGAATGGTGGAATATTCTGGAATAATTGCAGAAGCCAGGAAAGTAAAAATAAGGGACCATTACCTGGACAGGAGCAATAGAAAGGAGACAGGAATAGCAGGGTACAACTAGTCTGAATGGGGAAATGAAAAAAATGGAAGGTAATCTAGTTGAGGTACAGGAGAGAAATACAGAGAAGGAAAGAGGAGAGTGAAATAACAGTACAGTCATAGGAATCATACTGTTAACTATCAACCTAACAACAACAACAACAACAACAAGACCAAAAACTTTATACTACACATAAATCTGTGTATAAGTGTATAAATATAGTTTAAAGTCTCTCCCCTGGCCTGACAGTGCTTTTGGCCACTAAGGTCAAAGGCCACCTAACAAAAACTTCAATACCAAGCCAAAACCAAGAGAAGCCCTCTTTTGAGTTGTTGGTCAAACTCCCAAAACATTACAGGCTACTGCTCTTGCCCTTGGTTGCCCCCCGGACATGGAAGGTTAAGTCTATATTACTGAAGACACCATGCACTTCAGACTCAGGGTCCACATGTCCCTGAGCTGGAACTGACTAGTTTTTGTGATGCCAGAAGGCACTATGCAAGCTTCCAATGGAGGGAAGCAACTGGCAGTCCTACCAAGCTATGACCCCTATGAGCCATAACAACAACCAGCAAGGCATAATAACCTCCACGGGTGCAGTAGTGGCACGCATGCCTTGTCAGTAACCAACAGCTTTCTAATTAGAATTAAGATCTTCTCAACAAGAGGAAACTCAAGCTTGTTACTGGCAGCCTAGCCAACCATTCAGGTCTATTAAAAGCATGCATCTTGGAGGAGAAACTACAACTGCCACTTTACTGAACCAGCTTGATTCGTAAAACCATTCTAAATATCTGTTATTGTACCTACAGAAAAGTGCAGTCCTCACTCCTCATTAAGTAAACATCTCTTTGGTTAGATGGAGACCATTACGGAAGATCACAGCCAATCAAAATGCAGAGTGTGGAGTTCATTGCCAATGCATACATCTACAAAACAGATCATGAAACATTATAGAAGGGGGAGTAGAAAGATTGTAAAAACCAGAGGATCAAGGAGTTTGTTGTAAGATTGTGGCTCCTAGGATTGTCAGAAGCTACACCCACAAAGTCTTACCAATATGGCTATATAAACATGAGCTGAAAAAAAACAACAGTGGACATCTAACATGGGCAAGGGAAAGCCCGAGAGATCTCAACCCCACACAAAGAACTACAGGCAATGAAGGAACACCAAGAGCCAGAGAGATAGTCTTCCCCTGGGAAGAGCACACTGATACCAAATGATCAGCCTGGAAAACATACAAATCAGTAACGTTATACAGACTGAGCAGGTTGCATTTATGCATTCAGGAATGTGTAAGTGTATACATATACACATATGTAACAACAGCTGATGAATAAAAGAGGCCATGACTTTGAATGGGAGCATAAAAGGGTATATAAAGAGATCTGGAGGGAGGAAAAGGAAGGGGGAAATAGTGTAATCATATTATAATCTCAAAAAATAAAAATAACTAAAATATAAACACTAGATCTGTAGTAGGTAATACAATCCCGACATGGTGGCTGCAGGGGCAGGCAGATCCTGAAGTTCACTGGCTGGCCAGCCTAGACAAATGTATGGGCTCCACGTTCAGTCTGGAGCATGTGCTTCAAAAACACCGGATAGACAGGCTGGGGAGAGGGTTCAGTGCACAAGAGCAACTGCAATTCAAGCATGAGGATCTGAGTTTGAATCCCAAGCACCCATGTAAGAAGCCAGGTGTGGTTGTGCATGCCTGAAAGTACAGCACTGGCCAGGACCTTTGACTTTTTCATATTTCCTTTATTCTTATGTATACTATCATTATGATTTTGTGATGACTCAACATTGACTAAAACACATTTCCAAAGATACATTAAATAGAAGCAATAGTGAATGAGCCAGAACTGAATAAAGAGCTGAGAGAGAGAGAGAGAGAGAGAGAGAGAGAGAGAGAGAGAGGGGGGGGGGGAGGGAGACTTGGCAGACAATCAGTTATCATTAGCTGGGCCCACAAGGAGAGTCAAAATATTCTCACAGAAGCAGAGTGCTGAGAAATATAGAAGCAATTGTGCCGAACAGCTCAGGGACATTGCTAGCAGGAAAGAGTGCCCGGCACTGGGCACTCAGGAAAGCATCCAAGCCTCTTGGTAGGATGGGGAACTATCAAGAAGCAGTTCAGGGTTTCTGTTTATTGGAAAAGAAGAAAGAACCAAGCTGTGTCTCAAGAAATTGTGCTTGAACCATAAGGCATTAGCTGAACCAAAGCTAAGGGTTCCTGGATGCATGGTTTAAGGAAAGTGAAAGCTGAACTGGGTCCATATGTGCTTTCTGGGAGGCAGTCCGCACTGCAGCTGCTATGAAGAGAGGAGGCTATTGGGACAATTGACATAGTCTTGAAAAGTTAGCATGAGAAAAGCCCCCCCCAGGGGGGATATATGTGGTCTGTGGTTGCTGTTTTGTTTTTCTGCTCTTCTGGCAACAGCTGGTTTCGAAGGTTTTCGCTGAGACTCGTTCCCATTCACCATGAACACACGCCATAATCAACACATTGAAGTTTCTTGCCCACCAAGGCCCAGGACCCTAACTAGATCAATTGCACTTACTCAAATTTTCAATACGTAAACATCCAAAGGAAGAAATGGTGACCAACTGGTGTTACCTCACTGCTAGCTGTAGGCTTCCAGCACACACGTCAGCTGCCGGCACTGTTTTAGCTCATGCCCTTTCCGGAAGTCTGGGTCCTCAGTGTTTCCTGTCTCTTATGAGACGATTCGTATTACTTTAGTGTATACTTCTTTCATTTAAATTAGCTGAGATCATTTCCGTTGCTTGTAACCAAGTGATTCAGGATTTAAAATGACAGCAAGATTCCGGTCTTTCCAGAATCTGCCTTCCTAAAGGTAGAGCCAGAATTAATGTCTGCAAATCTGCACTATTGGGGACCCCAAAGAGATGCTCCCTTGCTGCAGAATCTCATTTCTCCGGAAACCTACTGAGCATGTCAGGCTGACCTTCCTACTCCAACCCTCTGTTCCAATAACTAATGAGTACATTTCCTCATGCCCTGAAATGCTTAAAGCATGACGTAGCACTCTGATTTCTCTTAGGTCTAGTAATGGCAGTAGCTAAATGCTACCTTTCACGCTATTTTCCCATCACTGTCTGAAGGAAATTTCAGGTCTAAAATAAATATATTATCACAGGAACATTATGTCTTTGATATGCTGAAATGGAATGAATAAGTTGTGCACAAGTACATTAGATCAGAGTAAGTACGTGACCAAGAAAATGACATTTTTCTTGTTAAAAAAAAAATAAGGAGGGAGGGGGCAGCTGAAGAGACGTTCAGAGGCTAAAATCATTCTATGCCCTTCTACGGGACTTGAGTTCAGTTCCCAGCGCTCTTGTCAGACATCTCACAAGCACTTTTAATTTCAGCTCTGACGCCCTGGCCTCCAAGGACATCTGTAGCCACACATACATAGCCAACACGGAGATGCGCGCGCACACACACTCTCTTAAAAATAATAGAAATAACTCTTTAAAATATAAAGAGGAAACTAAAACTACTTAGGTCAACGTTGCAAGACTTTATCTAAGCATACCGTTTAGATATTTACAAACTTGAATAGATGTGATTTTTCCTAGGGCACTTGACTCAAACAGCATTTTCATTACAAAAACCCAGAGATCCATAAGTGGGGGAGACAGCACAATGGTCCTTAAACTAGGAAGAACTAACAAGTTATTCACAGCCATTTTCACAGGCAATCGATAGGGTATTGATTTTCTATTCTTGCTTCTCTTGCAGTAATGTCCTTGGCTTGAAACCCAACCTAAGCTAAGGAATCTTAGCAA
The DNA here is from genome assembly GCF_964271855.1 of Acomys minous. Taxonomy (NCBI): domain Eukaryota; kingdom Metazoa; phylum Chordata; class Mammalia; order Rodentia; family Muridae; genus Acomys; species Acomys minous. Next base: position 33,465,427 of record NC_140486.1, read on the forward strand.
ATCAAACAATTCCAGCCTCAATATATGGGAGGAGAAAATAAGACGGTGAAAGTCGAGGTGTGCTTCAGAGATGAAAGGCATCCTACTCTACTCTGAAATCCACTGATCATGGAACCATAGCACAGAGGCAGGCCCAGGGTGAGGGGGCCCTCTGGGAGGTTCCAGAGTTCGCTCTGTTCCAAGCAAGAATCTAGGTCAGACTTTCTGCATCTTTAGTCATGTGGAGACCAGGGTGGGGGTGTCTGGGTGTATTGATTCATGCTACCGCAGCTGCAAACTCCACTCAAAGTGCAGGTCCCATGCCTCTGAGTCAGTAGCATTATGGGAGTTTATAAGGAAGAGCAGAAGCTCATTCAAATTTAAAAGGAATTGATCAAATTGGGAAACAAAAAAGGGTTTGAAGCTACCATGCATTAAAATGCAGGCCATTAAAGAAGCTGTGGGGCAATTCACTCCAGAACCCAGCACAGCCACTGCACATAAACACAAGCATGTAAAGGCCTACGTTGAGTGACTCACAGGCAGAGATCAAAGCCCAGACTTTTCCCCTGAGGAAACTGGAATCTAGATAAAGGAACACAAATTACAGTTTTATTTGATAAGTATTATTGAAGGTCCCTTTGAGAGACTTGATGAAAATGACATTCAAAGGACAAACCTAGGCCTTCTTGTTTTTTTTTTAGATTTATTTTGTTTGTGCATATGAGTGTTTGCTTACATGTATTTCTGCATACCAAGTGCATACGTGGTGGTCAGAAGAGGGAATCCGATCCTCTGGAACTGGAGTTACAGATGGTTGTGACGTGAGAGACAAACTCAGGTCCTCTATAGGAGCTAACAAGTGCTCCTACCTGCTGAGCCATCTCTCCAACCCCCTTTCTTGATATTATAGTGCTACTTTCATTGTCATTAACTAAGTCCAAGGGTCACGTGTCCCTCATGAAAGCAAACATAATCAATGAAGTGTGCCTGCCTCTAAGTCACACCGTGACTGGAGGATTATCTGCCTCTGAAGCTTTCCTTCCCATATCATCTTTGTGAAGGTCTGTTTTCGGGGGTGGATTTGCTGTCTCAAAGCCACCATTATTTCATACCGAAGGCACTAAGAAGGGACATTTAAGCACTGGTCAAGGACATTTCAAAGTAGTCATATGAAAATATTTCCTAATTTTCCAGAGCATAATATTTGGGGCAAGGGTCATACTCATTCCTCACAAAGCAAAACCTCTTGCAGCCACGTGGGAAATGTGTAGCTTGTTGCGAACCATTGACTTCCATAGTTGGCACAGCGGCCTAAAGTTACAAGTAGAATCCATATCAGAGTAAAGAAATGGGCCAGCAAGGTGGCTCAGTGGGTAAAGACATTTGCCTCTAAGACTGATGACATGAAGTTCACCCTCCGAACCCATGGTGGAAGTAGGGAGCCAATATCTATGTGACCGTAGAATACTAAATCACTTTTAAAAAAAAATGAGTGAGCCACCAATACCCATGCTGAAATTTACAACACCCGCATGAGTGGTTCTATGTCCCAACAGACTTTGTCAAGTTCCTTTTCAGTCCACATGGGTTAGGCATGGTGGCTGTGATCCCAGCACACAGAAGGCTGAAGCATGAGGATGGACATGAATTTGAGGCCAGCCTGGGCTACACAATGATTTTCAGGCCAGTCTGGGTTACAGAGTGAAGCACAGTCTCAAAAACAAACAAAAAACCAAGTCTTCCAGATATAACAGGATGAGTTTTTAATTATATCTACGTGAACTTCTCACCAAGGTATGGGATAAGCCCGAGAGCTCTCCTGCCTGTAAATCACCCTCTCTACCAGGGAAACAAAAGCAAAAGCAAACTCCCTTTGGACTTAATAAGCACATGCGTTTCAATGGACTCCTTTGTTAGGGGGAGGGGGCTTGAGATAGTCTTTTTTTAAGAGATAAAGGTTTATTGAGTGAATGAAATTATGAACTGAAAGATCACAATAGTATAGAGAGATGAGTAACACAAAAATGGCAATTTGCTCTTCTTGAAAAATGTATTGATTTATTCACTTTACATCCTGGTCATAGCCTCCTCCCTCCTCTCCTCTCAGCCCCATCCACCCTACCCTTTACCCCCTTCCCTAGTCTACAGAAAAGGGGAGCCCCCTACCCACCCACCCCAAGCCACCAAGTATCCCAGACTAGCTTTAAGCTCACTAAGCAGGAAAGAATGACCTTGAACCTCTGATCTTCATAACTCCACTCCCCAAGAGCTGAGACTAGAGGCTAAGTTCACTTTGCTTGCTTCCCAGGACAGAGCCCAGCACTTCCGGTATGCCAGGCAAGCCTCCACCAAGCTGTGTTGCATCTCCAGCTGAACTACCCTTTTCTAACATTGGGTTAGAGGTAATTATTCAGATACGTCTGTGTTGTGTGTTGTGTAGACACAGAGAATAACAGGTCTGACTGGCATTTTGTAGTTCACCAAAAGTAATTCTTCACTTACTGATGAGACAACATTCTGTCCTAGTAACATCCCGGGTCCCCTCTCCCTTCAAAGCATGAGTCATTGTTCTTGCCACACTTGGCGTTTCATTAGCACTGTTAGAGTCTTTTCACACATACTTGGTGTACTTTTAAACAACTATTTTTATGTTGGGTTCTTTAAATCTCTTTCTCCCTACTCCACACCAACCCCTTCCAACATCCCAAAACCAGGTAGGGGAGAAAGAAGGTTCGTGGGGAAATGGGGCATTGTTTTCCTTAGCTGCTTCCTGCTGTCTAGGGTCATTGGGCTTCCTGGGACAAGTCCAATCCTCTTTTCAGGATATCTCCCAACTTCTTCTTGTCCTACTGCATTAACAGCCACCGGGAGCAGCAGGGGGAAAGACCAGCAACCTTTTCTTTCTTGGAGCCCCAGCCTTTCTTTGGGTCTGGCTTTTATCCCCACTGACAAAGGACACACACACACACACACACACACACACACACACACACACACACACATACACACACCCCTCCCACGAGGTAGTTCACAGCTGACAAACATCATGTGTCCTCTCAGGAGGCAACTATCAGGTGCGGACAAACTGGAGCAGCCCCCAAATCCCACACCTGGGATTAAAATAAAAACATGTTTTCATATAAACCAAAATGTGCACAACACATACCAGCCTTGTTCCTTTATTCTTAGTAGTTTTTTTAAGCTTATCTCTAAATTACCTAGTCAACACTGCAAATTACACAAATACTTTGCCTTGACCAAATACCTATTTAAATGAGTATTGTGTGGTCATAGAAAGTTAATGCTTAGTATAATCTTATAGCCTGGAGCCCACCTAAGTAAATAACAACAATAATAATGTCAAAAATATAACTGAAGGAGTTTGTTGTGTTATCTTTCTGGCCCATTGCATATTGGTATTAAATATCACTGAACCAGGCAAATTCTGCTAAAAGGCTTTCCTGACGTTCTAGAAAACACCACCCTGTCCAGTAAATGCTAACTGCTTGGGAACCCAGGTTGGCCAACACTTCAGGAATGATCCAATACAAAGAACTATGCCCACCAAGACATCAGGAAGATGAATAAGCAGTGGAAACATCTGGGAACAGGCTATTAGAGTGATGTCAGAGGAGAAAATTAAGCTATTGTTAAGGTCTGCTTCTTTGACAACATAGCCATTCAAATTCAAACTAAAGCCAGTTATGATCTCTGGTCACAGGCAATGAGTATTCACTGAAGAATACTCATTCTTAATGTGGTTAATGTAAAAAAAAAAAAACCCCTAGAAAGAGCTGTACAACGGTTATGTGTGCAATTTTCTGGTGTTTTATATTCTTTGCCTCAGCACAATTTTCACACGTAGTTTCTGTGCACTCTAGAGTCTTGGTGTGGACAATATATCCCAGGAGTGGAAGAGTAAGAAAAGTATGGTGCAAATGTTCTTCATTTGTGTTAAACATCCTGAACACAGGGAGTGAACACTTACCTGCTTTATATAATAAACAAAACCAGAGTATTTTATCTCTTAAGTAACTCAGCCAAAATGACCAAAGGCAAAGCCAAGAACTTCATGCAATGGGGGTAGGAGATGTTGTCAGTTGCATCCTTAGTTCTCTGCAGTTTCCTGTGTGAAAAATAGGGCTGTTGTTTAGAAAGGGTGGCACTTGGGGGCTGGAGGGATGGCTCAGTAGTTAAGAGCACTGGCCACTCTTCCAGAGGTCCTGAGTTCAATTCCCAGCAACCACATGGCATCTCACAACCATCTGTAATGGGATCTGATGCTCTCTTCTGGTGTGCATGAAGACAGAGCGCTCATGTACATGAAATAAATACATAAATAAATCTTTAAAAGGAAAGGAAGGAAGGAAGGAAGGAAGGAAGGAAGGAAGGAAGGAAGGAAGCATGGCACTATAATAACCAAGGCAGGGCTATTTGAATAGCTTTTTTTTTCTCTGTCTAGATAAGGCTGTTCCCCTTCATTGAAGACCTTATAGTGACCCAAGAATGCTACCAAACAGGGAAAGCGAGTCCATATGCAAGACCCTAGTGTCATTGCCTGTCTCCAGGGCTTTGGTCAGCATGCCTAGGGAACCTACCACAGATGTCCTATTTAATTAGCATGACAGCAACCTTCTGGACTTGGAGAACATGCCTCAAGCACAGTCAGGCCTCTTCCTTCACTTAACTCAGAGTGAGGCTACACAGACATTCGCAGAGCATTGGGATGAAGCTCAGTATGCAGAGGTAGCTCCTTGTAATAACAAGTGTGTACTGAGGTTTTCTTTGTAAATCTCCACGGAAGCTTAAGCATTTACCAGAGTAACTGTGCACTGGGGGATGTGAGCCCCCTCCCCCCAGGCCTTTCAGTGGTTCCTGGACTTGGGCTGTGGATAATATATCCAGGAGGTGAGGGTAGATTATTGGTGTGGTTCAGTGGTTAGAACACAGATTTAAAGAAATCAGTCAGAGAATAGGCTTGGCCCAAGGCTCAGGGGTACTCTACATAATGGTATTTCCTTTGTTTTTAATGTACAGGCACTATAGATAACCCCCAAAAACGGTCAACCTGCCACACATTTTGCTCCCCTTTGAAGTAAGTTACTGTTTCTCTAAGTATTGGGAAGAATGACCCTCACTTCATAACAAGAGTACCCTTCTTTCACAATAAAAGCACTGGAGATTTAGAATGGTGAGACAGAGGACATTTCTCTTATGGACTTGCAGATTCATGTGTCAGCCTAGATTGGTGGAGCATGATTGGGACCAGAGAACAGTTTATAAACCCCTGAACATACAACCCTTCCTCCTTTTTCTGATTAATCAGGAAGGTACCGTCTTATAGGTTGTCTAGGTTATATTTTTCCCTCTGTCGCTTGCATTTGTCTTTATGCCAGCAAGAACCATGAGTGGTCTGTGGGCTCATCTATACATTTTACATCCTGTTTATTTTAAAACTTAACAGACACATGACCTTGAAGAGGTCTTAGCTGTTAGTCATTTTCAATTGTAAACTTCTAGTTTGGAGGTGGTTCTTAGCTTGGCAGAATTTGGTAGGGATAAGAAATAGCAAGATTAGCAAGTGTTAGAGGGAATCTAGTGTTTTCCATCCATCTGCAGCTCAACCCTAGCTGGACTCAGGCACTCTTGAAAATGAACCATTAGGTTTTATTCCTAATAATTATTAGTGGTATTCCATTTTGCTATAAAAAATTGCCTGGTATGATGGTTCATGACTTTAATCCCAATACTCAGAAGGCAGAGGCAGATGGAACTTTGTGAGAGTTGAGGTCAACCCGGTCTATCCAACAAGTTTCAGGCCATCTTGGACTATATAGATAAACCCTTTCTCTAATAAAAATAATAATCCTGGCTTTTAATGCTGTATCATATGATCACAATACTTACTAAGGTAGAAAGGACAAAGAGGAAGTCTTGGACCTCCTCCTCTACATATATCAGTGAAAAAAGAGTTATAGTATATGTTATGGTTGGAATAGAAAATGCTCCTTGTCCCAGGCTTATGTTTGAACACTTGGTCTCCAGCTAATGTCACTGCCAGAGGGGTTGTGGGTTCTTTGGGAAGTGGGGTCTATCTGGTGAAAGCAGGTAAATTAGAGCAGGTCTTGAAGGCCTTTTGAAGGTGATACCTGTGATGTCTAGTTCTTTCCGTCCCTGATTCATTGCCATGCAAGCTGCTCTGGCATCTCCTTCCTGCTGCTGTGGACAGACCTTCTCCATTGTCAGTGCCTTTTAGACAGGGGTGGGCTGAAGTTCCTCCAAGATTGTGGGCCTAAGAAAACCTTTCTTTGCTTTAGCTGCTCCCGTCAGGCATTTTGTCACAGCTTAGCAGAGAGTAAATAATATATCATCTACTGAGGAGAGGGATGCCTCCGTGGAAGACAAAAAGGTACAGGAGAACCTTGTTTAGCCAGTGTGGGATTTCACTGAGTACTCAGGAAATGCTCCCTGGGCAATCTTGTCCACTTAGTTACCATAAAGTTAATGTGTTCCCAAACATCATGGCCAACCCAGATCACATTTCTTTACTTGAGCAGGTAAGAACAGTCTGGGGTTTCTGTTGTGGAATAATTATTAGACTCTAGAATTAGACTAGGCTTCACTGCCCCGGCTAGTTCCAAAATAATTGAGACAGAGACCTTTTAGACTTAAATAAGCTTTAAAGCACCATAACTAGGCAGGTATCAACCCACAAAGACACTTTGCTATTTCCCAGCTACACACCCCAAGTTGCTTGCCACAGTGTTCTAGCCAAGGCTGTTTCTATTCCACCAAGCCAGCCCTCGTGGCCACATGCTCATGGTCTGTACTACCCCAAGGTCACTTCCTTCTCTCAGGCTTCCTCTCTTCCTTCTCTCTCCTGCCTCATGGTCAACCATCTGAGACCCCAAAGTCTGGAAACCTAAACCCCACCTACTTCTCTTTCTGCCCAGTTACAGGCTTCTAGCTATTTTTGTTAACCAACCAACTTTAAATTGGGGAGCAAGGTTAACACAGCAAAGCCCAGTGTGTGTGAGAAGGCACTCCTCTGGGTGGCAATCAGATCTTAGGGGCCAGTATTTAGCATCTGAATACACAGCACCAGACCAACCCCCAATAGGTTTATATTTTCTGACCTGACAAATGCTTTTTCAAAAAAAAAATCGAGACTTGGGTCAAGACCATGCATTGCTCTTGTAGGGAGAGAGGTTGGTTCCCAGCATAGCAGCCACCTTAACTTCAGATCCAGGTACTCAATAGGCTCCTCCAGCTAAAGCTTACACCATGGGGCATGTAATTGTCTTACTATTCTATAGGTATTATTGCCAGCCTAGTACATCGTTCAATCAAGCTGGTGGTATCTAGAAATAGAAACTAGTAGCTTCTGTCTGTCTGAAGCTTATTAACTTATTATGAAGGTCAGGCTTCTTCGCTAAAGAAAAACAAACAGTACTTGTTCTACCTCATTGAATTCTGAAATCAACAGATAATATGTACTTCTTTAATCCATTTCCAAGGTGCTGTGAATGGCCTCAAGCTTTGAATGGTGCCTAGGATAAAAACATACAAACAAACAAACAAACAACACCACACTAGGTAGTTGGCCAAAACTCACTTTATTTTGCTGACCAAAATCAACTTAGGGAAAAGGGGGTTTAATTGGCATATAGCTTACAGTCCAACATCCAGGAAAGCCAGGGCAGAAACTCAAGACGAATGCTGCTTGCTGGCTTGCTCCCTCTTGCACACATTCAGCTGCCTGCCTTACACAGGCCAGGCTTGTCTACCTCAGGATGGTGACACCCAAGTGGGTTGAGCTCTCCTACACCTATTAGAAATCAAGAGAATGCCCCCATAGACAGGCCTGCAGGATAATCTGATAGAGGCGGCTCTTCAGGTTCTCTCTTCTTGGGTGTATTAAGTAAGTGATAAGGAAGACCAGCTATCATAGTGGTATAAAACCTTTACTGCAGGCAGCCTCTGCTACTTGTTATCCAATAAGACCCAACATATCTGAAGCCTATTGGAATGTACTCTAAGCTCTGTAAAAATCCGAATACAGGAATCACAGCAGAGGCCACTAGGGTGTCTGAGCATGAGCATAGCCTCTTTGCCAAGTAGTAATTCTCCTGACAATTGGCTTTTTGTTGCTATTGGCTCCTGGTAAAGAATGAGTGAATGAGACAGATGAACACTCCCTTGTGCTCGCTCATGATAAGCTCATGAAAACATTGGCCACACTGAGATGAGTATAGCTACGCCTAGGCTCCAAATGTGGACATTTTCTGACTAAAGCTGGTCTGGTAATGCCACTGATAAGTATCTAATTTAAACTTCTAATTTGACATCTGCAATAATTAGACCTGAGGTTCCAATATGGAACCAACATGAGTGCAAACAAAAGGTACTTAGGGTCACTGTGATTACAAGTCATCATGAATGGGCAGTTTTGTCATCATTGGGACAGACATTCCATTTAGGTTTGAATTTACTTGTTCTACCATATAGCTGCAGGTATTACCATCTGTGGACTTAATGAACATTTTATTCACTGGCAACTTCTTTAAAATATCTTTTGATCCATTTTATTTTTAGTAAAAATTAGGCAACATATTAATATTGATGAAACCACAGACAGCATGTTGCCTCATCACTTGAAAGCCATTTGCCTTCAAATGGTAGAATACTAACTGGGTGTTGTTATGTTACTTTTCCTGAGAAGGCATGAACAAACATCTATTTGCCTTAGATAGAGCACTGAAAGAACAAAGAAACAATTCTACCCACATATAGGGGGTGAATCATTTCCTTTACTTGCTGGGGTTACTTGATTACAGGATCACAGATGAGTCAAATGCAGCTGTATCACAAAACCATGTTCCAGTGTGGGTGATGAGCCACAAAGAGGCATGCCTGGAGCTCCTCACACAGCCTGCAAAAATCTAGGCAGGTTAGACAGTCTCCTCTCCGATGAAATTGTTACTGCTTCTTAGAGAAGGGCCTGTGAATTCTGTAAGTTTTAGGAGCTTCCTGAGATTTGTGAGGGTTGCTTACACAAGGAGCTTCCCTAAAAGAGGGAATGTTTCATTTTGGAATAAATAGTAATATACCAAGTATTTAGTTCTATAGCTTAGGGAACAGAAGCTGGTCAATTTGGGATATTATTTCTTAGATGCAGTGTTACCAATATGGGATGTGACTTTATGGATTCAATATGAGTTTTTATATCATTCTGTTCTGCCACTCTAACGAAATACCTGAGACAAGCTAACCTCATAAAGAAAAAAAAATGTTATTAAGATGAAATCTTTAGACACTTAAGTGAAAGCACCAAAACTAGCTTGACTCTGGGGAAACACAGGATCTCATTGCTGATTGGTTACAATGGTAGGCCTCAGGAAGGAAGAGGAAATCATATCATAAAGCATAAAACTAGGTCTGGAGAGATGGCTCAGTGGTTAATAGTGCCGCCTGCTCTTCCAAAGGTCCTAAGTTCAATTCCCAGCAACCATGTGGTGGCTCACAACCATCTGTAATGTGATCTGATGTCCTCTGAGCACTGTATACATAATAATAAATAAAAATCAATCATTAAAAAAACAAAAAAAACCCCATAAAACTATAGCAAGGAGAAGATGAAGCAATGACTTCCCACTATGTCCCACCTCCTAAAGGTCTCACATCCTAAAATTTTCAGTGAGGACAAACCTTTTGTTCAGACTACCCATAGTATTCTAGCCCCTCATGAAGAAAACTCCTCTCTCCAGCGGTCCTAATGTCCTAATTTGTTCCAGTGCTGCTCAAATGCTCCTCTGAGTTGGAACAAGAACTCTTTCAGCGGGGCTGGAGAGATGGCTCAGTGGTTAAGAGCACTGACTGCTCTTGCAGAGGTCCTGAGTTCAATTCCCAGCACCACATGGTGGCTCACAACCATCTATAATGTGATCGGATGCATACTGTATACATAATAAATAAAATTAAAAAAAAAAAAGAAACCCTTCTAAAAAAAAAAAAAAGAACTCTTTCAGCTACTAGTCCCTGTAAAATAGAAACATAACAAGTCATATGATTTCAAGACACAGTGGGGTGTGCAGACGATAAACATTTGGTTTCAAAAGGGAGAATGGATCGAGCAGCACAAAGCTCAAAATACAGAAGGAAAGATGTTAAAATTCTTATTTCATCAGCTTCCTGTTACTATCACAAAACGCCGGAGGCAACCAACTTATTCAGAGAACGGATTTATTTTGGCTGACTGCTTTGCAAGTTCTAGTCTGCGATCAGTTTGTGTTGTTAGTTTAAGCATAAGCATTATGGCAGAGGAAAACTCCTCACCTTTCAATGGGGGGAGCTTATAGGGGGAGGACAGTAAGGGGCCAGGGTTCCACAGTACCTTCCAGGGCTGTCTTAGTTTCTTCTCCCTGTTGCTGTAACAAAATACCATGAGAAAACCAACTCAAGGGAGAAGGGTTTGACTGAGAGTTTCAGGGCAAAGCCCATCATCGTTGTCGGGAAGGTGAGGTGGCAGGAACTTGAAGCTACAGTCTTGTCACACCCACGGTCACAGAATACTGAGTGAGTGCGTGCTTGCCAGTTCTTGAGCTTGCTTTCTCACTCTTATGCTGTCCGAACTCTCTGATGGAACACTCGAGGGAAACTTCCCCTCAATTGACATAACCAAGATGCTTCCACGAGCATTCTCAGAAGTACCCTTCCCAGGAGATTTTATATTGTGCCAAGGTGACAACACTAACTGTCACAGGGGCATGTCTCCAATGACCTGATGGCTCCCCCAGTCTCTGCCTCTTAGTGCTCTTTGCAATTTATTGAAATGAGATTTAGCTCACCTACCTTCCCCCCCCCTTTGTCTCTGTCTCTATCTCTATGTCTCTCTGAGTGTTTCTGTCTCTCTATCTCTGTCTCTGTTTCTTTGCCTCTGCCCCTCTCACATCTTTCTCTTTGAGATAGATTTCCATTTAGCCTAGGCAGGCCATAAACCCACTTTGTAGTCCATACTAACACTGAATTTGCTGCCTCTGCCTCCTGAGTGTTGGGAGTCCGTGTGTGCGTTATAGTGCCTTGTCGACTCTTCACGTTGCTTGTTGTGGTAAAAAAAAAAATACCCTGACAAAAGGAACTTAAAGGAAAAAGGGCTTATTTTGCTTTTCACTTTATAGTCCATCATGGTAGAGGAGACATTGCAGAACTCACAGTGGCAGGAGAAAGGAGCTGGCCAGTCAGTCACCTTGTACCTACCCTTGAGAAACAGTGTCCGAACAGGAAGTGGCCTGTGGCTATGAAGCCTCAAGACCTGCCTCCAGTGACCCACTTCCTCCATGGGGCTCTGCCTCCCAAATGGTCCACTATCTTCCTAATTAGAATTACCTTCTGAGGACCAAATTTTCAATAAAAGAACCTGTGGGGGCTATTTCACTCTGATACCACAATATGCCTGGTTTTGAACATGGGTGCCGAGGCTCCAACTCAGATCCTCATGCTTGCTGGCAAGTGCCTCACTGACCGGGCCGTCCTCCCTGGGCCATCCTCCTCACCCCAGGAATTTCATATAATACACGCAAATTCAATGACGAGTTGTCATCCTTCTTTATCATACTTGTGATGACCAATTCTGTATCCCTAGGCAGGCTGATTCTCTTGAATGGCCCCTTATTTCCTTGTCTAGATTCCATCCAAGGATGTCGACAAGATGTTCCTGTGGAATCCCGGGAGGAAGCGGAGGCTGAGGACAGATGAAACATTTCTGCTAGTGAGTATCAGTTATGACAGGAGACAGATAGCAAAAGCTAAGAACAAATTATGAATTGTGCCATATACTGGGGAAAGTGAGACTAAATACGGAAGTGAAAATGCTGGAGCAAAGGCTTTTTAGCATAGGGTCTAGAAAAGATACAAATGTGCAACAGTCTGTAAAACGATAAGGAACCAGTCAGAAGTTGTCTGGGCTGGACAGGGGAGACTGAGTTACTAAGAGCAGCTTGGAGTGTTAAAGTCTCTTGACTTTGGTATGGGCAAACGTAACTATCAATAAAGTCGGTTGTGCTTTGCCTGTACCTGTGCGCACAACACAGTTACTGGGAGACAGAGTCCTCTGGTACTGGTGGATGCCTCTCATGTTCCTTTCTGGGTCACAGGGCTACTTTTGCCTGTGAGAAAGAAAGGTGATTCCTTCTGTCTCATCAAGTTACATGTGTTCTCCCCACACCTCTTTGACTTTCATTTCCGTGTAGCACTGTGTGCTTCTTTTGTTTAAAGTCTCCTGCACATTAGCAGACGCACTGACTCTTCTCACGTGTTAGAAACTGACACACAAGAGAGAAGAGAGAACTACCGTGGCTTTACATGGCTGAAAGGTCTTTTTTTCAGAATTCTTGGAAAAAGATGAGTGACATCCCTATGAAGAATGCTATTTATATCACTGAAAAATCCAACAAACAAAGAGAGAAAAGGAAGGGTCAAAGTATATGTTAAGAAAATGCACAGTATGGAATAACTGAGTACTATTTCCTGGGTGCTTCTGAGCTATGGTGGTTTCAATGAGAATGGTTCGTATTCTTTTTTTTTTTTTTTTTTTTTGGTTTTTCAAGAAAGAGATTCTCTCTGTAGCCCTGGCTTTCCTACACTCACTTTGTAGACCAGGCTGGCCTTAAACTCACAGCAATTGCCTGCCTCTGCCTCAGAGTGCTGGGTTTACAGGCGTGTGCCACCATGCCGGGCTGTTGAGTAGGTTGTCTCCTTCGAGTGTTGTAACCTGCTTAAATTCTATACCCCCTCCGCTGAGACCTACTTTAGTTCCTAGGCTAACTGTGGCTCTCTGTTAACATCAGCTATTGCTCTTAGCATATCAGAAGCAAGTGTACTCTCGAGTCCCCATTTCGACTATAAAGTGAAATTTCAAGTCCTCAGGCCCTATGTGCCCGAAACTAGGAAGATTCAATGCTTGTTGCTTAGAATAAAACAATATATCATAAATGCGTGTTCTGCTTCGGTTCAAGGTAAATGTATGTTCTATTAGAGTTAAGACTGCAACATCCTCTAGAAGATGATAGATAGATAGATAGATAGATAGATAGATAGATAGATAGATAGAGCAGTAATTTGGCTCAATTTCATGTCTATATTACTGTCTCTGGAGACAGAGACAGATAGATCCCTGGAAGTTACTGCAGGTTTAGTGAGGGAGTCTATTCAAAATATAGGTGGAGGTTGACTGAGAAAGATGCTTATCCCAGGCAGTTTTGTGTCAACTTGACACAAGCTAAAGTCATCTGAGAGGAGGGAACTCAATTAAGAAAATGTCTTCGTAAGTTTGAGCTGTAAGTAAGCCTGCATGGCACTTTCTTCCTTCCTTCCTTCCTTTCTTTCTTTCTAGTATATTTTATTAATTTATTCATATTACATCTCAATGGTTATCCCATCCCTTGTATCCTCCCATTCCTTCCTCCCTCTCATTTTCCCCCTACTCCCCTCCCCTATGACTGTGACTGAGGGGGCCCTCCTCCCCCTGTATATGCTCATAGGGTATCAAGTCTCTTCTTGGTAGCCTGCTGTCCTTCCTCTGAGTGCCACCAGGTCTCTCCATCAAGGGGATGTGGTCAAATATGGGGCACCAGAGTTTGTGTGAATGTGAGACCCCACTCTCCACTCTACTGTGGAGAATGTCCTGTCCATTGGCTAGATCTGGGTAGGGGTTCGAAGTTTACTGTACATATTGTCCTTGGATGGTTCCATAGTTTGAGCAGGACCCCTGGGCTCAGATCTGCCATCATAATGTTCTTCTTGTAGGTTTCTAGGACCCTCTTGATCCTTCTATTTCCCCATTCTCCCATGCTTCTCTCACCTAGAGTCCCAATAGGATGTTCTCCCCTCTGTCCCACTTTCCTGGTAAGTGAAGACTTTCATGGGACATGCCCCTTGGGCTAGTGTCCAGATATATAAGTGAGTATATACCATTTGACTCTTTCTGCTTTTGGGTTAACTCACTCATTATGATCATTTCTAGTTCAATCTATTTGTCCACAAATTTCGGAATTCCTTGTTTTTAATACCTGAGTAGTATTCCATAGTGTAAATGTACCACAGTTTCTTTATCCATTCTTCTACTGATGGACACTTAGGCTGTTTCCATGTTCTGGCTATTATGAATAAGGCTGCTATGAACATAGTTGAACAAATGTTCTTGTTCTGTGCTGGAGCATCTTCTGGGTATATTCCAAGGAGTGGAATAGCTGGGTCTTGAGGAAGTCCTATTCCCAGTTTTCTGATATAGTGGCAGGGCACTTTCTTAAGTAATAATTATTTCTTAATTGATGGCAAAGGGCCTAGTGTTGGAGGAAGGTCCACCTGTGTTTTCAAATGCTGAGTTCAGTGTCTTGAGATCTGGTTACTGCCATGCCGTGGGCAGCACCCCTCCTGGGCCTCGGCATCAGCTCTGCTTCCAGGTTCTGGTCTGTTTAAGCTTCTGTCCTAATTCCCTTTGATGAGGAACAATGATGTAGAAGTGTAAGTTTTTCCTCCATAACTTGTTTTTGGTTATGGTGCTTCAGCATAGCAATAGCAACCCTAATTGGGTCAATGCTCAATGCCAACTTCTGGTCTCAACTTGTACATACATGTACACATACATGCGCGCACGCGTGCACACACACACACACACACACACACACACACACACACACACTATTTGAAAACCACATTTACTATATTTGCTGGGCCCTCTACACATATGTAGCCAATGGGCAGCTTAGACTTCATGTGGGTCCTCTAGTAAGCAGAGTGTGGGCTGTCTCTGACATGGGCTCTGTTGCCTACATTTCGATCACTTCCCTCTGGTGGGACAGCTTTGCCCAGGCTTAGTAGGGGAAGGAGAGGGAGAGTGGGACAAGGAGAAAAGGAGGAGAGGTTTACGATTAAGATATTATATGAATAAATAAATAAATAAATAAATAAATAAATAAATCCCCCCTCCAGAAGAAAGCCACATTTAGTCTGGAGTTTCATGAAATTGGATTAGTTAGCCAGCTATAACAGAATACCTATGGAAAGTATACTTAATTTAAAAACATACTTTATAACTATAAAACACCTTTGTTGAAAACTACACTGGAGCTGGGGGTGTAGTTCTCTCGGTAGAGTAAATACATCTATCATACACAAAAGCCTGGGTTCAATTCCCAGCACTACATTAAACTGACATTGTTGTACATGCCTATATTTCCAATGTCAGAGAATTAGAGACAGAAGGCTCTGAATCTCATTATCATCTGAATTTGAGGAAAACCTGGGATGCATGAGACCCTGGCTCAACAAAATAAAATAAAAGTAAAGTAAATGAGTACATACATGTTCATAGCAGCATTAGCCACAATATCCCAAAGGGAAAACACCCTGTGGTGATTCGAATGAGAATACCCCTCCTAGGCTTATACACTAGAGTACTTGATCCCTGGTTGGTGGAACTGTTTGGGAAGGATTAGGAGGTGTGGCCTTGCTGGAGGAGGTGTGTCACCAGGGCAAGCTTCGTTAATCCCGATGTGGTATTTCTCTCTCTCTCCTTCCTGTGGATCAGGATGTGAGCTCTCAGCTGCTCCTGCTACCTTTGCTCTGTCATCCTGGACGCTTAACTCTCTGAAACTGTAGGCCGAATTAAATGCTTTCTTTTATAAGGTGCCTTGTTCATGGTGTTTTGTCACAGCAAAGAAAAGCATAACACATATCCTAGATATCCAACAAGAGATTTAAAAAGTATATGTAATATTATATTATTATCAAGACATAAAAATCATGGAAATACTGACACACAGAACAACATGGATAAATGTTAAAGGCACTGTGCTAAATGAAATAAGCCAGTCACAAAAGGGCAGATACTGTGTGATTCCACTTACATGGGGAAAGTATTCAAGTTCACAGAAACAGAAGGGAGAGTGCAGTTGTCAGGGATGCAGAGAAAGAGGAAACAAGTTATTGTTTAATGGGCATGAAGCTTCAGTTTGGGACATGAAAAGAGAGGTCTGAAGCCAGATGATTTCACACTGTGAGTACACTCAATGCTACAGGAAAATGGCACTTTAGGTTTTAAAAATAAAGGGGCACTGCATAGATGGCTCAGTGATAACGAGCACTCTTTGCTGTCACTGAGGACCTGGGTTTAACTCCCAGCACCCACATCAGGAAGTTCACAAATTCTGGAAACTCTAGTTCTGGAGATCTGTTGTCCTTTTCTGGTCTCCAAGGGCATTCCAAGCACATGGTGCACATCGAGACAAGTAGGCACACACACATCCACACAAATAAGAATTTTTATTATGCTATGAAAACTAAGTATTATTTTAGGTACATTTTACCACAAAAAGAACAATGAACAAGTAGAAGTCTTTAGAAAAGGAAATTTAAAAATCAATGAAAAAAAAATAAGCCCTGTATTGTTCTAATTCCTTAAACTTATGAGGCGATTGACGTGCAAGAAATGAGCTAGCCCTAGGAAGGGACAGGTTGTTCTCAGAGAAGGTAACGAAGCTAATGATTTGCAGGACCAAAAGGTTTCAGACTGTAACAATATGCAAGGTATGATCACAGGAGCAGGTGGCTGAGGTGAAGTGAAGGAAAAGCCAATTATTTTGTGGAAAAGTGGATTTTGCACTTGTCCAAGAACCAAGAGACTAGAATGCAGGGTGGGGCAGAGCCACTTGAGTGTTTAAGTAATGGGTAGGATGTCAGACTTAGGGATAAGGTATACTGAGAAAGGAGTGAAATTCTGTGAATGGGTAAAAAAGAAAATTCTACACTCTTTGATTAGCATTCCTAGACTAGATTTAGCTTCTGGATACCCAGCATACGCCAGACAGCTCAAAAGAGATGGCTTGTATAAATGGAAATGACAGATCGCTAGCTAAGAAAAGAAACGCAGCCATCCCGTGGACCGCTCAAGCTGCAAGGGCAGCACATTCCTTCCCTGTGGGAAATGTGCGTGGGAAAGCATTTTACAATCCGAGTCTGTTTAGGGAAGAATGTAGAATGAGAGAAAGGGTGGTGATGGCTTACAGGGAGAGGAAGAGGGAAAAGACAACGTTTTACATATCCAGTGACGCCATCTTCTAATAATTTGGTGTTTCAGCCTCCAAAGAAAGGTCATATGCTACGAGTCAAGTGGAGTCTTGGTTTTAAGCGTCCTTCACTCATTGAACATTGAATAGGTGTTGCCAGACTTCTTTCCTCCCTTTATATCTCACATTTACAGTCTCTCTCTCTCTCTCTCTCTCTCTCTCTCTCTCTCTCTCTCTCTCTCTCTCTCTCTCTCTGTGTGTGTGTGTGTGTGTGTGTGTGTGTGTGTGTGTGTGTGTCTATTCCTTCTTCCTTCTGTCCAATTTCCCACACAGGCTGAACTTCTTCCGTAACTCAGGTAGACCTTGACCTTGATATGTTCCTGCCTCTGCCTTTCAAGTAACTGAGAATTCAAGTGTGTGTAACCATGCCCGGCTGGTGTCTTTCCTAAGACTCACAATTACAACCACATTTTAACTGTCTCAGTTGTTTCTTTATGGAAATGATGACATCATCTAGTCATGATCCTTTACAATGTAACTAAGAGTCTCTGGCTTCATAAGTTACCTTGGTATGTGCTATGGAATAAATGCACCTTGTGTCCCTCCCTTCCCCCCAAATTCCTGTTCAAATTCTAGTTCCCAGAATGATGCCATTCTCAGATGCCTTTGGGAAGTTGTGAGGTTTAGATAAAGTCATTAAAATAGAGCTCCTGAGATGAGAGTCACGTCCTTGTAAAAAGAAGAAAGGCAAGATCTCTTTGAAGACTAGCATTGAGGAAACCTTTTGAGGACTTAATCAGGAAGATACTCTCTCCAGGAACCTAACTGTTTTCTTGTCTTGAGTTTTAGACTTGGAAACATGGAAAGAGGTCTCTGTTGTTTCAGCTCCCCAGTCTGCCACAAGTGTTATAGCAGCTCGCACTAAAACAGTATTTTTATTTTTGCTTTTGTTACACAGGGTCTCAAGTAACCCAGACTAGCCTTGAATTTCTGGGCTTGCTGTCTCAACCTGTCAAAATCCAGCATTTCCCCCCTGATATTTCCCCCACATCAATTTTAGTAGCTTGTAAAGAAGTATGTATTCGTTGACACTGGAACAACTGTTTTGTGACTTTTCCAACGGTTTGTTTGTTTGTTGCTATTGTCATTATTTCATTATATCCAGCTTCTGAACATGCCCTTATTAGTACCAAAATACCTGAGGGAAACAACTTATAGGAGAAGAGGTTTATTTGCAATCCTGGTTTCAGTTCTGAGTCATTCGGCTCTGTTGGGCTGTGGTGAGGCCGACCATCATGGTAGGAACACTTGCTTGAGCAAACCTTTCACTTCCTGCTAGCTTGGGAGCTGAGGGTTGGAGCTGGGAGGGAGGGAGAGGAAGAGAGAATGTTTTAAGGAATAACAGTTACCTACTTCCTCTAAGTAGATCCTAAGCCCTAAAGTTTCTACCACTTCAAATAATGCCATCAAATTATGGATTTGTGAATGTTAGAACAGTCCTGATCCAATCAACTTCCAAAAGCCAAACCTGTGAGCACAGATGCGTTGTGGTAGCAGCTTTACCAGATGAGCCTTGGTTGAGGATGGGAAGTAGTGCTGTGCTTCAGGTCCAACGTCCTAGCAATGTCTGCTGCTCAGACTCCCCTCATGACTGTGTCACAATTTATTTGTACATGTATCATTTATCATCTTCACAGCAAAAGGTGCTTTATTATGTGCTGATGTCCCGAGAGCCCTAGACTAAGCTGAGTCCATTGGAGAGTCTGTAAAAGGCTGGTTGGCTTAGATCAAGCCCCACTGCAAAGAAATAGATTCTTATTCTGAACTCTTTTTTTTTAAATAAATAATTTAATTAATTTATTCAGATTACAACTCAATTGTTATCTCATCACTTGTATCCTCCCGTTCCTCCCTCCCTCTGGCTTTTACCCTATTCCCCTCCCCTAGGTCTATGACCAAGGAGGACCTCCTCCCCCACTATATGGTCATAGGCTAACAAGTGTCTTGAGGAAGCAGCACTAACTGAATTTTACTCAGGCTGCTGTTTATTTTTGGCACACGCCTTTAATCCCAGCATTTAGGGAAGCAAAGGCAGGCAGATCTCTGTGAGTTCAAGGCCAGCTGGTCTACAAAGTGAGTCCAAGACAGCTAAGGCTAGAAGACTACACAGAGAAACTCTGTCTCGAGGGAGGGCAGTGATTGAAAAGCCATTTTTAACACCCTCTATCTGATTTTGTGATGGCTAATTTAGTGAATGAATGCTTTCAACTCTCTAGAGAAACTTGTAGAATGGTGTTGGGTCCTAAGCAGACTTATTTGTCTGTGCACCTCCTTCCAGCTCCACAAGGCCAAGCTACTTTCCCTTCTGTGATGAATAGTTCATTATGCATGCAGTTATATATCAACACTGGTATGTGTATCCAAAACAATTGGTATTGGACTTTTAAACTTAAAGATAGCTTTCCCCCTTAAGAACAGTACAAGAGGCTGAGACGATGGCTCAATACTTAACATATTTGTCACACACTGTGAAGACTGGAGTCAGGTTCCCCGGAACTACCAGGTGAGCGCGGTGGCCCGCCCACAAGTGTAGCCCTCAGAAACTGGAGGCAGAGGATCACTGGAGCAACCTGGCTAGTTAGAGTAGCCCTGTGGGCAAACTCTGGGTTCAATTAAGAGACTCTGTCTCAAAAACCATGGTGAAGAATGATTGAGGAATCCCGATGTCAATCTCCCCATGCTTCTATCCTTACACACCCATGCACATGTACATACACACACTTACATAGACACACACACTCACAAGCACACACACACAAGCAGACACACACACAAGCAGACACATAAGCATGCACAGCATGTACATGCACACATGAAAACAAACAACTAATTAATAATATAAAAATATAATATAAATCATGCATAATGGCACATGCCTGCTATCCAAATAGAATTTTAAAGCCAAGGCCAGCTCAAGCTACATATGGGGTTTCAGGCCAGCCTGGGCTACACGGCAAGATGCTGACAGAGGGAGGGCATGGGGAGAGAGGGAAAGGGAGAATATCTGTCAGTGACCAAATAAGTACAAAATACAAACAAGCAAAAGAAACCAAATGGAGCCATTTCCCATCTGACGAGGCATGCTCTCAGCCACATTTTAGATTCTTACATGGCCTTCTAACATGTTGTTTTGGTTGTGGTTTTGGGGGCTGTGGCATCACTGGTTATATGCCTTTTCAGACTCTACTATAAAGTAAGTATTTTTTTTAACTGAAATCATATATAATATCATACCATTTGATAACAAATTTGTGTACATTGTGCATGTCTTCTGTTGTTATGTATTCATTGCCTTTTATTTAATAAAACTCCATGAAATTTTCTGACACAAATAAAGCATACTTTGGGGCAGAGAGAGATGGCTCAGTGGTTAAGAAAGAGCACTGGCTGCTCTTCTAGGGGGCCCCATTTTGATACCCAGCTCCCATATGGTGGCTCACAGCCCATCTGTATCTCTTGTTCCAGGGGATGTAATGCCCTCTTTTGACCTCACCAGATGCTAGGCGTGCACACAGTGAACAGATGTTGAGGAGGCTAAACATCCATACACAGAAAACAAATTTAAAAAAATTAACTTACTTTGGTTATTACTTAAATAGTGGACATTACTGTTTCTTTTTTTAAAGATATATTTATTTATTAAATATATAGTGTTTTGCCTGCATGTAGACCTGCAGGCCAGAAGAGGGCACCAGATCTAACTATGGATGGTTGTGAGTCACCATGTGGTTGCTGGGAATTGAACTCAGGACCTTTGGAAGAGCAGCCAGGGCTTTTAACCTCTGAGCCATCTCTCCAACCCCCATTACTCTGTTTCTAAATGTTTTACCATAAGTGATTCTGTTGTGAAATACTGACTCTTTCCAGTGTATTCTTTGGGACAAATTTCTGATGTCGGACCTAACTTTTCCTTCCCTTTGCAGAGCTCCCTGGGTCGAGTTCTGATTATGAGTGTGGATTTCCCTGCACCTTCTTCAGGACCGGGCATTATTATTCTCTTGTTTTTCTGCCAATGAAGAAAGAAATGGGCAACTTTGGATTTACTCTTCAAAGTGCATGTGTCTGGGTTTTTTTTTTAACATATATTTATTTTATGTGCATTGGTGTTTCGCCTACATGTATGCCTCAAGGTGCCAGATCCCCTGGAATTGAAACTACAAACAGTTGTGAGCTGCTATGTGGGTCTTGGGAATTGACCCCCATCCTCAGGAAGAGCAGCCAGTGCTCTGAACTGCTGAGCCATCTCTCCAGCCACAGAATGAAGGCACTAGCTGGCCGAGGTGAACTTCCATTGCAGTTTTCCACTGCCCTGTCTTGTCTCAGCTTTGCTCCCTGCTTTACTGAGCAGGACAGGTTTCATCTCTGAAACGGAACCAAAGCCAGAGCAGCAGGCTTTCCAGTTCCAAATATAGTGGCATTGACACACACACACACACACACACACACACACACACACACACACACACACACACACACGATTTGAAACCATGAAGTAACCTCCCCCATCTCTGTCCCCCCCAGTTTAGCTTCCTATGGTGGCTTAATCACAAAGCATAATATTGAGGTTTTTTGTTGTTGTTGTTGGTGGTGGTGGTGGTTTTTTTTTTTTTTTTTTTTTTTTTTTTGAGACAAGGTCTTGCTATTTAGCCCTGGTGTTGTGTAGCACCTTCCTCTGAGATGAAATTTATTACTTCAAAAGAAAACTCTTAAAGACACAGGACATTCCTTTTTCCTTTTCTTTTTGGTTTTTCAAGACATGGTTTCTCTGTGTAGCCTTGACTGTCCAGGACTCGATTTGTAGACCAGGCTGGCCTTGAACTCACAGCAATCCACCTGCCTCTGCCTCATTGAGTGCCAGGACATATGACATTCTCAAGCAGGGATTCTCAACTTGTGGGTTGCGATCCTCACAGGGGCTGCATATCAGATGTCTACCCAGCATATCAGATATTTAAATTAAAATTCTTAACAGTAGCCAAATTACAGTTATGACGTAACAATGAAATAATTTTATAGTTGAAGGTCACCACAACATTAGGAACTGTATTAAAGACTTGCCACATTGGGAAGGTTGAAAACTACTGTAGGGAGGTAAAGCGTTCTATCCCGCAAGGATATGCCTTAAGCTCAGGAGATAAAGAACATAAAGGCTTAAGGAAGTCCCATAGCCACCAGGTACGCTAAACACCTCTCTCTCACTCCAAACATCCACAAGTGTTAAGGACTACTGAGAGACAAGCTCAGATAAGCTGGGCTACCTTGAAGCAGCTCAAACCAACTTGGGTGCACAGAAAAAAAACACTTAACTGTTTAAGCTGCTAGCAGGTCATGCAGTATGTTCCAGGTTCCTAGGTTTGGTCATCAGTCACCCCATGCTGGCCTCTGACGCATGATACATCTATCTTTAAGCCATATCTGCTCCTTTAAGAAACTGCTCACCCATATTCCTGTAAGTAACCCCAATAAAACTCATTGGCTCACCGAGCTGAACTTTAGTGGTGTCCTTACTTTGATCTGTCATTGGTTCTGGAATGAACAGATGCTTGCTCACATCCTCCCCCTCCCGCCCCCCCCCCCCCCCCCCCGCCACCCAAATAGTGTCACAGAGCACCTGCATTGTCTGGAATTCACCACATAGACCAGGCTAGTCTCAAATTCACATGACATTATTTTGCATCTGTCCCAATTGCCAGGGTTACAGTGATGTGCCATCACAGCTAGCTTGACATCTTCTTCTGAAGTGATTCTTGCATTGAGGCTTCTATCCAGACAGCTCAGGACGCGATCGGTCTACTTAGTTGCTTAGTTTATACATACTATGCCCGCCCTGGCCTGCCTCCCACCCCCAGCCTTTCCCTCAAGGTGAACTCTGCAACTTAGGCATCACTCCTGTGCCATGTCTAGGGAGGATCTTTCATCAGTTTCTTTATAACATGACAAACACACTCTTCGTGCCTTGTCTTTTGTAGTTCCCTTATGTTCTCTCTTTAAATTTTGTAAGCTTTAGCATTTAAAAAAAAATTCGTAGTAAAAATATCACACACTGAAATTAACCAGCCCCAAAGTCTATACACAGTTAGAGTAGCCATTCTGGGGCTGTGGAGGTTCACACTGGGTTTTATACTTTCACTACCAAATATATTTTTATGTCACCACCAAAAGTGAAAACTCCATGACAGAAATGGAACTAGAAAAACAATAAGCTTTGTATCCCCCTTCACAACTCGTGGCCATCACCCACATTTAGTCTTCCCTCATTCCCTGATATTTACCCTTTCTCGTTCTGCATGTTGTATGTGCACATTTGTTTTTACATGCATATATTATTGGTTAGGTTTGGCATGTGAGAGAGAACATGCAGTTTCTTCTTTCTGACCTTGTAATATTATATATTGAATTTACCATCGATTTTCCTGCAAGTTTGTGATTATAATTTTTCTTTGGAGCTGAACAATATTCTGCTTTGTGTTACTAAAATTTCATTATTAATTCATCCATTGATGGACAACTAGATTTATTCCAATTCCTTGACATAGTGAATAAAGCAGCAATAAACGTAGTGTGTAAATACCTCTATGGTGGGGTATGTAGTTCTCTGGGTATATGCCTAGAAGTGAAATAACTGAGGCAGTTTTATTTTTAATTTATAAAGAAATCTCCAAGCTGATTTCCAAAATGGCTATCTTAATTTTTACTGTCTCTAAAAATAAATAAGGGTTCTTTCCTTCCTTCTTTCTTTCTTTCTCTTTATTTATTTCTTCCCTTCTTTCTTTCTCTATTTCTTTCACTGCACTGGAGGCTTCATTCAAGCCCCAGCAAGCCCTGTGTCATTGAACTATAGGCCCAGCTCTGCCCTTTCAACTGTAGTATTAACACTCAGGTGTGAGTGCAGTGAAAGCCAGCCCCTCTCACCTCAAGTCCTCCTGAACTAGCCAATGTCACCATCATTTTCTTGCTCTTGTCTTTTTTTTTTTTTTTAAGATGGTACCTGGCTTGCTTTGCATTGGAGGATGATTTTAAATTTCTAATCCAAAGAGAGGTCTCTTTCAAATGCTGGGATTACAAGCTTGTGCCACCATACCTAGTTTGTGTACCACTGAGAATGAATTCCAGGGCTTCGGCCGTGCTAGACAAGCTCTACCAGCTGAGCTACATCCACTGTGTCTTCCTCTTCATAAGCACAGAGGGCTTCAAAAGTTCTTGCGAATCCATTTCCTCTTCTCACGTTCTTCCCTCAAGACCCTCCTGTAAAGCATCTCTTCCACCTGCCTCCACTGTACTGCTCCCACCTTTTGAAAAATGCCAACACAAACACAAACCCTATTTCTTAAAATGCACTTGTTATCAGAAGAGCAGCACAAATCATCATCGTGAATAATGAAGTTTCCATCTTCCCTGGACCACAGTTTACACCCGTTTTCCTTTTCTCTTAGCTATTTCATGCTTTTACTCATGCCTTTGGCTAAAACTCCCACTTATGTGCATCTTTCCAGAACACTTGCTCATTTCACTCATCTGAAGTCTTACTTCAAATGTAGGTCAAGTGCCTCCAATAAATATTTTATTGCACTTCATTTTCATTATGGCATTTCTCACAAGAATAATTAATTGATCTCTATGGTAGCTATTTAGGGGATTTCTGCTCTGACAGACTCTAGGCTTCAGGAGGTAAGGGACTGCATCTGTCTTTTTCTACTTCATATTCATAGCTGCTAGAAAGGTCTGGCACAAGGATCGACTTAGTGTATGTTAAGTAGACTGTAGAGAGAGGAAAGGAAGAAATGGTGGGTGCTGGTGGAAGGGCGTAGGGCTTAAGATGACAAACTGAGGGAGTTTGTGTTTTGTGGCTACTCTTTTTAGTAAACTAGGAGACAGGAGAAGTTTCTGAAAATGCCATTTAGGCATTTAGGCATTTAGAAAAGTGAAAGACATGTGATGGTGAATGTTGTTTGCTGAGCTGGGCTAAAGTGGCATTCACCCATAATCCCAGCCATCTGAAAAAAAAAAATCTTCAAGTTCAAAGCCAGCCTGGGATACATAGTGAGGCCCTGTCTCAAGTAAAATGAAACAAATCAAAACAAAACAAAACAAAACAAAACACAGTTGCCTATTGACTTGACTGGATTGCAAGGCACCTAAAAAAAATTAGCAAATTGTGCTCCTAACGTGTCTATAAATATGGTTCCAGAGAAAATTGGCATATGGGTAAGAAAACTCAGTGGGGAAAACCCACCCTGAGCGTAGACAACACAATGCAACAGGCTGGGGCCTGAATGGAAGGAAAAAGTGGAAGAAGAGGGAAACTTAAGTGTGTTCACTCTTGACCCTTCCTGAACAGGTGCAGTTTTTGTTACTATTGTTAGCATGGGCATGAGACTCTAGTTTTTTCTCCCCGGACATGGACTTGTGTTGGCAACTCTCCAAGAACGTCCAGGCCTTTTCTCTATCATTGGTTTCTCCTTCCCTGAGATTTCCAGCTGTTTTCAGCTAAGCTGATATTTATCTCAAGCTTCCCAGCCACCAGGCAGCCACCAAAGATGTTCAGCCCCTGAGTGTGTCAGCCAATGCACTAACCCTCCCTCTGGCACATGTACATATTCTCATGCTCCTTGCCCTCTGCAAAATCCTGATTAATACTAACTGCATCAGATTTGAGGGGAGACATTTTGCAATAACCCTTGAAAGGAATTAAATATCTTTGTAGGTAATATGTGGGTTAAGGCTCATAGTCTGAAACATATAGCAATGTTCACCTGTATAGTGTGGCATTTTCTGAGTGAACAAACAGATTCAGTTAGAGTTGTTGAAATTCCAGAAGGTAAGCCTGAGTAACAATTGGGCAAGGAGTTTAGATACTGGGAAAAGAATGTTAAAATGTTAGCATGAAGCAAGTTAGCGTTATAAGAAAGGAAATAAAACCAGAAAGTCAGGGGATAGATATGAGGACCATAGTCTGGACACTAGGAGGCTTTAGGCGACTGTGGCTTATTGCACTTAACACAGTGTCAAGTCTCACAATTCTGTAAATGACACAGTTATGCATGGCTCATAATTGGAGCTATGAGTGTATGAACCTGCCTCAGGAGACCTCGTTGTCTGAGAAAATAAAACAACACCATATATACTTAGAGCAAAGGAAGGAAGGAAACTCAGGATAGAAAAGCCTGGTCAGAGAAAACCAACACAAAGTATTGTTAGGGTTCAGGAACAGACACATGATGACCACTTGAACACCAGACTCAGACTGATGGAAGTTTATTTGAACACTGCTGACTGGTCAGGGGACACAGCCTGTAAATTCAGACTGTGACATTGGTCTGTTTCTAAGGCAGGCTTTTTATAAGAAAAACCGTAACCAGGGAACCAGGTGGGAAGCAAGGGGGAGGGCAGCATCACATCATTTTAATCAGCTAAGGACAAGAAGAATCCATTTTGTTCTGAGTACAATGTAACCAGGTGGCTAGACAAGGCATTTTAAGCTGATTGGCTGAGATTTAGGGTAGGGGAGCTCCTGGGGGGTTTTCCAGCTCTCTGGGAGTAAAGGAACATAGCAGGATGTAAATACTGATCATTGCTAGGATAATCATCTGCTGACCAGCAGTTGCCTACAGTCCAGGGAGAAGCTTGGTTAAGACCAGAAGAGCCACTTAGCCACTCAGAGTTTAAATTGCCAAAAATTTAAGCAGTCAAGTGAAATGGACAGTTATTGTTTCAATCACTTTATATTTGGGAGTGGTTTGTTTCATGGTGCCCCGGGAGTGGTTTGTTTCATGGTGCCCCAGAAAAGAATAAATAACTGAAATTCAAAGGTTAAAAACAGAAAGAGAGGCATGATGATTATCTTGATGACTTTATGAAAAAAAGTTGTAGAGTGAATGCAAGTAATAAAATGTATTCTTTTTAATAATGTGTTTGTTTTTGTTTTATGTGCGTTGGTGTTCTGCCTGCATGTATGCCTGTACAAGGCTGTCAGATCTCCTGGAACTGGAGTTTCAGATAGTTGTGAGTTGCGACGTGGGTGCTAGGAATTGAACCTGGAAGAATAGCCAGTGCTCCACGGTAAAACACCTGGGCCTACTCCAGGCATGGTAGCACAAGCCTTTAATCCCAACACTCAAGGAGGCAGAGGCAGGCGCATCGCTGTGAGTTCAACACCAGCCCTAGTTGTCAGAGTGAGTCCAGGATAGCCAAAGCTACACAGAGAAACCCTGTAAGAAAAAAAAAAAACCAAAACCGAAAACAAGCAAACAAACAAACAAAAAGTCCACCTAGGCCTATTATAATTATGAATTGATTTTAAGTTTTCTTAGAATACCTCTTCTTCTCTGGATAGACTATCAATTTGAATTGCCCTCGTTCCTAAACGCCTTTAAACATGAAGAAGAGGACAGAGCCGGGCATAGGGAGAGGAGATGGAAGGGGGAGAGGAGGAGACAGGGAAGGGAAGGGAGTGTAGGGGGAAGGAAGGCGGGGGGAGAGGAAGGGAGAAGACAAGGATGGGGAGGAGTATGGGGGGGAGGAGAAAGGGGAGAGGAGGGCGGGGAGGGAGGGAGGAGGAGTCTCTATTTTGGTGCAAGCACTGCAGTTCTACTGTGTTCCTGATGAGAAACTGTTGCACAAAGATGTTTTTTTACTCCACAGGGGGAAAAATATTCTGCTTACTCATTCAATGTGTTCCCTCCCTCCCCAATTCTGAAATGACTATTTCCAAACACAAGAATTCCATTTAAATGAGAAAGAAGTAAATGTCTAGGGTAGAACAACAGCCTTGTCCACAGGATACTCTGAAAGGAGAGACAAAAAAAACAAAACAAAACTGATGAGCAGCTGCCACAGGCCTCTGACCAGCAGCGTGGCACAGGCATTGCGTTTTGAAAGGCTTAGCTATCATGACACTGCTACACAGACTATAGCAGTGGTTCAGCTTGTGGGTTGCGACTCCGTGGCGGGTCGTGTGACTCTTTCACATGGATCACATATCAGACATCCTGAATATCAGATATTTACACTATGATTCATAACAGTACCAAAATTACAGTTATGAAGTGGCAATGAAATAATCTTATGGTTGAAGGTCACTACAACATGAGAAACTGTACTAAAGGCTGAGCATTAGGAAGGCTGAGAACACCGGACTAGAGTAATATGAATAGTATTTAGCAGGGGCTGGAGAGATGACTCAGTGGTTAAGAGCACCGCTTGCTCTTCCAGAGGTTCTGAGTTCAATTCCCAGCCACCACATGCTGGCTCACCACCATCTATAATGTGATCTGACACCTTCTTCAGCAGATAAAGCACTTACACACAATAAATAAAATAAATATTTAAAAAATAGTATTTAGCAGTATAGACTATTATTATTGCAATCTTTAGGATTTGGTGGGCTCCTCATGTTTATCATCAAGAGTATCGTTTACTATAGATATCACTTACTATATATTTGGAGTTGTCAGAAGATAAAATACTGGACACCATGCTTTTGCCACATGTAAATGGTCACTCTGTAATTTGTAATTTTAGTATCTAAACTTAAAGTACAAATCACAGAGTGACCCTTTACTTTCAAAGGGACAGTGAGTTATCACCAGAGCCTAGAAAACTCTACATTATATAAACTAGTTTATTTTTTTTAAAGCTTTGAAAGGAATGCTTAAGGCTACACGCATGAAAATACAGAACATATTTGAGATTCTTTGAAGCCAAACTTCAGGCTGTAAATGTGCTGATTCAAAGTGCCACCAATAATAGAGAACAGTGGACTGTGATGCATTCCTTCTCTCTTCAGAAGACCAGTGATGAATGAAGGGTGGGCCAAACAGCAAGTGTCTAAGTGGAGAGCGGCCTGACAGAGATTATGGCCAGGGTACAGCATTGGCAATTAGCTAATGTCAACGGCACACTTACGAAACCCAGTGCAGAGCAGATAATAAATCACAGTCAGCCATCATTAATAATCCATGACAGAAAGGCAAAGAAGGAGAGAGCAGTCAGTAACAAGATCACAGTGGAGCAGAAGTGTCCTATAATTAGAATTATTTCTAATAGCAGAGCACCCGGGACAGGCTTTGTAGTGAACAGCACAATAGACAGCTGGATGGTTATTCGGCTTCACTCCAGTCGTATGCAGGGATGCTCTTAAAGGTATACAGTGCCGTATTGTGTAGGTATAGTAGGGTAATATATTCCTAAAGACATTCTAGTTCCAAATGAAAAATGTATTGCCAGGCTAGTTTCTATTGCAAGTTTTTAACTAGTTTCCTCCAAGGCAGCAGGTAATGCTAGCCACCATTTTCAGCTTCTCCATATACAGAGAGAGCAGAACACTCTCCCAATAGACAGTTGATGTTTCTGTGCACTGTTATTTACCTATCTTATAGATGATGCCAAAGCTCATCAGAGTAAGTGTGCTGGGTTAATTTTAAGCATGGATTGGGTCATTAAATTGCCAGTGTGATATGGAGTAAAATAAGGAAAACGTGAGAGGAAGGAAGAGGCGGTGTTGCTAATGTGAAGGCTTGGGAGATAAAAGAGAGCTTCCTTTAGGAGATGTGGTGTCGGGGCCCCAAAGAATTTGTAAGAGGGACCCAGGCGAAGAGACAAGAGTGAGGATAACATTAAGTGGGAGACACATAAACCCCTAAAGGTGGAAAGCAGTTTGGCAATGGGGGAAACAAGAAGCAACTGAATCTCTGCTGCGTAGACTCTCAGGTCTGAGCTGTGAGAGTCAAATATGGGTCTAATTAACCATAGAGGTCTAAGCTGATGTGCCGAAGCTGGGGCAGTCTCAGAAACCCAGGTAAGACCTGATGGACAGACTGGGCAGCAGTCACAGCAGTATTAAATTATGGTTACCATTGGTTTTTGAAGGGGTTGGAAAGAGGCTGGATTTAGAATAACAATATTTAAAGCTGATTACTGAATTATGAGTTCCTAGTTATTCTTACTATTTCATGTAACACAGATTATCCACCAAATACTAGTTGAATGAATAAAGACGTAAGCCAAATTTGCTTTTCTTTGCAACCTAACTTGGGAGGAAAGTTCTCATCTCTGTTTTAATATTGTTGAGGTCTATAATATGGGGGAAAGAGAGACTATTTTCCCAAGTTTTTATTTCAGAGATTCCCAAAAATCAAAAAGAGAATAACCAGATACTATATTTTCAATAATCTACCCCCCACACGTGTGTAGGTGTGTCTGTGGTTGCCTGTGTCTGTATGTCTGTGTATTATTTGAAGGTTATAGTCAGCTGAACATGGTGGCTCACCTATAGTCCCAGCACCAAAGAGAATAAGGTAAACAGAGCATAATTTTGTGGCCAGCATAAAACAAAAAAAAGTGTTCCAGGCCTGAGCTATGTGACAAGATCCTTTCTCTAACAAAACAAAACAAAAGTCCTGCACTCATCGTACTTTACTCGTATCTCCTAAGAATATTTGCATTTACGCTGTGTGTGATGGTGCATTCCCATAGTGCCAAACTCAAGAAGCCGAGACAGGAGCATTGCCAAGAGATCAAGGCCAGCCCTGGCTACATAGTAATACTCCTCAAAATACCAAATAAAAAAGTACATATGACTATAATAGCATTATTACCCTTTAATTTTTAACAGTGTAATGTACTTTTAAACTCTTCCAGTTAGCCCGAAACGTTTTACCAAGGTTCACAGTTCTGGGTTTTCGCCTCAGCAGAATGAGTGCTTCACGATTCATGAAAAAAAAAAAATAGAATGATCTAATCTGAGACAAAGGTGCTGAGGATAATTCAATATTCACCAGGCAATGTGGAGAAAGCTTGCTTGTTTTCTGATTTCTAATACTTTCTTTCTCTTTTGCCAATTAGTTCAATTGGCAGGCACACTGTAATTTATGAGTCTTAGGTCAAGGGCTCACTCTTCGTATGGGTTCCTTCTCAGTCCTTGGAGGATGATGTCTGTTGGCATGATTAGATAGTGTGTTCCATGTCCTGGGTATTGACTTTTTTAAAATGGCCTTTGTCACTGCCAGGAACTGAATGAGCATATATAATGGTTATATAAAATAATATCTACTAATCTGGAACAATGTCTTCATAGCCAGGGTTCCTACATAAGCTCACACCTACATCATGATGTGCTCTTTTTCATTTTAAGATAGGGTCTCACTATTAGCCCTGGCTGGAGTGGAACTTGCTAAGTAGATCAAACTCATAGAGATATGCATCCATCTGCCTCTTGAGTACTAGGATTAAAGGTGTGCACCATCACACCTGGGATGGTGTGGTGGTGTGTGTGTGTGTGTGTGTGTGTGTGTGTGTGTGTGTGTGTGTTTCCAAAGGAGTCTGGCTGGCAATAAAGAATAAGCTGAGAGAAATGCCAAAGGTGGCTGGACATCAATTACTCCCATTGTATCTGCCAAAAGTCATCAAAGCACAGAGAATATTAAGTACAAATATTGGAGCTTTCATTAATGGGCTAATATTTTGTTTTTAAAAATATATTTATTATTATTTTTAAGTCAAAGTTTCATGTAGCTGAACCTGGCCTTTAATTCATGATGTGACCAAGGCTAGCCTTGAACTTCTGACTCTCCTGCCTCAGGCTCTCAATCAAGTGTTGGGCTCCCAGGAGTGTACCATACTCGCCTGCTGCCTGCCTTCTTTTCACAGGGCTTTAACTCTCTTCTCTTCCTTCTTCTTTGCAACTACACAAAAGGGGTTTTATTTGTTTGGGTTTTGTTACTGTGTATAATATGGGAGGCTAGGTAGTTCTAGAGAAGGAGCCACTGGCAAGGGGACTTAGGCAGTGAATTCCTATTTAAATCTTGCTACCCTTGTTCCCTGCTCTTGCATCGAAATAAATATATGCATTATTGAAATAAATATAT
Source organism: Acomys minous (assembly GCF_964271855.1). Classification (NCBI taxonomy): domain Eukaryota; kingdom Metazoa; phylum Chordata; class Mammalia; order Rodentia; family Muridae; genus Acomys; species Acomys minous. The sequence goes on from NC_140486.1 coordinate 33,497,396, forward strand.
GCATTATTGAAATAAATATATGCATTGTTGAGATGCAAAGATCAAGCACTCCAGACCCGAATTGTTACCAACCCTTTTGAGCACTGTCCTTTTCTACTAATAGTGACCCAGAGGCAAAACTAACAATAGTGCGTAAGTGTTATCTTAGCTGGGGTTTCTATTGCTGTGCAGAGACACCATGGCTCCGGCAACTCTTATAAAGAAAAACATTTAATTGAGCCTGGCTCACAGTTTAGAAGTTTAGTCAGTCCTTTCTGGTCGTGGTGGGAAGCATGGCCACCCACATGCAGACAGACATGGTGCTGGTGAGGTAGCTGAGAGGTCTGCATCTGAATCCCCAGGGAGCAGGAACAGAGGGAAACACTGGGCCTGGCTTGAGCATCTGAGACCTCAAAGCCCACCCACAGTGACACACTTCCTCCAACAAAGCCACACCTACTCCAGCGAGGCCACGCCTCCTAATAGTGCCACTCCCTATGTGCCTATGGGGGCCGTTTTGTGCTTTAGGATATATTAGCAACTCCAATCAAAAATAGGATAGAAAAGGTTAGTGAACCAGGCATTCCCAGCCACCATCGGGAGGTAAATTAGTGGGAAATCTAGGGAAAGAGTCACAGCTGGCTGTTAGATTACTGTGTGCAGCCATAGCAGCCTGTACTTCTGATGAGCCTGTGGTGATGCAGGTACACTGGCCTGTGTGTACACTCATCAAGAAAGCCCTGCAGAAAAGCTGCTTCGAATGGTCCCTCTCACCCCAGCCTTTGAAAAGCTCTCCAAACAGCCTCATACATATTCATGTCCCTTTGTGCTTGCCATCCTGTATCTCAAAGAGAAAGCCTTCGAGGTAATACTAGATCAGTACATCGCCTGAACGAGTATACCTTTGAATTAAGTATTTGATTTTTTTTTTAAAAAAAGTTAACGTAAAACCTTTTGTTGTTGTGGGAAAAGATGATGAAAACTGGTTTTAAGGAAATAGGCACTTGAGGATGTTTCACAGCACTGCACACACTTCAGGCCTTTCCTGGACTCACTCGGTGGCATGCCAGAAACATCACAGAAGCATATGGAAGGCTTTACATTGTTTTAAAGACATACACGTGGAAAATAGGACAGGAAGGCTCCACAGCCCCAAAGGGAACAGTGCGAAGACATTCAGTCCACTCAGCTCAAGTAGGTCAGTTTCAGGATTTCCTGACACCTTTGTGCAGCCAAGTAGGAGGGCATCAGAGTCTGGGGCCATCCAACACCCCACCCCACCCCCGCCCCCGACTTCTCTCCAGAATCTTCCTGAGCACATCTCCAAAGCATTTTCTCACTGAAGAGTAAGAAGGAAACAGAACAGATCAGGAAGTCTCTGCCTCACACAGCACTGCTGGCAAGCCAGATGCCCAAGGATGGAGCTCCAAGAGGAAGAGGCAGGAGGCACGAAAAGCGAATGTTCTTAAGACACGCTATCCAGAAGCCGGGTGTTTCTCTCCCTTCTGTGTGGAAAGGCCCATGGCTTTGGCACAGTGACACTCCTGGCATTCCAACTCTGGAAGCATCTGGATGTCATAGGGCCAGCATCGGGGGAGGGGGAGGGGAGGTCAAAAGTACCCCTGAGACAGCAAAGCCCCAAGTGTGAGAGACTATGAAGTGTGTGTGGGAGCGAGGGAGGGAGGGTTATTTGTGAAAATCATAGTTGGAATCCCAGCATCGAACCGCTGAGATTTTAAATGGAGCTAGAATCCCTGCACTAGCTACCAGGGCAATGCTGTCCCGTGAGGAGTAGCCGACATGCAGCAATGTTAGGCCATAAATAGCAAGCCCGGTCATCTGATTGTTCTGTGTTGTCAGCCTGGGAGATGGACACTATCATTCATTTTTTATGAGAAAACAGAGGCAGAGGGGAAGCTAAATGATGATTTGCCTAAAGCCGTGGAGTGAACAAATGTAGAATCCTCCCCACTCAGGGTGGTTTGAGGTCAGACCCGACTCCTTACTCCTTTACTGCACTGTCTTGCAGTGTGATGTAAATAACCTGGCTGAGATTTTCTATTTGATTTCAGTAATATCATCTAGCCTTTGTAAATCTCAGTGAAAGACTAGACTGCCATATTTCAATTACCAGTGAAAGATTTCTAGATATGGTTTGATTCGTAATATACATAACTTTCATGTGGTTATATATGTGTAGGTATAAATATACACCTACACATATATGTGTTTTGTATGGGTTACATGCATATTACATTTTGTTTATTTGGGGGGGGTGCGTGCATTCGTGAGGTGCATGCCACAACATGGATGTAGACATCAGAGGAAAACTTGAAGGAGTCAGTTCTTTTCTCCCACCAAGGCATCAGGCTTGGTACCCATCCCCTTTCCTCACCGAGTCTTCTCGTTAGCTCAGTGAATTGTATTTGCTCACTGTGCTTTAGCACTAATAGCCAAGATTACCTTGTATTCTCAGATCCTATACAAACTGCCACAGATAGATGTGATTCCATAATATACTTCCTAATGGTCTCTTCTGGCTTTGTTCTCTTTGTCCCTTTTCAGCTAAGTGGCTTTCTGTTTCTATACTTTATTTTTTCCTGGATTTTGAGTAACTTGACTTACTCAAACTTGAACTAGAGTTCAAGGAACATTGAGTTCCTTTTATTCATTTATTTACTTATTTATTTAGGCACTGAGGGGTGGGCCGAGGACCTCATGCCTGCTGGGTAGCACTCCACCATGCATATATATTACTAATCCTTTTTGTTTGTTTGTTTGTTTAATTTAAAGAGTCTTGTTAAGTTGTCAAACTGGCTTTGAATTCACTCTGCAGGCCAGATAGCCTTAAATCTCCTTCCTCGGCTTCCTGGGTGGTGGGGATTCCCAGCTTTTGGCAGCAGACACGGTTAGACTTGTCTTTACTCTTAAGCTCTTGCCAGTGGCTAAAAGTCAGAGCTACAGAAGAATAAATAAAGGACCAGTCTATGTCTCGGCAATAGTCCACAAGATGACTATATGAAGAAAATAGGAATTTCCAACAAGTGAAAAACGTAGACTCTAAAATAATTCTTGAATGGAAAGCACAGTTGTGTATTTTGAATTACTATACCATGTGTCCTCAGTTCTGGTTTAAATTTACTGTGTGTGTGTGTGTGTGTGTGTGTGTGTGTGTGTGTGTGTGTGTGTGTTCAAACGCAGGTTGTCAGGCTTCATGGCAAGCATCTTTATTTGATGAGTCAGCTCACTGGCCACTCAGTCCTAGGCAATGTGCTTAAAGATGTATACGTAACTTTGGGCTACTAAAGTCCCATTTAAATTAAAATAAAGGCTCTTACTAAATAGTACCCTAGAGTGACCTTTAAACATTAATAAAAATGGTTTGACATATTCCTGAGGCTAGCTCATTTTTTCCAGTGGAGTTCCACCCAGAATACAGACATAAATAGAAACAGGCCTTAGGTCATTCTAGAGGACACGAATCCTCCGCTCAGCCTGCCAGAGCGAAGACGGTGAAGAGTGTGGCTTAGCGAAGAGGTGTGCCCCAGAATCCCGACTACTGCCCCTTAGGTCTGTCACCCATGCAGGCTGAAGCCACCAGTACCCCTCAACCAGTGCTCAGCACGAGCCCAGGTTAGCACAGACAGCACCCGAGAGTCTTCTGAAACAATTCCAGGACATCACCATGGAAGAAAGCATAAAACTCAGAGAAAATGTTGTGTTTTGGGTTCTGCTGCTATTGCAGCTGTCTATTGGTTTTCCTGTTGTGGGGGACCCAGGAGCCTGGGGATAAATGCCACTTAAGAGATTTAAACTCAATGGAGTGGCTAGAGGCGTGGCTCAGTTAGCGTGTTAGTTTTTGTTGCTGTGATAAAATACCATGACCAGAGCAATGTATAGTAATAGGGTTTATTTGGCTTGCAGTTCCAGAGGGAGCTTCCATTCCGGCCGATGTGTCATGGCAGTAGGTGGCAGTAACAGGAAACTGAGGAAAACCATCACAAGCAGGAAGCAGGGAGAGAAAAGGAAGTGGGGCAAGCTCGTGCGCCCTCCAAGCCCATCCTCAGCGACACAGCTCCTCCGCCTCCTGTAGCAAGGGTCCACGTTCTGTGACCTCTGCACACAGCACTACCATCTGGGACCCAAGTGTCCAAGTGCATTCACCTACAGAAGACACTGCTCGGTCAAAGCTCCATGGGTGGTAAACTGCTTGCTTTGTAGCCATGATGTTTTGGGGTTGGTTCGAAGTACCACATAAAATGGGAGTTGTGAAGCACACCTAGAAAAACAGCATTCTGGAGATAGAGGCGGGAGGACGAAGAGTTCAAGGTCATCCTCTGATACACCATGAATTTACTGTGGGGCTACAACCTTGGGGAGAGAGACAGAGACTGAGACTGAGACAGAGAGAGACAGAGACAGAGACAAAGAGAGGCACAGAGAGAAAGCCAGTGAAGCCAGATGAATCCTAAGACATCCTTCATCTGACATTGTGGGCCTCCTCTGTCACCAAATATTTGCGTGGAAGGAAACAAAGCAGTCCATGAGCCAGAATTTGTTCTAGCTTTCAAGCCAAAGCCGACCCCTAAATTAATGGGCTTCTGAAGAGGCTAAGAGTTTTTAATCTCTTCAATGAGTGGCCTGCCTCTAATAAAATGACGGCTGACTCCAAGAAGGGTGCTCCAGTCTCTACAAATCTAATTCTAAGATCAAATAAAGCTGCCATAAACAATCACAGTTGCAAAAATTAAAAATAATGTTTATATTTTTTCCTTAGAGTTTAACCAGATGAGACATGGATTTTTTTTCAATATTACCTGTTGTACTTTTTAAAAGATAACCATTTTCTTATTCTCTATAAAATGCCAAGTCCTTTAAAAAAATTAAACACAATAAAATTATCCTGTCTGCATCTCATTGGCAAAGGAGAACAACACAGTATGTTCCAATTAGCATAAGCAGACAATGGAGATCCCCGCCTCCCACTAATGTCTTAGATCTCATGGGAGACATTGCGTCTGGGACACATTATCAGGTTAGGATCAAAAGTGTTTTTGAAGAATGACATAAGAAAACAGAGGGGACACAGAAACTGTTACCGCTGGGGTGATAGTGAAACAACAGCATTTTACTCTCTCTTAGGGTGTCTAAATGTCAAACATGAGTCTCCATTGGTAACCGCTGGTTTGTGGAAAAAACAGAATCTGGATATATCTAACAGTCCTGAAGAAGAGAAAAGCAGAAAGTCAGTGCTTGCTATATAAAACATGGCAGTGGGGGAGGGGGCGGGGGACTGGAACTATAAAGAGGAACAAAGGGATCAATTAAAACATATGTGCAGAAGCACATCCATAATGTATATGTATACACAGTCCTTTTTTTTATGGAATAGACAGGGTCTCATGTAGACCACGCAGGCCTTGAGCTCCATATGTAGCTGAGGGTGTGGGTGTCCTTGAACTTCTGATCCTACTGCCTCCAATTTGAGAGTGCTGGGATTATGGGCTTGTACCACAACCTCTGGTTTTACGTGGCAGTAGGAGTCGAACACAGGATTTAGGGTTGGTCTATAACTCAGTGGCAGAGCACTTACCTGGCATGCATGAGGCTGTTGGTTCAAGCCCCAGAGCTGCTAGGAAGAAAACAAAACAAAACCCACAACCCCAGGGCTTCCTGCATGCTAGGTGAGCCCTATACCAACTGAGCTAGACCAGCTGTCCTCTACGCCAAGTGTCCTCGGCTCCTGATCCTTGTTCATATACATTGTTACAGCAAATCAGACTTTACCTCAAAGTGCACAAGGCAGGGCAACAGGCTTTTAGATAACTCTAATGTACTAGATGCAAGCTTCTATTCCGTTACTGATTTTATGACTGAGAACTGTTGCCACACATGGAAAGCTGAGAAGCCTTTCCTCCTTGATCTTTCACATTTCTACACCTGTTGCAACTTCTTTTTGCTCTGCGCCTTTTCAAGGGCGTTTGTGGGGGAAGCGGACGTGGGAAAATAGAGAAGGTGTCCTTCAGAACCAAGAACAGTTTGGCTCGTTGCCTTCGAAGCTACAACAGCAGCCTCTGGAGCAACAAGCAGGCGTGCACACGGTCCGACAAAGATAGAACCACTCTCCAGGGCAAAGGGCAGGTGTGCTTGCCGCCCGTTTTAAAACGAGATTCTGGCTTGTTAAGCTCAGGTTCTTTTGTAGTAACAGATCATCAGCGTATTACAGCCATTTTCTAACTGCACTTGTATTGTCCGGGGACAGTCAATGCGTGGAGAAGCGAAGGCAACAGTCCTTGCTCCGGCTACCGCTACTGGCAACCTTCGTCTCTGAGTCCCGAGTTTTATCTCTCCTTCCTGCATCCACTGACATTGTGAAGCACAGTTTGCAAACCAGCAAAACCTCAGAAGGTCAGAGTGTTTGAAACTGGTGGAAAACAGCAGGGTCTCTTTTCTGAAGTTCTGGGAAATACTGAAAAAACTCCATACATTGTCTGGAGAAAAGGCAGGGGTAGTCTGTTTGACCAAGATGATAAACCCTCTGAAGTTCTACCCCCTGTAGACCCATGGGAGCTACACCTTCTGGCTCCCTAGTGTTGACGCAGCTCAGGGGACTAACCAAACTCATATGAAACTGGTACAGAGTCCGTAATGTTGACTATGCTCATTTACATGAAAAACTCTATTTCTAAGTAGGTGAGAAGTTTGCCTAGAAAGACAGGTAGGCACCGTGCCATATACACAAAGCAACTAGATCAGCCAAAGAGATAGTTGTGATAATAATAAATTAAGTAAAAATAAATAAATAAAAAGGAAAGAGATAATTAATGTCATCAAGTCTGATACGTGCATTATGGTTTGAATGCGAAATGCCCCCCTTGGCCTTAAATGTTGGGAGAACTGGTCCCAGCTGGTGGCACTGTTTGGGAAGGTGGCAGAAACTTTTAGGAAGTTGAGCCTCACCAAAGGAAGTGGGTCACTGGGGGCGGGCCTTGAGGTTTACAGTCTGGCCCTATTCTTGTTCACTCAATGCTTCCCAACAGAACGGAGGTGTACTGAGTGGCTCCCACTCTTGCCTCCATGGTTTGCCCTTGATGGACTGACTATGTGTCCTCCAACTGTACTGCAACCCAGAATAAACCTTTCCTCCTTCGGTTGCTGTTTGTATCTCATCACAGCGATGGGGAAGGTGCATGGCAGGACCACTTTACGTTTTATTCCAAGTTGACTGTTCACATCAATCCTTAAAGAAGTTCTTCTGGGCAACGATGAGTAACTACAGATTTCAACCTGGAGGGTTTCCTTTTCAGAAACTCTACAGACCTCACAGGGTGTTTATTTTCAGACAGTGTGGCATTCATCCGATTCGGTTTTGTTCTTCTTAGTCTGACTGCTTTCTGGTAATTTAACTTCATTCTACACATGATCTGTTTCTACCTTGGGTGACGTTGGCTATTCCCAGGCCTTTCCCGTCACACATTTAGAGATAATACAATGATTAGTCTCACCAGCTGTGTTTCTGATTTCAAATGAGTTTCAGAGTTATTTTGCTTTGCATGCTAACTACCTAAAATGAGCCATGGGCTATGTGATTTTCATCTTTTGGTTCGTAAGGCATATCTCCAGGCCCCATTGTTAACATCACTCAGCCCTTCCTAATACTCCAGCCTATTAGATCTGAAATTCAAAGCGTAAAATCTAGTAAGTATTTTGACGTGTCCTGAATTCTAATGACATCACATTAGGTAAATCTTATGAGATGAGTATGGCGAATTCCAAACGGCCATTACATGATTAGAAGATATCTGGCTTGCTTGGCCGGGAATAAATCAAGCATCAGCTAATACCTAAAGCTTGAAGACTTTGCTTTATATTTTTAAAAAAGGTCTATGTTGATCATGGTTGATATTGATTGAAAAAAAATATATATATACATGATGGCATATACATGGTACCTCTGTGCTGTTTTTATAACTGGTTGTGAAGCTGTACATTTTTCAAGATAAAAATTTTTTTAAACAAAAAGGAGAAGCTCTCTGGGCATGACAGTGATCACCTGTGATGAGCATGGGCGTGTAGGGCAGTGGCGTGAGGGTTACGATTCCTGGACAGCCTGAGAACACAATGAATTGCAGGCCAGCCAGGGCAACACAATGAGACACTCTCTCTCTCTCTCTCTCTCTCTCTCTCTCTCTCTCTCTCTCTCTCTCTCTCTCTCTCTCACACACACACACACACACACACACACACACCCCTACCTCTTAAAAATAGTTTGATTTTTTTTCTTATAATTAAGAATATTGACTTTTGTTTGGAAGTTTAAGATGGTCTCACCATAGTACTTAAAAGAGAAATCAGAGAGGTTTACCAGGCAGTTGGCGTGACACGTGTGTGTTCTTCATACTGTGGAGAAGGAAAGTGAGGACCGTCTCATAAAGATCCAATGTCGATTGGGGAACGATGATGACAAGTCACAAACAATTAAGCCATTACTTCCAAAATGAAAAATCACACAAGGCTTGTGACTACTGCCACAGAAGAATTTTGCAATTCATGAATATCAGGGTCTTTGTCACAAAAGCACAGGTGTAACTTTGTAGATATCATTGCCACAAACACGCCTCAAAGGATAAACACAGCTATACCATACAAGGTGAGTGGTTTGAGACGAAAATTTTCTATTGCATCCCAAGGTAAAAATGGACCGGCAGCTTTCATGCGTCTAATAAAATGCCCAATCTCATGTTCTGCATATTGCAAGACAAACACAGAAAAAGGAAAAAGAAAGCCCACAGGTCTGGCAGTGCTTTTTTAAAATGTTTTATTAGCATATATTAATCATGCATAATGTGTTTCATTATGATATTTTCATACTTGTATATAATGCATTTTCATTTTACTTCCCCATCCTAGTTAACCTATCATTTCCCCCCTGACACGCCCAGTACTTCTACTCTTCTTCTCAATTAGCTGAGCTTCTATTTTCATCTTGTTGTTGTTGTTGTTGTTGTTGTTGTTGTTGTTGTTTTAATGTAGCTCAATGGTTTCACTGGTTTCACTGGGGTTGCTTACAGGAGCATGGTTACCTTGCCAGTGGCTATACCCCTGAAGAAAGTGCCTCTCCCTCTTGCATCAACCTTAACTATGTATAAATCCTCGGCGAGGTGGGGCCCCATGAGCTACACTCTTTTCTTTGGCAGGATGTTGATGGGCCCCGTCCTCTGCTGGTCTTGTCTTGTATGGGAAATCATAGCTGCTACAAGGTCACTAGCAAGGTTGTAGACACATGCAGAGCTCTGTCACGACCTACATTCACACAGAGCAGCTGCTAGCGACTTGCTTTTTGTTTTTAATTGCTAGGCTTGGGACTAGAGAGATGGATCAAAGGTTGATGACACTGGCTGTGGCTTTGAGTCCCAGCACCCACATCATGGCTCAGAAGTGTGACTCCAGTTCCAGAGGATCCAGCATCCACTTCCTGGTCTCCTTGTACACCGGGGATGGATGTGGTGCACAGACATATATGCAGGCAAAACACCCATAGCGTAAACTCAATTTAAAATAAAAATAAAGTAATTGGTCAGCTCAGAAGTGTAGAGTGGTTTGGGGGTTTATAGAAATTTTGAATAAAAAATATAAAATTTTGATATACTGCCTTGTTTCTGCTCCCTCCTTTCACCTCCTGGAGTTTCTCCTATATTTAATGCCTGGCATAGCCTGATATGTTGGATGAGTCAGTTCCAATGCATTGTTAGCGAAAATAGCATTTGTGTGGCAGAGCCTACGGGCTTCGACAACTTCCTAACAGCGTGTACCCACCATTACAGTCCCATACCAAACAGTTCCATCACCCTAAACATCCAGCAGCGTGCCAGCACTTCCTCCCTTATCCACCTGTGTTAGTTGTTATTCTTGTTGCCATGACAAAATAACCCAGCGACAACAGTTTAAGGAAGGGAGGGTTTATTTTAGTTCGGCTTCAGAAGGGATGCTGTTCATCACGACAGGGAAGGCATGGTGGCAGGAGGGGGAGGCAGACAGCCACATTGGGCCCCCAGTCAGGAAGCAGAGGGACAGGAAGTCTGGAGTTCAGCTAGCTTCCCCTGCCCTGCGATGGTGCCACTCAGGTTGAGGGTACGTCTTTCCATCATCTTAGTCAAACCTTTCTAGAAATTTCTCTATAGGCATCTTCAGAGTTGTGGTTCCATGGTGATTCTCAGTCCCTTGAAGCTGACAATGAACATTAACTGTCATTCCACATCAAACCCTGGTAGCCATTGAGTTTTTTGGGGTTTTTTTGTTTTTTTTTTTTACTGTAGTTTTTTGCCACCTCCAGAATATCATCCTGTCTGTAGCCTTCTCAAATGTGCATTGAAGATACAGATTTAAGTGATAAGATTCAAAGTTCCTCCAAGTCTTTTCAAGCCTGATATCTCATTTCTTGATCTCACTGGATGGCTATACCATAGTTGGTTTATGCCTTCACCTGTTGAACACCTGGAGGAAGCTGCTATTGTCATTCACATGGAAGGTTTTGTTTGACTTAAGTTTCAATGCATATATATATACATATATACATATATATATATATACACACACACACATACATACATACATTGTTTGTTTGTTTGTTTGTTTGTTTGTTGGAAACAGGGTTTCTCTGTGTAGCCTCGGCTGTTTTGGACTCACAGCAATCCACCTTCTTCTGCCTCCCAAGTGCTGGGATTAAAGATGTGCACCACCACTGCCTGCCAAAGTGTGTGTGTGTGTGTGTGTGTGTGTGTGTGTGTTTGGGGAGGTTGGGTTTTTTGTTTGTTTGTTTTGTTGAGATGGTTTCTCTGGATAACAGCTCTAGCTGTTCTTGAACTCTTTCTGTAGACCGGCTGGCCTCCAACTCACCGCGATCCTCCTGCCTCTGCCTCCCAAGTGCTAGGATTAAAGGCGTGCGCCACCACTTCCCGCCTCAAAGCATATTTTTAAAACCAATGAGTATGACAGATGCCAGCATCATGTACTGACTCCATTCAGCTTTGTAAGAAAGTGCCTAAGTACCTTTGGAAGTGGCTACCTCCCACCAATGTTCTTCTTTCCTTCCTTCCTTCCTTCCTTCCTTTTTTCCTCCCTCCTTCCCTCCCTCCCTTCCTCCCTTCTTCCTTCTCTTCCTTCTTTCTTTTCTTCTCCTTTTCTTTCTTTTAAGCTACTCTACCTTTTTTTTTCTGAGACAGAGTCTCTCTGCGTAACCTTGGCTGTCCTGGACTCACTGTGTAGACCAGGCTGGCCTCGAACTCACAGAGAGTTCTGCCTGCCTCTACCTCCTGAGTGCTGGGATTAAAAGGCATGTGCCACCACAGCCAGGCCTGAGCTACTCTAACTTTAAAGAGCAAAAATAAGAGTTTTGGAAAATCTTGCCATCTTACAGACTCAAATATAATTTTCTCTATATGCAGAAGAGAATAATAAATCACATAGCACTGGGTGTGGTGGTACCAGCCACTAATCCTAACACTGGGAGGTAGAAGCCAGAATTCAAGGTCAGCCTGGGTGTTACAAACAGATAAAGGAGGGAGGTTTCTTAAGACTCAAAAGAGCCCTAAAACTTTCTTGCAGAAAACAATGCTAAAATCAAAGTCAAACATTCTGAGCAGAATGTTTACAGCTGTTTCCACCTTAACTTCAGATACTAATTAACTTCCTTTGCAAAAGGGCACTTTACACGTTGAAACTAGTCTGAGTCATAGCAAGGAATTCCAACCCTTTGTGCATAGTTGTTGGTTAGTTTCTAAGGAGTCCACTGAAAATAACAACAGAAGGCAGTGCTAGATTGTAGGGCAGGTATTAATTTTCTTCTCCTGCTTTTTAGTCAGAGAGGATAGGATTTTTAAATCCTTTCCCAGTGCCTTAAAAAAAAAAAAAACACCTGAAAGAGAAACAGATGGTCTGCCCCGCCCAGCACACCTGTTCAATTGGTGACTCTCCAACAATACTTCAAACACAAACACTTATGCCAATTTGCTAAAAATAGTGCGTAATTATAATACATGTGTTTTCTTTAGCCAGTCAAGGAGCTCAGGTATGTCCTAGTTTTTAAAGACTTCCATTGTGAGGACGAAATGGAATAAGAGTTGATCAACAAGCTTCCATTCTTACTGGAAAACATGCTTATTATCATTCTAAATAAGGCAAAGAAATATTACAAGTATTACCTTTAAACTCCCCTCAAATTTTGCTACAAAGAGATAGTTTTATATAAATAACTTCATAATGTGCCTCCAGGCATCTCCTTACGCATAGGTGCAGAAAATTATAATATTATAAATGTTTTAACATAAGCTGTGTTTAAAAATCTGTGTTATAGTCTATATACACTTTTATGTCAAATACTAACTTCCAATCTAACTTTTTCTTTTTTTGTTGTTGTTTTGGGTTTTGTTGTTGTTGTTTGTTTGTTTGTTTGTTTGTTTTTTGAGACAGGGTTTCTCTGTGTAGCCTTGGCTGTCCTGGACTCGCTTTGTAGACCAGGATGGCCTCGAACTCACAGAGATCCATGTGTCTCTGTTTTTCGAATGATGGGACTGCTGGCATACAACCCCGAGACTGGCCTCAAATATAATTTTCAATAGCAGCATATTACTCTATTGCATGGGTCCACCATAAGCTATTTGTAAATCCAACAATGAGCAACAATTAGATTATTCTAACTTCTTGGCTTGGTGTGCAAAATCCATCACATACCTAGAAACCCATACCTAAAAAATATTCTGGAGAATTTATTCTGCCAAATTGTCCTCCAAATTGTACTAATCTATTCTTCCTCCAGTGTTACAAAGGAGCTTTCGCTTTATAGGTAAACACAATAAATACCAGATGTTCTTAGCTGTGTGGGGCATGTTATTTTCATGCCTATAAGTCCAGCATGTGGGGGTCAGAGGAAGCAGGTTCCTGGTGAGTTCAAGGCCAGTCTAAGCCACGTAGTGAGACCCCTCCCTACTCCATCTCACACACAAAATCCAGGGATGAAAAATTGCGTATGAGTTGTATCTTTATATTTCTTTAAATAGTAAACATATTTTCATTTGCTCATCAACCATTTTGCCCACCTTTCCATTAGATAAGAGTTTTCTTTTCTTCCTTTCTTTTTTTGTTTGTTTGGTTTTTTGTTTGTTTGTTTGGTTGGTTGGTTGGTTTGGCTTGGTTTGGTATTTTGAGATAAGGTTTCTCTCTGTCTTAGCCCTGACTAAACAATCCTGCAACTCACTCTGTAGACCAGGCTGGCTTCAAACAAGACCGGGCCTCGTTGTGCAGCCCTAGCTGTTCTGAAACCCACTGTGTAGACCTTGACTCCTAAATGTTTGGGTGCATTACTAACGTTCTGTTAAGGGAAAAGATGCATGTTTCTAGGGCAGAATAACTCAAAAAAGTTTTGTTTTCTAGCCTCGAAATAAAATTTGGATGATTATTATAAAAATTATTTATTTATTTATTTCTATTATGTGTTTGTAGACAGACTCTCGCTATGCAGCCCTGGCTGGCCTTGCGTTCATATTACGTAGACCAGGCTGGACTTGAACTCACAAAGAAACCCCTGCCTCTGTCGCATGAGTGCTGTGTGCCACCACTCCGGATTCTATTTAGTGATACTTCCTAAATAGTCACTATTGATAGATGTTGTTTATCCTGACGGTGAGAACAAAGGCCAAAGAAGACAGAACAACTTATACGTGCACACAGCTCATGGGCCTTGTGAGCTTTCTTCCCATATTCTTTTCTACTCTAAGATGGTGGAATACGCCTGTCGTCTGTTTTTCTTACAGGAGAGACTGGAAACTCAGAAGTAAATCAGAACAGCTGTGCAGGCCTTCCTTCTTGGCAATCACCGAGCCACCTGCATCCCCAGTTATACTTTAATTAGGTTCTCCCTGTTGTACTGGGAGAGCCAGCATCCCTAAACCAATGCTTGCCCATTGTTTCCTGCAGCACTCGTTAACTTCAGACACAGACTTATCCAGGTTTTGTTTTATTACATTTATTGCTCTAAAGTATTTGGCAGAGAGGCAGAGGAGAGCTCCACCAATTGTCTCAGAACCTGGAAAATAAATAGATTCCTTTCTCCCTATTTGGCTAAGAAAAATAAAAGCATAGGAGATGAAACTGTGACAGATGTAGATTTATCATATATATGTATATATGATGCCTATAATATATAGGTATATACATATATATAGGTATATACATATATATGTATCAATTTGTATATTTCTGGTTAACTCTTATGGTGATTTATTTCCAATACATAAGATATTTTTAAAGATAGTTTTAGTCCATTGAAGATAAGTTAAATAAATGCAGAACTTAGGATTGAATCTATGGAATCATTCATAAAAGGCCAGTTCTCCACCACTGAGCTACAGCCTCAGCCATAGATGTACATTTCTTGTTAATAAAAACAATCACTAGAGTCCTAGGCTTTGATTCTGAATCACCAAAACCAACTAAACAAACAAAACCAAAACAGATCTGAGGCAGACAGTCTTGGCCCTCATGGACTGTCAAACAGTCAGACACCACAGTGTTTATTAGAGCTTTCCCCTGACTTCCTTTTTGACTTGGTGTGTATTGGTGAGGCAGTCTTGTGTTCCTTTATTTGCTTTGCAGCCCTGGGAATTGAACCTGCACATGCGAGGTAAGTGCTCTACTGCTGAGTCCCAGGCCCAACGAAACTCTATTCCTGAAAGGTATGGGGTCATCAACTCAGATCAAGCTATAAGGAATGCATAACAAAAAAGAAAATGATGAATTTCTTATTCTTTTAACTTACAGAAAGAGTGGATGGTGTGAAACCTTTGTATAAGTGTAGAATTACAATGTAATTTTTTGTGTTAGTCTACAAAACCCTATTCTGCCCCTACATTCACTACTTGTTCGTAAAGATGTTTCATTTCCTAATTATAATGAGCTCCTCTGAGGCAGGGCCTTTGGTTGTTTCCTTGTCATCTTTCAAGTCCCTATTGCAAGGCTTCAGAAAAATGACCTAACAATATATACATGCTTGTGACTCATTTTATTAATAATAAAACAGATAGTGCCTTGAAAAAGCTTTATAAACTTTTAAATTCTGAAAGATAAGACTTCGCTGAAAAGAAAGGCATGTTTGCTCATTTCACAGAGCCTGGGGTATGTGCAGTCAACAGAGCTCAGTTTACATATCCCAAGTATACATACATGTGTGTGTGTCCCCTGTATGACTGAATAGAACTTTTTATCCTTAACCTGGTAAGCAATCAAAACTAGAAGGCGTGCATGGGGACACACACCTATAGTCCTAGCAGTCAGGAGGCTGAGTCACAAGCTTGAGGCCAGTTGGGCTATAGAGTTAGAGTCTGGACCAAAGATCAAAACGGAACATTTTGTGAAGGCTTGATTTCTAGGTAACAGTGCATTAGTTAAAAACAAACAAACAACAAACAAAAAACTTTGCTTTTCCTATCAAAGTAGCACTCGTCATAGAAACATGGCTGCTGTTACACATGTACAGAGCTGAACTCACACCTCAGGTTTCAATAGTCTTTGTATTTAATCAACCTTGAATCATGAGTAAAAGATGCCTATGCCCCTGTGCACCTGCACAGACGCGTGCTTCCAATGGACTGGTGACAAGGTATACACCATGGCAGGCGTAGTGGCCCAAGGCATCAACCTCAGCACGTGGGCAGCAGAGGCAGATGGAATGCGGTGAGCCTGCCTATCCAGGGAGTTCCAGTTCAGCCAGGGTGATCTAGTGAGATCCCATCTAAAACAACAGCAACAACAATAACAACAACAACAAAAAGATGTACAACATCTACTTTAAAAAATATTTTCTTTTTATTAAGCTGTGAATATATGCATGTGAATGAAGGTGCCATGAAGGCTAGGGGTGTTGAATCCTCGAGGATTGACATTAGAGGCACTGTGAGCCACCTGACCCACGTGTGTGCTTGGGTCCTGTTTAAGTACACTACAAGCTTTTAACAACCGAGCCTGTCTCTTTAGCCCTTCCATAGACACTTTTGTTCACAAAAGCATCTTATTTAGATGCTTAGATGCCAGTCATTACTTGCTGTGTTTATAATAGTCTGCATTAATGCCATCATCCTGTTACCTTGAATAATATCTGTTCAATGATAGGATATTTTTTAAAACAATCAGAATGC
This sequence comes from Acomys minous, assembly GCF_964271855.1. NCBI lineage: Eukaryota > Metazoa > Chordata > Mammalia > Rodentia > Muridae > Acomys > Acomys minous. Next base: position 33,513,562 of record NC_140486.1, read on the forward strand.
CCAATGTCTACTTTTAGTGAATCCCTGGGTTGGCCTTCTATTTATAGTTTTGCATTAAGTTAGTTCTACTGCATTTGAAGATTGAAATTCTAAATGAAAAAATAAATGTGGTGGGTATTATAAAATCTACAGTGTGGGGCTGGGAAGATGGCTCCGCAGTTAATAGCACTGTCTGCTCTTCCTGAGGCCCTGAGTTCAACTCTCAGCAGCTACATGATGGCTCACACTGGGATCTGATGCCCTCTTCTGGTGTGCAGGTATACATGCAAATAGAGCACTCATACATAGAATAAATAAATAAATTCTTTAAAAGAATCAAACTATAGTGTAGCATCCTAAATATTTTCAAGCGTGTTCTGATGCTTACTTTCTTTCTTAAATGGAACCACAGGGTGACTCTGTGTCCAGCACAGCTTGGCCCTAAAAATCTGAGCCCATTGACATTAGTCACTAAAAAGGTGACTTCACTGCTCTCAGCATGTCATAAGGTATGTGACATGTAGAATCACCTCAATAAGCACGTGGGGAGCAAAGGATACAAGCTAGGGCCTTATGGTTATTTCATTTTCTCACGTCTCATTTTTTCCTGTGTATAGCATAAAGCTCCATGTGGAAAGATGGCTCAATGGTAACATACTTCCTGTGCAAACTTGAGGACCTACGTTTGGATTCCCAGCACCTATGTAAAAAAGAAAAAAAAAAGGTGTATTAGTTACTTTTCAGTTGCTGTAACAAAATGCCATGACCAAGGCAATTTACAGAAGAGTTTGCGTGGGTTTACAGTTCTTATTCAAGGCACAGAAGCCCCTGGCAAGGGGGATGTACACTAGCTAGGCTTGGTAGGAGGCCTCTGTAGGGGAGCATTCTCAGACAACAGTTACAGAAACAAATGACTAAGTAAAGGGCCGTAACACCCTTACTTCATGCCGTAGTGGCTTTGATAACTACCTGACACTGTCTCATTTTCAAAGGGTTCTGGTGTCAGAAGCTAGCAGACATTTGTGCACCAGGACAGAGGGTTATTGATATAGTTGATTTTATGGTTTTATGGAAGCCACATTCTTAAAAGCAGCTATATTTTTACCTTATGTGTATGAGCATTTTGCTTGCATATGTGGAGTGTATTGCTTGTACCATGGGTACACCTGTGCCTGTGGAGTTAGAAGAGGACATCAGAGTCCCCAGATCTGGCGTTACAAAAGGTTGTGAACCACCATGTAGGTGATGAGAAACGAATCCAGATTCTCTTAAATTAAACAAAACTATTTTATATTTTATACATGTAAGTGTTTTGCCTGCATGCATGTCTGTGGACCAAGTTCATGCCTGGTGCCCATGAAGACCAAAAGAAGGCATCGAATCCTATGAAATTGGCATTACAGGTGGTTGTAAGCTGCCATGTGGATGCTGGGTATTGAACCCAGCTCCTCTGGAAGAGCAGCCAGTGCTGGAAACCACTGGGCCATCCCTTTTGCCCCACATCACTTTGGAATAAGCTCTAATTGCCTCTTGTGACAAGGCACCTCTGAGAACAGGGTATGAGATATGGTTCCATTTTGAACCTAGGGCCGTGTCGCATTGAGGTGGACATAGTATGACACCAGTGATACAAAGGACAGCTTGGGCCCCTGGGCTTAGGCACCTGCCTTCAATGTATGCAATATATGTCTGTTCATACACAACCTACACTAGCAGCTTGACAAATTTCCATCACCATGGAGCCATGCATAAGTTGTCTGCACGGATTCTGAACTTCACTTTCTCTGCCATATTTCAAGAAGCAAGCCAAAGTGATGGGGCGGGGGGAGAGGGAGCTGTGTCTTCTGGATTTGTTCCATTCAGGAGATATGTTGATTCTCCAGAGAGAGACAGACCAGGCGTTTTGAACAGAAATGTACTTTCTCGTAATTCTCGAGGCTGGAGAGCACGATGTGGCTACAAGCTGGCCTGCTCTCCTCTAAGGCATTTCTTGTTCGTCTATAGATTATATTTGCCTTCCTGCATCTTCACACGGACTTCCTTTCCTCTGTGTGTTTTGCAGTCTACTTTCAGAACACTATTCACTCTGAGTTAGGGCTCAGCCTAGCTAGCACACTTCCTCTTCAAAGTCACTTTCAATAGTTACCATCTTGGGTACTAGAGATTAAGACTTCAGTGTAGATGGTTGTTGTCGGTGGTGGCAGCGATGGTGGCGCACACTTTTAATCCAAGCACTCGGGAGGCAGAGGCAGGTGGATTTCCAAGTTGGAGGCCAGCCTGGCCTACAGAGAGAGTTCCAGGACAGCCATGGCTACACAGAGAAATGCTGTCTTGAAAAACAACAACAACAAAAACCAAACAAACAAAAACAAAAAACAAGCAAACACACACACACACACACACACACACACACACACACACACACACACACCACAAAACCAAAAAAGACTTCAGCATAAGCATTTTGTCTGGGCATGGTGTCTCATGTTTGAAATCCCAGCACATGGGGGCAGTTGAGACAGGAGGATCAGGAATTCAAATTCATTTTCAGCCACATAAAAAGACAAGACTACACAAGGCTCTGTCTCAATCAACACCCTTTCAACCTTCCTCTCAAAATGGAACAAAACAAAAAGTTTTGAGCTACATGATCCAGCCCATAACAGGAGAATTCGTGACCATGGGAGCATCCCCTGACAAATATGGCACGCAGTTACAGAATACAAGGATGAGAGTAATGCCTCTGCTCCCCAATAGCTCTTAAGGCTGGCTTAGGGCCACACCAGAGGCGGCTCTCTCTTTACCTAGGCCAGCTTCCTCTAGCACAGTGTTTGCTGGAGAGGGGTGTGGGCCCCTGGGCAGGACCTTAGGTGATATAAATAACATTGACTCATATAGTGAAAATGAGTTAATTTCCTTGCGGTTCTGGGGAGGGAAGTCCTTGGACTGACAGTCTGGGTTTGTCAGTAATGCTTTTAACCCTTGTTACTTCTTCCCGACGCCGTCCAGGACCATTCTTTGTCTTTATTAAACAAACAGAAATATGATAGAGAGTATCTAGGCTTGACTAAATTTTTTTAATGATTTTTTTTCCTTCCCCTCCTCCCCCCAGACAGGGTTTCTCTGTGTTGTCTTTGCTGTCCTGGACTCGCTTTGTAGACCATGCTGACCTCGAACTCACAGAGATCTGCCTGCTTCTGCCTTCCCCGAGTGCTGGGATTTAAATTATTTTTATTATTTTACATGTATTACTATTTCGTTTGCGTTTTGTCTATGTACCACGTGCATGCGGTGTCCATAGAGGCCAGAAAAGGGCGCTGGATCCCTTGGAACTGGCGTTTACAGCTAGCTGTGAGCTGCCTTGTGGTTGCTGGGAATTGAACACCGCTCCCTTCCCCCCAACTCCCACCTCCATTACTCTGCGAGGGCAGCTGATGCTTTTTTTCAATGGTTTATTTTTATTTTATTTTGTCCTTTAATTTCTTCACTTTACATTCCGATCGTAGCCCCTGCCTCATCACCTTGATCCCACCCTCCTTCCCTCATACCCTCTCCCTCCCTCTCCTAGTACTCAGAAAAAGGAAAGCCACTTCCCCTAACATCTGACCTCAGCCAATCAAATCTCATCTGTATCCTCTTCCTCTGTGGCCTGGCAAGGCCGCCCTACCAGAGAGGAGTGATCAACGTGGGGGCACCAGAGTCCATGTCAAAAGTGGACCCTCCTCCCCATATTATGGGACCCACAAGGAGACTGTGCCAGCCCTCCCCTCCTCCGCCTGCATCTGTTGGTTCTGTTCATCTCCTTGTGGCGCTCCTGTCCCCTCCAGGTCCTTCTATCCCCCAACTCTTCCATAAGGCAGGCTGTGCTTCACCCCGGAGTTTGACTGTGAGTCTCAGCATCTGCTTCGAGGCCCTCCCTGCTGGGTGGAGTCTTTCAGAGGACCTCTATGGTGGGCTCCCGTCCTGTTCCTTCTCTTCAACTGCTTCCGGTTCTATTCTATCTGCCGCCACTGATGCTTTTAACCGCTTCATCCCTTAAGTATTTTTTCCTCTGTGTAGTTACTCTCAGTGTATTTACAAAGTCCGCTTGCATTTCCATTTGTGGCAAGTGATACGGTTTCCCAACTGAAACAGCATAACAAGACAATAATGTTTAAACTAAAATTGGTAGGTCAATAGGGCAAATGATGAAGGCGGCCTATGAGGATCTCAAGTCTTGGAAGGCTGCCCTACTGTGTGGTCTAGACTGGCAAACCCAGTCTTACCAACATGAGCTTTTTTTTCTAAGGGACATTCCTTAAAGGGATGGATGACACATGTTGTTCCTCCCCTTTCAGCTTTCTGTTCCTCACTCATCTCCAGGGGCCATGGTCTCCCTCTCATAGTGAGTTAGTTGCTGTCTCCACTGGGGCCCGTGCAGACCAGAGCGTGGAGAGGCTGCCTTCCGCTTGAATGCGTCCAAACACTGTCACGTGACTACGGGAGCAGGCCGCAGTTCACTGTGTACCTCCGTTTCTGATTTTGGTGCCAAGCCTAACAATAGGAAGGCCCTTGTCTGATAAGGGAGCATGGAACGCGGTTTGAGGCAGATCACTACAGAGGAACGATTTTTCACTTGTATCCAAAAACCCAGGAAACCCTCTATCTTATTCATAATTCTCTCCCGTGCTTGTTTTCTTTTGTTTTTAACGTTGGCTGTTTCCTTCCCTCTCTGGATTTCTGATTGTATGCTAGGCATACAGCCCAGGCAGCCCCCATTAGGACACTAGGATTTGTTTGTGTTGGAGAGTTCAGCTTATCCTCAAAATTTGTTAAATAACCTATTTGTGAACCTGGGAAAGTTCTAGCAGGATTCTTAGTGTATGAAAAACTGCTCATGGTAATTAAAAAAGAAAGAAAGAAAGAAAGAAAGAAAGAAAACATCATTTCTGGAAAAAAGCATTAAACTTTAGAAACATATACAGAGAGTGGATTCATACATGATTTGAAAACTATGCAAGCTGCATTAAATATTATTTAGCAGTGGTTGTTCAGTGGAAGAATGGGAGATTTAGTTATATATATATATATTTTTTTTTAAAGATTTATTTAGTATTTATATAGTGTTTTTTGCATGTACACCTGCACACCAGAAGAGGGCACCAGATCTCATTATAGATGGTTGTGAGCTACTATATGGTTTCTGGGAGTTGAACTCAGAACCTTTGGAAGAGCAGACTGTGCTCTTAAACCCTGAGCCATCATTCCAGCCGTAAGTTTTATATTCTTTTAAAGGGGTTTTTAAGTGTAAAGAGGTCCTATCACATTTAGTATATGATTGCGTTTTATTTGATATTTAGATGACCATCACAGGTTTAAAAAAAACCAACTTATTAATAGCTGTGGATGACCTTGAGGATAACCTTGAACTCCTAATCCTCCTGCCTTGGCCTCCAATGTACTAGGATTATAGAATTGCACCACTACACATAATTTAAAGGGTCTGGGGCTCGAACTCACAGCCTCAGTGAGGCTAGGGGAAGCACTCTACCAACTAAGCCGGCAGCAGATGCACAGTGCTACCCATTTGCATAGTACTAGTCAGCCTATATTCCTGCTTCTCCCTTCCTGACTACACCAAAATTTCTCCATTCTAAAAGTTTCCATTAAATACAACATGTGAGGCTTATGTGAAAAGATGAGGTTTTCAGCCATCACAAAGTGCCAAAGACCTCAAAGCACAGCGAGAGGATCTGTGCTTAGAGTCTGTTTTGCCTGTAATGTCCTTGACATGCATCTTAAAATATCAGTGCTGATAAGAAGTGATTACAATACATCTCATGGTGAATAATTCATACATTATGGCATCAAATTGAAGAATTACATTGAAGAGAAATTGCAAGAGCTCTTCAGGGGGAAACCAGAAAATAATCCTTGTGCTTATGGAGGCAGTTTGTTGTCAAATCATTTGTGCTCTTAAATGGATTGAGATAATTAAACAGACATTAATATTATTAAAAAAATAGAAGCATAGATATGAAACTATGAAAGTAAAGATAACACATTGAGTCACACTGGGCTCCGACTCTCCAACATACCCCACCCCCCGCATCAAAAAAAGAAGGTGAGTTTCTTTTAAAGAAGGTATGAAACTAACCCTGTTTGTTCGGTTTTTGTTTTTGTTTTTGTATTTTGAGACAGGGCTTCTCTGAGTAGCTCTGGCTGTCTTGGACTCTTGTAGACCAGGCTGGCCTTGAACTCACAGCAATCTGCTTGTCTCTGCCTCTCAAGTGCTGGGATTAAAGGCATGTGCGACCATGCCTGGCTGAAACTATCCGGTTTTAAAGTGAAATTGTTTTACTATCCTTTTGTGTCTAGATCACTACGTTAGAGCAAAGGAGGGTGGATGATTTTTTTTTAAAGCTATGTCTAAATTGTCTTCTACCAATTAACTGTGAGCACCTGAGCTACAGTTTGTTAGAAAAAAAATATCTTGGGACTTTCACATATTCTTATGTAGAGTTTGTACTTTCTTTCCATGAGCAGGACAGTGCTTATTTTGTACCCTATAAAGCCTTATTCCCTTGCCCCCCTTCTTCCCCATCTTCCATCACTTGTTCTAATGTTCCAGGCTTCTCCAGTTTTTCCATATTATAATGGCCCTTAAAGCAAAGGAAAGAGCATGGTCAAGCTAGCTAAGTGTTAACTTGATTTCTATCTTGTTGACACAAAAAGTGGAAATAGCTACACTCTTGGGTGTGCTGCCACACACCTTTAATACCAGTACCTAGGGAGGCAGAGGCAGGTGGGTAGCTATGAGTTTGAGACCAGCCTGGTCTACATAGCCAGTCCAGGACAGCCAGGGCTGCATGGAGAAACCATGTCTCAAAAAAGCCAAGGAAAGAAAGAAAGAAAGAAAGGAAAGAGTGAGCTACACCAAAAGAGAAAGCTCTTGAGTAGTTGAAGAAAAAATTCATTAACTCCATTCTTTTGTTTGCTTGTTTGTGGTTGCTGGGAATTGAACCTGGGTCCTCTAGAAGAGCAGCCAGTGCTCTTCACTGCTGAGCCATCTCTCCAGCCCCACCGCCCACCACGGCCCCCCATTCCCCGGCAGTCCCCCATTCTTTTAATGTAGAGGTTCACTGTGGAGATTTTCAAATGGAAAAGCAACATCCAATAAGGTCTAAACAGACCATATGAGCTGATTTGTGGTTTCTGCTTTCAAAGCTCAAATCCACTGAGGAAAAAAAAATGTGCATTAAAAAGCCTCAATGAGTGAAGTTTTGACAAAAATAAATAATGTATCTGGATGTTGTATCTTTGAAAATAGCCATGCTTGGCTTATTTAAGCGGCGAGTGGGGAGAGAGCACTGTGCCTTGTTACCAGGTATCAAATTAAACTATGCTTGTCTCAAATGGACTTGAAATTAATGAATGCACAGACTCCTCAGCACAATTCTACCCTTTCATGTCGAAACATAGCATTAGGGAGCCATACTCCTGAGGAAAGGTTGGACAGGGGGAGAGTTAATTGATCTACGAAGAAACACTTCAACAGAAAGGGCAAGGAAAGAAACTCGACTACGTGTGTAAAATGAGTGTCCCCTAAAGCTCTACTCCCAGAAGGGGGAAGCTATCGGGTGAGGTTGTAACCGGGCGCTTGGAGATGCATTTGTTAAAGCATTTAATACTCTTAGATGGGAGCGGACTTGAGCCCTGGAAAATATGCTCGGTTTTCCTAAAACTTAGAAGCTTACTTTAATTAAAAACAAAAATTACAAGTGAACACTGCTGGGAATAGATATATGGCAAACTGATTCAATGCCCCTGTGTTGACTTATCAAGATAGAAAGCTGTGTAGACTTTAGTGTCTGAAAGTTGAAGAAACTCTTGGGAATGTTGCAGTGCCTGGTTGGATCTGTGTTAATTCAGTGAAGAGGGAGAAGAAAGTCCTAGAAAACTTCTGCTTTCTAAATGGAAAACATTGAAGTGAAAAAAAAAGCAAATAAGAAACAAAACAAAAACAAAAACCAACCCCTACTACTCTCCTGTTAGCAAACCGGTACCATGATCTTCTGTCTTGAAGAGATGAATAGGCTAAGACATGGTTTATGATTTTGATAACTGTACGATGGAAGATAGTGGCCAGATATATTGTGTCAGGTTAGATTAGAATCTGTTTGTAGTCTCAAGTGTGTTCTTCTCATTTATGAAGTAAATATACTAAACATCTGCCACATTCTAGGAACTTTCTAGGCCTTGGGGATCAAGCAAGCAAGCAAGATGACAAATCAGAGAACTATTCAGGGCACATTTCGTTGTTACTTGTGCTAGCATCATAATGACTTGTTAATTTTCAACAAAGATTAGGAATGCCTTATATGTGGGCAGTGTTAAGATGGCTACAGTAAAATAACAAGCCACACAATATCCTTTTTAAGTCTGATCTGTTGGAGACCAGCTCAGTTTGCTGTGTTCATATTTCTTCATCAAGGTAACGGGAACTGGTTTGTTACTAACCGGTTTGTGATGGGGACTGTCTTGCACCCCAGATCTTTCTTCAGTGCTGCTGTTACATAAATACTAGGTAAGAATTCACAAGGATTTCTGACAAACACTTTAAAAAATGGAATGTGTGCCCGGTGGTGGTGGCACATGCCTTTAATCTCAGCACTCAGGAGGCAGAGGCAGATAGATATCAGTGAGTTCAAGGCCATCCTGGGTCTACAGAGAGAGTCCAGGACAGCCAGTACTACACAGAGAAACCCTGTCTCAAAAAGAAAATTGCAGGTATTTGTTGACATTTTGTAGATGCTAAATTGTTTTCTTCCCCTGTCTCTTTTAGTGCTTTTTCTTTCTTTCTTTCTTTCTTTCTTTCTTTCTTTCTTTCTTTCTTTTTCTTTCTTTCTTTCTTTCTTTCTTTCTTTGTAAAATACAGTACTGAGGATTGAATCTAGGGCCTAGTCTATTTTAGGCAAATGCTCTACCACTAGGCTATGTGTCCTCATTCCTCTTTATAGATATGGCTTTCAAAATACTTTTGATGTCTGTATTTTTTTTTTTTCTTTCAAGACAGGGTCTTGGCTGCCCTGGACTCACTTTGTGGACCAGGCTGGCCTCGAACTCACACTGATCAGCCTGCCTCAGCCTCACAAGTGCTGGGATTACAGGCATGTGCCACCACACCTGGCTTTGTTTTTTGTTTGTTTGTTTGTTTGTTTTTTGAGACTTTCACACAATATTTGGTCATATTCTTTCCTCTTTCTCAACTCCTCCCTGATCCTTCCTTCCCTCCTCCTACCCACTCAACTTTAATTTATTTCTCAAAAAAAAAAAAAAAAAAAAAAAAGGAACGAAAAGCACACACATTCACCAAAATCAAAAGGAAGCTTTGCAGAGAGAAGCAAACAGCACATATAAGTTTGATTTGATCAGTGAATCAAAGCCCCAGAGGGACACAGGGCCTGGCGCGTCCTTACTTCCAACACCTGCTACTAGTTTCACACTCTGGAGGTCTCTCAACAATCTGCCTTAGCTGGAGGACAGCCTGAGCTACAGGACAGCCTGGGTTCCATCACAGGTCCATGATGGCCTGGGCTACATAGTAAGATCCTGTCTTAAAAGTAACAAATTAACAAGTTTGCTGCCTCAAGAATGTCATTTAACCAGTGCAGTGCAAAATATATATATATTGTGTGTGTGTGTGTGCATGCGTGCACACATACAGTTGTGTAAGGGCATTATAAGTAAAGGTGGGCACACTAGCTATATGCATATGGAAGTCAGAGGACAAGTTCCTATGTTGGTTCTCTGCACCCAGTTTTACATGGATTCTGGGGACTGAGCTCAGGCCATCAGGCATGACAATAGCCTTTATGGATTGGGACAGCTTTAAGCAGCAGTTCTCAACCAGGGGGTAGTGGCCCAACAGGGGCCATGTATCAGATACTCTGCAGATCAGATATTTATATTATGATTCATGACAGTAGCAAAATTACAGTTATCAGGTAGAAACAAAAATAATTGTATGGAGGCTGGGTGTGGTGGCGCACACCTTTAATCCCAGCACTCGGAAGGCAGAGGCTGGCAGATCCCTGTGAGTTTGAGGCCAGCCTGTTCTACAAAGTGAGTCCAGGACAGCCAAGGCTACACAGAGAAATCTTGTCTCAAAAAAACAAACAAACAAAAAAAAGTGTTGTGTTTAAGCTGGGCATGGTGGTGCACGCCTTTGATCCTAGCACTCAGGAGGCAGAGGCAGGTGGATCACTGTGAGTTCAAGGCAAGCCAGATCTACAAATCGAGTCCAGACAGCCAAGGCTACACAGAGAGACCCTGTATCAACACACACACACACACACACACACACACACACACACACACACACACAATTGTATGGTTGGGATCATCACAACATGAGGGGCTGTATTAAAGGGTTGCAGCATTAGGAAGGTTGAGAACCACTGTCCTAAAGCAAAAGTAAGGAGTTTCTTTTCTTTCCCCACCTTTTTCTTTTCCTTCCTTCCTTCTTTCCCTCCTTCCTTCCTTCCTTTCGTCCTTCCTTCTTCCCTTCCTCCCTCTCTCCCTGTTTCTCTCCATCTCTGTGTCTGTGTTTCTCTCCCTTCCATTTCATGTATCCCAGGCTGGCCTTGGGACTTCTGATCTTCTGTCTCTACCTCCTGAGTGCTGTGTGATTACAGCGGTAAGCCACCGTATTGTTTGTTTGTTTGTTTGCTTGTTTATGCATCACCATCTAGGCCTTGTACACAGAGAAACATTGTCTCAAAAATAAAACAAAACAGTTAACTACTCTTTATTGATGGAGGAGCTGAGCCTCAAACCAATTTTATTTGGTAGGGTCACAAAGGCATAAAAGTCCTGTGACTTGGAGCTCAGGTATTCCTCTATTTCTGATACAGAGAAGAATGGTCTCAAGTGGACAGTAGTGGGTCTTTCTCTTACTATTTTGATTGTGAGCCTAGCCTCTAATGCCTGAGCCATCTCTCTGGCCCTAGCATGCCTTTCTCAAAAGATTAAAGACTCTGGAGTAAACCGTCGAATTTAATTCTATAGGACCCCGGTTTAAGGGGCTACTTGCCTTGGCACTAAATTAGGTGGGCATGGTGGTGCACGCCTTTGATCCTAGCACTCAGGAGGCAGAGGCAGTTGGATCACTGTGAGTTCAAGGCAAGCTTCCTCCCCTCCCCTCCCTACTCTGCCTCTTCTTTTCTTTCTCTCCCTTTCTCTCTTGAATATCATGTATTTATTCTGCTACAATTTCATACATGTAAATAATGTATTTGAGCGCACTCTGAACTCTCTCTCCTCGCCCTCAACACTCCAAGGCATCTGCCTCCCTCCCTTCACCTCTTCTCTTTTCTCTGTCTGTCTTTTTTTTTTTAAGTTTTACTTTTTATTATTATGTATACAGTGTTCTGCCTGCACATACACCTGCAGGCCAGAAGAGGGCATCAGATCACATTATAGATGGTTGTGAGCCACCATGTGGTTGCTGGGAATTGAACTCAGGACCTCTGGAAGAGCAGTCACTGCCCTTAACCTCTGAGCCATCTCTCCAGCCCCCGTCTGTCTGTCTTTTTCCTGTGACCACTGAGTCCAGCTAGTGTTGCCTGCTGGAATGTTAGATGATCCTGTCACCCTGACCATGTGGCGGTCTAGTGCATGTAAGCTCAACGGCCATGTCACACCAGCCTATTACAACACTGACCACCTTATTCTCCAACTCTCGCATTCTCTCTGTCCTTTCTCCAGTGATATGCCCTGCGCCTGGGAGGGGTCTTGCTGTTTTTTTGAGTCAGGGGTCTCACTCTGTAGCCCAGGTTGGCCTAGAATTTACAAGAATCCTCCTGCCTCAGTCTCTTGAGTACTGGGGTTAAAAAGCTCTATGTTGGCAACCCAGCTCATCCCGTCTTCCTAATGGAGGCTGTTTTTCAAAGTACTACTTGAAAAGACAGCAAGTAGGTTTTGGTATTTTTTTTTTCATTCAATAAGTACACTAAACTTATTAGCCCTGGGAGCTTGTTTTAATTTTATTAAACCTATATCTGGACCTGTTTATATATAGGGGGATGGGATGAGGAAGGGAAATATTAATATAGTTTACAATCTCTTCTGTAATAGGCTATAGAAGTTGTTGAGAATACTAACAAGTGAAATAGATACAGAAAAAAGAAAGGCTTGATGTGAACCAAGATGCCCTTTTGTTTGCAGAAATTTACAGAAACAGAAAATTACCTAACGTGATTAGCTAGCAGGTTGACAAACTAATGAATTCAGTGCCTGTCAGTTTGAATTTGCATACCTCCAGGCTCCTGGCTCGATGACTCTCCCATGGTCTAATAGACGCAATTTACATATGCTAGAAACATTTTTTTGTGTATCTGGGTACAGTAATTGGTACTTCCTAACTTATAATAAAATTTCCTCTCATAAATTTAAACTAACACGAGACGCCTTATGCTAAAGCCGAAGCTGCTGCAGGTCAATAGAGTACAAGAAGGGAGTTAGGGTGTGGCGTCTCGGCCCGAGGTGGTGACGGAATTCTAGATGACAACTTCCATAGCGTTACCTTTGTACAGTCCGTGGCAGTAAAGGCACCATGCAAACAATGTTGATGACTTTTCAGAAACTCCAGGGAGGTGATTTTACCAATGATATATATATTTTAGTGAAGAAATCCAGATGCAAAGAGCTGAAACAGGGCCAGCAGTGGCTCAGCAAGTAAAGGCACTTGCTGCGGAGCCTGGCGACCAGAATTTGATCCCTAGGACCCACATCGTAGGAGAGAACTGACTTCCAGAAGTTGTCCTCTGACCTCTAAATGTGCCCCCACAACGCACACACACAACCATAAAATGTAACAAAATGTATTTTGAAAAGAGGACTATGTCAAACATTTGACTGCAAGAATAAAGGCGTGTGTGTGTGTGTGTGTGTGTGTGTGTGTGTGAGAGAGAGATATGTGTTCAGGTGCCCTCAGATTCCTGTGGAGCTGGAGTTACAGATAGTTGTGAGTTATCTGCCTGGGTGTCCGACCTGAACTCAAGGCCTCTGGAAGAGCAGCAAGGGCTGGTGACCGTGGAGCCATCTCCCTATGCCTTCATCTTACCTCATTTGATTAACTTTACAGATTTTTTTTAAAAAAATGATGAGACTACTTTTTGGAATGCAGATAATCTAATCTGGGTTTTTAGCCTTGCTGGATATCCCAGAGGAAAATAAATGTATTTTTAAGTTAAAAAAATTATAAATTATAAAAAATCAGTTTTTAATAGCTATTAAATTATGAGATTATTTGTGTAAAAGATAACTAGATAGCATGTAACATTACACATTTTTGTTTTTGTTTTTGGAGACAGGGTTTCTCTGTGTAGCCTTGGCTGTCCTCGACTCCCTTTGTAGACCAGGCTGGTCTTGAACTCACAGAGATCCCCCTGCCTCTGCCTCTGCCTCCCTGAGTGTTGGGATTAAAGGAGTCCACCACCGCGCCCCGCTAACATTACACCTTTGATAGAAAAAAAACCCCCTGCTTTTTGCATAAGCCACCTATGATTCTTTCTACTTATAATGCTACTTTTTGATAGCTTCCACACAAGAACGCAGTGCTTAACAACACATACCAAGTTAAACGTTACTTCAGTTTTAAATGAATACCACATTTCAGAAAAACCTCTCAGGAGCCCTGACCGGTTTTACAGGTAATCTCCTCCAGTATCCACGCCCTTTCCTTTCTTTTGGGGACAAAGAAGAGAAAGGCAACAGTGCAGAAGATAGCAATGGGGCTCAGAGATGCTAATTGTTCTCAAAACATCGAGGTTTACAGAGCGAGAAGCCAGCAGGAGTCAGCACTTTTAAGTCCATGCCTTCTTTTCGTTTGTCGTTTTTTAGTTTTTCGAGACAGGGTTTCTCTGTGTAGCCTTGGCTGTCCTGGACTCACTTTGTAGACCAGGCTGGCCTCGAACTCACACCGATCAGCCTGCCTCAGCCTCCCAAATGCTGGGATGAAAGGCGTGCACCAACACGCCAGGCCTGGTCCACTACTTCTTGAGGTCTCACGTCAGCTGTTTCAATTTTCGCCCTATCCTCTGTTACCAGTTTTGCTTTTCCGAGCGGAATTTTTGCAAAATTGAACACTAAAAGTGTCCACAAAAGCTCCAGCCGATTCACTGTTCTACGGTTTTAAGCTAGATAATTAAAAAAAAAAAAAGCATCTAATCTTTCCTAAAAACAAAGTTTGAAATTGGCAGGGAGAAATGCGGGTTCACGGCATTTCCACACTTTAACTTTTGGCCTTGATTTTGCTAATTTACAATCTCTGTGTGGAACCCACACCTTTAAATATTCTCGCCCACGTGATAATGTTTTTGTTTTTTAAGAAGAGGTAGTTCTAAAGCACAGCCTATGCTGGGAGAGATTACGTCAGCGCCAGCAGTTACAGTAAGTACCGTATTGACGCTACTTGCTTTAAACAGGATAAATATTTGAAGAGACAGGCAGGAACAGTATACACTCGGGTCATTATTTTTCTCTGACTTAATACATTCAGTTCTGTTGGTGCCGGGTGTCTGAGAACTAGCATTGGAAGAAAAAAAAACAAAACCCCTGTTGTTTTATTTCTCAGAATAAAGCTGAGTAGAGCGATTAAAGCACGCTGCCCTCCTACTCCTTAAACACAGCCAAGCTACGCAGGACCAGGAAGCGTTTAGAGAAGTAGTGCGGCTGCGCGGCCTGCGTGAGGTTCAAATCTCCTGCCTTTTCCTCGAGCGACCAGCAGGCGGCGCTGCGGGCAAATGCAGTCACGTCTCCCTAGGGCGCCGGGAAACATCGTCAAAGGGCGGGAGGTGAAGCGGGCTGATGGGCGTTCTAGCCTCGACTGCCCCGATCTCTATCACCCTTTGTCCTCCAGCCTCCGCCGGGCTCTGGGCCTGCGGGCCTGGTTGCTAGGCGGAAGCTGGGCGCGGCGTCGTCCTCTGCGGCTGCCGGGGAGTTTGAAAAGTGGCTTAGCCGGCGGCAAAAGGTGCCGGGGGCGGCGGGCTCGTTGGGCGGCGGGGTAGGGCAGCCAAGCGGAGGGACGGGTTAGGGCCTGGTCTGCGGCTCGGGAAGCCGGGCCGGGCGCTGTGGAGCCTCCGAGGCCTGCGGGGTCCGGCCTGCTCGCCTCACCCAGCTTCTTCCCTGCAGACCCCGCCACCGCCGCCGCCGCCACCACCGCGACCATGGTCTCCAAGCCCGACCAGCTGCTCATCGTCGTCTCCATCCTCGAAGGTGAGCGGCTTCGTATTTTTTTTTTTTTTAAACTGCTGCTTCCCGAACCTCTGCAGAGTAACGAGTGACCCAGGCTTTGTTAACCTTACGAACCCTGTCATCTCCGCTTTTGTGGTCCCCAAAGACTTGTTCAGTTGCGCGGAGCGAGGTCTGTTAGGCAATTGATTTAAACATCTCTCCGGGGAACGGGAGTGCTATTAGGGATAAGTGATATTTAGCGTGAGTAGCCGTAGCCCCAGAGAATGTAGAAAAAAACGATTTCCATCCGAACCAGCCTGTCGATGGCTTTTATATATGAGCTAAAAGTGCCTGCAAAGCACGTTCTGTTCAGCAAGTCCCCGCTGATGCCATTTGTAAGAACTTCGCCATTGACTTTTCATACAAGCTTCGTTCCGTTTCGGATGTATTGCCGGGGCTGTTAAGGTCTACTCAATGATCCGTACATGTTTGTTGAGTGAGTGACATTTGGTTATCGGGGGACTTGCTGAATGTCAGGCCTGTGCTGGCAGTGCAGGTGGCTCTAGGTCTAGAAGCTAAGAGATTAAAGTGGGCCGTGTGTCAAGCTGGGATGACCACCTTTTCTGGGGAATGTTTTCTCGAGGAGATAACATTTAAGTGGGTCCTAACGCTAATTAGGAACGGACCAGATGACAAAGGCTGGGCGGATGGTCTGGCTGCAAAGAGCACTGAAAGGTGTGGGAAAAGGGGCTTGCTTTGCTCTCAGATATTTTCAACCAATGTTGCTTCTGTTCAATGTAGTTAGCTGATGGCGGCAAAGTGGAGTTGTTTGGTAAATTGGAACAGGTTACCAGCACTAGGGAGTCATCTGGAGATTTTAACCGCAGGCGTTGGTTTGACTTCACTCCCCTTGGGAGAAGTCTGGTATTGTTTGAGGAGAGAGAAGAAAAACCTGCGCAAAAACAGTTTCTGAGGTTTGGAATAAGAAATTGATCAGATGCTATTAAATAACAGGGACAATAATAATTGTTCCTTTACTGTTTCAAAACACAAGACTGAGCAGGGAGTGGTGGCTCCTGCCTTTCATCCCGTCACTCAGGTGGCAGAGGCAAGGCTAATCTCTGAGATCAAGGCCAACCTGGACCCCTAGTGAGTTGCTGCCACAACCCCCTCCCCCCCCCAACAAACAAATATCTCCCCCCCCTTCTCTCTCTCTCTCACACACACACACACATAAACAAAACCCCCGCAAGACTGAAATAATTGGTTGATAGGGGCTGTTGTGATTCTCAGCCCTCCATGATATAAGGCTCTGTTTACTTGGGAGGGGCAAATTAGCGTGCAGGACACTGTATGTAGGGCTGCACTACTATAAAAACGAGGTACAGACTGTAGGGTGCCTTCTGTCCTGAGCGTGACACAGACAGGGGGAGAAGAAAGTCATTTCTGGTGACTAGATAAGCCATGGTAGCAGGGGTGAACGTGGCGGGTGGAACAGGTCTAAAGAGGAAGGTTGTGCTTGGTCAGAAAGCACTAGAGTGAGTCACTTTTGAGGACCTTGAGAGAAAGCCAAGGAGCTTAGAGTTGTTATTTTAAGAAAAGAGTTGATGGCTGTAGTTGCAACTAGAGGAAAGGACTTCACTCGTGTTCCGTGTAGGACAGGGAACCAGGCACCAGGGATGTCAGTTAGGTTGCTACCACAAACATAGCTAAGACTGGCTCCTCGCCCCAGCTCTAGTAGTGTTTACATGCAGGCTGGGTGCCTGGGACTCATCGCCACCCTCGGGTCCCTTTCCGTCCCCATCTTCCAAACAGTCACCAAGTGTTGATTTTATTCTAGGTGCTACATACACACTCTCAGACGGGTCTGCCCTGCCTGCCTGCCTTCTGACGTCACTATCACCCAGCCTGTAGTAATGATCTCAGTCTCTCTTCTAACCATGTTCTTCCTTTCCAGAAACAGCTACTGCTCTGAGCTACCTGGCAATAATCTTTCTGATTTGTAGATGATGTTTTAAGATCTTTTAGAGTTCTAAGGGATAATGTCTACCCTCTTAGAGTAGCAAATATGACTCGTTAGGTTTCGTATGTCCCCAGGACTCTAGTTAGATTGAGCTACTCATAGTGTCTGAGCCACGTTTCTAGAAATGTTCTTTATGAAAAGGAACAGAATTTGTACATTGGGCAAAATCACTGTGTGTTAAGTTCCAGGATAGAAAGACAAGGCTTCTTATTGTCAGCTTCCTCTCACTGTGATAAAGACTATGGCCAAAGGCAGCCCGGGGAGGAAAGGCTTTATCTCACAGTTCATCATTGAGGGAAGTCGGGCAGGAACTCAAGGCAGAAACTGAAGCACAGTCCATGGACAGGGATGCTTACTGCCTTGCTTCCCATGGCGTCCTCAGCCTGCTTCTATTGTGCTATACAGGACCACCTGCCCAGAGGTGGCACGGCACACATCATAACATCATTAATCAAGAAATTGTCCTGCTGGGCCGTGGTCGCACACACCTATAATCCCAGCACTCGGGAAGCAGAGGCAGGCAGATCTCTGTGAGTTCGAGGCCAGCTTGGTCTACACAGCGAGTCCAGGATAGCCAAGGCTACACAGAGAAATCCTGTCTCAGAAAAAAGAAAAAAAAAGAAAGTGTCCCACAGATGGACGCATTTTTTTCAATTGAGGGTCCCTCTTCCTCAATGACTCCAGCTTATGACAAGTTGGGAAAAAACAAAACGAAACAACAGCAAACCCTAACCAGCTCAGAGTTTAAAATAAACTCTGGCATCATTAAAGGACATTTTCAGATTATTTGTGTACTTTTGTGTCTGTGTGAGTGTGCACACCTGTTCATGCTTTTAGAGATCAGACGCCAAGCTCCTCAGCTGCTCCGCCTGTTCTCCCTGCAGCCGGAAGCCAGCACACCCCAGGAATCCTGGGGTCTCACAGCTGATGTTATAGGAGGTGCCAGGCTTGTAATTGCCAACTCCGGTCCTCATGATTGAGCAGCAAGTACGGCCTTAGCCGCTTCTCCAGTCCCTCAGCTGACATCTTTACACTTGCAGTCACATTTTTTCTTTCATTTTGTGGCTGATTTTTGAAATCCTCAAGATGAACTGAATGCTTCAACAATTTCTTCTCTTAGTCTGGGTGTTACTCATAGAATCCATCCCTGGGCAATTCTTTTCTTTTGGTTTTTGAGACAGGGTTTCTCTGTGTAGCCTTGGTTGTCCTGGACTCACTTTGTAGATGAGGCTGCCCTTGAACTCACAGCAATCCACCTGCCTCTGCCTCCCAAGTGCTGGGATTAAAGGCATGCGCCACCACGCCCGGCTCCCTGGGCAATTCTTTCAGCTCATGTGTCACAGGCTGGCCTCTGAAGGAGGTAGGCCTTGGGTCTCAGCAGTGCCACAGGTGTGTCTTGTTGCAGTGCTCTCCAGATGGTACAGTTGCTTTTCAGCTTGCTTCTGCTGAGAGACCCTGGCTTTGGTTTGTTTCAGGGGTCTCGTCATCCAGGCTCTTTGTTTCCACTTTGCAAGTGTTGGGTTATCTGTGTCTACCATCTCAACAATTCTTCGTCTTCCCATCCACTTAATTACTAACCAAGGAGATTTCCTGGGGTGACTGGCAGGGGAGGGAGGCTATTTATTTAATAGTGGTTAAATTTCTGCTCTCTGTAATCCCTCTCACCGAGTGAAAAGCCAGAGAACGTGCCTCAGTGCGCAATTGTTAGGGATTCTTATTTTACTTGCTCCCAGCTTTGAAACTTTCTTTCCACTAGACCCTTGGTTTCCCTTTTAGGGCAAGTACGCATTTCATTCTTTTTGAACAGGATCCCCGTGATTCATATTCACATTAATGCTGGAGAAGCAATAATTGCTAAATGATGGCTTTCAGTTACGGAAGTAAGTGCAGATGCAATTGTGAGATAGTTTATGCAGTGTGTAAGTCAGCTACCTGGGACATTTATCTACAACATGTGCTAAGTGACCCTACTTGACTTCTGTATGTTTTTGTATTCTTTCTTTAGGTCGCCATTTTCCCAAACGTCCAAAGCATATGCTTGTGGTGGAAGCAAAGTTTGATGGAGAGCAGTTGGCTACTGACCCCGTTGACCACACTGAGCAGCCTGAGTTTGCTACTGAGTTAGCGTGGGAGATCGACAGGAAGGTTCTTCATCAGCATAGGTGATTGGTGTCGGCATCTTTGTCCTTTTTTTATAGCTTTTAAAGTAAGCTGTGTAACTTACTGACTGTGGTGGCAATCATATTTGAGTGTGTGTGTACACGTGTGCACATGTTTTGCTTTTGAGGCAGGGTCTCTCTCAGTTTCATTTCTTGTTGTTGTGATAGAGCGCCCTGATGAAGGCACTCTCGGGGAGAAAGGGTGATGTGGCCCACAGCGCAGGCTACACATGTCATTTATTGCAGGGAAGCCAGGGTTGGGTGATGTAGCCCACAGCGCAGGCTACACATGTCATTTATTGCAGGGAAGCCAGGGTTGCAGGGGCTTGCAGCAGCTAGCTAGCAGCTAGTCACAGTCTGCTGTCAAGAGCAGGCAGCGATGCGTTGGTGCATGCATGCTTGTGCTCAGCTCACCATTTCTTATACAGTTCACGGTACCTTGCCTGAGAAATGGTACTACCCACAGGGGGTCAGTCTTCCCCTGCAAAGACTTAGAATGCTCATTTATCTTTAATAAGCTTCATGACTAGAAACAGCCACGGACAGCAGTACTTTTATTTATTAAATGATTTAAAATATATTTCTAAGAGCTGGGCATACATAGTACGGTTTGTCTCTAATCCCACTACTGTAGAGGTGGAGGAGTTTAAGGCTAGCCTGGGGTACATAGAACTCTGTCTCAGGAAAAAAAGAAAAGAAAAATGAATCTACTACTCTGAAAACTCCCACATGATCACTTCTGTACTAAATCAAATCAGAACAGAAAATTAACAAAATTCAAGAACTCTTATTGCCGGCAGGGCGTGGTGGCGCACACCTTTAGCCCTGGCACTCGGGAGGTAGAGGCAGGTGGATCCTTGTGAGTTCGAAGCCAGTCTGGTCTGGTCTACAAAGTGAGTCCAGGACAGCCAAGGCTACACAGAGCAACCCTGTCTTGAAAAACCAAAACAAACAAAAAAGAATTTTTATTGCTGGATTAGAACATAGATTTATTTGAAGGGCTATTAAATTCTTAGTAAATGTTAAAGTGTTGGTTTTCACTGGCATTCAGAGTATCTGCTTAGACTGAGCTCTCTTATGAGCTGTAACTGTCTCAGCACCATGCGAGAGAGTACTTTGATAGCGGTTCCATGAGATAAGTGGCAGCAGCGTCTATTCAGCTCTGTCCATGAGCTGGGATAGAGCTTCCCAGATGCACAGAGAGACCACACGGTACCAGTTACTGTCAACAAGGACACTGCGAAATGTTGTATTCTAAATTTTAGTAGTTAGATTTTTATGACACTTAATTCTTAAGTTTTCTTCTTTAGCTACAAAGAACTCTGTAAGCAAGTACGTATCTTTTATATGGGATAGTACTGTATAAAAATAATTTTTGTTGTCATTTTTAAACATTCTTGATAGTTTCTGACTTGCAGAGGGCTGGATATATCATGGGTGCATAGGAAGAATTGACCTAGTTGGTAAACAGATAAGTAGATTTAAAAAAAAATAGTTATTGTTAAAGAATCGACTTGGGCCGGGCATGGTGGTGCATGCCTTTAGTCCCAACACCCGAGAGGCAGAGGCAGGTGGATCTCTACAAAGTGAAGCCAGGACAGCTAAGTCTATACAGAGAAACCCTGTCTTGAAAAACAAAAGGGGGTTAAAAAAGAAAATGTAGACTAGATATAGCTGGTCTAACAATCATGTAATCTGGATAATAACATTTTCTTAAGACTAAGAGAAAGCAAGCTTAATGTAAGAAGACTCTCTTACTTTCCCCATGCAGGTTACAGCGAACTCCTATCAAACTCCAGTGTTTTGCCTTGGATCCTCTATCTTCTGCCAAGGAAACCATAGGCTACATTGTTTTGGACTTAAGAACAGCTCAAGAAACAAAGCAGGTATTGTCCTTTTGTCTTTGTTAGTTATAGTGATGTTGATGAACGGAAAGAAGAGGATTCTGGGCCAGTGGTGGAGAGTTGCGGAGCTCGGCCTTCGGATGGCACGCTCACAGCTCACGGCTGCTGCTCCACCCTAAGCCTCCACTGCTTCTTACCTTGGCCCTAATAACTTCCTACTTGGCCTCCTTGCTTGCTAGTTGTAGTGTATTGTTGTAGCTGAGTTACTCAGGTGTGTCTACTAAATCCTGACTAGTGATAGTCTGCCTTCCCTAGTCTTTCTCATGAGACTTGATACTTTCCAGCACATGGAAGACTGAGGCAGGAGGATTATAAGCTTGAGGTAAGCCTGGAGTACATACTAAGACCTTGCCTTCTCCAAAATAGCTCCTAAAATCTGACACTTAAAAATTTGTGTCAAGCCAACACAAAATGGATTTTAGAGACAGTTTGAAGTAGTGGCAGCCTGATGCTGCTCTGCCTTGTACCCGTGAGCACTGAGGCCTCCGCCCCTTACCCGTGAGCACCGAGGCCTCCGCCCCGTCCCCGTACCTGCAAGCACGGAGGCCTCCGCCCCGTCCCCGTACCTGCAAGCACGGAGGCCTCCGCCCAGTCCCCGTACCCGAGAGCACTGAGTGCTGCCTGCTGTGTGGGATCTCACTCCCCAGGGCATCGTAACTTCTCAAAACAGCAACGGCCTGGCAGTGGTGACACACACCTTTAATCCCAGCTGTGGGGGCAGAGGCAAGTGGATCCCTGTGAGCTTGAGACCAGCCAGTCTTCAGAGGGAGTTCTAGCCAGACCTACACATAGAAACCTTGTCTTGATCCCTACCCCTGATGCCCACCCCCCAAAAAAAGTATTAAAATAGACAATGCTTTTTGCTGTAATAAAAACACAGAGCATGTTTCAATTGGTGTTGCTTCTGGCTCCACCATAGGTCTCAGGGTTAAACCTATGGCCTCTTTCTGCTGGCCTTGCATCCTACACTGAGCTGCATCCTTCCCTTTTACAACAGAGTCTTACTAAGTTACCCCTGCTGGCCTCAAAATTCTGTAGTTTGTAGGTCTCACCTCCTAGGTCATTGAGATTATAGGTTTGTGCCACCAGGCTTAAGGGTTTTGTTTTGTTTTGTTTTGTTTTGTTTTTTTTGATTGTGTCTCTTTCAGGCTCATGTAAATCTTATCTTTCTTTTATTATCACAATAATGATATGGAGCTTAAAACAAAAAAGAACCAAAAGACTTTCATAGTACATTGCAACAATAACTCATTTAAAGACAGGCATGTGGACCAAGGCTGGCCTTGAACTCCTTGCTCGGTTTCTCAAAGTGCTACATATGTAGGCATGCACCACAATGTCCAGCTACGTTTAAAAATAATTTTTTTAACTTCAAAATTATTGTCCTCCCAATCTCTTTCATTGTTTTTCTTTCTTTTCCATTCTTTCTTTGCCTTTAAAAATTATTTGTGTGTGTCTGAGTAAATGTGCTTACATGTGTACACAGGTGTGAAATGGCACTCCTGCCTACTGGTTCCTGCACCTATGGTGCACTTTGTCCTGGCTTGAGCCATGTGTTCTTGCTGGTCTGGGCTGGGATTTCTGAGGGTGCTGTCTTGGTGTGGGTAGGTAGGTTAGTCTATCCACATCCTCTGAGAAGGCCCTTCTTGTCAGAAAGTGGCTCATGATGCAGAACTCATTGTGTCTTTTCCTTAAGATTTTATACTACTTAGTAGTAGTGTCTTGGTCACTGTTCTGCTGCTATAAAGAGACACTGTGACAACTCTTATAAAGGAAAACATTTAATCAGGGCCTTGCTTACAGTTTTATAGACTCAGTTCGTTACCTCCATGTTGGGGAGCATGGCAGTAGCTTTGGCAGGCCTGGTGGGCCTGGTGCTGAAGAAGTAGTTGAGACTGACGTCCTGATTCACAGGCTGAGAGAGAAGCTGGGTCTGGTGTGGGATTTTGAAAAATCAAAGCCCACCGCCAGTGACACACTTTCTTTAAGGCTATCCCTAGTCCAAAAAGGTCACACCTCCTAATCCTTCTAACTCTTTGCAACAGTTCCACTCCCTGGTGCTTAAGTATTCAAATATGGGAGCCTATGGGAGCCATTCTTTTTTTTTTTTTTTTTTTAATTCCCCCGAGGGGGTGCACTGTTCCTGGAAGTCCTGCATTACCAGGTTGATGCGTGCAGTGGACCAAGCAAGCTCCTCTTCCAACTCCTACTTCTAGAAATCCATTTAATATATTGTCCTCGGATAGAGAACGTATCAGATATTAAACTGATAAGAACAGATACACTTGATCTTAGCCAAAAGGCCGAGAAGTGATGCCGTTCTTATCACAAGTTTTCATTTTCTTAGGTGTCATGACAAGACAGAGGAGAAAGCAGAGGTCTAAGAACACTAAGCAGAGGATGGTTAATTGGGCTTTTATTACTGAGGAGGGCCTGACACCGGACAGAGGCTGAAGGGCGGTGTGCTGTCTCTCCCCTGGTAGTTACCTGGCAAAGTGACGGGAACAAAGAAGACAGTCTGAGCGCTTGAGTGTATTTCTCAGAGGGACACTTAACTGATGGCTTCCCAATCAAGATTACATTTTTTTCTTTTTTGAAGAAAATGTAGAAAGAGACTTTGTTGTGTTCTGTGACAGGTTGTCACTGTGGAGCCTTGGGTGGCCTGGAGCTCATTGTGAAGAAAGGTTGACTTGCCTCTGCCTCCTGGGTGCTGCGAGTAAATGCTGTGCACCATACATCAGGCTTGTTTTCCTAAGAGGTGAAAAGTATTGAAAAGGATGTCGGGAAAAAGTGAAAACCTCAGAGAGCATTCTGAGAATTTGTCCCTGTAAATTTCATAGTGCTTTCTGTTTTGTTATCTAGGCACCCAAGTGGTATCAGTTGCTGAGCAACAAATACACCAAATTCAAGTCTGAGATACAGATAAGTATCACTTTGGAAACAGACACAAAGGCACAGGTGGAGAGTTTTAAAGCAAAAGGAGCCCCGCCTCGGGATGGAAAAGGTGGGTGTTGTTGTTGTTGGGTTTTGTTGTTGTTGTTGTTATTGTTGGTATTTTATTTTATTTTTTGAGGTAGGGTCTGAAGTGTCCAGGCTGGTCTGGGCCTCACTGTGTAGCTGGGACTGGGCTGGTACTCCTTCTCCCTGCCTCTGCTTCTCGACCGTTTGGGGTAGAGGTGTGCATTGGCGCGTGCAGTTTTGTGCATCTTCTCATAAGGACTTTCTTGGACAAGGTGCTTTGTGCACTCACTTTAGGAAGGGTGTTGTCTCAGGAGCTGTGTGCAGGCCTATAGGCTGCTTTACCCAGTGCTTCAGGTACACACAAGATTATGAACCCAGGTAACACGTGTGACACTTGTTGACAGACATTAGCTCTGAAATTTTAGAACTGGGGAAAGCTTTTGTTTTCCTAACTTGATATATTCTAGAACAGAGAATTTTGAATTTTAAAAATTGTTACTTAAAAAAAATTTCCTTCCAGGATTAATATAGGAAAATCCTCAATGTATTATGTTACTATGTAACTATGGTTTAACAAAGTTTAAGTACATTTTCAAATTCTTTATTCATTTATTTAGAATTAGAGTCTCATTGGCACCTGAGGGCTGAGATTAGAGCCATGTGCTAGAACACCTGGCACACCTAGCGAACACTTCAGCATCATAGCAAAACTGGAGGGCACAGAACGCTCCCCGTACCCTCTGTGTATCTTCACAGAGGCAACTCATCCACTACAGCTCAGCACCTCGATGGTGGTGCAGTTAATGAAGCATCATTGATGCATTCTCACCAGAAGTCCAGGCTGCATTAGATTTCAATATATATAACATACACACACACACACACACACACACACACACACACACACACACACACACACACTGTGTGTCTGCATGTATGTTCGTATATTCCATGTGTTCTTGGTGCTGGTGGGGGTTAGAAGGAGTTCCAGACAGATATGAGCTGCCATGTGGGTGCTGGGAACCTAACCCTGGTCCTTTGCAAGAGCAACTAGTACTCCTAATCTCTGCGGTCCAGATTTCACTTTTGGTGTTGTCTTTGTTTGGGTTTTAGTAACTGTATGCTAAGTCGGTGGTTTTTGCTTGGGGTGATGCCTTGTACCCAATGTAGTTGCATTCAAAAGACAGTCACCATTTGGTACCTCTTGTGCTCTGCCTGTTCAGCCTTCCTTTCCCATAGTTCTTGGTTGTAGTTTAGGTCCATCCAGAGAATTCATGTGATGGGGACTTAATTTCCAAAGTCTTAATGGGATTTGCAGTTGGAACCTTTAAGAACTGACTGAGCTGCAGGGCTCTGCCTTTATGAATATTAATTCTGTTCATGGAGTAATGGACCTTATTTTACCAGGAGAGTGGGTTAGTTATCATTAGAGTGGGGCTGTCTTTGAAGTCATGTGTCCTGCACTCCCTCAGGACCTGAAGAGTCCCTGTTACTAAGGGCCTTACTGAACAAGGCTCCTCATGACTTCCCTGCCATGAGAACTGTAAGATATTTCCTCTGTAACTTATCTAGTCTCAAGTATTGTCATGTAGTAACAGAAAACGCACTAAGACAGCTACTGATCTTCCTTGCTATCTGTGTGGCTTTACCTCTCATGTGTCATACCAGTGGAATCATAGTTTCTGGCACAGGAAGATAATTCTGGTTTTATCTGGTATTTCCTATGTTTCATTTCTTGGTTCTGTCATTCCTCTAAGGAATGATACTTCCTTTTACTAAAAATGTTTAGAAGTAAAAGCCCAGGTGTTAGGTGTATCAGTTGATATTTCCTTATTGCTTTCAAAACCATTTTGTGGACAGTTATGTAATGTGTGCACGTGTGTTTACATGCACATACATACATGCATATGTTTGAAGATGTAAATAGTCTTAGTCTATAACAGAATGAACTGAGTATTGAATAAAGAAGAAAAGTGTCTTGGAGGCTTGGAAGTCTGAGAAGACACCAGCATCAGATCTGTGTTTTACTGATTTTCTTCATGTGACAGAAGGCCACAGGCAAGAAATGCACTTCCTCTGTCAGCCCCTTAGTGAGTACAGCAAGTCCATTCTTTTTCTTTTGTTTTGGTTTTGGTTTGGTTTTTCGAGACAGGATCTGTGTACCCTTGACTGTCCTGTACTCACTTTGTAGAGCAAGCTGGGCTCAAACTCACAGTGATCCGCCTGCCTCTGCCTCCCCAGTGCTGGGACCACCACACCTGGCTGCAAGTCCCATTCTTAAAGAGCTGTCTTGACTTCACCACCTCATAAAGACTCTTGCTTTTTTTCCTTTTTAGATTTATTTTTCTGTGTGTGAGACTTTGCCTGCATGTATGTGTGTGAATATCACCAGTTTTCAGAAGTGATCATCGGGCCCCTCAGAAGTGGAGTTACAGATGGTTGTGATGTGGGTGATGGGAACCGAACCCAGGCCCTCTGCAAGGACAGCCAATGCTCTTAACCATCTCTCCAGCCTGAGACCCGGATCTTAATACCATCATCACAATTACTATTACGTTTTAGCTCCTGAATTTTGGAATAGACACACATGAACTCTAGCATAGATATACCTGTTTATATATATTTATCCATATGTTTTTAATATTATATAGCATATATTCAAATTGACACTTTTAATTCCTTTCTGTGTTGTAAGATTTTCCTTCTTTCCATACTTACAGCTGTTTCCTTGGTTGAAGAGCCTCGTGCTTTCTGTTTATTTTTTGTTGTTTTGAGATAGTCTTGCGATGTAGTACTCACTGTGGAGTCCATGTCCATAAATTCATAGCAATTCTTCTGCCTCAGCATTTGAATGTTGGGGTCACAGCATAGCCACAAGCTGGAGAAACCTATTACAGATAGTATTTTTAACTCCTGAGCTCTTGGCCTTATCTCACAGTGGCTGCCTGTGTTAAAGTGCTTAGTGTATCCAGTATCGCTAAGTGCTTTGCTTTCAGGGTTTAATTTGATCTTCAGCAACCACATAAAAGCTTTGTGAAAGGAAAAACGGAGGCTGCAGAACATACAGTTTTCTGACATGGTAGTAAATGGCCCTGGGCTTGGGGTTGCAGCATCTGGCTTATGTGTCTGCTCCTAACCGTAGGCTGTTGTCACCAGTGCTACAGCAACTCAGTGCTTTGGGGTGAACTCCAGGAGAGGGACTGCTTGCTCATGGTCTGAGTACACAGATTGTCGTAAGCCATGCTGGAGTTCATGCTAGTTGTCGTGAGGGGACCCTTCCTGACGCCAGTTTGCTTGACTAGAGCAACTCCATGACAGGCTTCAGGTTTTCACTCTGACTAACTAGGCCAAGTTTCTAACAATTCTGGAAAAGCCTTAACTCATGAACAACTCATGGGCAGCCAATCAGCTTATAGGTCAAAATGACCAGATACCATGTTTTTATTACTTCATGGCCTTCGTAAAGAACACAGTTGGTCCTGTCCGATCAAACTAAAGGCCAACTCCTGAGGAAGAGCCACAACTTCAATGACTTAAAAAGTCCCCAGTAACCCAACAAGCAGCCAGTCTTGAATCCTGTCATATACTCTGACTCGATTCTGACCAATCAATTAAAGTTTGTCACAAATCCCCCTGACTATAAATTGAGCCTGTGTGCTCATTTCAGGGTCTCCCTCTAGAGGAGAGAGGCAATGCCAGCATGCTGGAATAAAAATGCTCTTTGCTTTTGCATACTGCCTTGGGGTCTTTCTTCAGTAAATCACCTGGACCCTAACAGTAACACTGGGAATGCCCACTTTCCTGCATTCCCCCAGCACTATTGTCTAATTCTAGTTTTGTGTTGTCCTTTTCCTTTTCCATCTTTTATCAGTTTTTAAGTGCTTATAATGGACCAGGCATTGTGACAAAGGCCTGCAATCCCAGCGCATAAGAAGCTGAGATAGGATAATTATTCAACAGCTTAGGCCACATAGTAAGCTCCAGGGCAGATTGGGTAACAGTAAATTCTGGACCATGCAAGGCTTTATAACAAAATCCTATCCAAAAATAATAAAATAAAATAGTTTATGTGAATTGACAGTCTAAACTAGTTGTGTTTTTGTCGGTACAGTCCCTGCCAGCCTGCCTGGAGTAGACCTGAGGGGCATTGCTGCAGTGTTGAACGAAGAGGGAGGCTACCATCAGATCGGGCCAGCCGAGCACTGTACTGACCCCTTCATTTTGTCAGTGACCATAGCATTTGCTACCCAGTTGGAACAGGTGAGTCACTCCCTCAGACTAATGATTTTTCTCAAGAGTTTTGAAATCAGGCTTGGCCTCTCTGAGCACTTGTACTCATGTGGACACACCCACACACAGGCACACACCCTCATGTATGTTGTTGAAAATAAGTATAAAAATCTTTAAAAATGTTTTCATGTTAGCATTTTTGTTGTACATTTCAGTATCTTGGCAACAAGAGAATAAATTAATTTCAGAGTTAAGGAGACTAAGCACCAGTAAACAGTGTTTGCACTTGTGTATGTAACACTATAAGGAGTAATGCAAGGAACTTGTACATTTGCTCTTTTGAAGAAATTAGCAATGTCAGGAACATTTGGGTTGGGATTATATTTTACTGTGTATATACTTACAAATATTAGCCTGTGTCACCTAGCAGAAGACAAAATGTTTCTGTGTCAGAATCAGAGGACTTTTACACTCGGCACCCTGAACAGCATAAAAATCAGCATATTTTCTTCAGCTTCTCCTACCCAATATTTTTGTTACATGTTTATTGCTGTCATAAACTGTGAGCAAGGCGACTTACAGAGGAAAGGCTTCATTTGGTCTAACAGTCCATCGTTACAGGCAGCGAATGGCAGGTATGGTGGGAGGGGCAGGTCTGTGACCTTCCTACATCTGGGAACAGGAAAAAGGAGGATGTGACTGTTCACTGGTGACATTGTTTCTGTTTGGGTGCTTCTAAGGCACTTGGTGTTTTCTTCTCAGCACTTAGTCAAAGGCAGGGAGAAAACATCTAGTATAAACTATGGTCCCTTTGTAGAGGCCAAGCAGCTCCTCAGAAGGGTTCCTACAAGAGTGCGCAGACGAGCGGCAGCCTGGTCACTCCTGATGGTGAGCCTTACTGTCCTCTGAAAGGCTTCAGAGCTTTGAATGAAATCCAGTCTGAATTCTAGGATGCTAAGGAATTTCTGCAGACTCTCTGCCTGTAGTAGGAATTACTTAGAAGCTAAATGTTCTATGAAATATATAAAAGCCACAGTAATACAGCATTTTTTCATCATGAGAGAAAGTAAATACTTCCTCTAAACGTATCTGAGGTTCAGACCAGTGCATGTCCCTTCAGATATTGTCCCATTCTTTTTGGTTTTTTGAGACAGGGTTTCTCTTGTAGTCCTGGCTATCCTGGACTCACTTTGTAGACCAGGCTGGCCTTGAACTCAGAGATCCGCCTGCCTCTGCCTCCTGAGTGCTGGGATTACAGGTGTGTGCCAACACGCCCGGTTTATTGTCCCGTTCTTACTGACTGTCACCCAGCTCTCTGAGCGGTGCGTCATGGCATGTTACTCTGTCCTTTCAACATTACTAAAACAAAAGGAGGCGTAGAACAATTAAGTCATTGTTTCCTGGTTTCATAGCTAGGCTGAGAAGTAGGTGTTGGAATTTGGCTCCAGAATTAGTGTCCTTTATACTAAAATCCTCTCAAAGATAAATATATTAAAATGTAGGTTAAAATAATCAGTGCACATTTATTGAATATTAGCTGTCCAATGCTGTGATGTTATTATAAGTGGTGTTATTTTTAGAAATTTTTTAAAGAATGAACTATATTATAACCTTGAAAATTTTTAGATTATTTTAAACAAATGAGTGTTTTGCCTATATGCATGTCTGTGCACCATTTGTGTTCTTGCTACCCACAAAGGCCAGAAGAGGGCATCAGATTCCCTGCAATTGGAGTTATGGATAGTTGTGAGCCATCATGTGGGTGCTGGAAATTGAACCTGGGTCCTCTGAAAAGCAGTAAGTACTCTAAACCACTGAGCCATCTCTCCAGCCCTGTATTAGAACTTTTTTTTTAGCCTAGCAATACATTTTACTTAAATTTCATAACAGTGTGTCATTATCTGCCATGACCTATGATACCTGACTGTATTTAACCCATTTCCTGTTGAGACAAGAAGTGTTCATAGCTTAATGCTTAGCATTGTTTTAGTGACCATCCAGAGCCTGTTAGAAAATGTTTTGTATCTTGTGTACTGGCTCATGCCTGTAATCCCAGCACTTGGGAGGCTGAGGCAGAATTCATTTGAGGACAGCTTTGGCTCTAGCAAAGTTGAGACCAGCCTGGGCTACATGAGTCCTTGACTCAGAAAACTAAAACAAATAAAACACAAAAAAGATGATGTTTTCTATCTTAAAAACAAAAACGCCATCTTTTAGTCATATGTTGCCATGAAGCCAGCAGCTGAGAAGTATATTTCTGTATATTATGCCGCCTCTAATGCTTTGGTCTTACATTAATTTTTTGTTTGTTTGCTTTTTCTGTCTTTAAATAAAAGGCATAAAATAGCATGCTAATCTATTAAGTGGCTTGGATTAAGACTCTTATTTTAATATTTTCTCATTTATGGAGTGGAGCCTTTTGCTAGAATAAGGATCAGATATAAAGTATATGATAATAAGAAAGACTTAATTTAAAATACATGGTTCCTTCAAAAAGAACTTTCACACATTCATGTTGAATCTAATGACAGCCTGAAAACAACAAAGTCTTTGGTCTCTTCAGACTTTTCTTTTGTTAAATTAATTAGGTAGTGTCTCTTGTAGCCCATGCTGGCTTTAAACTCACTTGCAGTAGAGGATGTCCTTGACCTTTTGATCATCCTGCCTTCTTAAGTACTTGAATTACAGGCTTGCATCACAAGTTCTTTGAGCATTTAAAAAATTTAATCATGCTTCTGGGTTAACTTACTCATTATCATTTCTAGTCCCATCCATTTGTCCACAAATTTCATGATTTTCTTGTTTTTAATAGCTGAGTAGTATTCCATAGTGTAAATGTACCACAGTTTCTTTATCCATTCTTCAACTGAGGGACATTTAGGTTGTTTCCAGGTTTTGGCTATTATGAATAAGGCTGCTATGAACATGGTTGAGCATATGTCCTTGTTGTGTGGTGGAGCCTTTTCTGGGTATATTCCAAGGAGTGGAATAGCTGGGTCTTGAGGAAGCCCTATTCCCAGTTTTCTGAGAAAGCGCCAGATAGATTTCCAAAGTGGTTGTACAAGTTTGCATTCCCACCAGCAATGAAGGAGTGTCCCTCTCTCTCCACATCCTTGCCAGCATGTGGTGTCACTTGAATATTTGATCCAGGAGCAGAAAGACTCACGCGGTATATACTTACTTATAATTGGGCACTAGCTCAAAAGGCATGTCCCACGAAAATCTTCACTTACCAGGAGATTGGCATAGATGTGAGGACATCCTACTGAGACTCTAGGTAAGAGAAATATAGGAGATGGGGAAATAGAAGGACCCAGAGGGTCCTAGAAACCTACAAGAAGAACAAGAACATCTTGACAGGTGGATTGGGGCCCAGGGGGTTCTGCTCAAACTATTGCACTAACCAAGGACAAAACAATAAGTAAACATTGAACCCCTACTCTGACCTACCCAGTGGACAAGACATTCTCCACAGTTATGTGGAGAGCGGGAACTGACTTTGACATGAACTCTCGTGCTCCATATTTGACCACTTCCCCTTGGTGGGGAGACCTGATGGCACTCAAAGAAAGAATAAGCAGGCTACCAAGATGAGACTTGATAGCCTATTACCATATAGTGGGGGAGGAGGTCCTCCTCAGTCATAGACCCAGGGGAGGGGAATAGGGTGAAAACAGGAGGGAGGGAGGAATGAGAGGATACAAGTGATGGGATAACAATTGAGTTATAATCTGAATAAATTAATAAAATTAAAATAAAAAAATTTAATCAAATTAGGTAGCTAGATGTGGTGGCACAAGTTTTTAATCCTAGTGTGAGGGAGGCAGAGGTAAGCAGATCTCTTAGTTTAAGGCTATCCTGGTCTTCATAGTAAGTTCCAGACCAGCCAGCACTACATAGTGAGACTGTCTACCCCACCCCCCAAAAATATTAGGGGCTGAAGAAATGGGTCAGTTGTTAAGAGCACTTGTTATTCTTGTGTAGGAACTGAGTTTGGTTTCCAGCACCTAATTCCAATCCAGGGAATCTTTTGCCATCTTCTGGCCTCCACGGGCATTGACTACAAATGGTGAATTTACATACATGCAGGCAAAACACTCACATACATAAAATAAAAATAAATAAATCATTTAAAAATTAACCAGATGAGTAATTTGGGAGTAGTTATAGATGTAAGCAGTGTAGTACAAGCCTAAAATCCACCACTCAGGAGGAGACTAAGGCAGGGCAATTTTGAGTTTCAGAACAAGTTGTATTATAGAATGACATCAAATCTCAAAAAATACCCAAAAGTGGGCATTGTAGCTCAGTTGTAAAGACTGCCTAGCACTTGTAAAACTTTCAATTTGGCTCCGAGCAGCATTGCGAAGAAACTACTAACTAAACAGAAAGAAGAAAACAGAGTAACTTGGCAGAGCTCTAAATTTTCTATACGGTTAATTTTAAGACTTGAAATCAGTGAACATTCTGGAAGATTTGTAGAGTGCAGCAGACACATGTGGTGTGCCTTAGGTTCTGATACTCTTTTTCCTTTCGTGTTTAGTTAATTCCATGTACCATGAAGCTTCCAGAAAGGCAGCCCGAGTTTTTCTTTTACTATTCATTACTGGGAAATGATGTTACAAATGAGCCTTTCAATGACTTGATCAACCCAAACTTTGAGCCCGAGAGAGCATCTGTTCGCATTCGCAGCAGTGTGGAGATACTTCGTGCTTACCTGGCTCTTCATTCTAAGCTGCAGGTAAGTGTTTCTGCAAAGCATTTCCTACTGGAGATGTTTTTATAGCACTGAGCAGAAAGCTGTATTGTGTTTCCATAGGAGAGATGGTTTTGCCTTGTTAGTTATTTAGGTATTAAAGTCATGATGACATCGGAATCACAGTTGCGTCATCATTTTTTTAAAGTTAACACATTACCAGCAGCTACTAAGAAGAGATAGATCTATTGGCTATCGGCATATGTTGGACCTGTGCCTACAGACAGGCTGACTTTATTGTTAGTGCAGGTGGCAGCTGTCAGTACATAGATCGCATTCTTCAAGGCAGAGTATACATGTTTATGAAGCCTGCCCACAGCTGCTTCTGTAAACATGTTTCAGTTGGATTCTGTTTAGATACAGACTTGGAAACCAGTAGAAGTGATCAGATGAGTATGTAGGGTAATGAGATGCCTGTGTAGCCACATAGCCGTTCACAAAGAAATCTCAGTCACGATGTGTCTGGGGGGCTTGTGAGAAGAGGTACTAAATCTTTTTTTTTAAGGATTTAATTATTTATTATTATGTGCTCTGCATGTTTACCTGCACTCCAGAAGAGGGCATCAGATCACATTATAGATGTTTGTGAACCACCATCAGGTTGCTGAGCATTGAACCCAGGACCTCTAGAAGAGCAGATAGTGCTTTTAACCCAATAGACTTTATAAAATATTAAAACTTGAGAAAAAGCACTTTCAGTTTTATTCTGTATCATATCCTTAGCAAAAGGGTTGACCTACCTGCTTCTAAAGTACATTACAGTTATGAAGGTAGTTTGTTGGGTAGCTGGAGAGATGCTCCAGTGATTAGGAGTGCACACTGCCCTTACAGAGGACCAGAGATTCTCAGCACTAGTGTCAGGTGCCTCACAGCTGCCTGTAATCCAGGCTTTCGGAGATCCCATGTCTTCTTGTAGACTCTGGGCATCTGCGCTCCCATGTGCACATATCCACACACAGACACGCTCAAGTATATTTAATTTAGAATATACAAATAAGTTTAAAAATGAATAAATGAATGAAAATGTATCGTTTCTAGCATATGAAAAGTATTATATGTAAGAACTGATGAGGTTGCTCAGTGGGAAAGCCCTGAAAAAAAAAGATCCCTGGTGGAAGGAGAGAACTGTCCTCTGACCTCAACACTTCTCTCTCTCTCTCTCTCTCTCTCTCTCTCTCTCTCTCTCTCTCTCTCTCTCTTTCTCTCTCTCTCTCTCTCTCTCTCTCTCTCTCTCTCTCTCTCTCTCTCTCTCTCTCACACACACACACACACACACACACACACACAAACTACCAATAAACAGGCCAGTAGTGACTTCATTTCTAGTCTTGTAAAGAACTAACCTAGCTAGGCTATGCTAGAAGCATTTGCTTTGCTGCCCAGCCATGGGCTGAGACATGTTTGGGTCTCAGCGCCCATGTAATCCACTGCTAGTGGTTTCACACCTAGTAACCTTGACCATTGTGGGTAGAGACAGATGATACCCAGGGCCTGCTGGCTGCTAGCCTCACCACAAAACATGAGCTGCAGATCCAGGGAGAGACCCTGCCTCAAAAGGATGTGGAGGAAAGTGATGAAGGTGGACCCTGATGCTCTCCTCTGGCTGTTACAAAGGTGTGCATAAACTACACACACACACCACACAATAAGAACTAAAAAAAGGGTCCACAAAAGATGTCCCCTCCAGCAGCCTTACTACTGAATTACAGGCGGTTATGGTTGCATACATCTGTATCACTAACCGCTGGAAGGCAGGATTAGGAGGGCTACACACAATTCAGTGGCAGCTCTGCATACGTAGTGAGAAACTGCCACAAATGTGAAAGAAACATAATGTAGTGACTTCCTGTTGTCTTCTCGTGCATTCTCCCAAGGCTTGAACATGGTAAAGGAAAACATAGTTCCATGTGTGCATGTGGCATCTTTAAGGGAGTTCCACGTGTGCGTGTGGCATCTTTAAGGGAGTTCCACATGTGCCTGTGGCATCTTTAAAGGGGTTCCACGTGTGCCTGTGGCATCTTTAAGGGGGTTCCACGTGTGCCTGTGGCATCTTTAAGGGAATTCCATGTGTGCATGTGGCATCTTTAAGGGAATTCCATGTGTGCATGTGGCATCTTTAAGGGAATTCCATGTGTGCTTGTGGCATCTTTAAGGGAGTTCCACGTGTGCGTGTGGCATCTTTAAGGGATGTTGACACTGAGTTCTGGCTTGATTGGCATTGTCTATCAGGCCTTCTTTCCCAGTGGCTTACTGTTTCACATTCTGTTTTAGAAACAACATCTGAAAGCAAGATGGAAAGAAAAAGGAACATACTAAGTATGTTTGTGTGATTAATATAAAAATTATTTGTGGCTTTAAAATCCAAACTCTGACTGACCCACTGACTTTTTCAAAAGAACTCGGCATAAATAATATGACAAAGAAAACTGCTTGATCGGTTTCATTCTATTTAAATTCACACTTATTATACAACTTGTATATTCAAAGTAGTATAGGAAAATACTAAGTAAGCACAGCTCATTTATGACACTAAACATGGCCAGTAACATCTAAGTA
Organism: Acomys minous; assembly: GCF_964271855.1. NCBI lineage: Eukaryota > Metazoa > Chordata > Mammalia > Rodentia > Muridae > Acomys > Acomys minous. Next base: position 33,549,346 of record NC_140486.1, read on the forward strand.
TCCTTGGTGATTGAAGAAGTGGAAAAGGTAATAAAACTGAGTCACTAGTAAACTGATTTTTCACCAGTGTTGACAGTCACGTGAGAAATCAGTGAGTTAGCCCAATTCATACTTTCATTCTGTCAACTATTTTATAACTTGTTAAAAGTTTATGATATTTAGGAAAAAAGGGGAAATGTTTTGTTTATTATTATTTTATGTGCTTTGGCATTTTACCCACACGTGTCTCTGTTGGATCCCCTGGAGCTGGAATTACAGACAGTTGTGAGCTGCTATGTGGGTGCTGGGAACTAAACCTTGGTCCTCTGGAAGAGCACCCAGTGCTCTTAACCCCTGAGCCATCTCTCTAGCCCCAGAAATGTTGTTTTAAATAAAATCCTGACTGTTCAGTTTTACCAATTAAGACTCATGAGTTAGATGCTGGGGTGAACACCTGCTAGCTCAGAAAGACAGAGGAAGCACCTAGCTGACCTTCCTACTCAGCTCATGTCCAGATGGAAAAGGCCCAAAAGGCTCAGCTCACAGCCCAGGAGGAAAAGGCCAAAACCCAAGGCCAAAGGCTTGCTAGCTTAAAGCCCAAAAGCCACAGGCCAAGGAGCTGAAGCACTCAAGAGCTAAAGAGTTAAAAGCTAAAGAGCCCAAGAGCCCACCTCTGCTTCTACACACAGTTTTGAAGAGCCTGTCAACCCAAAGTCCCTCCTGCTCTTTCGTCCCTGTCAGCTAGTTTCTTGCTCTGCCTCTTGACCTAGGGTTAACTTTATTAAACTCTATGTACAGAAAGCTCTTGGATTAAAGGTGTGTGCCAGGGCTGGCTGAGCCTCACCTTATCCACCTGTTTATAGTAAACAAAGTTCTTGCATTAAAGTGTGTGTTAGGTCTCAACCATGGGTTGTTACAGTTCACAATCTCAGGGATCACAGTGGGATCAACTATGCTGCGACTGGGAAATGTAATGCCCTGTTTTGATTTTTTCCTTCATATTAGATCCATCTCTGCTGTGGAGACCAGTCACTTGGCAGCACTGAAATACCTTTAAATGGATTGCTGAAGAAGGGCAGTACAGAAATTAACCAGCATCCAGTCACAGTCGAGGGCGCTTTTACCCTTGACCCTCCAAACCGAGCCAAGCAGAAGCTTGCACCTGTTCCTCTGGAGCTGGCCCCGACCGTAGGAGTGTCAGTGGCTCTGCAGAGAGAAGACATCCATTCCCAGGCAGGTGGTGGCTGTTTTAATTTGCCAGTTCTCCAATGTTGCTCATGATTACAAAGGTTGAAACATTGTAGAATTCCCTGGCGTACAAGCGTTTTATTCATTTTCACTGGTGCCCTGCATTTTACCATAGCTTCTTTCTGAATAAACTTCAGAAAGCCCAGTGACTCCGCTTTGCAGTTTGTGGATGTATGTAGGGCCTTAGCCTTGGGGACAGGAAACCTAGTAGAAACCATGTCTTCCTGCTCCCAATTCATGGCTATTTACAGTGCCAGAGGCAGCTGGTGGGAGCGGACCTGTGGTTTGGAGTCTGCAGTAGTGCTTTCTTCTTTGCTGGACATGACTTCAATTATAGCATGATTCTGGGTGTATTAGTGCTTTGTTCTCTCCTTGGCCAGTCTGTCTGTCTGTCTGTCTCTCTCTCTCTCTCTGAATATACTCTATTGTGTCTATCTGTATAAAAATTTAACTATCTTATTGTTTCAAAGGATTTATATGTAGGTTATAAACTGAAGATAGGAAGACTGGACTAGAGTTTAAAATGTGTGCACAAGCAAAGAGCAGAATGTCCCATGAGGCGTGTGGTGTGCTGCCCTTGCACTGTCTTGGTTCCTGGGGTCAATGCCAGGCCTCTCTCCTCAGATACTTCTTCTTAGCCATTAGGATGCACTTCGGACTCAGATCTGGATATTATATTTCCTTCTGTTCATCTTCCTTTTTCTGGTCCTAGATGCTTTAAGAAAATTTGCAAATTATGAAGAAAAGTAGACTAGGAATATCCAGACTGGGAAAGGAAGCATGTACTTTCTAAAAAGCAACGCCAAGTGTTTTGCTTAATTATGAAGGCAATTATTTTGCAAATTATACTTTATTTTCAAAAATTGTTTTTAGTCTTTAATTGAATTAAAGACCCAGAACGGACATGAGCCTGAGCATTCAAAGAAGAGAGTTTTAACCCCCATAAAGGAGAAGACACTCATGGAGCCAGAGTCACCAGGTGTGTCCCCTGCCCCACCTCAAAACCAGACACCGCCAACCAAAGATGATGCAACCGAAAGTGAAGTAGAGAGCCTGCAGTATGACAAGGACCCAAAACCAAGTGCAAAGGGTAAGGTGTCCTCTTCTCACACACTGACGGTTTGCGGGTCTGCCTTCCGTCAGTAAACACTTGAGACCATTCATGGCTGGGAACATTCACTAATGAAAATCGCAGAACTTTATTTGGGAATCAGAAAAGTGTGGGGGGTATAAACATTTCAACTTAATGTCACTTAAGCCTAATAACTTTTTAAATAAAAGTTAAGGGAAATCTACATTTTATTTTTTATATTGTAAATAGTCTGTTCAAAAGAAATGAAAGACTATTATCCCTCAAATAGATTTGTTTATACTGAAATTTTAGAGATTAGAGCTACTAACGGCTTCCTATCATCAATTTTGTAATTAGAGACTTTGAGAATGTATCTATATGTATATATTTTTTGAAGATTTATTTTATTTTTAGTTATGTGTAGTTATATATTAATGTGTCTGTACATGAGTGCAGGTGCCCATAGGTCAGAGGCATCATTTCCCCATGGAGTTACAGGCACTTGTGAGTGGGTACTGGGAACCAAAGTTTGATCTGTGCAAAAGCAGTGTGTGCCCTTAACCATCACTTAGCTCTCTCTCCAGCCCCGTATGTGCCACTTTCACAAAAATGTTCCACCCATTCCTAAATCTCTATAGTTCTAACTGTGGTGGAAGTAGGCAGTGTGAACTAGGAGGCAGTGTCTGCAGTGCAAGTTAATCTCTAGCACTGAGCACCTGTAGTGCATAGTCACTCATTACGCATCTTGGTCCACATTAGGATTGGACTACATATCTCTTGTCTTAATAAGATGTTACTTTTGTTGTCCTATTTTATATGTGCAAATAACTTTACATTTATAAAAAGTGTTAAATTATATCTATAGTAAATCTTAAGTCTAGTCCTTCAAGTGATCAGCTATGCACAGGTACCTCTTAGAATGAAGTTTCCACCTGAGAGGCTTTGGTCAGACATTGTTACCTAACTTTGATTTGTTTTGAGGTTTTGCAGAATGTGTTGAGAATGGCTTTGCTCCCAGTGTGTAACCCAGGTTGATCTTAAACTTGTAATCCTCCTGCCTCAGCCTTTAAGGCTGGAACCAGGAGTAGCCTACCATGTCTCACATGAAACCTTTTCTTTACATAGTTCTAGAATAGGGATTAAACTTAGAATCAACCATTGTTTAAAATGCTCATATGGTAGACTTAGTTCACATGTTCATAAAGGAGACCTGTAGATCCTGTCCTTGAAGATGTATGAGGTGACAGCTTTAACTTTTCTTTTAATGTTTACTTTAGGCATTAGTTCCGTACCTGCTTCACTGGTCCAGCCTGGGGCAGCTGCCAGTGTGTCTGAAGTGGTGACATCAGGACAGAAGATTGCTGTTCCAGCAACATCACATCACTTTTGCTTTTCCATAGACTTGAGAAGCGTCCATGGCTTGGAAATTAGTTTTCCAGTCAACTGTATATTGAGGTGTGGTTTGATTTTTGTTCTGGGGGAAATGCTCTTCCTGTACACGTTGGTGCAGAGAAATATTACCAAAGAATATGTAGCTGTTGTGAAACCAGTGGCCTAAAAGGCAGTAAAGTATCCTTGCTGGGTGTGGCGGCACACGCCTTTGATCCCAGGACTGGGGAGGCAGAGGCAGGTGGATCTCTGTGAGTTCGAGGCTGGCCTGGTCTACAAAGTGAGTCCAGGACAACCAAGGTTACACAGAGAAACCCTGTCTCAAAACAACAACAACAAAAAGTATCCTAATGACTAGATTTGAACCAGAAAGGCTCTGTGAATGGGGGAGTAACAGGCTTACCTATTCTGGTATAATAGTTATAGGCATTTATAACCATTTATTGATGCTGCCATTTAAGAGGTAATTGTAGTGGCTTGTTTTCTGTAAAGAGAGGAACTATAGGTCAGAACCATGGTTTTGTATCTCATTTCTCTCTAAGACCATATTAACAGTGGATGCTGTATTCCTGACATCCATATTTTATATTTTATAAAAGCCTGCTTAATGAACATGAAATGAAACGCGCCCCATTCAATAGAAACAATTGCTGCATATAATCAGTTAAATGACTTTATACAACATTGCGGACTGGGATATAAGTTAATGAATACAGTGCTGATATTGGAGGCATACCTAAGTTCAGCTGCAGAAAGCAAGTTATACTTGAGTGTGATTTTTTTTTCACTTGACTCAGGTTGTTTCTATATCTCCCATACTTGGGTTCAAATCATACTCAGAAGCAGAGACCCGGCACAGGGTGAGGCTGTGAACTCACTGAATCAAAGTCTTCTGTCTCTGCTCTGTTCTGCAGTTGACATACAGAATGCTTGGGGCTATTACTAAGATGCTCCAATTGAGACACTAGCAATAGATTCTCTCATGAATGTAGCTTTCCTGAAAGGGGTTGTTTCCTCTATTTTAGAAAGTGAATTATTACAGGTTTTCTTTTCTTTTCTGTTTTGTTTTGTTTGGGTCTTCTTACCCCTTTCATCGTCTTAAGAGCTTTGCTGCTGCAGCAGTCTGGCCTTTGTACACCCAACGAGGATGCTGGCCAGGAGTATGGAAATAGGTATAACCTCAGATTAGATGATATTCGAGGAGCCTTAAACAGTGCCAGTTTTTCTTCTTACTATTGGGACCATTTGTAGTGGTTAAGTGCCCATATTATATTAACTATGTATCAATGAACCAATTAATTTAGGAGGGTGACAGATTTAGAAATGAGCCAATGCATCAAGGACAATAATAATTAATTCACTTGGTAAAGAAAGAGGGAGATACTATTCTAAGCAGGAAATACATGCTCATGACCTATTTGGCACTCAACATGGAATCACCAGATGCTAAATTGGTGCTTGATTCATTGAAAGCACTTTTTAGAGTATTGAACATTTAATTTCTTCTGTTTGGCCAAGTTTATATCATTATGCTCTACACATGCAATGTGTAATGAATTTTGTGATATAAGACTGGTATTTGAAAATAAGTGTAATCTGCAGGTCTGTCTGGATGTTTTTCCTTTAATTGCTAAATGCTATAGTGAGATGGTGGGAGTTGGAGCTGTAGCGTCTGACCCTTAGGATAACTTGCTTTAGTTGGGTGGATATTAATTACATAGGATGGTAGTGATACACAGGATATAGTTTTTGTAGGAAGAGCGGTGTTTTACTAGTTGAGTTCAAATTTGATTATAGGTTCATATATGAATCACAAGATGCAATATGAAATTTAAGCAAACATTACAATATCTATAAATTTGGACTTAAATTTAGCTTAAACTCAATTTATAGATTAAAATTTAAGCCAAAAAAGCAGTTAGGTTTCTTATATTTAATCTAGTGTGATTTTTATGATTAAATGAAGACATTGTGTCACTCCTTTGGTGTATACATACTATATTTTCTTTGGTTTTTATCTTGATTCTTCGTTCAAAGACAGCATACTATAAATGTGTCCCTCTATATGGCAGAGATTGCTTGTTCCTAGGAACGTTAAGAAAAGGGTGTGCTCTGAATAGCCCTTTAAACAACGCATAGTCCAGTGTTTTACCTTAAAAATTGAATTTGCTTATAATTTATTGTACTCTTTTTAAAAACCTCTGGCCTTCCGTGTCGTCTGTAGATGACGTTGTGTCTTCCGTGTCCCAGGTACTCCTACCCATTCTTTGGCAGTGCAGCCCCGATTATGACCAACCCTCCTGTAGAAGTTCGGAAAAACATGGAAGTTTTTCTCCCTCAGTCCTATTGTGCATTTGATTTTGCAACGATGCCCCACCAACTGCAAGACACCTTCCTACGGTAACGTATAGACACCTTCCTACAGTAACATATAGACACCTTCCTACAGTAACATATAGACACCTTCCTATGGTAACATATAAACACCTTCCTACAGTAACATATAGACACCTTCCTACAGTAACATATAGACACCTTCCTACAGTAACATATAGACACCTTCCTATGGTAACATATAAACACCTTCCTACAGTAACATATAAACACCTTCCTACAGTAACATATAGACACCTTCCTACAGTAACATATAGACACCTTCCTACAGTAACATATAGACACCTTCCTACAGTAACATATAGACACCTTCCTACAGTAACATATAGACACCTTCCTACAGTAACATATAGACACCTTCCTACAGTAACATATAGACACCTTCCTACAGTAACATATAGACACCTTCCTACGGTAACATATAGACACCTTCCTACAGTAACATATAGACACCTTCCTACGGTAACATATAGACACCTTCCTACGGTAACATATAGACACCTTCCTACGGTAACATATAGACACCTTCCTACAGTAACATATAGATACCTTCCTACAGTAACATATAGACACCTTCCTACGGTAACATATAGACACCTTCCTACAGTAACATATAGACACCTTCCTACAGTAACATATAGACACCTTCCTATGGTAACATATAGACACCTTCCTACAGTAACATATAGACACCTTCCTACAGTAACATATAGATACCTTCCTACGGTAACATATAGACACCTTCCTACAGTAACATATAGACACCTTCCTACAGTAACATATAGACACCTTCCTACAGTAACATATAGACACCTTCCTACGGTAACATATAGACACCTTCCTACGGTAACATATAGACACCTTCCTACGGTAACATATAGACACCTTCCTACAGTAACATATAGACACCTTCCTACAGTAACATATAGACACCTTCCTACAGTAACATATAGACACCTTCCTACAGTAACATATAGACACCTTCCTACAGTAACATAGACACCTTCCTATGGTAACATATAGACACCTTCCTACAGTAACATATAGACACCTTCCTACAGTAACATATAGACACCTTCCTACGGTAACATATAGACACCTTCCTATGGTAACATATAGACACCTTCCTACAGTAACATATAGATACCTTCCTACAGTAACATATAGACACCTTCCTACAGTAACATATAGATACCTTCCTACAGTAACATATAGACACCTTCCTATGATAACATATAGACACCTTCCTACGGTAACATATAGACACCATCCTACGGTAACATATAGACACCGTCCTACAGTAACATATAGACACTTTCCTAAAGTAACATATAGAACCTTCCTACGGTAACATAGAGGCCCTTGCCAATAAGATAGACACCTTCACTGCATCGGTCCATACAGGTGAAAGGAAGATGCAGATGTTGCCCCAGGGTGCCAGCCTCATCTGCCCTGTTGCAGAGCCTCCCGTGGCTATTGTAAGTCCCAGCATAGGCATTGGAAACATGTTAAAGTAGTGAATAAGGAGAAGGGAGGCAGAAAGATTAGCCACCAAATGTAGGACGCTTTCTTCAGTTTCATTTCAATCCAGGTTAGGAAATAGATATTTCAATGGAAGTAAGGCCTGAAATCTGCTTTTCTCAGAATCATAGCCCAGACTTAAAAGTTCTTAAAGGCAGAGTGGAGGCTAGCTCCAGATTCTGTAACGACTTGTGAGAAAATAGTGTTTGAAGCGTTTTCTTGTTGCTTAGAGCTACAGAAGACAAACGGCATCATGTGTGTTCCCTGGGGAGCTGAGCCCTTAGCTGTGTTGTAGAACTTCTCAGGTGGCAGGGGCTGCTGCAGACCTGACGATGTGAACACGGCTTCTCTCTTAGGATCCCACTGCTGGTTGAATTATGGCACAAGGATAAAATGAGTAAAGACTTACTCCTCGGGATTGCAAGAATCCAGCTATCGAACATCTTGTCTTCCGAGAAGTCCCGGTTTCTAGGCGCTAACGGTGAGCAGTGCTGGCGGCAGACTTACAGCGACAGTGTGCCTGTCATGGCAGCCCAGGGGTAAGGCTTGCACGGCAGCTTTCACTTTGCCCTCATTCCTGGCATGAGTCTGGCTAAGCCCACAGTCTCAGTCCTTCCTGTCTTCTTGCTGATGGCTTTTCTTTGACCTGGGAGTGGGTTTATTGTAGTTTTTGTTTGTTTTGTTTTGTTTTTGTTTTTTAGCTTTTTGATACCCATTTATTTAGAAATCTGGAAGAATTTTTGAGGCTACAATACCATAATTCTTAAGTATTTATCCTTTCCACCCTTAGCCTGATAAGTGTAAATTTTACTTTTTTACTTATATTTTATAAAAGAGAGGGAACACAAAAGTGTGTGTGTGTGTGTGTGTGTGTGTGTGTGTGTGTGTGTACAACTACCCCTGGGGAGTCAGTTCTGTGGGATATGGGGATAGGACTTAGGTTGTTAAACCATCTCACTGCCCTTGGCCTGACAGTTTTCTTTAATGTCTATGTGTGAATCTTATTATATATGTATATATACCACATGTGGAGATCAGAAGAGGCCGTCAGATTCCTTGGATCTGGAGTTCCAGGCCCTTGTGAGCTACCTGATCTGGGTGCTAGGAACCAAACTTCAGCTTTGTAAGAGAAGCAAGCTCTCTTGACAGCCTAGAGACTTCTCCAGCCCCTTAGTTTGATAATTTGAAAATTCAGGAACTGTTATTCATGCTGGGTTTGCTTTTTTTGTTTCATTTGTAGTCCCGGGGGCTTGTGCACATCGGGCACATGTTCTGCTGCTGAGCTCTAGCCCAACTGTTAAGATCTGCTGTTTGATTTCATTATTTTAAGTAAAGTTTATAATATATTTTGTGTTATTTTTCATTAGGAATGATAGGATTTTTTTCTACTTGAAAAACATTTTAAAATTTGACTGAAATTTAGAGACTGACAATGTTATAAATGCCAGCTTTCAGAGGTAATTTTTTTTTTTTGAGACAGTGTTTCTCTGTGTAACAGCCCTGGTTGTCCTTAGACTCATTTTGTAGACCAGGCTGGCCTTGAACTCTCAGAGATTCACCTGCCTCTACCTCCCAAGTGCTGGGATTAAAGGTGTGTATCACCACACCCGATTCAGTGGCAATTTCTAAATTACATTATTACTAATGGCTTGGGATATACCAGTGGTTAAAATACCTGTCTGGCATACACACATCCCTGGATGCGGTCATCAGCACCTACAAAAGAATGACAGTAATGATCTGGCTATTTTTTTCTCAGCTTAACGTAGAGTCATCTGGGAAGAAGGACTCTGAAATGAAGAATTGCCTTCATCAGATAGGTCTGTGGGCATATCTGTGTGGCACTGCTAAGGGATGTAAGAAAGCCCAGCCCACTGTGGGTGGAACTGTCCCTAGGCTGATGGGCTTAGAGTAGATAAGAAGGCTAGTTGAGAATGAGCCAGAAAGATCCAGTAAGCAGCATTCCTCCATGATATTTTCTTCAGTTCCTGCTTGAGTTCCTACCCTGACTTCTCTCAGTGATGGACTGTCATCTGTCAGCCAAATAAACCCTCACATCTCCAGTTGCTTTGGGTCATTGTTTTATCATAGAAGCATGTGAAAACCTTTCTTCCTTTGTAGACATGGAACAGTGCATGGAGAACCAGTTATTTGGTTAACAGAGAGTTCATATTATTTTCATTTTTGTTCTAGAAAAAAATTCTTTCTTACAGCTTAGCATTCTTTTCTATTGACATAAGTAGATGACATGATTATATAGTAGTGACTAATGACTGTATGAGCAGTTATTTGTAGTTGAACAGTTTTAAAGCTTCTGTAGTTATTTTTATTGCTCTGCTTTGTGGCCAGAGAAGTTTAGATTTACCTACATGAGAACTTGAGATGTGCTCAAGAATTTTTTCTTTATCATAATAATGCTTCATTTAAAGCATTTCTCCCCTTAATTTTGTGTGTGGTCTGCACACGTCAGGAGACACATCGTGGGGTTTTCTTCTGGATTCTAGGGATCCGGTTCCTGTCCTCAGGCTTGGTAGTGAGTGCCTTCACCCTCTGGGCCATCTTGCTGACCCAAGAACTTTATATCACTTAATTCTTTCTTTCTTTCTCCTCCTCCTCCTCCTCCTCCTCCTCCTCCTCCTCCTCCTCCTTCTTCTTTAATTTATGAAACTGGAAGAAAAAAATGTGGATTTGATTAACTAAAGAGCTGTTAATTATATGAGATCTTTAAATCAAAATTTTGTTTTAAAAGGATATTTGCTCTAGACAATACTGTTTTAGTTGCTAAAATTTTCTTTTCCTTAAATGTTTTGCTTTTTGTTATTTAATAAGTAAATAGTCTTCTGTGTTATAGAAGATGCTAATTATGACTAAAATAACATATAATTATCTTACTTTCATGGATTATCTTGAAGCACTGTTTATATCCAGGAAAATTTTAACATGTGTGCATATTCATTCCAGGGAAGTAGGCAAATTTTGAATAACCACCATATCCAAGAGTGGGTGTTGAATATATCTCACTGAGTAAATTCATTAGTGTATTTAGAGGTAGCAAAAAGCACGTTATTTTGCTGGGTTTAGTTCAGTGGAAGAACTGTTGCCTAGCATGTATAAAGCCCTAGCTCCCTCAACAAAACAAAACAAAACAAAACAAAGAAAAACCCTCACATTTAAAAATTAGTGTGTTTGACATGAGAACTCAGCCCTTATTCAAACAAGAAAAGGTAAAACTGTCATTGTGCGTATGTGTACATCCACGGCGGAGCAGAGCAGCAGAAAGCAGTCCAGCATGGCTGCTCATGCCTGTAATCCCAGCACTCAGGAGGCAGAGGCAGGCGGATCTGTGTGAGTATAAGGCTGGCCTGGTCTACATAGCAGAGCTAGTAAATACTCATTAGCAATAATTATGTGGATTGTACAACTTTTTATTTTTTGGAACAAACAGCTATTTAGGTAAGTTTTAATACTGTAAGTATTAAGGTGTTGTGCTGGTCAAGTAAAAGCCCACACTTGAGAAGTCCTAAAGCCCACAGAAGCTGGCCCAGCTTGAGAATGGTGTATGAGAGATGTTCTTACTCCTGTATACCACAGGCGAGCAAAGTGGAAGGAAAAATCAGTTCCTGTGAACTTCACCATAATTCTTCCTTTATTTGTAGGTCAAATAACAGGATAGTAGATCTTTCTTACACGGTGACTCTGGAAGACTATGGACTAGTGAAAATGCGTGAGATCTTTGTATCTGAATCATCTCAGGTAAATACAGTAGTTACCAAATCCCTAACCAGGATCTAAGGTGTATATGGATGCGTCAAGTCCGCTTTCCTGTCACACCACAGGGTTTGTCTGCTGTGCAGCAGAGGCTGCCTTCTCCCCCTCCAGCTCCTTGTCCTTCTGAGACCCAGGTGGAGCCTCGTGAGACCCTAGAGTATAAGGCTGCTCTCGAGCTTGAGATGTGGAAAGAGATGCAGGAGGACATATTTGAAAACCAGGTAGAGTGAAATTGTATTCTAAAATCTCTGTTTGATTTACCTAGTTTATTTTTTCCTTTTCTACAACTGGGTTCTTTCCCAGTTTTGTTGTTGTTGTTGTTGTTTTTATACTATTAACAACATCTTAAGATTTATTTTTAAGTGTGTGCATGTATTTGCGTTGGTGTGGGTATGAGCACATGCGTGCAGAGTGGCCCACAGAGATGAGGAGAGGGCACCGTCTCCCTGGAGCTGCAGTCACGGGTGCCTGTGAGCTTCGTGATGTGGCTGCCGGGAGCCACGGTTGGGTTCCCTGTAAGAGCAGCCTGAGCTCATAATGGTGGCACGCCCTCCCCATCCCTACAGGGCCTTCCTCAAAGAAAACATACAAATACTTGAGATACAGCAGCTTTGCAGCCACCACTTAGAAAGATTTTCCTGAATTTGTCCATTATTGTTGGGAAAAATTAATGGTGTGGGTTTGGGTTTTTGTTTTGTTTTGTTTTGAGATAAACTTTATACCCCAGGGTAGCCTGGAACTTGTTGGGTAGACCTGGCTAGCCTCCAACTCAAGAGATATGCCTGTCTCTGTCTCCCAGGTGCTGGGATTAAAGGCATGCACTGCCATGCCTGGCTCATGTTTCTAACCTCATGAGTCCCAAAAAAGGAGAGTTAGAGACCAGACCCCACCACCAGCTCTGCTGTTTCCAGAATAATACTCATAAGAGATAACTGCCCCCAAGAAAGTTCCCTTTTTATGCTTAAAAGTTTTTAATTACAGAGAAGGAGGGAGGGAGAGAGAGAGAGGGAGAGGGAGAGAGAGAGAGAGACAGTGCAAAAGAGAGGGGCAGGAGAGGGAGAGAGCAAGGAAGCTGCTGAAGCTACTTGGTTTGTAAGAGCTGGTTCTCTGCTACCTTGTTGGTGCTGGATATTCAATTTCAGGTTCTCAGACATGGCAGCAAGCACCTTCATGCCCTGAGTCATCTCACTGATCTCTAGATTTGGGTTCTGAGACTGTCTCACATAGGCCAGGCTATTAAATAGGATGATAATATCAAGGATGACTTTGGACTCCTGGTCTGCTACTTGTCAATTGCTGGGATTGTTGGTATGTACTATTACACCTGGCCCAAGGTTCATTTTATCTGTCTGTCTGTCTATCTATCTAGTATTTTAAAGAATCAATAGAGATACTGGATAGATGGCTCAGCAGCTAAGAGCACCCATGTGGCAGTTCACAACCATCCATAGCTCCATTTCCACTGTGGGTGACAGCCACATGCACACAAGCAGGCAAAACACACATAAAATTTAAAAATAAACTTAAAGTGGCAGAGGGGGGGTTTGCAGGAAAGATGGCTTAGCAGTTTAGACATTGCTGCTCTTCCAAAGCAGCTGGGTTCAATTTTCAGCACCCAAATAGAGCTGTCCTAATTAGGGTTACTATTGCTTTGATGAAAGACCGTGACCCAAAAGCAACTTGGGGAGAAAAGGGTTTATTTGGCTTACACTTGCACAACACTGATCACTACTGAAGGAAACAGGAATGGGAACTCAAGCAGGGCAGGGACCTGGAGGCAGGAGCTGATGTAGAGGCCATGGAGGAGTGCTACTTACTATCTTGCCCCACATGGCTTGCTCAGCCTGCTTTGTTAAATAACCTAGGGTCACAGGTCCAAGGGTGGTACCACTCGCAATAGGCTGGGCCCACCCCACCAATCACTGATTAGAAAGATGCCCTATAGGCTTGCCTACAGCCCCATTTAATGCCAGCATTTAATTGAGGTTCCTCCTTTCAGGTGACTTCAGCCTGTGACAAGTTAACATAAAACTATCCAGCATAGAGGCCAACCAATAACTCTAGTCTCAGGGGACCTGATGCCCTCTTCTGGCCTTGCTGGGCACCGAGGACAGGCAAACATGCAGACAGGACATCCATTTACATAGAATAAGAATAAAACAGAATATATGACATTGATAATCAGTTTTGTTTCCTAAACTCAACACTGTTTAGCTTATGTGAATGTTTGTCATTTTTAAGTGACTTTTTTTTTTCTCCTTTTACAGCTGAAGCAGAAAGAACTGGCTCACATGGAAGCTCTTGCAGAAGAATGGAAAAAAAGGGACCGGGAGAGAGAGTCACTAGTGAAGAAAAAGGTAAAGAAAAAGCTTGTTTAAGAACTGAGAAAGGATATGAGCCTAGCCTTTAACAGCTGAGCCATCTCTGGGACCTGGCTATAAAGTGATTTAAAGAAAAACAAAACAAAACAAAACAAAAAACACCTTAAGAGAGGAAAGAGAAAATGTTCATGATAGTAACTTCTAGCTGCATTATAGAATTTTTATAAAATTTCACTTTACCTCCTAGTCATAGCCCCCTCCCTCCCCTCTCCTCTCTCCTCAGAAAAGGTGAGCCTCCCTACCTACCCACCCCAGCTCATCCGGTCACATCAGGATTGAGTCTGTCCTCTTTCCCTGTGGCCTGGCAAGTCAGTCCCATCATAGGGATGTGATCAAAAAGCAGGCGATAGAGACCATGTCTGAGCTGCCCATTTGCTACATCTGTGTAGAGCACCTAGGTCCAGTGCATGCATGGTCCTTGGCTGGTGCTTCAGACTCCTCAGGCCCCTATGGGCCCTGGTTAGTTGGCTCTGTTGGTCTTGTGCAGCTCTTATCGCCTCTAGGTCCTTTTATCCTTTCCCCCAGTTTTCCACTAGACTCTGTATGCTTCACCCAATCTGTTTCAAACTGCTGCTGAGTGGAGCCTTTCAGAGGACAACTCTGATAGGCTCCTGTCTGCAAGCATAGAGGAATGTCTTTAACAGTGTCATGGGTTGGTTCTCTTCCACGGAGTGGGTCTTGGGTTGGGCCAGGCGTTGGTTAGACATTCCCTCAGTCTCTGCTGTATCTGTTCTGTCTTTATTCCTGCACATCTTGTAGGCAAGGTAAGCTTTGGATCAAATCCCTGGTGGGTTGGTGTTCTCCGCCCTTCACTGGGAGTCTTGTTAGATAGAGGATGTCCTCTTCAATCTCCATGGCCCCTGCTATGGCGTCTCAGCCTGAGTTCCCGTCAAATTATAGACTCTTTGGAAAGAATAAATTTTTTAGTTCCTAGCACAAGCCAGACAGACTTAAGTAACTAATGCACCTTGAGCAAAGCCAAAAGAAGAAGATTCTTTAAAGTCTCCATTCCTAAGAAATGGTCATTTAAATGGGCCTGCACATATCTTAATGCACTTGTTTACTTATATAACTTACATATTGCATACTATTGAATGCACGAGAGCTGGATAGTAGGTTAATATTTTTACTTTAAGATTAGCTAAATTCTTCCTTGAACCATTTCTTTTCATGCTATTGAGTTTTTAAATATTAAAGTTTATAAAATTCAATTGATGAACTAATTTGAGAAATTAATAAAATTGCTATAAGGGGCCAAATCCATCTTATGCCCTTGCCTTCCCAAAGAAGTTGGTTTCAATATCATGAGGTTTTAAAGAAAATAAGATAGCTATGGCAACCAGGGAGCAGCGCAGTGGTAGGCAGGCACCTGGTGCGTGCATGTGGCCTCGTGCTCGATCCTCAGCACTGCAGAACACAACAGAAAGGCCTCACCAGGTAAGTTTTGGGTTGCTCTTACTTTGGTGATAGGTTTTTTTTTTCAGTTGAAGTTTTTATTGGTTTCCATGTATACTGCTATTTCTAGCATCTGAGTTTGAATTTAGCTAGTACTCTTCAGAAAAACAGACTGAGACTGTAGTTGTGACTGTGTCAGAGCACCTACTTAGCAGAGACACAGCGTCCTGGGTTCCATCTCTAACCCCACAAATAACGAAAGGAAATTGAAAACTAAGTAGATTTTAATGCTGCCTCATGTTTACTCCCCACATTTAAAGGCAGATGTGGAGTTGCTATTTCTTTCATCCCAAATACATTTTTGAAACTAAAGATTTTGTTTTCAAGTGCTCTATTTTGAAGCATTTTGTAACCTGGGAAGTGCTAAGATACATGACTGGTCTTAAAAACCTTACAAGCCACTCTAAAATCACGTCAGTGGAGAGAAACAGGCAACTTTTCTTCACTAAGAGGTCCTTTACAGTCAATTTCTTTGAGAAGCTCACTGTAGTATTTTTATGTGCACAGTGTTTGAGCCCTTTCTGTCACTTTGATATTTTCATTTGAAAAAAATTTAATAGTACATAACTTCTTTAATACTTTGGTAGTTTACCTGAATGAATGAGTGTACACCTGCTTGCTGTTTTGCATTCTAGCTAATAAAATCTTAGACTGCTGTACCCAGGTGTCTATAAAATAGCTATCTGGTCCCCCAAAAGCAGACTGTAGCGGCCATACATAAGGGAGAGTGAGGAAGTACTTGACAGATAAGATCATGCCGTAGTTCTGGAATTTAGTAGACACTGTCAGGTGAGTCTAAACAGAAAGCCCCTTAAAGAAGCTTGAAAACAGGCGCCACATTAAGATAGAGATGATTTGGAGGAGGAGGAAACATATTAGCACATCCTGGTTTACAGCATCCTTTCAAAATCAGGGCACTTGAAGACAAAATACTTAGTTCAAAAAATGTACTTAGGATGAAAGGAAAAGAGCCTCAGAGCTGACGTGTGACAGGTTGATAAAGGAGGCTCTGAAAGAGCTGAGGTTACAGTAGAGCGGAGGCTTTTTCACCAGTGTCCTTTTAGCATGACATCCTTTTGCTCCAAAGTGTGCAGTGCTGTCACTGGTAACTTCTTGTGCAGCACGTCTAGACTGCACTGCACCATTTTAAGAGAGGACAGTAGCTGCCTTTTCTATGTTCTGAGGTTTGTGTGACTCCTTGCTGAGAAGAAGGGATTTAGAAAACCTTTAGAAGATTTTGCATACATACAAATGTATGTATAAGGATCTAGATGATTCCATTTTAATTTAAGGTAATAATCATTCTGAAAGATGTATGTGTATGTGTATGTGTATGTATGTGTATGGAATAAAAGACTGAAAGTCAGGGAGACCAGGAAAGCTGTATTTTCACATGAAAATGTATGAAGCAATGACAGGCCTACAAACAGAATCTGGGATTGGTGGGCTGTGCTCTTTCTCATGAAAGGTTATCAGTATTTTTATTATATATAGCACAAGAGGAGGTCTCTATAGGGGAGCAGTCTCAAGCTGCCCTCATCCAGTTTTTACTCACACTGGCCAATTGTTAGTAAATGAGGCATTGGGTCCTTGACTTGGCTGTGCCCATGTCAACAATACACTTCCTTGGGCTTCCTTCACTCCTTACACAGTCACCCAGGCCTTCCTCTGACCCCACAGCAATGAACGGAAGAGGATTATGGAGAAGAGGGAACGGGTTTGTAAGAGTTGATGGGGTCCTCAGGGCTACCCTAAAATCCCAGCGCTTCATCTACTCAGGGTCTTCCGACTCCCAAGGTAGTTGCTGTCCTAGCTTTTCTTACTCAACAATTCCTGCTCTCCTTTCCCTGTCTGAGCTTCTCCTTTCTGTGGAGACCCTGGGCTTCCTTCTCTGTTTGCCCCTCACATTCTACTGTCTTTACTTGTTTTGTTTATGATTTCTCTGCCGGATCCAACGTCTAAATACTGAATTGATTGGCTTGTCTCGGGGGCCTGTCCTTGTGTGTGGTCTTTGTCCTGTCTGTGCTCACCTGTTTAGTGATCGCACCCACTTTCTTGACATTGTATGCACAGAGTGTATATATTATACACACATGTGCAAGCTACACCTTTCCTGCTTCCACCCGACTTCTTCCCTGGACTCTGCTGGGCCTCCTCTGAGCTGCCTGTGTGCACTGCAGCTGACTGTCCGACATGCGTTTCAAGCCACAGCTTTTGTCAGCATTCTCTCTGGATGTGTTCTACTTGATTCTCACGTCAATAAATGACACTACCTTTCCTTAGTTGTTCAGCTATAAGCAAATCATTCTTAGTTCTCTTTTGTGCCTACTCCATTAGCGCATCCTTTAGCCTCACATTCAGAAGATATTTTGGAACGTAACCACTTTCTATAAGTACTTCTTGTTTAAGCTATTATGGGTCTTGCTTCTAAGACTGCAGATTATATTTTACTTAGTATTTCTCTTTCCTTCCTGGCCTCTACCTTGTGCTCTTGTCAGCCTGATACCACACCTTTAAAATCCAAGACAGCATTACGTAGTCTATTGAAAACTCATCATAGGATAAAGTGGAGTTCTTAGCAGAACATACATGGTGTTATATGATCAGCATCCTGGCTTCCTCTTCTACCCCATGTCCTTCTATCTGTTCCTGCCACTCCTCACGTGTGCTAAGCCTCCCCATTTCTAGGAATGTGTGGAACACTTTTCTCTGGAGAGGCTTTCGTGGTTGCTCTGAAAACTCTCAGTGAAGCCTTCTTTGTCAGCCATGTCCAAAGGAGTGCCCCTTTGCTGCCATAGGCATCAAGTCTCCCGTGACTCGGCTCTGTTTTCTTCCTAACACTGACCAACATTAGATTTGCACTTGCTTATTTATAGTCCATCTTCCTCCAGAACTCAGGTTCCCCCTGACTTTGTTTTGCCCAGAATATTCTAGGTGTATAATAAATATTTACTAAAATAAAAGATTATGATTTGAAGTTCTTATACATTTTTTTTTTTAGTTTGATATGTTTAAGGAATAGACATGTTCAACAGGAGTTAGGTAGGTCTGTATGTCTGAAACTCCACAGGGAGGTTTAACCTCATAATATAAATCTGGGAGCCCTTGGTGTCTGGATTGGTCCTCTGAGAGTATTGTATGAGCGGAACAGGTATCCTGAAACAGCCCTGGTACGAACAGAGATGGACAGTTGGGTACTTTTACATTATGATGTGGTAAAGTGTGCTTACCATGATTTACATAGATCCAAGCTAAACACTGAGCTGGGAGACTGATTGGTGTGCTGGGCCTGAGAAATCAAAGTGGTGGTGTCAGATTATGAACATGGACAGTTTACATCCATGTTTACATCCACTACAGGGTAGTCATGTTTGGTTTGGTTTTCGTTTTGCTTTTTTGAGACAGGGTTTCAAAGGCCAGGCTAGTCTTGAACTCACAGGCCTGTGTCTGCCTTCTAAGCGCTGGGAGTTAAAGGCATGTGCCACCACACCTGGTGTCGTGCCAGGTTTTAGGGATAATTTTTGCCACTGTATTGTGACTAAGATGTATAAGTAGCAAAGGGAATTGAAGAGTGAGCCTGTAGACTCGGCTGGCTCTAGGCTTTGACAGTGCAGTTACTGGTGTCTGGACCAGTAAGGTTGTGTCTGGATATTGTATTTTTGAAAAGATTTAGTCTAGAACCTAGCCATCTGTCTCCTGGATTAAATCCAAGGCATTAAAGAATAGAGAAGTCACAGTATGTGAAGTAGCTGCAGTGTGTGTCCATCTTGAAGAAGAACAGTTAAGGGACGAGAAGGCCGCCACAGCCTCGGGGATGTGAGGACAAATTGTTCTTTTCTCTGTCCAGGTGTGGAAAGAGGATTAAAGGGTAGGTTTCTGAGAAGTGTCAAGCCAGGTGTTCTTTAGTCTTGGGAAAGAGGAGATCTGGATAGGGCCCAGGTCCTAGAGACTGGGTGATGGCAAAGGCAGAAAAAAATGGCTCTAGAAAATCCCGGTGACGGATGAGTTAACTGAGGGAGTGCAACGAGCTTCCTTGGGAGACCCTCGTGCAAAGGTCCATGCAGAAGCAAAGAATTTCTACTTTGGATTGGTACATGTATGTGTCTCTTTCTTATACCAGATTGTGAAAGTATGTGTCATCTTAAACATGAAGCTCATTTTTCTTTTTCTGTGTTTTAGGTAGCTGAGTACAGTATTCTAGAAGGCAGACTGCAAAAAGCGCTAGCTGAGCTAGAGAGCCGAGAGCAGCAGCTTACCAGCGCGGAAACAGAGGTATTCACGTCTCTCTGACCTCGGTTCCCTGGGCTGTGGTGTCCACACCCTTTCTCACTTGTCTTCTGCATAATGTGGCATGTATTGTATGGAGATTGCGTTTCAGGCATGGAGACAATTGCTGTCAGCTGGGTAAAGCAAGTAGGATGCTTGGATTCAGCAGAAAAGCCACTGTCACTGAACCACTTTGGCTCACCTCTGCAAGAGTGGCTTTGTTTTCACTTCATTCTTATAAAGAAGAGCCAGTGGGTCATGCTCAGGGACATAGACACCTGACTGGGCCTCAGAGGTAAAAGAATATCCCTCCTATACATTTAAGATTTGATCCTGTATACCCATAATCCTAACACACAGAGGCAAGAGGATCATGAGTCTAGAGCCAGCCTGGGCTACATAGCAGAAAAAAGTAAAAGAGATTGGATTCTAAGATGCGTGAATATTCATTGTATCATTATACATAGTCAACAGTACATTAGGTCTTAAGGATTTTCTATGAATTATAAATGTATAATACACATAAACTTTTATGTATAACATGGAAGTATCTACTTCCTTGGGAGTAGATTATTAAGCTTATATGTCTCTTCTGCATAATGTTTCTTAAGATTTCATCAGCAAATCTTACTCTGACCTTATCATTTTACATCTCTGGCATTTTTTAGTAAGTTAACTATTTCGGCTTATTTAAAATCTATCTTCTACATCAGTGGTTCTCAACCTTCCTAATGCTGCAATCCTTTAATATAGTTCCTCAGGTTGTGGTGACCCCCAACATAAAACTTTTTGTTGCTACTTCATAACTGTAATTTGTTGTTATGAATCATAATGTAAATATCTGTGTTTTCTGATGGTTTTTTGGTGACCCCTGTGGAAGGGTCATTTGACTACCCCTAAAGGTGTCATGACCCAGGGGATGAGAACCACTTTTCTAAATGGTTAGACAGAAACTAGAAACTTCTAGTTGAAGAAAGAAACTCAGTCACATTTTTATATAGTAAGAATATGGGAGGTTTAAGTGGCTAGGACCTTTTCAATTGAATTTATATAAGTTGTGTATGGATTTTTCTGTAGGCATGTATTTTCCTATATGTTTGTATATTACTAGCATTGAGTGATTGAAAATCAATATACATAAACACTTAAGTGTAATAACTAAAGAGGACATGAAGCAAGTCGGTAGGTACTCTTTGTTGAATCTGCATGTGTGCGTGCATTTTGGCCTCGCTGTTCTGAGGAACACCTTCACCTGTTTGAGACAAGGCTACCTTACCCTGGAGCTCCCTGAGCAGGCTGAGCTTGCTGCAGAGCTCCCGGATCTGCCCGTCTCCTCCTCCCGAGCCCTAGGAACGCAGTGTGCTCCACTGTGCTTTCATAAGTGGGTTCTGGGGGTCATGATTCGGTCATTGTTTATAGAAGACAACTGCTTTATGGACTGAACTCTCTCCCCAGCTCAGTTTATAGCATTTGAACACTGACTGACCCAAGGCCAGCACACCAACAGTGTCATGCAACTGCTGGTAAGCTAGCCCCCTAACGGTACTTTTCTTTTCAGCTTCAAAGAGAGAGAAAGGAAGTGCAGTTAGAGCGAGAGCGGAACCTTCAAGAACTTCAGGACTCTGTCCGCAGGGTCAAAGACGACTGTGTCCACCAAGTGGAGCTGGAGCGGCTGAAGCTGAGGCAGCTGGAAGAGGACAAGCACCGACTTCAGCAGCAGGTGGTAGCGCTGGCTGGCCCTAGAGATGCTTCACCGCAGGGAGCGACACCTGCGCTCCAGACTGTACTCACTGCAGAGAGTCTGAGTCTAAGTTAAAGCTAAGGCCTATGTTAGTATAATTTTCTTACACCTAGAACAAACAGTGGGAAACTAGGTACAATTCCAGGTAACTTAAAATGCAAAAGCTTTTTCTGTAAATCTCCTTTTAGCATTGTAGACATTCTTTCGGGCCTTACTGCCTTAAGTATACGAAACAATCCAGTGCTTCAAGAACCTACACTTTGTAAGAAGAGTGTCTGCCATCCTCCTGTTGCTCACAGTCCCTTCATATGCCCGTCCCTCTGTGTTAGAGTCCACCCGTGGCCAGGTCACTAAGGTGGAGTGGGCGTTTTCATTTCCGAGTTTGCTGAGCTGGACACGTGTAAACACTGTTGTTCGCGGTCCCCATCTCCACTGTTTCTGCCTTCCTCCCTTCCTCCCCGCTCAGGCCTCCCGGGCTGTCCTGCGGCCATCTCTTCCCTTGGCTGGCCATTAATCTTCCAATTTGCTCCAAGCTTAGAGCTTACATCTGCCCTTCCACATGTATATTCAAGACTTTTTCTCTGCACTAATAGACCTCCACTTCACATTGCCTTTTTGATATCCTAACCTGGACATTTTAAACCAGTATGTCTTTCCATTACATTTTCCCTGCTTCTGTCAGTTATGGCAGTGATGGGCCGTCTGAGCTTGTGTTGCAGCCAGGTAGTTCTGCAAATTTAGGAAGCACGGCACACTTGAAAACCTACTGCTGCCTTCTCACCATACAGAGGGTGACAGTAGCTGGATAGCCTGAGCGTCGTTTTTACCTCTCTGTCTGATGTCAAACCCCACTTCCTTCACGTCTGCTGTGTACTTTCTAACCACATGGGTTTCTGTCAGAACACCCTGCTTGCTTCCCCTACGAGACGTCATTGTGTACTGTTTTCCATGGGCCAGTGAATTCTCTGTGTCCTTTTACTTTCAGCAGAATGTCACTTACCCCAATAATATTTCCAAGTCCAGGTCAGACTTATGTTAAATATACTCCTGGAATATCGCTTACTTGCTCTTTTTCTTTACAGTGCACCAGTTTTTATTTTCATTTAATGATAATTTAATCAGTCTCAGATTGTTGCTCCATAAAAACTGCTTGGTTTATAGCTCTGTGCTGGAGCCCAGCCCAGCTGTCGGCAGTGATAGGGACTCAATAAATATTTGTAGAAAGGGAGGAAAAGATCAGGTTGTTAAAAATTCAGCTTAATCTTTCTTGAAAAATTTCAGTGTAGATTAGATGTGTCTGATGAATGCTTCAGGGCCTTCTGTCATGAATAGTTTCCATAGTAGCTTAAGGTGCTCGCCCACAGTGTTTACATGGCTGAAACAATTTGGTGATTACTGTGGCTCTCATTTAACGGATAAAAGTGTGTGTTTGCCGTGGGACTCACCAGTAGTGGTGCTCTTCCTCCAGCTCCAGATTTAGTCATCTAGAGTAAAGGCATCACAAGCAGAGTCAAGGGAGTTCTTAGAGCACACATGTCCATCCTCTGTCACATGCCATGTCACACCGGCCCCTGTCATGTCCACACTGGCCCAAGATGGTGTCACTAACTCACAGTTGTATAGCAAGAGTTCTGGTGAAAATAGGTATTTTGGAAAAAGTTACCCAAGGTACATCTTTATTCTTGAAGTTCAGTTTTAATCAGAGGAGAGGCTGGTGAATTTTCCAATTTGCTCAAGGAAAATACATAAGGGATATTTACAGTCATTGCAGTGACATGCTTACATATATTAAATATGCTGTTCCAATTAGACTGGTAGAAGAGACAGTTGAACACAAAGAGAACTAGCTGATGAAGATGAAAGTGTCTGTATTCAAATAGGTAAGAGCAGGCACCACAACTCGGAGGCGTGGGTGTGCTAGCTGCCTTCTCCAGGACAGGGTTCTCCACGCCCTAACAGCTTTCACCTTCTACCACTGGATTGTAATTGCTTATGATAACGACCCCGAAAGGTGAAGAACCAAATGTACTATTAGTACATTTTCTGCAAGTCGGGGCTAGGAAGATGGCTTGGTCAAAGAAACAGCTTGCCACGCAAACATCCACACCTGAGTTGGGATCTCAAGCACCCATACAAAAAGCTGGGCGTGGTGATATGTACTGTCTTCCCTGGGCTGGAAGGCAGAGACGGAAGCATCCCAGCCTGTCATGAGAACAGAGACCTTCTGTCAGAGTATAAGTTGGAGAACAGTTGAGAAGGATACTGATGTTGACCTCTGGCCTCTTCACATGTGTGTGTACATGCACAAACGTAGAGAGACACGTACATCATGCACAAAACAAAACGAATGTATTCTTAAAAATGAGGTCACTTCAAAATGGTTTCTGCTGGTTTTGGGAAACAATGATGTATCCTCATCAGGACCATGCAGGCAACGTCACACATGCTCAGCAGCCACCCTTGTGCTGTGGTAAAGCTCAGCAGTGATGGCTTAAGTTCTGCCTTAGCCACAGAGCTTCTCAGTGTCTCAGCTTAGTTACATCTGATGTTGTAGAGCTTATAGGGTTCGCGATAGGTGTCTTTACAGAAGTCATCCTAAACAATGTCACATTTGAAAAGATCTTTTAAAATTACTTCGGTTTGCTTGCCTTTTAAGAAAGATATTAAGTAGCTCAGGATAGCCTGGAATTCATTGTGTAGCCCAAGCTGACCTCCATTTTATGGCTGGCAGTCTTCCAGCCTTAGCCTCTCAAGCATTCGGATTACAAGTGTTACATAGATTATATAGCCACCACGCTCAGCCAAGTGAACATCTTTCTGCTTAACTAAGGCCACCGACTGCCTGCCCTCCCCCTAACCAATAACTTACCAACATTGGGAGCTTTCATCAGAGCCAGTTCTGCAGGATGAGGAGCCCCTGCTCCTGATTAGCCCTGGGGTCTTTGGCATTCCTTTAGGTGTTTAGCCCTTTGATCCTTAATTTTTACCTAGTTTTTAAAAAGAAAAAGCTTTTAGTTAATTCACTAAATTCTTAAGTACCAAACATTTTTCTTTTTTCTTTTTGTTTTCCAGATGTTCTAACATAACATGTTTTAGACTAACAATGACACTGTTAACTCAGATTGTACAGTATCAAGATTTGCTTATAATGACTATACTATACTTTCTCTTTAAATACAGCTTAATGATGCGGAAAATAAGTATAAGGGTTTGGAAAAAGAGTTCCAGCAGTTCAAGGAGCAACAAAGCAGCAAACCAGAAATACGGCTGCAGTCAGAAATAAATCTGCTCACCTTGGAAAAGGTACCTATTGTCAACTTCTGTCAGCATCACCAACTCCAGTGACCAGCTTATAAAGCCACTAATAATATGTGTGCATTCCCTGCTGTGCTGCACTCTATTCTAATATTAACACCACAGCAGAGAATGCAAAGTGTGACATCAGTTGTATTTGAGTTGGTTGCTCTCTATCAGTTACAGCTTGCACAAACAGAAGTGACTACTATAGGAATAAAGGAATTTTAAAAACCGTCAGAAAATGAAAGAGCCAGAACGTGTAGAAGCAAGTTGCAGCCAGTGTCCTGCCCCAGTTTACTTAGGGTGCCCCTGCTAGTGCCGTGTCTGGGACCTCAGATCCTCTGACTCTAGTGTTCAATGTCCAGTATTGTGATGGTCCTTGTGACTGCTCTGTCTGTATGTTCTGCCCTCTGTGTCCTGCACAGGCGCACTCAGAGCAGAGACCCCCCCCAGAGACCCCCCCCCCCACACACACACTCCCTAGCCTTTAGTTTAGAAGAACGGATATCCACTCCACTCGGTTTTCTGTGGTTCGGATGTGGTCCTGGCTGCCATTGATGTTGCAATTCTTCCACAGCCAGGATGTGCAGCGGCTAGGCAGCACCCAGTGGGAACGCAGCACACCGAGATGCCCCAGGGGCTGTCTCTGCTACCTACCTGCCGACCTGAGAGGAAGGACAGGAAGGACTGCTGCCAGTTTCCCTTGTCTTCACGTGTGGGGTCTGCTACTAACATGCACACCTAGCTATTTATAAGACTTATCTTTACTATTTTTTATATATGTGTGAGTGTACCTGGAAAAGCCAGAGAAGGCACCTGATCCCTTAGAGCTGAAGTTACAGGCCCTAGGAACTGAATTTAGGTTCTCTGAAAGAGCCACAAGTCCTCTTAACTACTGAGCCGTGTCTCCAGCCCCATATGGCATTTTTTTTAAAAAGTGTGAATATCCAACAGCCATCCAGAGATGGGCATTGAGGTCTGAGAAGAGGGGGAGACAGCAATGCAGAGAGCTGTGAGAAGTGTCCAGGGAGCTCCTGCACAGGCACTGAGGCGAGAACTAGAACTCAGAAAGAAGGCCAGGCTAGGGTGTAGCCTGTGCCAGGTAAGTCTGCAACACAGGCTTTTAAAGCCATGGCGAGGGAGTTAGGTTTTGTTCTGAGTTGTGCATAACAGCAGTTACTATCTTGAACACATAAGCATGTGACTGCCTCACATTCTGACTCAGCCACTTACTTGTGTCACAGTGGGCAGCTTCACTTCAGTTTACTTCAGAGCTTTTAAACAGGATTAATAAAGTGAACAAAGTGCTTAGCATAGAATCTGGGGCATTTTCTACTTTTTATTTAAATGCTAGGAATGTATTAAGAGAAATGGTACCATGGACTGTCTCTGTGTTAGAACTAAGGCATGCTTCCAGCACACTTGAATTGTACAATAAGACAGATTTTTAGGTTTCTCTCTGTCTCTCTGTCTGTCCCTCTCCCTCCCTCTCTCTCTGCCTTGTAAGTCTTTTTGGAACCAGAAGAGGGCAGAGTCTTATTCTGAAATAGTGACAGATAAAGCATAGCAATGCCAGGCAGTGTGACAGTGTCTGCACTGGCTCATCAGTCCTTACCAGTGCCTGAAGAAGAACTCTTTTTCTCCCCTCCCCCCCCTCATACAAAGCCATTATTGTAGCTGTGGCTCGCCTTGAATTCATAGAGATCTGAATGATGGGATTAAAAGTGCCTGCC
Source organism: Acomys minous (assembly GCF_964271855.1). Classification (NCBI taxonomy): domain Eukaryota; kingdom Metazoa; phylum Chordata; class Mammalia; order Rodentia; family Muridae; genus Acomys; species Acomys minous. Next base: position 33,575,590 of record NC_140486.1, read on the forward strand.
CACCTATTCTTAATATATCTATATTCATCAAAAGAGTCTACAGTAGACTAAGATAAAGTTTTGCCAAACCTTGAATCCTTTTATTATTACAAAAGTAAATAGTTTGTGGCCTTTTAGAAATTTTCCGTGTGTGTGCACACACATCTAGGCACTTGAATGCCATGCATGCTGGAGGACAACTTCCGGGACTCAGTTCCCTCCTGTGTGTTCCAAGGCATTTGTCTCAATCCCATCAGTTCTGTGCTGCAATCACTTCTGCCCCCTGAGCCATCTTACAGCTCCCTTTGAAGCTGGGTCTTACACTGTATCTTAGGATGGTCTGGCACTCACCCAGTAGTTTAGGTTCCCTCCAGACTTGCAGTGAATATCCTGATTCCTGAAATTCTAGATGTGAGCCATTGCACCCAGCTTTGTGGTTTTCTTTCACCTAGAAAATATTCTCTGATAGTTTGTACTTTATTGGGTCTTTTAAGACTCAAAATATGGAAAGCATATGTTTTAGTAGGGCAAATAGACTTTGAAAAATCAACATGTTAAACATTGTCAAAATTTTTATTCATGCAGTATTTAAGAATATGTTGTTATCTAGTGCTTCCACTTTTAGAACAAATTAGAGAGACAGGAAAGAGGGAGTCTTTTGAGAAGACAGCCTGTTGCTCTCTACTGTTAAACACTGTTAGGTGCTTTCAGAGATGACTGAGGAGTGAGTGACCATGACTAATCCAGTACAAAGCAGATCGTTGGCTGTTTCATATGTCACAGGTTCAAGACAGCCTGAGAAGTAGAATCTGAGGTGAGCTTTAAGATTTAGGCAAGCAGAAGAAAAAAGGAGTCAGTAGGCCAGGCAGTTGGGTGGGGAGGGTTGCAGGGCACAGGGGACGCACATGGCTGGACAGTAGGGTTTCTGTTGAAGAATCCTGAAGAAAGTGGAGCAAGAAGTACAGAGATTATATTTTGGATCCCAGGCAAATAGCTGTAGTAAATTTTTCAGTAGAACATCGTATTTGTAGGACTTACAGACGTATTTACAGCCAGCATGGTAGGAGACACAGTTGAAGTGAGGAGAGAGAAGCTCGGGCTGTGCGCGTGTCAAGGGAAAGGGAAAGGGAAGTCTGGAAATATTTCAAGGGACACACAGGTAGCTCCTTGTGACAGGTTAGACTGGGAATGGATTAATGACAGAAAAGAGTGCTATGTCTTTGATAGGGGAATCAGGAAATTTGTCTTCTGCAGTCTGGGTTGACTTAGGTCCTGAGCTGTCTCCTTTCAGGGATATCTACCTTATCTTGTGGTGTGTCACTTCAGACATAGGACAATGAAAAACTAAATAAAATTACAAGTACAAAGCCAGGAGTGGTAAACACCTGTAATGCAAGCACTGTTGATGTGAGAGGTCAAGAATTCAAGGTCAGGTGATGTACATGGCAAGACCTTGCCTAAAAAAAGAGTCCTGAAATTATATTAACAATTTGGAAATCTTCTATGAGAATGTCTGTCCTAGAAATGAAAGGGAAGCTCCCCCTGCCCCCCACCAGCCTCAGCAATATGGCTCTCTAAACAAGACCTAAAGAAAGGCAATGTAAATAGCCATGCTAACTTGGAAGGGGAAACCTCACTGAGTCCCACTCAGACACAGAATGGCAGACACCTAAATTCCGCTGAGAAAGGGAAAGATACCTTTTCCCAGGAATTATCCCAAATTAGTTATCTACAACAAAGTGGTCAGCGACTGTATACATACAAGCAACACTAAGTGGATCCAGCTAGGTTTTTAAAAAAATATATTTGTGCATATATATGTATGTACACACACACACACACACACATTCAACAATAATAAAAAGAGGTCATAAATTCGAGCGATAATAGAAGGGGCCTGGGAGCAGTTGGAGGGAGGAAAGGGAAGAAAGAAGTGTTATTATATTTTAATGTTTTGAAGTTTCAGTAAAAAATAAAAATAATAAATAAAACAAGAAAATTAGCTACATGCATTATTCTAGAAATTGGAACCACATAATCCTTTAGAATCATAAATATCATATTCTTAAAAAAAGTTAGTGATAGTGATGAGTTTGTGCCTCAGATTTGTTAGTAAGTTTTTAGGAATAAAAATATTATATGTAGAATGGCAAGTGTGTTTTAAATTAGTGTATATGACTATAGAATTATGAATTATATTTATGCAAAACTGGTAGAATTGCCCCTTTTTACTGTTGGAGCAGGTCTGCTAGGCCTTATCCTTGATTTGGTCCAAGCCACAGACCTTGTCCAGGACCCATATGCATGCTCTCAAAGACCGTCTCTACTCCTCTGAGGTATGGCTTCTTGTTAAATCGCCAAGTGATGTATATGAATCACTGGGCATAAGTGGAGGGATTATCTCCAGTAATCTCAGCAATATCATTCAACTCAAGATGCTTGAGTCTAGTTGTGAAATGTCAACACATCAGAATCCAAGCACTAGGGATTTGTAAAGCAGAAAGACCTCGACTCCAAGTAGTCATATATAACTGCTGAGAGTGTTCTGGCCTTTTGTGACAGGGACTTGGCAGTCTGCTTTTCCTGTCATTTTATTTTGCTCTGAGTTTTCTAACATTAGAATTTTTATAGTGTCTTCACTTTTGTTTTTCTGTAAAACATTAGGAGTTGTATGTATGGGAAAAACTAAACTTGATATTAAAAAATCAGCTAGTTCAGAGTAACAGTGTTTTACTGTAATTCAAGCAGATTATTACATTATCACTTAATAGTAAAACTGTCTGCTGGCTGCATGGGTTTGTTTGGTGCATGGTTTGAAGCACTGAGTGAGTACATTCCAGAACATAGCCAAGTTGGCTTTAGTTCAGGCACAACAGATTGCCTGCTGCAAGCATAAATAACCAGATTTTTAATTGAATCGCTTTAATGTTTTCTTTATATATTTCAGGAAAGATAGAAAATAAAAGTGAGATATGTGTTACTAAGGAACATTATTTTTCTTCCTCTTGGGTTTATTTTAACATTCTTAAAATATTTTTTCATTTTTGACTTTGCACTTCTTAGTAAATTGCTTTCTGATAAAACACTGCACTGTTTCCAGTTTTCTGTGGTTTTGCCAAAAGTTATTAAAGTATCTCCCCAGCTCTCCTTATTGAAGACAGAATCCCACCTAGTGATAGGCTTCACAAGGAAAACCCGCCTACTGAGAGCAGAGCGCCGGCTGAAGTGCAATGTTAACAGTTAGAGCTGCTTTTTGTTAAAAATGAATGTATTTTTCACTCTGTGGAATATACACGTTTAAATACATTTATAGTAACTGTCTGGAGGTTAAGACTAATTCAGTTCTTTTTAGTCTAGTCTGCAAGGCAATAAAAATAATACTATATTTTAAACAAGAAAATGTTCAAGTGCCATAATATTTATAGTAAATTATATAACAGCTTTAGACGATGTCATATGTCACACTGTATAAACTCTTTTCTTAAGCCCGACTCTTTGTATATATTATCTTTCAGTGATTGCAGACAGTGGTATAGTGTTTCACTTGATATGATTTTAATCACTGTTAGGTTGAACTTGAAAGAAAGTTGGAATCTGCAACCAAGTCTAAGCTACATTACAAGCAGCAGTGGGGCCGAGCCTTGAAAGAACTTGCCCGACTCAAGCAGGTATGTGGTTCAGAACGGACTGTCTTCCCCTCGCCGCTCTGTAAGTTTCATTTTGACATTGCCTGTGTTAGGTCTGTGCTGGCATCTGCAGTGCTGGGGTCTGAGAGCAGAGGCTGCTTGGGATTGTTTTTTAATGTGTTATATGCAGATCCTCTGTTTTGATAATTAAAAGCTGAAAATCTCATATCCTTCAGTTTTAGTTACCAATCATCTTGTTGGAGACAATCAACTTACTTTCACTTAAACAAGTGCTTCTTTTCGTAGGATTCATTTTCATTAGGACTTCTCTAAAGGAGACAGTTTTGGGATAAGCTAAATTTAGCATTTCTCAACATTTAAGAGCATAACATATTTTAAAACAATTTTCCAAGGAAGACACAATTACTTAATTGTGAAAGCTGTCATAGGGAAGTTTTGTATAATTTTAAACTTGGTTTGATAGTTAAAAAAAAAAATCATTATTGACATTTTCCCTTACTAGACAAGAAAGTTATTTTCATGAGAAATTAATCTTAATTTGGGTCATAATTTTTTCAAATGGTTAAGATCCAAGAGAATATGAATGATACTTTTACTTTGAATATAATTTATTGGACCTATTAAAAGGCCACGGGTAGTTAATTTACTCTGACTTAAAACAAACAAACAGCTTTATTCTGAATGGAATCTGCTGTCTTTCAGATTTGTATTTTTTAAAATGTTTCCATATTACCACATCAAATCCGATGCAAACTCCTTGTGATACTATGCTACTGCTTACCTTCTCTTTAAAGGACCGCCAGCCTGGGTGGGGGCTAAGTGGCTGGCCATGTGTTCTAGTGTAGCGCGTAGCTGTGCTGAGATTGTGTGCACTTCAGGTAGATCAGGAATACTGATACTGCACAGAGTGGGTATACTCAGTTATGTAGCCTTTATTTGAAATTGGACCAGAATTATTTTGGAGTTTAGATTTTTTTCGTATTTTATGATATTTACATATATGTAAGGAGATATCTTGAGTGTTTTATCCTAATGTAAACACAAAATCCACTTGTGGTTCCATTGCATTGTATAGCCAGGAGGTAATTTTTTTCTTTTTTCTTTTTTTTTTTAACAGTGTTTTTAACTATGCCTGTCTCCTGACCACAATGTTAGCCCCATCATGCTAGAGCTCAAACAGTTTTGGATTTTAGAGCATTTTATATTTTTGCATTTTCAAAATAGCAATATATTGTTTTAATGCTGGCAGGACTAGCATGGGTATTCACATAATAAGATTCTCCTAAATTTAAGACATGGGCCTTGCACTGAGAGAGCCGAGGATTCAGCAGTAGGCAAGAAACAGTTATAACAGTTACCTGAGCACCACACAGGAAACGTATTGTTCAGTATGACGTAGGGATGGTGTCTGAAGGGGAGGGTTCCAGATGGATCTCTGGAGATAAGTCAGTAGGTTATCAGTAGCAACACTAGTTGTGACATAGCAGTAGAGTAGGGAGAACACAGTGATACAGTGGTCACTGCAAAGACTGGTGAGTGGTAAAGCAGAGGGTGCGTGTTAAAGGTCATTTCCGGTAACAAGGTCTGGATCTTAAACTGTAGCAATAAAATTGTAACAAGAAGATTCGAGTGGAAGATGATGCAAGAGCTCAGCCATTGATTCTGAAAAAGTTTTCCAGTTTAGGAAATGGAGTTTAAGAAGCTAATTGGAGCCATTGTGCAAGTATGTAGTACATACCCGTATTTTCAGCATTCTGGAGGTTGAAGCAGGAGGTTTGCTGTGAGTGTGAGGTCAGTCTAGGTGCTAAGTGGTAAACTAAGACTGAAGTGCCAGCTCTTCCTATTGCAGTTTCAGTGCACGGATAACAAAGGTTTCCATAAGTTCTGGAGCAGAAGTGATGAGTTGGCACATCCTAGGAGAAGAAACGGTGTCCTCCTCTGTTAGCAAGAGCAGCTTGATGAGACTCACTGTCCGTGAGGGAGAAGCAGCTGGACTTCATGCAGTACAGAAGTGTAGGCAGGCCTTGTGGAGCAAGAAACAAGGAAGTGGTGGGAGAAGTAGATAAAACAACGTGCTGCTGCTGCTAAAGGGGCCTCGCCCTGAGCTGCCCAGGCTCGTGTGGAATTTACAATGCTCCTGCCTCAGTATCCCAAGTAGTTGGAATAATAGGCATGAGCCACTGCATCTAGCTGGAGTCATTTTTAAAAATAAGAAAAGATGAAAGCAGAGGGATCAAGAATCCGAGGCTTTTCCTTGCCTCTATAGCTAGTACAGGTCAGCCTGGACTACGAGAGCCCCTGGCTCAAAGGAAAAGCTGTGTGTGCGGAGGGTGCCTCATGGGTAACATACTTGCTGAGCAAGCATGCCATCCTGAGCACCAGCACATCTAAAACAGGCGAGGTGCTGCAGGGCACTGGAGAAGCTCTGCAGGAGTCCCCTGGCCAGCTAGTCTAGCCAAACTGGCACGCTCCAGGTTGGCTTTGAGAGACTGTGTCCCAGAGAAGTAAGATGGAGAGTGATTGAGGAAGGCACTGATGCCAACCTCTGGCCTCCATGGGCATTCTAAGACATGAACAAAAGGAAGCCAGGGGATTATGGAATCTTCCCACCTCTGAAATTCCTCTTTCTTAATCCTATAGCCTCATGTTTTAGTATCTTCTGGATCTTCCCTTTTACTCTATTTCATATTTATTCTTCCATCTCGTGCATTTTTTACCCCCTGGCTCAAAAAAAAAAAAAATAATGTTTATTACTTGTTCCTAATAAGAGTATCACATTCAGATTTCTTCTTTCTCTTGAATTATAAATTTATTAAGGAGAGAAAACTGTTGAATTAATATTTCTCCAAACTCATTAAAGAAATTGAAAGCGTCTGTCTCAGGGCTGGGGTGACTGCACAGTGGATAAGCGCACTCACTGTGCATGTGAGGACCTGACTTTACATCCTCAGCACCCGTATAAGGATCTGGGCGTGGCGTGTGTGCCAGCAACCCCAGCTTTGGTGGAAGGAGACAAGTTCACCTGAGAGCTTGCTGGCTGGCAAGCCTAGCCAAAACAGCCAACTCTGCTAGTTCAGTGAGATAGCCTGCCTCAGAGTAGTAAGCAAACTCTTACTCCCAGTGTCCTGCTCTGCCTCCCACATGTACATGCATGGGTAATCTACTCACATGTGTGCATCACACACACATGCTAAATACATGCACAATAAATATTAATTTGAAAATAGCAGTTTGAGTTAATGCAATGTGTTTAGTGCTTTTTCACTGTAGACTAATTTTATCCTTTATCCCGTAAACTTTCTGCATTAGAAACAATATGATAAACAAGTTTTGAGGTCAGTAGAGACCTTTGATGTTTTGCAGGCCATACTGAGATGCAATAACTTAAGAAAAGCAATAGTCCATGGGGTCTTCATAGTGAATTATGCTATGCCAATAACAGCTTTTGGAAGATTAAAATGAATAACTTCATTAAATTTGGCACATTTCACATGTGTGAAAATTACATTTAATTTTCCCTGTAAAACTCTTTATTAAAAACACATTTATTTCATATTTGAATATAAAATTGGAAGTGTCTCTCTGCTTTTGTTCAGAGAATTGTTTGTGCAACTTTTTGTTTAAATTGGATTAGTACCATGTTAATTTTACATTGCCTCTGGTGAATAGCCACGAGGCTATAATCTCTGCCAGTAATTTGTCACACCGAATCCCTCTGGAGGGCCATAGAAAACATTTGTGTAGTACGGATTAGACGGTGAAAGCCATATCTTAGATTGTTAATAAATGTTAATGACAAAACCCAGCTGGTGAGGTTTGGAAATAAGATCTAATGCGTGGTGCCCATTGCCAGAACAATGTTTAAAGAGAGATTTCCATTACTCAGAGGTGACCTCGTATAGTCAATTTGTGAATTAAAAAATTGTAACCTTCTAATTGTTTAGAAGAAAACTTACCTTCTCTTTCTCAGCCTCAATCCATGTTGTAAGCTTTCTGTAGTTAAAAAACAAAAACTGATAGCAACAGCTAAAATAAATAAATAAATAAAGCAAGTGACTCCCAATTTAGAAAATAAGGAAGCACTACTCTTACATTCTGGGTTTGGTATCTTGGGACATTAAAAATACTTGGTTGACTTGCAGGGGCAATTTAGTTTCCCTGTTCCTCTTTGTGAAAAATACACTGTAGAAATGTTTTTGAACTGGTACCTAAATTAGTGCTTGAATAGTAACAAATCCCTCAGCTTGTCTGAATTGGTCTTCATGCTCTAAATGATAGTTACCACAACCCCTTCTAGAATGTAGATCTGTAAGGAGAATAAAAACTGCCATTGTGTAAAAATAATGAATCATTGTTATGAAATAGGAATTAGTCATAAAAATTTAACATTTTCACTGTTACATACTTTTAAACTCTGTATATTTGTTCCCAGGACAGGAAACAGAACTAAGACTTTATTTAGTAGCACGTGGGTCCCTTACCATATTTGTGCACAGTAGATGTGTTTAAAACTAAGCCAATATATTTAGTTAAAGCAGCACAGACTTCATCGGCTGACATCAGCACTATCTTGTCCAGCCTCCTGCTTATCCACTCCGAGTAATTAATTTGATTAATTTATAAGTAATTTAGCCAAGGACAGGGATGTAAATCTTTGTTTAAGAAAACAGTTGGAGGTCCAAGTCTTGGTTAAAAACTGTGTCTTGAAACCATCCAGGCCCTCCTACTAACTTGTCAGCTCTGGGTTATTTTCAGAAAACTTGACTTGAGTTCCTTAGTTTAGTTCTGCGTTTTTCCCACAGACTTGGATGGTATGTGTGAGTGGGAGAGTAAGTAGTGGCCACTTTGTAGCCGCTGTTTAGTCTAGTGTATGCATGTTTACATCTCTGTTCTGGATTTATAGGCAGCCAGGGCAAAATAAAGATTATACTCACTTGATTGAGGAGCCTGTAACCCAGAGCACCTGGCACTGGAAAGGCTTTGCCCTGGCCCTTGTTTTTGCATGCATATGTAATTATTAACAATACGGCACACTTGTTTTAAAATTCAAGGCATTTAAAGATTTTTCTGGTATGTTTTAGAATAAAAATATGTGAAGTTGGGGGGTGGTTAAGAAGTTCACTTTATAAAGTAGCCTACAGCTAAATAATCAACGTTTGTTCTTTTTTCCTCCTTGTGGTCATACTTTTTCTCATTATTTAAAAACAGTGTAAATGTTGCCAGTTGTAGTGGAACACATTTGTAATCCCAGCATGCAGGAGGCAGAGGCAAAAGGATCAGTCACCCCAAGTGCCAGGCTAGACAGGGCTACACATTGAGGACACTGCCTCAAACAACTGTAGATGCAGCATTGTGTAGCAGAGACATGAACGTCAACAGTTAATCTTACCTCCTCCCCAACTAGAGACAAACATTTAATTGTACTTTCCCAGGTATTTTTCCTTCCTTAAAAATAACTTCTCTAAAGAATATATTTATAGGTATGCATAGGCGTGCACACCCATTACGCACCTATGAAGGCCTACCCAAAGGTCACACGCGCAGCTTTGATTGTTCTCCACCTTATTTCTATTGAGATAGGGTTTCTGCGTGAACTTGGAGCTCACTGACCAGCTGGCTAGCCTGTGTCCATTTTCCCAGCACCATGGTACGCATGCACACCACCAAGCCTGGCTTGTAATGCAGGGGATGTGAAAGCCTGTGCAGCGTGCCTGTGCACACTGAGCTTATCCTCAACCTCGTACTTTTAAACTCTGCCTTCTTGCTTTCCAGTGAGTACCATTATCCTGAATCTTTTCTGTGTAATTTCAGCAATAAGATATTTTTTGAATAAATCCATGAAAGCCCAGTGACTTAGGGCTGTAATCTCAACTCTCTGAAAGGATGCGGCAGGAAGATGATGAACGCAAGGCAGCCTGGGCAAGGTGATGAGACCTTGCTTCAGTGAGTGGCCCTGACTCCAGGCTGTAAGGAAGAGAGTGATAGGGCAGCGCTGCTAAGCCACCCTCTCCCTACCTCCCCCTACCTCCCCCTACCTCCCCCTACCTCCCCCCACCTCCCCCACCCCCTGTATGGCAATCACATACAAAATAGGTAAAACGAACTGGGAATAAGTCAGGAAAGTGATTGCCTCCCATGTCTGAGTTCCCATGTGCAGTGCCTAGCACTGGGCAACTTTAAAATTGTAAAAAAAAAAAAAAAAAAAAAAAAAAACAACTCTGTAAATAGCTTTTTTTAAAAAAACAGGTTTCCTTATAGTAAGGTACTCCTGAAGTGTTCTCACACAGGTAATAGTTTTCAGATGTTTATATCCAAAAATAGAATTTCAGATACATCAATATATTCATTTTGCTTTGTTTTACTCAGTGTTGCTGAATTATTTCCTGAAATGGTTTTTGCTAATTTTACATTTCAGCAATTGTACAGGGCTACAGGTATGACCTGGGGAGACTTGCCTAGCATGTATGTGTAAGGCAAGCTCAGGCCCCAGTAAGTACCACAAAACCAACACAAACAGTAGGAAATGATCATTTCTTTTCTTTACACAGTTGCCAGTACTTGCGTACTATTAAATGTCATAAAAATTTCAGTTTGATGAAGTTGAAATAGTGTTTATGGTATCAGTTTTCACTCTCCTATTTACTAATGACCTTTAGCATCCTTCTTGTGTGCTTATTGGCCTACACAGTCGTCCTCATCAGTGGAAAACTTGATTGTCATTTGTTTGATAGATAGAAATGTGTCAAGAAGTAATCTAGATTTTGGAGGCATCAGGCAAGAAGTCTAAAATTCTGTAATTACTGTGCTCTAGAAACAGGTGGCAGGAATTGTTACGGAAGCCGAGTATTTTGAATCTTAGAACTTCTGAAAGAAAGTATTGTAAGTTAGATTAAGAACTAAAATTCATCTGTTTCAGGTGAATTAAAAGCAGATTATAAAAATGGCAGAAATAGGACATAGTAAGTAGAAGATAGGTCAGTTACAACTATTCAGACTGAAGTGGGGAAAATAAGGAGAAAGAGCACAAGTGCAGGTTTGGGGCTGGGGACATAGCTTCGTGTGCAAGCATGAAGACCTAAGTTTGGATCTATAAAAAGTTAGTTGTTACACACACAGCTGTCACCCCAGCTCTAGGAAAAGATGGAGAGAGGGTCACTTCTCCCAGCTTAACTGAAAACAGGGTTCAGCGAGAGACCTTTTCTTAAGGTGGACCACGGTAGAGGAAGATCCTCAGCATCCTCTGCTTTCTACATACATGCACACGCATGCACACACGCATAATTGAAGAACAGACTAAAGTGTATGAAATATGTTTTGCTTTCTATAAAATTGTCACAGTTCTAAACCATATCGGCTTCGGTTAAGTAGATATGTTTTATTTTTAAAGAGACGGAAAAGGAGTCTGAGAGGAAATTTGACATGAAAGAGTAGATTTAAAGATCGGAAACAAAACAGATTTAAGGAATAGAAAAGGACACAAAGGAAAGATGGAAATCTACACTCTCCATATTGCTTTAAAACTAAATGGACCGAGTGCTTCCATAGAGAAGATGTAAATGAAAACCCAGGCTCCAAGCAGCTCAGTGGTGTAGTGTGTAAGGAACAGACCTTCACCATAGTGCTCTGCTGTTCAGTTTGGAAAAAGTGTAGGCTGCGTTAATACTGGAAGAGATCTGGCATAGCAGTAGCATCAGGCAGGCCGACTTTAGTCAGGAAGCAACCTGGAGGCGGCGGACACACTTAAAATAGGCAAGTTAACTGAATGAAGGAGGACATACTCAACATACAATATAGGTGTGTATACAAGCTTGAAACAAAGCCAAAGCAATAGTGTACGTGTATGGACCTGATGATGTGACCACAAACTAAGTTCAAACAGTACATGTAGCCACTGGCATATATAGGATGAACAGTTCCAAAGTGGATGCCTTTGAGGTCACATGGAACATTTTCTCACAGTGTGCATAAGCTACATTAAGCCACAATTCAACACATTTCAGAAAATTGTAGTTTAAAATGTGCTCCAAATACTGACGTATAAACTAAAAAAATTCAATACCATGGGATATTTTTTAAAGTATTTACTTCTCATAACCCATTGTAAATTGAAAACCACATGCGATTAGAAAATATTTGAACTCAAAATAATAAAAATAATATATCAGAGTGGGGGAGTATGTGCTCAGTAAGAAATTTAACCATAGCTGCACTACAAAATAAGAAAAATTTTATCTTCTAGAGAGAGCTCATCCACTAAAGTGCCTGCCATGCTTGACAACCTGAGTTTGAACCCCATATGCATGTAAACCCTGGTGTGGTAAGCTTGTAATCCATCCCTGTGGAGACAGAGGCAGGCAGATGCTTGGCCCACACCAACTAGATACATCTGCCTATCAGTGAGCCCCAAGTCTCAGCATCAGATAACAAGGCCTGAAGACCTGAGGCTTCCGCCTGGCCTCCACATGCAAGCATGTATGCACACTCACACACAACCACAAGTTGTTTCTTGGAGAGGAAGTCTTTGAAAGAGAAAGACTCCCTATCAATATCAGTGTTACAGGGGAGAGAGGACTCCAGAGCCTTCCTGCATGTGATAAGATTGGGATGCTACAAATAGGGGTAAGTGAATGGATCACCTACAAAAGTGATTCAAGAATTAAATAATTGTACAGCACTTAGACAAATTGTAATGGATAGTGTATACAGAAAACAAGCTTGGCTCAAACATGTGGATTTAAGTGAACAGTGTAGGAAGAACTAACCTTAACCCCACAGACTACTTAAAAATAATAATTATAAGAAAACAGCATAATAACCATGATTCTAAATCCTAAAATTAATCTATAGACTCAGTAATAAAGAAATTACAAGAGGATATCTAGTCAGTCAGTCTCAAACACGTACAAAACCTGGAAGGGCCATACCCTAGGTTGCTCACTAATCAAGGTGGTTATTTACTACCTTAAAAACAGTACATGAGGGGAGGGCATGGTGGGGCACACCTTTAATCCTAGCACTCTGGAGGCATAGGCAGGCAGATGTATGTGAATTCAAGACTAGCTGGATCTATATAGGGAATTCCAGGACAGCCAGGACTAAGTAGAGAAACCCTGACTTTAAAAAGAAAATAAGAGCTGGGCGTGGTGGCGGATGCCTTTAATCCCAGCACTCGGGAGGCAGAGGCAGGCGGATCGCTGTGAGTTCGAGGCCAGCCTGGTCTACACAGTGAGTCCAGGACAGCCAAGACTACACAGAAACCCTGTCTCAAGAAAAACAAAACAAAACAAAACAAAGCATTCCAGGAGGAAAGTCATAAGATCAATGAATAGATATAGAAAGAATCTACAGGCATTCATGGTAATATATAGTAAATCAAGAATCAAGAGCTTTTTTTTTTTTTTTTTTTTTTTTTTTTTTTTTTTGGTTTTTTGAGACAGGGTTTCTCTCTGTAGCCTTGTCTGTTCAGGTCTTGCTCTGTAGACCAGGCTGGCCTCGAACTCACCGCGATCCGCCTACCTCTGCCTCCCAAGTGCTGGGATTAAAGGCGTGCATCACCATGCCTGACCAACATTTCTTAATTTAATAATAAATGTGCACATTAAGCCTACAAAAATCTTTCTTAAAATTTTGAGGTTCCCCCCTAAAACTCTGTTTTTCTTCTGACCTTATGCTCTAAGTGTTCCTGGTGTCATAAGGTAGAGCGAGCAAAGGGGGTAGACGGAATGGTGCACTGAAGAGAGAGCAGAGAGAGAATGAGATTTCTGTTCTCCTTGGAGGGCATTGATGTACAAACGCCCTCAATGGACAACTCACCAAAAGCTGAAAATACTGTAAGTCTATATGTTACGTACATTACTGGCCAACATCACAGCTTTGCAGCACAGTGCACTCATGATCCTGAGATTGAGGGGAGTAACTCCCCCCAACACAAGTACCGAACATGTCTCATATAGCATTGAAAGTGAAAAGCTAATTTAGGAGTCACTTGTACTTAGAAAACCAAGAAGTGTGCATAGATACCCTATGGGAAGTAACTAAGTTTGCCAAGTGTTCTGGGGTTGTCTGTACCAAGAAGCAGTTTCTTTTTGAAATGAAATACCAATAAGAAAAGATTCATAAGAACTTTATAGATAAGCATATCTAAGTGCTATTAAAATGTATAAAGTTGAAACGTCGTTTTGGGGAAAGTGCAAAATAAAATCAAGACAGACCACTGTGGTCTGTCAGAACTGTTAAGAAAAAAAAATCATCAAGAGCTGGTCAAAAATAAAGGGTCCAAGGACTTCCATAGTGACTCTTCAGTGATGGTCTACATGCACACAGCTAGGCCGTGTTTCCTGACCCTGCTGTTGTGCTTTCTGACACAGCAGCTTCAGTCTCAGGTACAGAGCCAGGTGACATGCATCCAGATGTGTGCAGAAGACATGCACAATTGCCTTAACGTTGCTAGTATTTACACTGTGAAGTTGGAAGCTGCCCAAATGGCCCTCAGCAGTGCATAAACTGCCTGTTAGTTGAGTGGAAGGCTGTGCATTACTGTGAGCGATGAACTCAGAACAAATGACCCTCAAGTCAGTGTTAAGTGGAAGAAGTCCAATACAGAGTAATTTGGACTTCACAGTTCCACACAGAATTCAGAATGATGAGCATTTAACTGTGTTGCAGTTGGGGTAGTGATTCCCTCTGGAAAGTGTGAGTTAGTGCCTGGGGGAATGGGGAAACAGGCTCAGAAGTATGGTAACCTCCTCATTACCTGGATGGTAGTTATGTGAGTGGCTCACATTGTAACAATTTAGCAAAATATCCCTTGTGTTTGGCCAATTTTTTATTGGCTATAATCAGAAAATAATTTACTTAGGAAAAATATGAACTGGGCATGGCAGCACATACCTTTAATCCCATGACTCAGGAGGCAGAAGCAGGCAGATGTCTTTGAGTTCCAGGCCAGTCAGGGCTACCAAGTGATATCCTATCTCAAAACAGCAATGAGCAACACAGGCACAGAAGATGCCACCTGTTGGCTCTGCTGTGCCTTTTGAAGTTCTGCCCTAAAGAAAGAATAGCACTGTTTGTAGAAATACATGGGTGGACTTGGAGGCTCCATGTTACATAGTCATAATAGGAAGTGTTACTGCAGCACTGTTTGTCATGACAAGAGTCTCTCTTATAAGTCATGGAATATCTTCATCATAGAGGGGGCGGGGATTAAAAAAGATAATTGGGAGAAAAGTTGGGCATTTCTAAATTTCATCTGGTCCACAATTGGCAGCGTACCATTCTGTCCCAAATACTGTCCTGCAATCAAAAGTCCAAGTCATATGCAATGGGTGTGTTCCCAGTGTCACATGGCAGCTTCTTTGTTTCTTTTAAGAGGGAGCAAGAAAGTCAAATGGCTCGACTTAAAAAACAGCAAGAGGAGCTGGAACAGATGCGGCTGCGATACATGGCTGCCGAGGAGAAGGACACAGTGAGAACGGAGCGACAGGAACTGCTGGATATAAGGAATGAACTGAACAGGTGCCGTCCTTAGACGATTCCTTCTCTCACCAACATAGGTCAAACACGTAGCCTTTTAACTTGGTCCTCCCCGAACCAAGGAGGGTATGGGGTCAGACCATTCAAAGATTGGTAAAACAGATACACACATGCACATGTTTGTGTTGATATGATATAAAGCACATTAAAAGAATAAGGTTCATTTTTGTATGACCTGCAAGTTGATAGGCAAAAGAAGACATCCATCCTTGCTTACCAAAGCAGTATTTAACACATAGCACAGTGCTGTTTAAATTGTTTCATGTTTTAAAGATTTGCTTTTATTACTTTTATTTATGTGTTATGTCTGTGTCTATGTATGTTTCTGCCATTGTGCGGGTGCCTATGGAAGCTAGTAAAGTTGTTAGTTTCCCTGGAGCTGGAGTTAGAGGCAATTGTGAGCCACCCAAATGGGTGCTGGGAATTGAACTCAGGTCTTCTAGAAGAAGAGCAGCAAGCACATTTAACCAGCTATCCAGCTCCTTTAAAATGTTTCATATGACATCACATCTTGGAAGGTATGGGTCATGTGTTTTCATACATGGACAACACCATCCAAGCTTACAACACTTTGGTTGCCAAATATATGTTTGCTGAAGGGAATGATAGTAGTGCATTTTTAGCCCTTAATCGTGACCTAGAGACGACCTTTATAGTTGACATTATTCAGTGAAGGTCTAAGTTCTTTTAATCTGGTTGAGCTCTGGACCTACATTATGTTGTCACTGCATATTTTTATACATGGAGCCACCATAGACTATCAGATAGACACGGATGTGCGTGAACTGGACCATGCTCTCCTGGAAGCCCCAACCTTCAATATGAGAGTATTTGGAGATGGAGTCTGTAGCCGGCAGGTGAAGAGGACGTGAGGAAGTGGGGCTCTGACATGGGGATTAGTGCTGCACCATCTGAGAACATGCTCCTTTTCTTTGCCTTCTTATGTGAGGACAGTGGAAAAGGTGGACCATGCTAGCACCCTGATCTTGAACATGCTAGAAGCATAAGTCATTCTTTGAGCTACCTAGTCTGTCCTATTTTGCTCCGGCAGCCCAAACCTAGTAAGTGTGCTCTGCCCTTTAAAAATGTGCTGTCTCTTGAATAAATGAAGTCAGAAAAGTTTTCCTTCCAAAATCACTATCTAAAATACTGCATAGAAGACACTCAAATAGCAGAGCCTTAAACACTGTATTTACTGTGTTCTCCTATGTATGCTCCTATATGATAGAGTTTATAATAAAATTAAACAATTAAACACTCTACTGTAATAAAAGTTATATGAACATTGGGCCTCTGTCAAAATACCTTGTGCTCATCCTTCTCGTGATGACATGGTCCCTGATAGGTGAGTGGGACACTATGACCGGTTATTTGAGCACTTGCCCTCGGTGCCATGGTAGTCCATCTGACAGCTGAGACAAACAGGCAGGTGACAGATACAGCTCGAAAAAGATGATGATGACCAGGCCAGATCTACTGGACATCCCAAGAGTCCAGCACATTACTCAGAAGGGCATGAACTCTAAAACTCTGGAATTACTTATTTGGGGCATTTTTCTTCTAATGCTTTTGGACCACAGTGTACTGCGGGTTAGTTGAAACCACAGAAAGAGCCATGCACAGGGCAGGATGCCGCTGCTTTGTTTATGTCTGCTGCTTAGTGACTCCTAACATGTAATGCTTGGTGTTGGGGTAAAGGAGAAAACAACACTACACCTCAGCCAGGGTAGCACAGAGGTGAAGAATGAGTTGCTTGCAGTTTTAAAAAAGGCACATAAACCATTTAAAACAATTCTTGGTACAATAGGACTTAATTTGAGTTATTGTATTACTGATATGAACAACTAAATTCAAATTTTCTTATGTATTAATTCTGAGTTCCCTTTAATCTTTATTAACAGTTATCCTCAAGTAGTCTCACAAAAACATACTTTCAAGTATTAAATAATGTCAATGGAAGCACAGGCTTGATATGTAAAACAAAATAAAACAGTGTTAAAATCTCTTTGGTAGAGTTTTCAACAAATATTTGGTGTCTGCAACATTGCACACTTGGAAACCATGAAACAGTGAGTTAGAACATGATCCCTTTCCAACATTGCTGCCTGGAGAGCACAGAAACTGGACACTGCTATGTGCTCACATCACTTGGCTGCTTAAAGGAAGGTCAAAGGTGCTACCAAACTGTGAACCATACACAGTGCGTCTACATACTATCTTCATGCATCATGACTCAGAACAGAAACAGGGAGATCGGATATATTATGTCCTCTGTGTCAGTTGCGGAAAAGTCACCATGTGATAGGAAAGACATGGAAAGCAGTCCACACAGAGAGGCCATGGCTGTCCTTAGCATTGTGGCTCTGCTGCCAAAGACTTGGTGCCACTGATGACAGTCAGAGGCACGTGTTTGTACTCAGAAGTCTCTGGGCTTCTCACCAGTGTGTGACATCCTTTAAAGGAAGTCAGGTGGCTAGCATCTTCAGTGCAGTGGGACTATGCCAGCTAAACATGATGTGTCATGGCAGCTAAACAGTTAGGAGCCTGGAGATACAATGACCATGGAGAAGCAAGCCCTTGGGAAAGGGGTAAATAGCTGTATGAAAATATTTGGAGGACAGCCATACTGAAAGGAAGTAGGCTTCTCTCCTCTTGGGTAGAAAAACAAAAAGCATTAAGAGGATTAAGAGGCAAACTGAGCTTATACAACAAGGAACTTTCTAACAAGAGTCCTGTGGGTTCTGAGGCAGGAAGCAAGTAAGTGGCGCACACAGCTTTTGTCAGGCATGTTAGCAAAGTTTGCTGTTGGAATTCTGAGAGCTTCCTTAGCTACCAAGTGTAAATATTCTATTATGATGATGACAGTTTCAGTAAATACTTGATAGGGGTCATTACTTGTATAAAATTATATTTTTTCCTTCTTACATAACTAGGTAATTCTAAAAGGGACATAATTAGACCTGTTGGTATATAGTTTGGCACCATGGATCATGAATTTGTTTAGAAGGTCCCTTCATCCTAGTTAGCTCTAATAATTAACATAGAGGAGGAAGGGAGGTGACTCAAAATATAAAAAAGTGTTTGACCTGCAAGCATTTGGACCTGAGCTTGAATCCCAAGAATACAAGAAAAGAATTCACAATAGTGCACATAAGTAATACCAATGCTCCTGCGCCTGCAGGGAAATGGGAGGAGATGAGAGAACCCCCAGAAGCCTGCAGGTCAGCTAGCCTGGCACACAGCACAGAACAACAGGGAAGTTCTGTCTCAACACGGGAAGGAGGACCAACACCTGAAGTTGGCCTCTGCCCTCTGCACATCTACTTTGACATGCAAACATGTGCCTATGCGTGCGCACTCTCTCGCTCTCTCTCATACACACACACACACACACACACACACAGACACATACACACACATTAGAGTAAAGGAAACTAACCAGAAATCACTTCTTACTCATCTGAGTTCAGTGGGAAATCGGATGTGTAGCTACACTTCATTTGTGTGAGTCCCACCGAGGTCTCAGCACACAGTGCTCCTCACTACTGTCATTTTCCCCTAAGAACAAATGAAGACACTTGACTCCCTCTTTAGCTGTGCACTTTAGTGTCCATTTCTCTTTTTTAAAGAATTGTAGGTTTGTGTTCCAGAACCACTGGAGCAAATGAAACTGTTTAGTGCCGTAAGGTGCACTGTCTGCGACCAGGTGTCCTGTTCTGCTGCTTCCTCTCTCCTGATCGGGGTGCACATTTAGTCTCAGAATTGTAACTAGTTTTTAGAGACCTGAAGTTAATCTTAAAATGTCCCATCACAGGGTTCATAGTTTCACTGCTAGTAACCTTGTTACCACTCCTCCATTTTCACGGCAACAGTGGCCAAACGTATTCTGTTTGAAATATTGGAATGCCCAAACTGCATCTGCTCAGTGAGGTCAGAAAAAGTGTGACCAGAAGACACACAAATCAAGACTTGCAAAATTAGATGTGATAAAAGTGAAAAAGTAGGACAAAGCATTGCATTTTTGGTGTCACTAAAACACTTAGGGCTAAGCCGGGCATGGTAACGCCCACCTATAATCCCAACACTCAGAGAGGCAGAAGCAGGCGGATCTCTGAGTTCGAGGCTAGCCTGGTCTACAAAGTGAATCCAGGACAGCCAAGGCTATTATTACACAGAGAAACCCTGTCTTGAATGAATGAATGAATGAATACATACATACATACATACATAAAACCAAACTTAGGGCTGGAGACATGGTTCAATGGTTAAGAGTATATACTGGTCTTCCAGAGGACCCGAGTTTGGTTCCTAGCACCAATATCAGGTGGCCCACAACTACCTGTCTTCTTTATACAGCTTCAGAGTTTCTATGGTTTTTGTGGTTTGTGTTTTGTTTGTTTGTTTGTTAAGTGACAGGTGCTGTCTCACTGGCTTTTGTGTTTGAAATTATTTTGTTTTATAACCCAGCTGGCTTGGAGTTTGTCATCTTCCTGCCTCTCCCTCCCATGTGCTGGGCTTAAGGGCATGTTACACATGAAACTTAGGGTTTTCATGCATTCTGTAAGTACAAAAACAGCTTGTGTTTTTATAAATGTATCACTTCTATCAGGTGATAATTGTTGGTTTTGGTTTTCTTCCTGAAAACAATAGTGAAACTTCTGAATTGTCTTTAGTGCTATTAAAAAAATCAAAATAGTCTGCTGGAGTGGCATTTGCTCTTGATTTCTCAGGTTAAGGCAACAAGAACAGAAACAGTACGAGGACTACAAAGAGATTGCTAGTGGGAAACAGGGCAGCCCTTGGAGCTCCGCGCTGGAAGAAGGCCTGGATGACTACCTGACGCGGCTGATAGAAGAAAGGGACACTTTGATGAGAACGGGTGTATACAACCATGAAGACCGGATAATAAGCGAGCTCGACCGGCAGATCAGAGAGGTTTTGGCAAAAAACAGTGCCAGTAACTAATATCATTTGGGAAATCTTTCCAGGTACCCTAGATCTGGATTTTACTTTTTTTGTGAAATCCTCAAAAGCAAGGAAAATGGCTATTTTGGAATGCTCTTTTTAATTTTTTATAAGCTGAATTTTATGTTACTGTATATAGTATTTATTTGATTATACTTGTGCTACCTCTTATGCTGGTTTCATTTGTAATTGTATTTTATATGCTCATTTAAAATGACTTTTCAGTGTTCCTCAGTTTAAAATTTGGTGTATGACTTTAAAAACAGCCTTCACAATTTGTTCTAGGAGAACAGGCCACCGTCATTTCCAGCTATATGATTTTTCATGTTGAGTCAAAAGAGTATGTGTTGCACTTTAAACATAGTATGTCCTGTTCCCTTTGACTGTAAATATCTTCATGTTGAAGCCAATTATAAATATAGACTTTTATTAAAAAAGCATTTTATAATGACCAGTCTTTCTCCCTTAACTTGTGATATTTGCAGATGACAACTTGAAAATAAAGCATTCTCAGGCAGAGAAGCTGTATGGCACATTGGGGAACAAATTAGTCATTTGTTTAAATACAGTTTATGCAGATTAAGTTTAAGAACAATAGAATTCCAAATTTTATCATACTCCACGTTAAGACTATGTGGTAATAGCTTGCTCGGTCAGTCTCCAGATCACGACTGTATGATGCTTGCTATTGATGAAATGATGGATGGCCTTTATCTCTCAGTGGTGGCAACACTCAGCCAGTGCAGCCTCAGAGCAGACATTAGCGGAAAACACTAAGTGAAGCTGAACTATTTGTCACCCCCTCTACACTCAGTCTCTTCCAAGGCACCTGAAAGTCAGGGCTGAGTTTGCTCAGCACGCCCTGACACCTCCAGAGTTCCTTTACCCCGCCCTGCCTGGATCCACCTCCATCCTCATGGCGCAATTACCACCATCTCCACTTGACACTGAACAGGTTGACCAGCAAATCCCATGCAGGTGGGGTCTTAAAACATACAAAGTTTAAAATTCTGATTCCCAAATATAACAGATTTAAGTGTATACTTCAGCAAGTAAGTAAATTACCAGTAACTTCAACACATGCTCAGTAGGTTATATGGTAATGTTTATTACATATATTTCTTGTTTGTGAAATTAAAACCTCTATAGGCATCATATGCTTCCTTTCTTTAATTAACAAAGTCTTCTAAAGGTAACCCAGCAGTAAATAACAGAAAGGTTACTAGATTCAAGGGTGATGAGACAGATAATCATAGCAGAGATTAGAAATATGAATTATGGTCACATATTCCTGGTTTTTTCTTCTTCTTCTTTTTTTCTTAGTGACACATTATTGGAGCAAAAAGGTCCTGGCCCAACTCTGGTTCCTCCTCCTGCATCCTGTGAGGCCTGGAGCTTTTCAAACACTAGAGGGGGCCGTAGAGTAAATGGAAAAAACTCCAAAAATGCATGTGTGCTTTGCCTTCCAGAAAGCTGTCTTTGAGCTACTGTAATTTGACAAATAAAATCCTAACTATGTGCATCCTTGAGTTCTGTGGTCTCTTTTTGTTTATAAATGGAGTGTGTGAGATGCTGGCCTCTCCCTGTATTTCTGGTTTTGCCAGGTGCTCCCAGTGCACATTTTCAGTGTCTTCAAGTGAGGTAAAGCTGAAATATCAGCTTTTCACTCCATCAGCATCACCCGTCAAATTAGTGAGTGTGTGGGTGCAACTGCAGCAGCTAAGGACCTGTCTCTGTAGTCTGAGTTTTCACTTCTAAAGATGATACATGGTGAGGTGCATCGTGTCTGCAAAGTAAAGCCAGCACTGTGTATACACCAAGAATCCCTTTACAGGGCTATCCCATTGAAGCAGTTGGGTTGGGTGTGTGGGCGTGGCTTAAGGATGTACTGGAGCTCTGTACAGAGGCAGTGACACTCTGTGATTTTTCTCTACTTACTGCCCTGGTCAGACACTGAATAGGAGTTATGGCTTCTCCAGCATTTATTGTATGTCTGTTTTGTGTGTTGTGTATTTGTGTTATTGTCTATTGTGTGTATTGAGAGTGGACTGGCCTGGTCAGTAGAGCTTGTAGGAAGGACTCTGGTAGCCACATTCGGACTTTTAAGGTATGGTCTCACTACCATTGCATCTGGCTTGCCTCACTTGATTTTTTTTTAAACTTTAAAAATGTAATAAGCGTGTGTTTGCATGATATGTGTGTGGTACAATACACGGTGTGGGCTGTGAAGCGTGTGTGCGGCCAGAGGACAACTATAGAGTCAGTTACTCCCTATGCCTTTCCATGGGGTTGAACTCAGGTTGGCAGGCTTATACAGAAAGCACCTTTATCCAATGCCCCTAACATGGCTTGGTAAATTTCATATGCCACATAAAATTATTTTAAAGTATATAATACCAAGGCTTTGTATGTTTACAAGATTATGCCAGCATCATCACTATTTAAGGTACTTTTGTGACCCAAAAAGAAACATCTGTACAATGCAATTATTATTCGTTTTCCTCTGTGCTGACCCAGGTAACCACTAATCTGATTTCTGCCTCAGGATGTGCCTCATGTAGATATTTCACAAAAGGGAATCCAACACTTAATATCTAAAATTTAAAGCTATATGCAAACCTAAAGTGTAAACTTTATATAAGTAGTTCCTTTAGTATAGGTCACTATCAGATCTTGAACTGATGTAGAAGCATCCAGAAGGCTGGCATAAGACTAGGTGCAGCTATTCTTTTATCCATCATCTAAATATTGACCATAACTAGTACAAATAAGATAATATTCTTGATATCGGTGTTGAGCGCCACCCTGCTGCTGGAACCAGACTAGGGATAAGGCATGTGTGAGCCACCGCTGGGGACCAGCATGGCATGCTTCCTGTGCTTTCGTCTGTGGGTTATGTGAAGCATAGTCAGGCAGAAGCTTAAGTCCCGGGAGGGCAGAGACCAGGTCTGTCTTATTTTCTGCTAGATGCCAAAACTCATGTAGTTCTTGCCGTGTGTAGGGTCTCAGAGAGAGAGAGAGAGAGACCCAGTCAGTTACTCCTTATTGTCCATGGGTGATTGTTCCAGGAGCCAGGCTGATGCCAGAATCTGTTAAGACTCCAGTTCCTTGTATAAAGTGGTGTGTTCACATCCAGCTGTCACACAACTTCCCGTGTGCTCAGCTCACGTGTAAAAGATATATTCCCTGATACAGTTAAGCACCGTGTAATTAGTTGTTAGTCTACACCGTGAAATGAACAATGAAAGAAAACTCCACATGTGTGCAGCCCAGATGCAACGCTGCTCAGGGTATTTGATCTACAGTTGGATCCATGGGGGCAAGCCTCACGTACTGAAGGGGACTACATTTGCTAAGTCCATGTGAGGGTGAATAAAGATCCAATCGTGTGTGGTTTGCCTGTTAAAATGCAGGATCCCCAGGCCTGGCTGGTGGGCTTAGGACCGTGGCGTGACTGGCTGCCACTTTATTGAAGTTAAGGGATTCTATTTGTTAGTTTGGTTATAAAAAAAAAACCAAAGTTTTTTGTTTTTTAAAGTCATAGATACAGTGCATGCCTTTAATCCCAGTGCTCGGGAGCCATAGGATGACACGATAAAATGCTTGAAATGCTAAGCTTGTGTTGTATGTTTTACACCAGTTGAGAAATATGAGCTACAAGTTTTTCCTACCTTCATATATACCTCTCCCAGACTGAATGATCTGTGCCCAAGTGTCACCTGCAAAGCCAGCCCTTCATACATGTTTATAGAACCTCTGGACACAAAATCCTGTGCTGTAAAGATGAATTTGAAGGATTTTGAAACTGAGAAACTCCTATTGTACAGTATTAAAGACCTGTTGTCCTTAAGAAAAACAAAGTAAAACCTTTTGTTGTTGTTGTTTGTTTTTCTGTTTTGTTTTGGGTTTTTATTTGTTTGTTTGTTTGTTTGTTTTGTTTTTTGAGACAGGGTTTCTCTATGTAGGCTTGGCTGTCCTAGACTCCCTTTGTAGACCAGGCTGGCCTTGACCTCATAGCAATCTGCCTGCCTCTGCCTCCCAAGTGCTGGGATTAAAGATGTGTACCACCATGCCTGACCAGCCTAGTCTACAAAGTGAGTCCAGGACAGCCAAGGCTACATAGAGGAACCCTCTCTTTGAAAAAAAAAAAAAAAAAAAAAAAAGATCGAACGGAAAAAAAGAGAAAAGAAAAACAAAGTAACAATAAAGCAAAAAAGAAAGCACTGCTTTTTAAACTTAGTAGGCAGTCCAGACCTTAGACATGAATTTGGGTGAGAATTTTCCTGTTCATTACTAGGTGCCCGCGTTAGCTGTAGTATCTTTTAGTTGAGGGTAAAGACCTCTTGTTGCTTGGTGATCTTCTTAACTGACACAGTGATGTGGGTTGGGATGTTGAATAGGATCTGCAATTCCTTTTACTTAGGACTTGAAAACTTGACCCTATCTCTAATGTCTATCTCTGCAGCTAGAGTCTCAGAGCCTACAGTTTACAGCATATATGTTGCCAACCTCTCCTGAACAGTTGTGTCTTTTTTTTTTAAGATTTATTTATTATGTATACAGTACGTATAAATGCATAACAGAAGATGGTTGTGAACAAACATGCAGTTGCTGGGATTTGAACTCAGGGCCTTTGGAAGAACAGACAGTGCTCTTAACCTCTGAGCCATCTCTCCAGCCCCTGAACAGTTGTGTCTTAACTGATGGGCCATCTGCATCTCCAGGACTTGGAAGACAAAGATGGAACTCATCTATCTTGAGGGAAGTGGGAAAGAGATGTGCTTAAGAACCTGATTTTTACTGGAACCCAGGTAGCCAACTTAACCCTTTTAAACAGTGGTTCTCAACCTGTGGGTCATGATCCCCTCCTTGGGTTTGTATATCATATATCCTGCACATCAGATATTCACATTATAATCCATAACAGTAGTGAAATTACAGTTATGAAGTAGCAGTGAAGTAATTTTATGGTCAGGCATCCGCACAACACAAGGAACTGTATTGAAGGGCAGCGGCATTAGGAAGGTTGAGAACCACTGCTCTTACATAACCTTTGGCGTGGAAGTGGAATCCACCAGTGTCAGGAATGTAACAGTGGGAAGGCCACCCTAGACTTCACACCTCTTTCTGTTTGCTTCTCTAGGGGTTGTCTCGGTGTTTTCACTAGCAATGTTTGTACAGATGGAGGCCCTTCAGATACAATGGTGCTGAAGTGGGAGACTTAGAAGTGTAGCTTTCAAACTGAAAGGGCTGTGAGATCTCTTTAGGGAGATTAATGTGTAGATAAATAATTTACTGACTCTCATTCCTAAATGTACAATAGTCCCTAGAGGCTTTTAAAGATGTAGTCATTATATTCTCAAGATTGTAAGAATGTTGTTCAACCTGTCATTCATAATAGGGGCCTAAAATGAGACCCATTTGTCATTTCTTAGAAGTACTTCACCCACACATTCAAGTAACTTACATAAAAATTGGGCAGCACAGCTCTTTTCCTGAGTAACTCGTTAGCTAGTCAGAAGTAGACTTAAAAGTTGGCTAGAAAAAAAACAAAAAAACAAAAAACAAAACAAAACAATCGCTGCAAACCCTTGCTTTGCCCTGATTGTGCCAGCATTGTAGTGAGCATTGACACGGCAGAGACGGCTATGCCTGCTTGGCTGCTGCCGCCTGCTCTCCCATGACCCAGCCAGTTCTCATCCTAACAGACTGAGTAGGGTCCAAGGCATTTCCAAAGCAATCTAATGAGATTAAAAAAAAAAAAAAAAAGTTCTTTTACTAAAATCTACATCTATTTTCTTGAGAGAAATTCTGACCCTCTAATATGATGCTCAACCTGTGGGCTGTGACCCCTCTGGAGTCAAATGACCCTTTCACAGGGGCCACCTAAGACCATCCTGCATATCAGATATTTACATTATGATTCATAACAGTAGCAAAATTATAGTTATGCTGTAGCCACAAAAATAATGTTATGGGTGGGGTCAGCACAACATGAGGAACTGTATTAAAGGGTCACAGCGTTAGGAAGGTGAGAACCACTGCTCTAGCAAAATTATTCCTAGATTACTGGAGTTTAGGTTACACGAGATGCAGCTGGGTGCCGTGTGTCCTATCAACACCTTGAGGCATTAATATTCAACACAGAGCCGTCCTCTCCCATTTAGATTGGAAGAGATGGTTGAGTGGACTGCTTGCTCTAGCCACCTGATTGTTGCTTTGAGGAAGGACATTTCAATTCCTAATTTAGAGCCCTTGTTGGCAGATGAGATTAATGATCTTTTCTTGGCTTCTGGCAGAAGTTTGTTTAGGTAAGTTAACTGAAATTTATAAAATTTACACAAAGTACCAAATAAGAAATAGGTGTGAAAGATAGTTTTTAGACGTGTATAAGCCCATGGACGTTTTTTCTTTTTGATAATAAAAATTGCATTTGCGGCCACAGTCAGATCCCTATGCTAACTTAAAACACTTTTAAAATACAAAAGAAAACTGCACTTGCAAGCCAGCGTTTAGTCTACATTTCCTCTCTGCCATCAACCCTGGCTTCTTTCTCTGCTGCCTTGTAAATGTGTGCTTATGTAACGAGCAAAAACCTACTTCGGCGCAGGCTTAGAAGAACACTCAGTCAGTAACGCACCCACTTCATAAGCCACTTCATAAGCTTGGAGCCCCGGGACCCACATACAGGCCTGGCATGGCAGCACACATATGTAACCCTGGTGCCAGGGCACAGAGACAGGCAGATCCCCGGTGCCCATTGGCAGGCCTCGCCAAGTAGATGAGCTCCAGAGCTTGTCACAAAGAGTAAATGTGACATAGGACGTGGGGACATTTGTTTTTATATCCCAGCACTTGAATGGCAAAGGATCTCTGTGAGTTCCAAGCCAGTCAGAGCTACGTAGTGAGACCCCATCTTTAAACAAACAAACAAAGGGGGGGGGCCGAGTATGATGGCTCAGCTGGTCATGTCACTTGCTGAGCAAGCATAGCAATCTGAATTCTACCCCTAGGACCCAGGTAAAGATAGGATGAGAGAACTGACCTTTCCAAGGGTGTCTTGCCACAAGTGCTCCCTTCAACATCACACACACACACACACACACACACACACACACACATCACATCACATTTTATTATATTGAAAAAATAAAATTGAAGTTGGAAAAAAAAGAAGAGTGCAGCTAGGCTTAGTGGAGGATGAGGCAGGAGGATCACAAGTTTGAGGGCAGCCTGGGTACCTTAGTAAACCCCTGCCTCAAAGAAAAAGTTGAATGAGGTCTGCAGTGTAGCTCCACGTTAGAGCGTGGCTAGTGTATGTTAGCCTTAGATTCAATCCCCAGCACCAAAATCAATCCAAGTGAAAAATGAATAAAACAGCACGTCCACATCTCCCTGCTCACACTGCACACGTCCTAGTGTTGGCTGCAGTGCCGTGCTGGAGGGTAGAGAGAAGTGTCTGATTGCACCGTTATCCCTGGAAGTTTCAATTATGTGACTTATCATACGGAAAGGGGCCTGTGTGAAATTAGTATGAGTATTTGGATCTTGAATTTAACAGGGGATTATCAAAGCTGTTTGAACCAGAGAAGCGATTTATGCCATACAAGATGGGCTTGCTAGTCATGGGAAAGCTCAGAAGGTGAAGCCCTTGGGATTGAGATTCGTGGCCTGGTGACAAAAACTTAGCATTTTCTCTAGCACCTCATGAGGCCATGGCCACAGGGCACCGTGTATGAACAGAGTTGTCCCGTGAGGTACTGGAGGCTTCACAGCAATCCAAAGAGATGACGACAAGTGACACTGTTGTTCAGGTGAATAAAAGCTTGAATAAAAGATGAAAAAAAAATCCAACATGCATTCTTTATAAAAAAAATTTCCCAGCAAAATAAGGATGGAAGAGAAATTCTTCCTAGCTTAGGCTGCTTATGTGAAAACCTACAGCTAACATAACGGCATTGGTCTCCAGAGCTTTCCTCAGGGATCAGGAGCAAACACAAGTGTCTTCTCTGCTTCTATTCAATATTTTATTGAAACTTATAACCACTGAAATAAGACACAAAGGGAAATTAAATAATGTTTCGATTGTAAAGGTAAAAATATTTTTATCCAGAAGATATGTTCAAGTGTCTAAATCAAATATCCAATTCAGTCTACAAAGTTGCCAGAACCAGTAAAGAAATTTGGCAAAGTTGCAAAATACAAGATCGATATGAGAAACATAAGAATTGGTCCCACCTCCTACATTGTCATCAATAACCTCAGCATAAAAATATGCAGGACTTTAAATGGAATGAAAAGGTGAAATACACATGTAAAATGCTCCTGGGGAAAAGGAAAGAAGTGCTTAGTAACAGACCTTCACTCCCACATGTGTCTGTCAAGTGTTTGGGTGGCAGTAAAGGCCTGTGCCATCACACCCAGTTCCAATGACATTCTTTAAAGAAATAGAAAAAAATTATAAAATCTATATGGAACCATAAAAGACCACCAATGAGTAAAATGAACAAAGCTTGAAGGCATTAAAACTTGATCTCAAACTATACCACAAAGCTATAGTAAACAAAACAGCGTGGTACTGCCATAAAAACCAGCATATAGACCAATGGAATAGAGAATCCACAAATAAATATATAAACAAGTACCATGTTGCTTCATCTTGAGTGCCAAGTTGATGAGACTTAGAATCACCATGGAAACAGATCCCTGGGTGTCTGTAAGGGGGTTTCCAGACTGAAAGACTCAACAACATTGTCAGAGCATCATATGAATGGCTGGAATCCCAAACTGAATAAAAGAGAATGCAAGCTGACAGCAGTCCTCGGTCTCTGCCTCCTGCTGCAGATGCATCCCTGCTGCCACACTTTCCCCATGATGCAATGCAGCCTTGTCTTAGTTAACTTTAGTACTGGGACAAGACACTATGAGCAAAGCAACTTATAAGAGAAAGGACTTAATTTAAGGTCTCCCAGTTCTAGAGGGTCATAGTCCATGGTCATCATGGTGGGGAGCATGGCAGCAGGTGGGCAGGCATGGCCCTGGAGCTAGAACCAAGACAGAAGGTGAGAGCTAACTGGGAATGGCATGGGCTTTTGAGACCCCAAAACCTACCCTCAGTGATACACCTCCTCCTACAAGACCACACTTCCTAATCCTTTCAAAATAGTTCCACCAACTAGGGACTGTCAGGTCCCAAAAAGGGCTGGGACAGTCTTACTCAGTGGCTCTTCCCAGAACTTCTCACCCTACCCCCTACCCCCTACCCTAAACCTCTCCACCCTAGGGGCTGGGCTGACCTTCCCTTTCCCCAGCCTCTGGTCCCTATATACGTCAGCCATTTTGGCTATGCGCTCTCTTGGCCTCTTGGTCCATCGCTCCTTTCTTGATCTGCTTGTCCTCTCTCCTCTTCACTGTCCTCCTCTCTTGCTCTGTCCACCACCCCCCCCCCCATCCTCTATAGCCCAGTTCTAGTCCGCATCCTTCCAGATGTCTCTGGCTGTACTTGCCTTCATAGCTACAGTAAAACCTTCTCCTCAACCATTCCTCGTTGGCCACGTCCTCATTTTCACACAGCGCATTCAAACATGAGGTTATTACGGGGCTCATTCTCACGCGAACCACCACAGCCCCCAAGTTGGGAGCCAAAATAAAAGCCTTCCTAGGCTGTTTTTGTCAGATACTTAGTCAAAGCCATGAGACAGGTCAGTGATACAAGCAGCGGAATATGCATTGGATAAAAACAGTCCCTGCGACAAATGGTGCTGGGAAAACAGGGCATCTGCTGCAGGAAACTAAAATTGGATTGTTATCACAGTGCATGCGAAAGCCAACCCCAAAGACCTAAACTTGAGGCAGGGAAAGACTTTCTGAACAAGACTCCGAAAGCATAAGCAGCAAATGTGAAAACCAGCGAATGAGTGACCACACCCAGCTGAGACACTTCTGCACAGCAAATACAGTCTATAGAAAGTATTTGATGTTACTTTGATTCCTTTTGCAAGGAAACTGAAGCGGTTTGTAAAACTACACTGAATTTAGAAGGAAACTAAAATTTTGAAGGAAGTCAAGAGGAAATACACCAGGCCAACACTAAACGCAGGGGGAGCACTCATGAGCAGAATTAATGTCCTACCTGATACTGTGACGGAAATCCAGCTTGAAGTTGCTGAGATGTCACATAAAGCTACTGAGTAGTGACATGGTACATGGTTGGCCTAGCATGTGTGAGGCCCTGCTGTCCATCCACAGCCAACCCAAAAGACAAAACAAATCAAGTACCTATGTCAAGGATAAAGACTCGCTGAAGCAGCCTAAGATTACTGAGGTAGCGATAACTGCTGTAACTGGAAAGCGACATATTCTATACCCAGAAAGCAAAGCTTCAAAATATATCAAGTTCAGAAAACTTGAGTGAGTACATATTAGGCCAGGGAAAGTATTAAATACTCAAAACAGAAAAAAAAAAAAAAAACACATGCTGACAAACAACTTAAGAATTTTAGGAGGCCAAAGTGCTTTGGCATAGAAATTATCTAAATGAGGCAGGTGAGCCTGCTTAGCTGCTAAAGGCACCTGCTACCAAGCATGACAGCCTGAGTTCAATCCAAGAAATCCACAGAGTAGAAGAGAACTTCCAAGCTGTCTTCTCGTGTCTACATGCATGTCATGGCCCATAGGTATGAACATGAGGACATACATGCAGAAAGAAATAAGCTAATTAATGTTATACCAACTTTTAAAAATAAAATTACCTAAAGGAAGCCAGGTGGTGGTGACACACGCCTTTAATCCCAGCACTCTGGGAGGCAGAGGCAAGCAGATTTCTGTGAATTTGAGGCCAGCCTGGTGTACAAGACTGAGTTCCAGGACAGCCAGGCTACTCAGAAAAATCCTGTCTCAGGAAAAACAAACAAACAAACATAAAAAAACATCTAAAGGTTCTTATTACATGCATCATATGCAAAAAAGAAAAAAAAAGTCAAAACAAGTTATACGATATCCACAAAATAAAATACTTTTCAAACAGTGTGTGTTAGACTTTGTTTCAGTGCCATTGGCAAGATAGTGACCAAGGAAGTTTAAGACCCCTTGAATTCTAATGAAAACATCAAGTAAACAGATGCCTGAAATGGTTTTGTGGTTGCTCTAGCAACCAGTCAAAAGTCTGCAGCAACCAAGTGAACACAAAATCAGAAAAACTGCAGCCCAAAATGTTCAGCAATGTTGTGATAATGTGCCTGTGTGTGCTTCGGCCCTCTCCTAGCACAGAGTGGCACAGGTAGGAAAGAACAATTCAATTTTTTTTTTTTTTGCCTCAGAGTGGAAAGGAAAGAAGAGAGTGAGCTTTTCTGGGAAACCCAGAGGGGCTGAGGGCTGTCACAGCAGCAGACTCAGATCTGGCTCCACTGTAGTGGCAGCTGATATCAGGATGGAGGCTGGGAAGTACCAAGCATGCATTTCTGCAGGAGACCAGATCAGCAGGTGACTGGGAGACGGGCATGAGAATACAAGAGAGCATCTGGCTCTCAGAAAGAGGCAGGAAAGGACACTGTAAAATGTTGACTCAATTGAAATAGCCATCCTTATGAGGTAACTAGGAAGAGGGATGGCATTCACATGCCAGGGAAGAAAATATATTAATAATAATAATAATAATAATGACGACGACGATGATAATAATAATTTAGAAAGGGACAAAGTTTTTTTAAGCCGCTGAAGGACCCTTATAAGTCTTCAACCTCTATGATGGTGCCACATTGCAAAAATTAAAAGAAATATCTCTTCCTTCAAATGCCAAATTTTTAACAGAAGTTCATAAATTATGAAAATAAACAGCTATGTATGGCCCACTTAAAAGAAAAAATAAATAAAACAAAAGTTCCAATTCTACAGAAATACAAGGCTTAAGACTTACTACACAAAAATGTTAACAGCAATCTTAAATATGCTTAAAGAGCTAAAGAGTGTGAGCAAAAACCTAAAGGAATTAAAGAACAAAATGACAATATCAATAGAGGGGTGAAAATACTTAAAAGACCTGGACAGAAATTCTGGAGCAGAAAGTATATTGAAGGATTCATTAGCAGTTTGTCAGTAGATTCGAACAGGATTCAAGAAAGAATCCAGAGACTTGAAAAGAAGTCAGATGCAATTGTCAAGCCTAAGAAAAGAGAAGAAATGTCCTCTTACAGAATACCACTAGGCAGACCAATATAATATAACTATGAAAGTCCAGAAGAAGGAAAAAAACGGGCAGAAACATAGAGCTTATTTGAACAATGATTTAAATACTTTCAACATGGACATACAAATTCAAGACGCTAAATGACCTTTGCAATAATTTTGATTGTCAACTTAGTGGTCATCACCAATGAAAATCTCCTGGGCATGTCTGTGTGGGACTTGTAGTTTGGGTTCACTGGGGCAGGAAGACACACACTAAATATGTATGGGCTGCCTGGGTCCATAGGCTTGGGTCTAGTGCTGACTACGAAAGAGAAAGTGGGTCAACAACTGCACCTGTCATTCTCTGCTTCCTGAGTGCGATACCATGTGACCTGCCGCCTTGAGCTCCTGCTGCTGTGCCTTCCCGGATACCACAGCCTGTGCCCTCCTCAAACTGTGGACGGGAGTAAACCCTTTCATCCTCCAGTTGCTTTTCTCTGGCATTTTGTCACAGCAAGGAGAGAAGTAATATAAATGCTAAGAAGTATAAACTCATTCTAATCAGACTTTTGAAAGTCAAAGACAATGTACACCATGGTTTTAATAAGACTTCCCATATTTGTAATTGTCTTACATGTAAATAGATTAAGTTCCCTCATCAAAAGACATCAGTTGTTTTACATGTAAATCGATTAAATTCCTTCATCGGAAGACATAGATGAGTTGTGGGTACTGATAGTGTAGCTCATTGGTAAATGGCTTAGTCCTACTAGGTCCTGGGATTCATCTCCAGTAAAACACACACACACACACACACACACACACACACACACACACACACACACTGAAACAAAGCCAAAAGCATGGACATTGGCTGAAGAATGCAGAGCCATGATGACATTTGACAGAATTAAAGGGAGAAGTGAGCGTTGGGAATAATGACAGCAGATGTTTGTTCCCCCACTTCAGACACTGAATGGAAGATCCAGATGGAGATCAGGAAGAACATAACGGATCCGAAAGGCACTGTACACAACCAGACCTAATAGATAAATCAAAACTCTTCCATTCAGGCCTGGAAAGATGGCTCAACAAGTAAAAATGCCTGTTACAAGCCTGACTACCTGGCCTTGATCCTGGCACCTACATGTTTTCCACTACTGCATTGTTGTACACACACACACACACACACACACACACACACACACTGGGTTTCTTTAACTCCTTTTAATCCAACAAAAGCAGATGACAGCTTCTTCAAGGACGCATGGAGTGTTGCGTAGGCTAGAGTACAAACTAGACAAGATAAATGATTTTGATATTTACGTTTTAGTCTCCCCAATGCACATATGCATGCGTGTGCACCTGTGTGAGTACAATGCCCTCAGGGGCCAGGAGAGCATGTCACAGCCCCTGGAGCTGGAGCTACTTACTAGTCACTGTGAGCTAGCTGCCCAGCATGGTCCTGGGAACTGAACCCTGGAGAACATTGTCTTAACTACTGAGCAATTAATTTTTTTCTAAATAAACTTAAAAGATTGAAATAATAAAATGTGTCTTCTCCTGTTAGCTCTCTTTTATAATTAAGTTTTTTGTTTTTTCTGGTTTGTTTTATGCTTTATGAGTATGAAAGCGGCATCCATGGGCTCATATGTTGGAATGCTTGGTCCCTAGTTGGTGGGACTGTTAGGGAGAGATTAGGAGGCATGTCTCTGGGGGGTGGGGTGAGGGAATGACCACTTTGAGATTTCAAAAGCCCACACCATTCCCTGTCTGTCTGTCTGTCTGTCTGTCTGTCTCCCTTCCTCTCCCTCCCCCTCCCCTCTCTCTATCTCTCTCTGTCTCTCTGCTTAATGGTTGTAGATCAGATGTAAGCTCTCAGCTACTGCTCCAGCACCCTGCCTGCCTGTCTGCCTGTCTGCCTGCCTGCTGCCTGTCTGCCTGCCTGCCTGCTGCCTGTCTGCCTGTCGGCCTGCCTGCTGCCTGTCTGCCTATCTGCCTGCCTGCTGCCTGTCTGTCTGCCTGTCTGCTGCCTGTCTGCCTGTCGGCCTGCCTGCCTGTCTGCCTGTCTGCCTGCCTGCTGCCTGCCTGCTGCCTGCCTGCCTGTCTGCCTGTCTGCCTGCCTGCTGCCTGTCTGCCTATCTGCCTGCCTGCTGCCTGTCTGCCTGCCTGTCTGCCTATCTGCCTGCCTGCTGCCTGTCTGCCTGCCTGCCTGCTGCCTGTCTGCCTGTCTGCCTGCCTGCTGCCTGTCTGCCTGTCTGCCTGTTGGCCTGCCTGCCTGCTGCCATGCTCGCCTCTATGATGGACATGGACTCTACTATCCTCTGGAAGCATGAACCCCAAGTTAAATGCTTTCATGGTTGTTCAACTGTTATGAGTTGCCTTGTTGTTTTTGTCATAGCAACTGAAAAGCAGCTAAAACAGTATATATGGGTGCTTTGCCTGCATGTGTGTCTGTGTACATGTGTGCCTGGTGCACACAGAGGCCAGAATAGGGTGTTGGATCCCCTGGAACTGGAGTTACAGATGGCTGTTAGCCACACGTTGGTGCTGGAAATTGAATCCAGGTCCCCTGGAAGACCAGTCAGTGCTTTCAGTCAAGAGACATCTCTCCAGCTCAAAAGTATCTTTTTCAATAACAGAACAAAATGAAAAAATAGAAAATGCATACCATGTGAAAAATTGGTTGAAGAGTCACAAAAGGTAGTAAAAGCTATTTTGAGGCAAAGTAAATAGCATGCCCAGACTCTCAGCATACAGTGATAGAAGAGCTACGAGCAAGATTTATAGCAACAGCACTTACACTGAGAAAGGAATAAACACCTCGGGGCTAGGGAAATAGCTCTGGGTGGAGCTCCTGCCAAGCATGTGTGAGGCCCTAGGTCCAGTCTCAGCACAAAATAAAAAAATGAAGATCTCAACCTGACAAACCCAAACCTACACAGAGTCAGAGAAAGAGGCCACCAGCTCAAATCCAGCAGGAGGGAGGAAGCGGTTAAAAAGCAGAGCATTGGCTTTTCAGGTTTGCTGAGTTTTCTGTTTTACTTTGACGAAATCCCTAAACAGCTTAAGGTGAGTGGTTATTTGGGCTCTCAGATTCAGGATTTCAACCCACGGTTCTTGGCTCCGTTGGGTCCGTGATGGGGTGAAGATACAACAATGCTGAGTGTGTGTACTCAAAAGGTTCTTTACCTTATGGGGCCAAAGAACAGAGAGGAGCGGTTACAAGAGGTGGCCAGGGAAAGATGTAGCCTCCAAGGGTGTGCCAGTCAGCGATCTGCTTCCCCAACATAGGCTCCACCATGTACAGTTCCACAGATGCCCACAATTTATTCAAATTGTGAATCCCACAAACCTAGAAGCCCTTCATTAAGTCAGAGGCCTCAGGATGTGACCATTTCTGGGAACAACCTCACAGAAAGACCTAAGGTGTGCTTTACTAATCTAGATGCTTGTAAATCCACCACAGGGCATGGAATCAAGACTAGGGAAATATCCAGGTATGGTGATGCACACCTTTAATCTCAGCACTTGGAAAGGAGAGGCAGGTGGATTCCTGTGAGTCCAAGGCTAGCCTGGTCTACATAGAGAATTCCATGCCCCCAGGCTTACTAGTTGGGCTAGCAAAAGACAAATGTTTTATAGACACAAAGAGAATTATAAAAAAAAAAAAATACAATACACAAGTGTATGCCAAAAAGTTGGTTAACTTAGATGAAAAGGACCGAGTTCTAGAAACACACAACATACACAACTAAGTCATAAATACACAATCTGGGCAAAGCAGCTAACAATGAGGTTAGGTCAGTAACGGAGAAAAACCTGACATGGAAGCTCCAGAAAGAGAGCTTCACTTGTGAGTTACACCAGATATTTTTCAAAGTGACACTAGTCTCCTCAGACTCACTAAAATAATGGAAGACAGGGGAAACTTCCAAAGTCACCTTACATAGCATTAACCAACTCCAAGGACAAACAAAAGGCCACCGTAAGAAAACCACAAATTTGGGGCTGGCAAATGTCTCTGACATTCAGGGCATTGGCTGCTCTCACAGGGGGACAAAGGTTCAGTTCCCAGCACCCACACGAGGCAGCTCATAACCACTGTAACTCCAGTTCCAGGGGGGCTTTGATATCCTGTTCTGACCTCTGCACGCACCTGCATGAAGGTGGTGCCATGCATAGACTCAGGCTCACACACTCATAGAATAAAATAAATATATAAGTTGTTCCTATATGGGAAAGGAGGGAGGGGAGGAGGAAGGGAGGGAGGGAGGGGCAGACTGAAGAGATGGCTCAGTAGTTAAGAGCACTTGTTCTCACTGAGGACCTGAGTTCAGGTCTTGGTACCCATGTGGTAGTTACAGTTCTAAAGCATCCAATACCATCCTCTGACCTGTTAGGGTATCAGTCCTGTATGTGGTGAGCATACATACATATAGGCAAAATGTTCATACACACAGAATGAAATAAATTATAAATCTAAGTAAAATGAAATAATAAGAGGAAAACTGCCCCAACATTTTAAAAAAAGGCAATGTCTGAAAGCCTGAAACCCCTTTTAAGATCAGGAAGACAAGCATTTCTGCCATCCTCATTCTTGTCAGCACAGCATGGGAGCCTCAGAACAATCAGCCAAGAAAAACGCATTTAAACTCCCTGTGTTTGCATATGACATGGTCTTCTGTGTAAAAATGTGAATATGTACATATATAGATCCTGTTAGAATAAACAAGTTCAACAGAGTTTTATAGTCTCCAATTAACAGGCAGAACCCCCCATCCTATCAGTAGCTATGACAAGGATCTTGGGAGTGTAGCACATCAGGTCCCAGACAGAAATGGCTAAAATGTTTACTGGGCAGGGAAGAGCTGATGGTGGAGTTAGAAGCCCTCACTTAAGCCTCAGTTCTGTGGTTTAACCACTTAGCACCTGTGCTTTCCCCCTTCTCTGGGTGGTCATGACTCAGACTGGGCCTTTTTCCAACAGTTATGCCATAAACACTGCCTATTAGGAACAGTTGCCGTAGAAAACATAAGCCATCACCAAATACTCAAAAATCATCATTACTAGTCAGCTATAATCTAATCTAGTGGATGTCCCTGAAGAAGTTGGCGACAGCATGATAGATCCAATTAGGGCGTTTCCTCCTCATCTTATTTTTACTTTTGCATTGACTGACTTTTGTTGAGGAAAAAGTTGAGAAATCCTCTCTTCACAAAGTCTCTTTCTACTTTCCAAGCCTTTATTTCTCATTATTAGAGGAGAAATAAGAAGAGCACACTTTGCCCGCTGGCCAGGGAAGCAGGTCTTCACCTCTCCCTTCCTCTCCTAAAAATCCAATCCCAGCTATGTCGCAGAGCACTCGCTGTGGCCTCCCCTCCCTCCTCTCTGGCCCCACCTCCACACACATCTCCCTCAGCCTTCCTCCCAAGCCGTCTGTCATCCCAGCCCCCAGCTCCAGCAGGCATCCATGCCCCTGGGAACTGGCCAGCCAAGCCTGACAGAGAAGCCATCGGGCCAGCAAAGCAGGTAGACAAGTCAAACTTTGATCCTCACTCTCCATCTTCTCCTTCATGCCCAGGCCCCCATCTCATCCCCAGCTTTGTAGCAGACGACCTGCTGAGGCCTCTCCTCACTCTCTGTCCCCATCCCCAGGAGACTAAGCAGATCCTGGTAGAAAACCCTTCATTCCTCCCTCATGTGGACTCTCCCCACAACTCCACCTCCACCAGCCCATCCCCATTCTTTTTCTTTGTTTTCTCTTGGCTTTTTGAGACAGGGTCTCTCTGTGTAGCCTTGGCTGTCCTAGGCTCACTTTGTAGACCAGGCTGGTCTCGAACTCACAGCGATCCACGTGCCTCTGCCTCCCGAGTGCTGGGATTAAAGTGTGCGCCACCACACCAGGACCCATCCCCATTCTTACGTATCAGCTCCCAAGACCTAAAAGCACATTTTATCTGGAACTCCCAGTGGCCACATCAAGCAGAAACCCAGGTAAATTCTCTACTAGTCAATACACAGCGGGCACACCCTTTTAAGGCCCAGAAAGGACAACAGAAATCAAGGAAGAAAACCCCCAGGCCACAAAGACAGACCAGGTGTCAGCACTTAGAATTACAATCTTCCCAAATCCAGATGCCTAGACACCAGCACAAAAGCCCAATCAGTCTCAGCCAGGACAGTGTGTCTCCACTAGAGCCCAACAGCCTGACTACAGCAGGCCAGCATAGCTGAAGCCTAAGTAAAAGACCATAAGACAGCCTTACGAATATGTCAGCAGTCTTCAAAGAGGAAACAAAGAAATCCCTTTAAAAAAAAAATCTACAAAAACACAAGCAAACAGTGGAAGGAAATGAAGAAAACAATTCAAGACGTGAACCTGGAAATAGAATCAATAAAGAAATCCCAAACTGAGGGAGATCTGGAAAGGAAGAATTTAGAAACTTGAACATGAACCTCAGAGGCAAGCCTCACCAACATAATACAAGCGATAGAAGCAAGAATCTCAGGCAGGAAGAAATGGATACATCAGTCATAGGAAATGTTAAGTCTAAAAAAATTCTGGCACAAAATATCCAGGAAATCTGGGACACTATGAAAAGACTGAATTTAAGAATAATAGGCATAGAGAAAGGAAAGAGAAAAAAAAAAAAAAGCCAGGCCAAAGGCACAGAAACATTTTCAACAAAATTAAAGAAGAAAAATTACCCTAACCTAAAGAAGGTTAGGTTAGATACCTATTAAGGTAAAAGAAGCAGACAAAACACCAAATAGCCTAGACCAGCAAAGAAAGTCCTCACCGTACACAACATCAACACACTAAATGTACAGGCCAAAGAAAGAATATTACAAGCTAAAAGGGAAAGAGCCTTAGTGAGATACAAAGGTAGGCCTATTAGAGTAACACCTGACTTTTCCATGGAGACTAAAAGACAGAGAGGTCTGCACACATGTGCTCCAGACACTGAGACCCCAGATGCAAGATCAGAACACTATACTACTATTTAAATCACCATAGATGGAGAAAATAAAAATATTCCATGATAAAGTCAAATTTAAACAGTATCCATCTACAAATCCAGTCCCACAGAAGGTGCTAGAAAGAAAATTCCAACCCAAGGAGGTTAAATATGCCTGTGAACACAAGGAACAAGTTATCTCATACCTGCAAATTGGAAGAAGGGAAACACACACACACACACACACACACACACACACACACACACCACCACCACCACCACCACCAACAACAACAACAACAACAACAAACAGGAAATCAACAATCATTGGTCATTCATATCTTTTACTATCAATGGTCTCAATTCCCCAATAAAAAGATACAGACTAAAAGAATGAATAGGAAAACAGGATCCATCCTTCTGCTGCATCCAAGAAACACACCTTAACATCTCAGGGCAAATGGCCCAAAGAAACAGATGTATCCAGTTTAATATCTGAAAAAATAGACTTCAAACCAATACTAACCAGAAGAGATAGGTAAGGACACTGCAAACTCGAAGGAAAGGTCCACCAAGAGGACATTGTAATTCTTAGCATTTGTACATCAAACACAAGGGCACCCATTAAAAGAAGCACTACAGCAGATGGGCCTGAATTCAGATCACGAGCTTTCATGCAAAATAAAAAAATACACATAATCATACACATCTATACTCCTATGAGACGGGTAGCATTCTGATCTCTCCTCTTTCAAACAGTTGTTTTCTTTCTTTAGTTTACAACTGCCTGGCAGATGAGGCATAGTTCCCTGTGCCCACATAGGCAATGGCCACAGAAAGCCTCTATCTCTATTGCCTATGGTTCTATTGAGCCCTCAGATCATTATTATGAAAGGAAATATGAAAGGAAAGGGAGACCTGTGAGTTAACCAACTATTCCAGAAGAAGTAAGGTTAGCTCACCAAATGTCACCTCATAGACAAAAATAAATCCCACCAAGGAAAGAGTTTTAAAAGCTGAAAGATAGCACCTTAGGGTGCTAAGCATCTTCTAGAGCATGGCAAGATGGCTCAACAGGTAAAATGCCAGCTGTATAAGGTTGGTGACCTGAGTTCCTTGGACCCCCTCCCCACACACAATCTGCCCTCTGATCTCCATACACAAGCTGTGAACCACACATGCCCATGCTCATCTCACACACACACACACACACACACACACACACACACAAACAAGCCAGCAAATAAAAACATGAAGGCAAAGAAATGTTCCTTTAAGGATAGATTTCATTTCATTAAGTCAAACATCAGTATACGTAAAATTAAAATGATGACCACAAATTAAGAAACTATTTGCAGCTTATGTGACAGACTTATGTCTTTATTTTATAAGGGATAATAAGCTTTGTGTGCTAGGGCGCACAAACAATTTTATAATAGGAAAAAATCAGGCGATTCAGTTGCAAAGTGGGATGTAGTTTACAGGACGGCCCCAGAGGGAACAGTAGACATTTGTTACAAATGAGGTGAAAGAAGACGACTTGGTAACTATGTGTACTTGCCAACGACATAATTTTTAAAAACCTAAATACTTGGAAAATGTTCAAGTCCATCTAAACCATAATTGCACAGGATGTCATGGCACAGGATGTTTGCTATCATATAATTTTAAGTAAGTGTATTCTTTCACAAAGGGCTCAACTATAATTACCTCTCAGAGACATGATTATTGGTAACTTAATTTTTCTGTTGCTTTTTTGTTTTTAAAAAATCTGGCAATGAACGTATAGATTTTAGTTGAAACATTAATACTTCACCTTAAATGGCAGCATAAGCAGATTAAAAGCATAGCGTGTAGCTGAAACATTCCAGCATACTCAGAAAGTTTGCATGCTTAAAAGGATGCTCTAATCAAGAAATTGTGCAGTCTGTTAAAAATCCATCAACTTACCTGTTTACCCAAATAGCACTTTTTCAGTGAGGTTTTTTTCCATGACTCTATTTAAAGTCACAGCTCCCTTCTGGCTTAGAAGTACTCAGTCAATCAGCCTCAACCTGCACTGTTCCCACGCCCCCAACATGGCCTATTATATTACACAATTTCATTTTTATTATGATGACTGCTTTTCTGTTTCCCATAGAATGTTGCCAGGAATCTAATGAGGAGTCACCGACTGACTGGATGGCCATGGGTAGATACAACAAAATTCTTAGAAAGAAATACACTCAGTTACAAAAATGTGGCTTTCTTTTTAGATTGTGTCATTATGGGTGGTGGTTATTTTCTTTAGATTTACTTAGATTGTACATCTTTTCTGCACCACAGAAAGCTTAAGTATACATACAGACATGCCTGGGTGCTTAAAAAGGACTTAACCAGTTCTTCATGTGGCTCTTTAGCCTCAAAGTCATTCTAGATACCTCTTTTTCAAACACTCGGTGAGGAAATGCTGGTACACTCCTCCCCATCAACATGTGTTGGGATTTAGTATCCCTGAGAGTAAAATTCTTTTTCTGAGCTTATGCCTTTGCCCTTTGCAAGTTAGGTGGTGCCCATGGGGAAGGGGGTCTAAGTCTTTCAAGGCAGAGGAAGGTAGGTGTTTCCCACCACGGAGTGGTGAAGAAGTAAAGAAAGAAAAGAGGGAGAGAGAAGGGGAGAGACACAGTCAACACTAGGCTTTTTTTCTGCACTGGCAGCCTGAGGTGAGGGCTGAAGTGTGTTTCACAGAGGTCCAGTCCTCTAGGGGCGTTTAATTCCACTGAGAGCCTGGAGCCTGGGGCACAGTGTTTACTCTTTGTCTCCTGGAACCTAAACCAGCATTTATTCTGCAGGCATCTGCTCATTGGTAGCTTCCTTTAGTGGCTCCCTGCTGGGGGTGAAAGTTGATGAGTTTGTGTATTAACACTGTTTCCATTGTTAAAAAAAAAAGGGGGGGGGGAGGGGAGACTACTTTCCATTATCCTGCAATGGGGTATCCTCCACAGACGTTATCTGTAGCTTTATTTCACTGGAAGCTCTCTCTTGTAGCTTGCCTTTCCCTAACATAACAATAATACATGCTCAGGGGGCTCTAAACAACAGTTCTCAATCTCTGGGGGGGGTCACATATCAAATACCCTGCATATCAAATATTTACATTACAACTCATAACAGTAGCAAAATTACAATTGTGAAGTAGCAATGAAATAATTTTATGGTATGGGGGGGGGGGTGTCACCACAACATGAGGAGTTGTATTAAAGGGTCACAGCACTAGGAAGGTTGAGAATCCACTGTTCTAGAGCAATGTTCAAACTGGTCTAGGGTCTGGGAGATGAAACAGCAGGCAAGAGTGCTTTCTGCCCAACCTGGAGTCCTGAGTTCAATCCCCGGGACCCACAGAGTGGAAAGAAATAACTGACTCTGTAAGTTTTCTTTGATCTGTGCATGCATGTGTGTGCGCGCACACACACACACACACACACACACACACACACACACACACAGAGAGAGAGAGAGAGAGAGAGAGAGAGAGAGAGAGAGAGAGTAAATAAATGCAATAAAAATGTTTAAGAAAAAGACCGGCCTGTGTAAGAGGCATAAACAAATTTGAAATAGAACAAGTCACAGTGGCACCAGAGCCAAGTGTACAAGTGTAAATGGCAGAACTTTCTGCTGTAACAGGTCTTTGGTCTGATAACCAAGATGCGGGGAGGGGGGATGCAGGGGGGGGGCAGTGGGGGAGTGAGGGGGTGGGGTGGGTGGGTGAGGGGGGCTGGAGGGCACCTTCTTTCAGGCTTCCCCAATTCCTGCTTTCTCCCTCTAAGACACGGCAGAGGCTAAACCGGTCATTTCTCTCACAGAATGTTTTTGATAAGCAAACTTTGATGGTTTTATTATTTTTTTTTTCAGAAGACCTCACATTCCTTTGCCTTTTCCTCACGGCCTTTATTTTCTAGCCGTTATTATTTCTCACAGAAACGTTTTCCCGCTCTCTGCACCATCCTGAAGCTGTGGGGCCCTGTCGAACACCAGGGCTTCGGCTGATGTTTGAACTCTGTCAGCTCTCAGGGTAATTTGGCCTTGGCTCGGATTCTGAACTGTATTTCCATTTTTACATCCAGATAAAACATACTTCCTCAGGCACCCGCGGTACTGAAATTCCTGCTGACTTGTCTGCACGTTCAAGTCACTTGTGTCCTGCCCTTTCTACCCTCCGGCTGCTGGGTCCTTGTGGTTTGAAGCTTTGGCTGTGAGGGATTGGAGTCAGGACACCTGGCGTCAAGTTTCTACTTTGCCCTTCCTGGCAGGCTTTGGTTAAATCTACTTTAAATCTCCCAGCCTGTACTTGGTGGCTGTAAGCATTAACTACAAGAGTCAGTGTGCAAATGCTTTCCAAACTGGCCTCAGAATAGGCTGGGTTCAGACATATGTCCTCTGCTGGGTCTGTTTTCTTGTTTTGTGTCAGCCTTCCCAATCCCTAGGAGCTGTTCACCTTCTTAGTGCTGTCCCTCCCTTCAGTTGCTAGCCTTAAAGTTCCCTACCAGTGAGCTTCCAGCCTCCATAGTGACCTCTTAACTACAGGTTGCTCCTTCGAATATGCTTAATAACACTGTGCATCTTTCCTCCTGTTCTTGGAAGAGCTAGAATTTTCTGTGCACTCTAATTCAAGCATCTCAGTGGTACGGGTTGGATGATTGAGAGCTCAAGGGTGTCCTTGCCTACACGGGGAGTTTGAGGCCAGCCCGAGTTTGCTTTGATTACAACACCGACCAGAAAGAACTCGGGGAAGAACAGGTTTGTCTGGCTTACGGCTTATAGTCTCTCCTTGCGGGAGTCCAAGACACTCAAGGTGAGGGTCTCTGCAGGTGTCCAGGCAGGGAAGTGATGAGAATGAAAAGTCAGTCCAGATTGACTTTGTCAACCTGGGTCAAACTTTTAGGAGTCTGATGCCAGGTGCTTTATTGCCAACATTTTTAAACCCAGTAAAACTGTGTGTGTATGGGGGGGGCAGGGGGGTGGGGGGGCGGGGGTCAGTTCTAATATAATACAATCCTCAGTGCACAGGAAAGAATAATTACATCAAAACTCAACTCAGGGTACATTCCATTTCTTCCAAAAAGATGGGTTCTAGAGATAGGCTTACCTGTA
This sequence comes from Acomys minous, assembly GCF_964271855.1. Classification (NCBI taxonomy): domain Eukaryota; kingdom Metazoa; phylum Chordata; class Mammalia; order Rodentia; family Muridae; genus Acomys; species Acomys minous. Next base: position 33,619,973 of record NC_140486.1, read on the forward strand.
CTAGCTTAAGGATCTAAGGAATCTAAGAGCCTGGCCAGTCATACAGATGGCCTAGAGGTCATTTGGGCTATTAGCCATCTCCGATTCTGGTTGTGGGAGCTTGGAGAGCCTCTGGCTAGAAGATAATTTAGAGTATTAGCCACCTCTAGTCCTGTAGTAGGAGCTAGGTATGTCCTGGCCCAACAGATAACACGTTATCACCAGGCTGTTAATCATCTCCAATGTTCAGTTTTCTGGATGGAAGAATAGGTTTTGTTGTTGTTGTTGTTGTTGTTGTTGTTGTTGTTGTTGTTGTTTTGTTTGTTTTTGTTTTTTGTCCATTCTTTGAGAGTACAATCCTGTATGCTTAACGTTCCTGGTTTTCCTAGAGACCCGTGGATACAAGGATCTTTGTGCTATGCTCCCAACATCAGGGAAGGGAATTGAAGCACCAATGAGGGAGTGTTGATTACTGGCTTGTTTGTTTCCAGGGGCATGTTCAGCTACCTTTCTTATACCTCTCAGGACCCCCTGCCTGGGCTGGCACCACCACAGTAGGCTGGGTCCTCCAACATTAGTCATTAAGCAAGAAGATGCCCTCATAGACTGACCTACAGACCAATCTAATGGAGGCATTGTCCTCAAAAAAAAAAAAAATCTACCCAGCATATTGTGCTACATGAAATCCTGCCTCAAAAACACAACAAACAAATGAAACAAAAATTTAAAAAAAAAATCATAAATAAGTAAAAAACCAGATTACTAAAAGTCAGTGTGGCCCAGGAATCTACCCCTAGCTGGTGCTCCCAGGTGTGAGTTTTGGGGACACTGGAGGGAGTCCATCTGTACCCCAGCTTTTGAACATTTGAGGTAAAGGTGACCACAATTCCCATTCCCATCACTGCTGTGACATCTGCATGAGTCAGACCACGGCAGCCATTTATGCTGAGTCAGGCGTGTGGTCTTCCCTTGGCCGAGGCTGCCTGCCATCATGGGAAGGATGCTATTTGCCTGTATCTGTATCCTCCACCAGCCTGGAAGGCCCAGAAAGACCAGGCTTTGTTTCTCAAGTGTAAGAAAAACCTAGCTTAGAGCAAGTGCTCAACACAGGTTCGTTGATTGTAATATATAAGGTATTCGTGGACATAAAGCTTAAGCCACAAGTTCCTTCTTAAAACCTCCGTCCATACCACACTATATACCGAGTCAAGTAAATGTTAAAGGTAGAAGGCACCAGGACATAGCTCAATGTTAGTGCACTAGTCTAACATATGCAGGGGACTCGGTTTAATCCCCAGCATGGGAAATGTAGCTAGGGATCAGAGGGCTTAAAAACCTTAGAAAATTCTCTCCCAAGTTTCAGCTGAGACACTGGTGGCTACTCTACACACCACAGACTTCCTTCAGTGAGCATTGTCTTGCTATTTGTTGCTCATGAAATAATTATCAGCCATTTACCAAAGTGCAAACGACTCTGCCAGGTACTTTGAATAATACAATGAATCGGCTCAAGATGCTTGTAATGAAGTTATGACGCAGTGTCAGCATGATGTCCATTAGGGGAACCGGAAGAGCCGATGAGGTGAGCTCTACTTGCTGGTGGTAGGAGGGTGGACAGGGGTCAGGGGTCAGGCAAATGGAAGAACGCAGCATTAACTCAGTTGCTTCTCATTCCACCAGGCCCATCAGTCTGTTAAGAGAGAAAATCCTTCCAGATTTACTTTTCTTCTGCTTCTGTCCTATGGTTCTGTTTTCTCCCTTAGTGACTTTTAAAGCTTTGTTTTTAGAGACAGCTTGATTCATTTTCATAGTATCAAGTTTTTATTCTTAAAAAAAAAACAAAACTCAAGATATCTTGATTGCAAATGTAAAAAAAAAAAAACGCATCTATTAAGTCAGCAAAAAGTTTTGTTTTAGTTATTTCATGTAAAGCACATCCTTTCCAAAAAGACATCAGTATGTCTATGTCTAAGAGGAATTACAATGGCCAATGTGTACAATACACCTAAACGTCCATCAACAGATGGGGGAAGAAAATGCCATGTATGTGTGTGTCTAGGCAATCAATCCAACATGTTGTTCAGCCCTGCCATTTATACCAATCTACGTGAACCTAGAGGGTATTATGCTGAGTGAAATGAGCCAGACACAGAAGGAAAACTATTGCATCATCGCACTTATGTGTGGAATCTAAAAGCTTTAATCTCACAGAACTAGAGAGTGGAAGCTGCCCATGGAAAGGGAGGCGTGTGTTGAGGGCGAATATGTCATTATATAGGATGGAAATGTTCTGGGGTTCCCAGTATATAGTTGTTAAAAAATAAAGAACAAACTCGGATGTCATACAAAGGAACACAACACAGTGAAAGCAGCTTGGCAAGGCATCTTTTTGTTTAAAAAGAAAAAGAAAAAGAAAAAGAAAAAGAAAAAGAAAAAGAAAGTGGAGGTAGGGATGCCACTACCACACCCAGCTAGCAGGGACACACGCAGGCAAGATGGCTCCCATCCATTTTTTTTTTTATTTTTATTTTTTTGAGATAGGGTTTCTCTGTATAGCTGTCACTGTCCTGGATTCGCTTTGTAGACCAGGCAGGCCTCAAACTCACAGCGATTCGCCTGCTTCTGCCTCCTGAGTGCTGGGATTAAAGGCGTGCGCCACCATGCCTGGAATGGCTCCCATCTTTTATCTTTGACCTTGGTGGTGATTGTGTCTCATCTATTGTGGGACTGTGATTTCACTGTCTGATGAGACAGCAAAGGGGAAGGTTCAGGAAATACGAGTTCTTGATGGGCTAACTACCTTGGAGGAGGAGGAGGAGGAGGAAGAGGAGCAGCAGCAGCAGCAGCAGCAGCAGCAGCAGCATTTCTTGCGTAATCAATAACCTTGACTAATAATAGTTGAAATTGTAAAATTTGCTAAGATTTAAAATTTTTTTCTCTCTCACAGTAGTCATGGGAACAGCTATGTTAACTACATTGGGTGTGGAAATCACTTCATTGTGAGTGTGTATAGCATGCATATAGCCAAACATCACATCATATACCTTAAATACACACAGGTTTTTATTTGTCAACAATACCTAAAGCTAGAATAAATACAGTTACTTTTACTTTAACTAGGTACGTTTCAGTGAAGGGAGAGAAGTCGGCAGTTTGAGCACAGACAGCTTCCTCTGGCCCAGAAAGCCTCCCAGGTGAGGAACGGCCTTTTGTGAAGATTTTATTTGTTTCGAGAGAGAGTGCCTTCTCATGATCCTCTTGCCTCAGCCTGACAGTGGAGATACAGGTGTGTACCCCCACACCAAAGGACCAGCCTTGAATGCTGATTAGGCGCTATTTTGGGCAACAAGTAACTCTCAGGTAAGCAAGCTACTCAGAGTGTGAAACATAGATCTGATGCGGCCATCACGGATCGATGGAGGCCTCTACTCATGATTCCTAACTCCAAGCGAATCTCACCCCAAGCCAAATAGTTGGATTTCCACCTTTGCTTATAGAGGGAATGTGGGGTTCAGCTCCAAGGGGCTGGGTGGGAGTCTATTAAAAGGATTCTGGGAAAGAACCTTTCCCCAATTACCTAAAATAAACAAATAAAGCCGAGCAGGCATTAAAGGTGTATAGCACTATGCTCAACTTTGTTTTACCTGCAAGTATGTCTGTGTACTGTGTGCATGACTGGTGATGGTAGAGATCAGAAGAGAGCATCAGATTTCGAGGGACTGGAGTTACAGAGGGTTGTGAGCCACCATGTGTCTGCCTGGAATTACTCGTAACTGCTGAACCATCTCCCCAGTTCCACTGTTGGGCTGCAGGCCTAGAACAAGCGGTTGAGATGCTTTTTTAAAAATCAGGTTCTCCTAGCAGCCCTCAGTCCCTACCTGTTATAAGGCATGGCTGGCGTACCCTGCCCTCTACCCTGAACTCTCTGGCCCGAGGGGTGGGGCTTCCCATCCCCCAGAGGCTCTTCACTGTATAATCCAGACATTCTGGTTCCTTTCTTTCTCTCTCTTTTCCTCTCTGTTTCTTTCTGTGCACGCACTTTCTCCCATGGCACGGCACCGCACACTTTTTATGTCTCCGCACAAAGGGGCTTCCCTTACCCAATTCCTTGGGACGGGTGAACCCACTGAGAGAGCTGCTCCCAATAACCCGCGTTTAATTTCTTTAAGTCCTGAATTAGGTCACTTCGTAGGGCAGAGGAATGCTTATCAGTTCTCACTAATTAGAACATTTAGTACCAACAACATTCACCTTTCCCCTCCTCCTGAGTTTATTTCAGTGGCTTCTCGGGAGATCTGGAGAGATGCCTTCAGGCTCCTTCTTCACCAGTACGCAGGGTACTAAGCAATATGGCTCTGGGATTCTCTGTGGGATCATAGAGCCCCTTAGCAGCCAGTGAGGGTTCCCAGTGTTCTGCCAGTGCTAGGGGAACAACTGGAAGCTGCGAAGCATGCTTGAAAATAAAGATTTTTTTGGTAGTTCCCAAGATCAGTAGATCCAGGATTTAAAATAGTGTTTGTTTTTGCTATGCCCTCACTTTTCAAAAATTCTTCCCATAATGACCCTGTTCAATCACGTTCACTTCTAAACAGCCATGTCTAGTGACGCTTCTTATAAAAAGGAAGGTCTCAGCTCTGCTGCCATAAAAGGGATTATAGACCCTAGGGTCACTAAGCAAATCAGGTTTCATCCTTCTAAAAAGTCAAGTGGGAGGGGCCCGGGGCAGAACCTGCTTCATGGGAGGCCCTAGCCTAATCCCTTGCCCCAGGGTGGGGGTGTTGAAAGGCTGATGCTGGGTGAGGGCGAGCTCCTGGGGAACCTCTGTTTACCTTGTTTTCTAGGCACAAGAATTAACCCAGGATTATTTTCTCCCTTGTAAGAAGCCTCACCATAAAGTCAGGCAAACCTAAGAAAATACTTAAAAAAAAAAAGTCCACACAGAAGGAAGCTGACAGTAACTCTTTTGTTTGTTTGTTTGTTTTTGTTTTTGTTTTTTCAAGACAGGGTCTCTCTGTGTACCCTTAGCTGTCCTGGAGTCACTTTGTAGACCAGGCTGGCCTCAAACTCACAGTGATCCGCCTGCCTCTGCTGGGACTGAAGGGGTGCACCACCACACCCTGCGCTGACTGTAACTCTTAAGGAAAACTATACTCACGCTGTCCAAGAAATGTAGGCACTGTTCATGCAACTCATAGGTTTTTCAAATAATGAATTCAAGGCTACATAGTATAGTTGTGGGCTAAATGCTAACTTTTATGGCGCCTCCAGGGTACTAATGAAACATACATTTCAAGGTCACAAAGAGGAATGCAGTTTTAATATATTTCTAAGGTTTGATATCATCGACACTGGACAAAGTCTCAGGAAATTATTTGCTTCAAAGAAATAATGATTCAGGGAGTCAAGCATGGTGCTGTACGCCTATAATCCTTTTAGCACTCGGGAGCTGAGGTAAGAGGATCACTGTGAGTTTAAGGCCAGCCTGGATTACATAGCAAACAGTATGGCTTCCTGATCCAAAAGCAAAAGACAAAATATATAAAATAACTTTATACATCAAGATTGAGTTTTGCCTAGCTTATGGGGTCAATTTTTACATTTGAAAGTCAATTGCCATAGTAATAAGGAAAACATGGGACTATGCCAATAATGTAAATGTGTCTGTCAGAGCTGAACATACAACCATGGAACGCTCTTATTAAAACAGGACTAGGACTTCCTGGACCTGACAGAGAACATCTACTGTAAGCCTCACACTCAATCCAACATCAAGAGCTCTCCTTGTAAACACAGCAACCAAATGTTAATTCTATCCAGCCCCATACAAACAGCCTACCCCAGTGCAGTTAAGGCAGAGGTGCGTCAGTAAGATCTTAGAACGCTTAAGGGTTTGGCTAATAACAAAACTGTCTTTATTCCTAGAGAAAAATCAAGTCTAGAAGAAAATAACCAGCAGATAACAAATGACAAGTTGTTGGATGTCAAAAATCAATGTATAAAAACTCAAATTGCACTTCTTCACTGAGACTGGGAGTGTGGGCTCCCTGGCACTTGCTTAGCATAGAGGAGGTACTGGGGGTTTGCTCCCCAGCAATGCAAAAGTGAATGACTAAAGAAAATATCGATACATCATAAAACGTAAAGCCACAATGAATACATTTCAGAAAGCATGTATAAAACTGTGAAGATTTATTTAAGTGCATTAGCGACGTCTTAAATCATGCACTGGGCTATTGGGTTAGAAAGCTCAATATCAGTAAGGGCAGAGTTCTCCAAGTCAATATTTAGGTATAACATGATTCTCACCAAAAGCCCCATGTTTTATTTTGGGTGAAGTGATGAGGTGAATCTAACAAGTATATAGAGAATCACAGGACCAAAGAAGAATCAATTTAACATGGATGGCTATTTATAATGTATAATAATGGAAGTGAAGCATCAGCAAACTATACAGTGCAGGAGAGAGTCCAGAAAACACATCAATGCTTACCAGCTTGAGATGCTATAATAAGATGCTACAGATTTTGAGGCTTAGGCAACATTTATTCCCCTAGCTTTGGAGCATGGAAGGGTCAGGGTTCCCTGGGTTAACTTCCTGGTATGGGTGTGTCTGCCTCCTCACTGAGCCATTCTGTGACAAGAGAGCAATTTCCCTTCCTCTTCCTATGAAGCCCCATCCTCATGACCTTATAGAATCCCAATTAATTCTCAGAGGCTATGACTTCAAAACATGAAAGGGGGGGGAGTTACAGCTCAGTGAGCTGTGTGTACCTATGGATACTTACATCATGATGGAAGCTACTGTATTTTAAGGACTCTCAAAAAAATGATATTGGGAAAATTGAATATTCACATGGTCCACAAAAGTGAGTCTGTGTCTTCTATGACACATGAACGTGAATCCCGCTGGATTAAAAGCAAATGTGCAAGAAAAATGGTAAGACTTCTTGACAATATACCAGACTCCCTTTATAAACTGGGGTTAAGAAAGTGTTTCTTAAATAAGACAATACACAAACCATACAGACAAAGATTGAAAAATTAAACTACATTAACACTAAGAACCCTAAGAATCAAAATTCGTTATAATAATAGTGAAAGGACTTGAGTGGATACTTGCAATACATACGGAAATGAGCAACCCAGCCCTAATCTAGCACTGTAACCTAGCATTGCAAGTTAAAATCAGAAAGGTCTGTCTTTTAAACACTTTAAAGTTATTTTTATTTTATGTGCATTGGTGTTTTATCTGCACGTGTGTCTGTGAAAGGGTGTTGGATTCCTTGGAACTGGAGTCACAGACAGTTGTGAGCTGCCATGTGGGTGCTAGGAACCACTGAGATATCTCTCTGGCCCAGAAGGGTCTGTTTTATTGACACTAAATTGGGGGGGGGGGATCTGACAATAGGAAACACTGGTGACAGTTGGGCAGTTTCTGTGTTTAAATATGGCGAGTGAGAGAGTTAATCTGGACATGTATAGAAACCAGTGACATGCAAACCCATGATCTAGTTAAATTCACTCCCTGCTGGGCCTGGAAAACTTCTAGAATGTGCGCCAGGAGGAATGTATAAAACTGTTTACAGCTCTCCAAACAGATAAAATGGGAAGGAATCCAATTGTGGGCCAGGAAGAACGGGAGGATACAGTGGTGACTATGAATGAATTACAGCTACATTAGAAGAACAGAGGCCTCTCAGAAACATGGTAGGGGGGGGTCTAAGCAACAAAAAAATATGTATATGGCTCCATGCACATAAGGCATGAATATTCACATTTATTTCTTAATGTAAATATAAGTTCACAAATGCAAACACATGTTATGATTACCTGCCTATAAGGTAAGGGGGTTTAAAAGTAGACTCAACTTCCAGACTGGATCATGGAATTCAAGGTTCATAGAATGAAATGGCTAGTCTTTAATGTTATATGTTCACTGTTATTTCTCTTCAAACGTTACAACTACTTTCAATATTTTTTTTGCATTAATTTAATGGGTGAGAGGTTTTTTGTTTGTTTGTTTTTTTATAAGGAAACTCGACCTGCAGCAATCTTTTCGTTGATTACATATAATCTGACTTTTGTGAGAATATTTTCCTATAGAAATCGTTTCCAGACATTAATATTGGAATAGAAGCAAAAAAAAAAAAAAAAATCCGCATTATCTTAAATAACATGACAGAAATTCTTCAAAGAGGAACTTCAGGCAGAAGCGGGGAGAGAATAAAATAACCACCCGCCTTAAACGAAGCCAACTCTCACTAGCTTGGAAAAGGCGCAAAGGAGAAGCACACCCCCTTCCTACCCCCCCCCTACGCCCCCCCTCCCTTCCTCGCTGACGTTGCCTTTAATTCCAGTGATAAGGCTGTAAATTCTCTTCCAAGGCCTGGAGTTTAGTGTAAACACTCCAAGAGCCTGCAGGACCACAGAGAGCGAAAGAACCGGCTGGGCTCTGGCTGCCTTTCCTCTGGGGGGTAGGAGTGGGCGATGTGCACTATCAACTGTTGAATCACAAAACCCCCGAGCTCTGGGTATCTGTAAAGAGCATGTCTGGCACTAGGTGAAGGGATGAGTTGCAGGGGCTGAGTGTCCTAGCGCCTGATCCAGCGTCCACCCGGGGCTGGGGATCTGCTGCAGTTGCTAAATGTGGCCACTCAGGCACCCTGGGTCCTCCATACGCATTTTGCGCTACCTTTTAGGAAGGCAGCTGTTGAGGAGCGCTTTCCTGCGCCTGCATCTACAGCAGTCCCCTGGAGTAATATGCCAGAGCTGGCACTGGGAGAACAGAAAAACTAAAACCACGCAGGGAATGGGGTTGAGGGATATGTGCTCCGTGTTCACACAGAAGAAAAAGGCACATCTTGCAATTAAGCAGCTTTGATAGACACCAGCGAGTGTACCCAGCTCAGACACAGGACTGTGCAGTGCAGCCTGGAGTGGGAGGAGTTGGCGGCCTGCAGCTCCTCCGGCCCAATCCTCAAACTTCTCAGATAGTAGTTGGGAGTAACAGGCCAGGCTGTCAGCCACACTTAAAGCTGATATTTGTTGTGTTTGTTTGGAGGGGAAAATATCCCATTCCACTGTTAATGACTCATGGGGTATTGGCTTAACTATTTTCTCTTATATTAAAATAAAAGATTTAGCCTTTCTGGCAGTGCTGACCTCCCTACGTACGAGAATATGCCTCTTGCAAAGGATTTCCTTCATCCCTCTCCAAAAGAGAAGAGGAAACACAAGAAAAAGTGCCTGGTGCAGAGCCCCAATTCCTACTTTATGGATGTGAAATGCCCAGGATGCTATAAAAATCACTGCGGTCTTTAGCCATGCAAGAACGGTAGTCTTGTGTGTTGGCTGCTCCACTGTTCTCTGTCAGCCTACAAGAGGAAAAGCAAGGCTGACGGGTGCTTCTGCAGGAGGAAGCAACACTGCAAGTGCCTGATTCAAGATGAAAGACAAAACACCCCAATAAACACATTTTAGATAAAAAATAAAATATTTAGAAAGGGTTCCAGCAGCTCCTTGTGACTCTAGAATCAATTTTTATTGAAATGTAATTTGTGTATAGTAAAATGTACTTACTTTAGTGTATGAGTTGGACTTGAATCTTTGTACCTATTGTGACCCTGGTCTATTCCCCTCTGTCACCCTTTCTTCTCTGTAACCCTCACCCCCAGATAGTCCCTAATCTGTTTTCTGTCTATTGATTGAATATCTGAAATTCTGGTAAGAACAAAACCAGTTTGCTAATATACATACATATATTTGTATTTAATAGATTTTATTTTTAATTACGTGTGTATGGGTGGGTTTGTACATAGGAGTGCAGGTACTTGCAAAGCCCAAATGGGGTTTTGGATCTTCTGGAGCCATGATGAGTCACTAAGTGTGGGTGCTAGGCATTGAATTGGGGTTCCCTAAAGAGCGGTATGTAAGCCATCTCTCAGAGGCCATATTTGGAATTTAGGATTTTCCCCTATTCTGGTCAACTTTCATATGGCTTTTCATTCCATTGGTTGAGAATTTATTTTGTTTTGTTCTCTCTCCCTCAATCTGGCTTGGAACTAAACCCAGAGAAGTAAGAGATGGCTAAATTGTTACACTCACACAGTACTTTACCGAAGCCATTTCCACCACATTCCGTGCCCCACACGCTCGCTGGACAAGTTAACTTGTGAAGTGTCAGCTCCTGGGAGAGGGTGACGGCGACAAGCTCACTTACACCATTCACGAGAAGAACGAAAACGAAAACCCTGACAGATCAGCCAAGTACAAAGGAGCAAAAAGTGAAACCCTGTCAACGGGATCACTTGTGACAATTTCCTCTGGTCCAGTTACTGGTTGGGGCCACAGACTATGGCAACTGCTCTTACCATGTTCCTGAACTGCCTTCGGGGAGGCCTGGGCATTTGGGTGACTTGGTGGTGCTGCGTGGCTTAGAGATCATGTCACCTCAGACGGGGCTGAGGATTCTTCATGGTGGATAACTGATGTCCCCACTCCCCAGGGCAATGCCCCGAGGCACGAGGCAGCTGAGGAACCCAGGGACTGACTTGTTCCCTGGCACTATATTGGTCTATTTCCTACATCATCCAGACCATCATCTTTGGAAACTTTCCAAGAGGCTGCAGGTCACATGATCACAGACTCCCTCTGCCACGGCAGAACATGAGAATACAGACTCATTTTGCCTTCTATTTTTGTTACCTACCATATCTATTTTCATAGCAATTACACTCCCCTGCCCTCCCTTATCTCTGCTGGCTAATGTATTTAATTCCACCCCCCCAAAGGGATTAATCCCCATTCTAAAGCCTGTGCAGTATTAAAGACCCATGAATGCTTAATCAGAGCAAACAGAGGATTTGGTTTGTATAAACTGCAAAAAGCTCGTGTCTTTTATGTCCAGAGAGCAGGACTGAAAGAAGATGATGATAAATCACTTGGAGAAACAGCATAATGTAAATATTGTATGTTTATTTAAAACTTCATACAACCATTTGTCTAAGCGCTCCAATCCCGCTTCAGAAAGGGACTTGCCCTAATGAGCTTTGGAGGTGAGCAGCACCGCAGGCTGACATGACATAATGCCTCCTCCTCCTCCTCCTCCTCCTCCAGCCACTCACGGGGGAAAGTTATACAGTTGCAAGTAGACCAAAAGCATGCAAGAGTTTATACCACAGTACAAAGAGGAAACAGCAGCACAAAGCTCTGAGACATACAACATTGCCACTGTTTCTAAAAAGTGTGTGTGGGGTGTATGTGTGAGTATGGGCATGCGTGTACAAGGCCAGGCGTGTGGTCTAAGGACAACCTTGGATGTTGGTCCTTGCCTCCCAATCTTGAGACAGGATCTACAGGTTACACTCACCAGGCTACGTGACCTACTAACTTCTTGAGATTTCTGTTGCCTGCCCTTCAGAGCTCGAAGAGAGAGAGCTGGGACGGCAGATACACACTACTGAGTCTGACTCCAAGTGGATTCTGGGGATCTGAATATAAACACCACCTCACTAACCCATCTCCCCAGCTCAGAAAAATTTTTTTTTAGATTTATTTATTACGCATACAGTGCTCTGCCTACATGTACGCCTGCCACCAGAAGAAGGCACCAGATCTCATTGTGGATGGTTGTGAGTCACCATGTGGTTGCTGGGAATTGAACTCAGGACCTCCAGAAGAGCAAACAGTGTTCCTAACCTCTGAGTCATCTCTCTAGCCCCCCAGAATGGTTTTAAAGAGAGTTAAAGGATATGGTTCTTTGATTCTCTTCATAGAGTTGAAATTTTAAAAATCCAAGTCCAAATTATTTTCAGTTTGCTTCTGATGAAAAGAAACAAAGGAGGCAGGGGTGTAGCTCACTTGATAAAGGGACCCATGGGTTGGATCCCCAGCACTGAATACAAAGAAACCAGACATGGTAGTGCATGCCTGGAATTCTAGAACTTATGAAGTAGAGGCAGGGGGATCAGAATTTTTAGGCCAGTCTAGGCTCTTTGAAACTAGAAAGAAAGAAGGGAGGAAGAAATGGAAGGAGAGAGAAAGGAGAAGTAATGTGAGCTGGGGAAGAGATTTAGGGGGGCAGGCTCTGGCTTTAGGGTGCTGTGGTGAGCATCCTATATAACAGAGATAAGACCTTTCTTCTCCCCAGTTCCTCATCTGTCTAGCAGGGCATTAATGCATGCCTTTAATTCCAGCACTCAGGGGGCACAGGCAGATGGATCGCTATGAGTTTGAGGCCAGCCTGGTCTACAAAGCGAGTCTAGGACAGCCAAGGCTACACAAAGAAATCCTATTTCGAAAAACCAAAAAAAAAAAAAAAAAAAAGAGTGTCAACATCAGAGCTGTGTGGAGGGAGTGCTTAACAGTTCTTGGCACCTACTGAGCAAGAGCAGGCCTTCAGAAGGAAGAGGTACCCCATGAGAGGTGACAGAAACCTTGGTGGTAGTTTCACTAGGAGGCACTGGTGGGTAGGAATGGGTGGGTAGGAACGGGTGTCACCTTGACCTTAACTCTGGGGACAAGGTTTCCTTGAAAGAATGAACTCAGTTATTTTCTCAGGAGGTTTTGGTGGGAAAGATGTACAAAATTCTCTTTCCACACTGCCTCAAAGTGAAGACACACAGAGCTAGAGGAAATCCTTATTCTAGGAGCTCGCGTTGTCTTTGGAGGGGCGCGCCATTCCCTCTTTTGTTTAGAACACAGAGGAAGGAGGGCTACCACTGTTTACTTTCCTCATATGCACACGCTGTCAGGGATACAGCCTACCAGATCACACACTAAGCCCCGATGGCCCAAAGAGACAGTGTTGCCAACAGCAGCTAGACCCATGAGCTGTAGGGTTTGACCTGTGGTTAGAGCTCCCAAACTGTGTTAATCTCTTCACAACACCCTACCGCCCACTGACATGCTGCCTGGTTTTTGCTCCTGCTGATGTGTTTGACTGTAGGAGAGAAGAGCCGGGTGGAAAGCCCACCCGTTATAACCCAATACAAATGGTGGCAGAGAGTTAATTTTGCCTTGGAAAGACCATACAATATTGCTCTATCTGCTCACACCTTCTCAAACAAAGAAAAAGGAAATATAAAAACATAAATAATATAACAAGAAACATAAAACATAATAGAGTTTCTTAGCAGTTAAGAGAGCCAATATGGGGCTGGAGAGACGGCTTAGTGCTTAAGAGCACTGTCTGCTTTTCCAGAGGTCCTAAGTTCAATTCCCAGCAACCACATGGTGGCTCACAACCAATGCCTTCTTCTGGCATGCACAGGTACTTGTAGGCAGAGCACTGTATACATAATGATCTTAAGAGAACTGATCCTTGGGAAGGGAACACACACACACACACACACACACACACACACACACACACTTACATATATTACAACCTCAACATAAAGTTTTACACTTGGTTAACAATCAGTTCAACATTACCCACTGGTGCTGTGTTCAGTGAGCTGGCTTGCTGTCGAAGAGTCTGTCTAAATCAGAGACTGTGAGGGCATTGCAGATCTATTCATGGCCTTTATGGTGGTGCATTTTTCCTTCATTTCCTCCCAGGGAATGTCATTGTGGTGTGTGTGTGTGTGTGTGTGTGTGTGTGTGTGTGTGTGTGTGTGTGTGTGTTGCTTGTCTTATCTGTAAGTTAAATTTATAAGCAAGGCTACCAAGAAGAGACTTGATACCCTATGAGCATATACAGGGGGAGGAGGACCCCCTCAGTCACATTTATAGGGGAGGGGAGTAAGGGGAAATGGGAGAAAGGGAGGAATGGGAGGATACAAGGGATGGGATAACAATTGAGATGTAATATGAATAAATTAATAAAATATATTAAAAAATAAAAATAAATAAAAATCAACGACCCTCTTCAGTTGAGATCACTAGCATTAATTAGATCATTAGCATTAATTAGATCATTGGCATTAATGATAACTTGGGTTTAATCAAGCACTTTCAATAGCAGTTCATGTTTGCTGCTTGATCACGAGGACCTGAGTTCATATTTAGCTCCTATGTAACACAGGTGCATACATACAAACACACAGAGTAATCCTAATAATAATATAAAAAGGACCAAAGAGGTCACAGTGCCAAGCTTCTGCCTTTGAAACCTGTAATCCAGCAGGCAAGTCAGGATTAAAAATAAATGGAATGAACCATACTGTTGTAAAAGACAATAATGATCTTTTCAAAAGCTTTCAATAAGCTTTATCTAGATATGATCAAGTCCATAAAAGCCCCATGTGGAAATAATACTGAAAAAACACAGGAGAGAAGTTCCTTTCCAGGGGAGAAATTTGATGGGAAAGAGAAGACAACTGGCTGGAAGGATGGGGAGGCAGAAAGAGGGCAGGGTGTGGGAGCTTGTGATGAATTTCAAAAGCTACACTGAGCCTCCCCCAATCCCCATCCCACCCCCATCCCCACCCTAACCCCACCCCAACCCCGCAGACTGCCTCTTATTGCATGCCAGGCTCTAGCCTTATTGAGGAGGGGCTGGGGTAGAGTTGAGCAACCAGGGGTAATTCAGACCCCTTTAGACCCTACAAAGAAAACCTTAGGATAGCATGTAAGCTTTCTTCACTGGTCTCATTTGATCTCCTCTGTTAGATGTGTTTAGTAGGGACACCTGTCAATTCATCTTCCTTCTCCTCTCCCTTGGTCCATCCTCGATCTCACTTGGAGAGCCCTCCTGGACGGACTGCCTTTCTCACTCGGGCGGGGAGGGGTTGATGTTTCATGAATCTTTGGAATGGCCACACAAAATATTTGAGAAGACAAGATTGTTCACAGGGAATATTCTTCAGCAGGCCACCAACTGAAACTAGTGGTGTGATGGCCGGAAGCCACTTTCATGTAGGGAGAAAGGCAGTCACACCAGCAGAGAAATGGCACCGGTTTGGCAAAGATCCACATTTCATCTTTTTTCAACATGTCAACTAAGCTGATCATCTCAAATTAGTTCTCAAAAACCATGTAAGTATTTTTCAAAAAAAGAAAAAGGACACTAGCATAATAAGAATGCAATCCTTTGAAAGAGATTCTGGCCATATTCCTTTGTAGTTATTTTCATTTATCTTTCTCTCATGTTCCTTCTTTGAGCATTATGGAAGACGCTGTTTATTTTCAAGTCATTTGTGTATCTGGTCTCTTCCTTGCCCCTTAGTTTCCCCAATGATGGTGTAAAATGCAGACACATCTACGTGTTTCCTTGGCATCATTGGGAGGGCCGAAGAAATAGACTCCTGAGTGAACTTCCAGGAATGAACATCAACACTACACTGCGGCATTGGCCCCTGTGCTAGGGAGAAAGAGGAGGCTGACAGATAAACTGAAGGCCTCTGTGCCTAAGACTCCCCATAGTTACCTCTGTGGACCAGCACAGTGACTGTGGTGCAATTGCTATAGCCTTGAGCCTCTGGTGTCTCAATGGCAGAGATAGAGCCAGAACAGGACCAGGAAAGCCCTGGGTTAGTTTGACGCCCAGTCAGCCTGTAGAAAAGCAGGTGTTCTGAGTTCTAAGGTGCCTCAGAACGAATTTGGGTTCAAGTAGGTCTCCTGTTAGAAACTACTGATACCTTGATACAAATCAAAACATGCAATCATTCTGAAAGGTGGATCTATGACAGCAGGCTTAACAGAAATCTGTGATGCTCAGAATGGCTTCCAAGAAAGCACTCATTGATCTGAATCATAAATAGTAACCCTAATTAGGCATTAGGCCAAGGACAAGCAATTTATCTATATGAAGATGAAGTTTTTCTTAGCCTAAAAATTGTTCAATCCTGCCGTTACCCATGGGGTTCCCCCAGGGGGCCACAGCTCCTATTATATTCCTAGGCTTAGGAGGACCTTCTTCTAGTCACACAGCCTAATCAGCGGAAAGCGGGTGATGCTTGGCACACCTGGGGACAGTAATGGGGCACAGATAGCTAGACTAAGGGAAGGGGCATAGGATGCTTTGTACATAGTGGCTCTGCCCTCTACTGTTTCCGCCATGTAAATTGTCCACACCAACAGTCCCTATAGGCAGAGAGGCAAGGTCTCCCAGAACAGATACGGGAAAAGTCCTGAAGACTTTCTGCCCTGCTACCAGTAAATGTTGTTGGCAAGCCCTGGTTAGAAGAAATGTATAGTATCCACCATATCCCTCACGGATTTGCCCAAGTCCCTCCAAAGTTGCAAACTTACGACACATTCCTATAACCCTAGCACGCAGGAAGGAAGGTGATGCAGGAAGGCGGCAAACTCATGTCCCCTTTGAGCTCCCCAGCAAAGTCCCCGTCTCAAAAAGAAAACCCCTTGCAGACTTTTGAGTTTTCTTGAGTGATTCTTATTTTGTTTGAAAATGTCTTTCCACACACAGTAAGGGGGATAAGGGGACCCTACACAAACAAGAAGGCCTGCTGGCAGGTGTTTTAATGGCTCTACAGTTATAGAGCCAAGGGCTCGTTCTCATATCTTTAAAAATGTCCAGGCCCTTGTGTGGACTTGTTATTGTTTTCCCCAGTTCTATTAATGGACTTCCTCCCCTGGTCCCTGCAATGTATGGTGCAGGGTGGCATGTGTTATAGAAACACTAACAGACTCTATTTTGGAAACTTCTCTTTTCTTCCAGACTTGACATTGCATGTTTGATCAGAAGTAATCATAATTTATACATTTTTTTTTTTTTGGCTGGGGCGGCGGCGGGGGTGGGGGTGCGGTAGTACAAGCTACTTGTTTCAGTCTCTCAAAGTGGGTGATGTCGATCTAGAGAAAGATCTATTTGTGGGTTAAAACCCTTTGAAACATAGAACGCTTTCGCTTCCTGAAAACGGCTCCAAAAGTCTGTTTGCTTTGCCTCTTCAAAGTGGTCCGATGCTAGCTGAAAAGCGTTTCAAAGGAAACCCCACAGCTGTCTGTCACTCCCGGGTTTCACGAACACAGGCAGAGACCCACAACTCCTGGCTCAGCTCTGCACGTCATCGATAGCCCAGGCAGCACAGCCCAGTGAGCAACCCCTGCAGGACATCCCGATTTCCAAAGCAATAATCAACTGCCACATTATTTTGAAGAAGCCATTTCTATCCATAGCCACAACTTCAACGATCACAAAAGAGTCTACAAATAAAAGCAACCCTATCTTCTATGCCAGCCGCCTTACCTCTCTGCTTGCCCTTTGTTTTGCCGTATACTCTTGCAATACTATCCCAGGCCTGTAATTAGCATGTGCATTGCATGGTTGGGAGCCTATTCTCCATGCTTTCTTCACTGCACACTCTTGTTTTGTTTTGTTTTTTTGTTTGTTTGTTTGTTTTGGTTTGGTTTTTTTCTTTTGGTTTTTCGAGACACGGTCTCTCTGTGTAGCCTTGGCTGTCCTAGACTCACTTTGTAGACCAGGCTGGCCTCGAACTCACAGCGATCCACCTGCCTCTGCCTCCCGAGTGCTGGGATTAAAGGCGTGCACCACCACGCCCGGCTAGTGGTGGCACACGCCGGTAGGATTTGCTGAAGGAGGCAGAGGCAGGAGGATCACGAGTTCGAGGCCAGCCTGGGCTACACAGTTTTAGGGGCTGGAGAGATGGCTCAGAGGTTAAGAGCACTGGCTGCTCTTCCAGAGGTCCTGAGTTCAGTTCCCAGCAACCACATGGTGGCTCACAACCAGCTATAATGAGATCTAATGCCCTCTTCTAGTGTGCATGAAGACAGAAAAGTCATATACATAAAATAAGTAAATCTTTTCTCACTGCACACTCTTATCTCAGAGATGGCACATGGCAACATGTACAGTTCTACGGGTTTTTAAAAAAGGTGCTTCATATTCCTTAGCAGACTTGACAAACCTCCATTTGACTTGAAAGCATAGGTCATTTCTGCTGACTGAACAGTGTTTTGATGAAGGCCCTCTTCCCAGGGAGGGCTTAGGGAAGTGGTTCTCAACCTTCCTAACGCTGCAACAGCTCCTTGAGTACAGTTCCTCACATTGTGGTGACCTCTGACGGTAGAATTGTTTTTGTTGTTATGAGTTGTGGATATCTGTGTTTCCCCATGGTGTTAGCTGACCCCTGGGAAAGGGTCATTCAACTCCCTCAGGGGGTCGTGGCCCACAGGTTGAGAACCACTGACCTGGTGGGTGATATACTTGAGTAAAGAAGTAGCCAGTTCTACCGCAGTGGAAGCAAGCCTCTTATGGGTCAGGGATGGTGGTCTGGGCACATCTTCATTTTAAGGCCAGATGGCTACCACACCAATATGATTTAAAAACAAAATAACTTACTTTTTCCCCCCTTGAAACCACAGAAGCACATAGTAGCTGCTTTTGCAGTCAGGAGGTCCCATTCTAGACTAGATTTTTTATTAGAAAGGGTAACCTTGGCATACTCCTTATTTCTCCCATTTTGTTTTCTCTGAGTGTCATGCAAAAATCAGAATGTCTCTACTAGTTACCCAAGGTCATTTTTTTTATGTGCTGTTAGGCATATTTCCAATAGGAAAAAAAATAAATTGTGGGTTATTCTAACATTTTAAAAATTCAGATCTCAATGAAATATTCTTGCTTAAAACACTGAAGCAGAATCCAGACAAGCCTCTAAATCTCAGATTACTAAATACAGAAAATATAAGGCAGAGGGGAATAAATTAAGCTACAGCATGAAGAACCAGCCAAATCAGAAGATGGGTGCTCTCCAAGACAAGCCGCCCAGCATTTCCCAATAAATCATACTCTCACTACAGAGAGGAGACCCCAGTCTCTGCTACACTAAAAGAAACTTACAAGCAATAACAACCAAACACTAACTGAATTTTGATTTCAATACAAAGTGTCTATAAACAAACCCCGCCTCTCTGAAACACAGGGAGGCTTTAAATACTTCCTGAGAGTGACCGATAAGCTTTGCCAAGTCAGATAACAACCTGGTGGACATGGCTTGTGTGTAAGCCTTAAACGGAGATGCAGTGTTTATTAGCGAGTGATATGATTGATGTTTGGGATTTAGAGTAGTCTATAAAAAAAAAAAAACAGCTTGCCTAGTAAATTATTGAAGCTTGGTGGTGGGGGACACAGGGTTCAGTGCACCGTTCTTTTCATTTTGGGGGTCTTACGTTAATTTTCTAGGACTGTCTTTGCAAAGTAGCAGAGGCCGTTATATTAAGCAGAAGAAACTAACCTCCTTCTGTCCTTGGACTGGAAGTCCAAGGTCCCAGTCCGTGTAGCTGCTTTCTTGCTGAGCCCCTCTGGTTTGAGAGGGGCCAATCCACTGTCTCCACGTCTTCCTCAGAGAATGCCTGCGCCCTAATCTCCTCTTACAAACAGACCAATCACAGGGCTTAGAGGCCACCCGCCAACTTCATTTATCCTCAATTGCCTTCTTAAACCCCATGTCTAAATACACTCACTCACCTTTTTAGGGCCTGAAGATTAAGATTCAACATGAACTTGGGCGAGGGGGTGGGCAATGACACAGTTCAGCCGTGACGGTACCTGCGAATGCTTCCATGCCGGAAGGAAAAAGACCACAAATCAGAGCTATCAGCTTGTGGCGGGCACAGGTTCTTAGGGGCCACTCACGGTGCCAATGCTGCAAAATCAGGTGAGCAACTTCCCCTCCCTGCAACAGGTTCTGCAAGCCACTGGCCCCAACCGGAAAGGGCTGATTTATCTGTTTCAGTTATTTGATAAGCATGACAACCTGAAACTCTAAGGACCCACTTCAGAAGGATTACACATTTTATGATGTGAAAAGATCACTCCAACCTTGGGGAGTGTTTACATTCCCCCAAGAGGACAGAGCTAAGCTGTTCCCTGGAAAATGAGTTTGCAGGGGGATGGGCCTGCTGATTAGAGCAGATACGCTCTGGCAGTTTAGCTCCTGTTTCCCCTAAACCAGAATAGATTTCTTTAGCCACCCCACCTGATCTTGATTTTTTTTTTTCCTCCTGCTCTCCCCCACCCACGGTTCATATGAATTTTATGCTGAATAAGCAATGAAACTAGCCGCCTAGGAAGCTAGCATTTAGGGAGTGAAGAAAGACAGCTTTCTGGCGATTCTCGTAACTTCCTGATGTTTGTTTGGGGGAAAGTTATTTTCAAAATATTTTATTGAGAGCCATGATCCACCTGGGTGGAGTGGGGCACATGTTTTTCATTCCAGCACTTGGGAGGCAGAGGCAGGCTAAGCTCTATGAATTCAAACCCAGTCAAGGCTACATAGTAAAACCCTGGACGAAACCAAACTAAATAACCAACCAGCCAAACTTAGCCATGGCTCAACACTCCCATTTCAAAAATATACTGTTGTCTAAAATATGGAAAAACAAGCCAATTATACATCGGAAGTTGTTCGCCATAGTAATGGTTATATTTTCTAAAAACTGAAAGCAACAAATAGAGTTTATGATAAATTATAGTATAACTGCTAAACATTTTATGACTATTAAGAGAGAATGCCACTCTCTCTCCTCCAGCCCAGAAAGGTGCCCAAGGGGAAGAAGGCCAAGGGGAAGAAGGCCAAGGGGAAGAAGGCGGCCTCAGCCCCCCCACCCCCCCCACCCCCGCCATCGTGAAGAAACAGGAGGCCAACAGGAGGCCCAAGGACTTCGGCACTGGGCAGGATATCCAGCCCAGAAGAGATCTCACACGCTTTAGCAAATGGCCGCTGCATCAGGCTGCGGTGGCAAAGGGCCATTCTCTATAAGCGGCTCAAAGCATCTCCTACCATTAGCCAGTTTACCCAGGCCCTAGACCGGCAAACAGCTACTCAGCTGCTTATGCTTGCCCGCAAGTACAGGCCAGAGACAAAGCAGGAGAAGAAGCTAAGGCTACTGGCCCGTGCTGAGAAGAAAGCTGCTGGCAGAGGGGATGTACCGACTAAGAGACTAACTGTCCTTTGAGCAGGGGTCAGTGCAATCATCACCTTGGTAGATAACGAGAAGGCTCAGCTGGTGGTGATTGCCCATGATGGAGACCCCATTGAGCTGGTGGGTTTTCTACCTGCGCTGCCCCGAAAGATGGGGTTCCCCTACTGCATCGAAGGAAAGGCCGGGCTAGGGTGGCTGGTCCACAGGGAGACTTGCACCACTTTTGCCTTCACACAGATTAACACTGGCAAGGATTAATCTGGCTAAGCACCCTAAAACAAGAGTGCTCTGGCTAAGCTGGTGGAAGCTATTAGGACCAATTACAAGACAGATAGGATGAGATCTACCACCATGGGAGAGGCAACGTCCTAGATCCTAAATCTGTGGCTCGCACTGCCAAGCTGGAAAAGGCAAAGGCTAAAGAACTCACCAGTAAACTGGTGTACATTGCTAAGTTTTCTGTGCTTAAATATAATTATGAAAGAGAGAGAGAGAGAGAGAGAGAGAGAGAGAGAGAGAGAGAGAATGGCAAAATGGCACGAGAGAAACCATGGACCTTTTTCTTTTTTTAAATGTTAATTTATTATAATTTATACAAATTATCCCCTCACTTGTATCTTCCTATTCCCACCCACCCTTCCTCCCTCCCTCTTCTGCCCTATTCCCTTCCCCTAGACCTCTGACAGAAGAGGACCTCCTCCCCCACTATATGACCACAGCCTATCATGTCTCATCAGGATAGCCTGTTTCCCCTTCCTCTGCATGCTCACAGGGCCTCCCCACCAGGGGGAAGTGATCAAGTCGGGGTGCGGGGGGCACCAGCATTCATGTCAGAGGAAGTCCCCGTTTCTCCCACAACCATCCATTGCCTACATCTGAACAGGGTTCACTGCATGCATTGTCCTTGGTGCAACAGTTTGTGCAGCCCCCCCCAGTCCAGATCCACTGGCCTTGATAGCTTCCTTGTGGGGTTCCTGAACCCTCTCTGCCCTTCCATCTCCCCATTCTTCTACACCATGCTTACCACTCAGCCCAGAGTCCAGCAGTGAGTCCCAGCATCTGTCCTGATCCCCTGATGAGTAAAATCTCTCTGAGGACATCTATGTTGGGTTAATATCCACTTGTAAGTGAGTATATACAATGCATGTTAGAAGATCATGAGAAATGTTCACAATGCTAATAGGAGACAAAGTTAAATTGGAAAAATAGTAAAAACTTATACAACAACAGCAACAACAACGAAAAGGGAAGAGCGTGTGCCTGGGTTATGATAGCTGGTGACATGGCGGTGGACTCACGGGGTTGTTGGGTTATGATAGCTGGTGACATGGCGGTGGAGTCACGGGGTTGTTGGGTTATGATAGCTGGTGACATGGCGGTGGAGCACGGGGTTGTTGGGTTATGATAGTTGGTGACATGGTGGTGGACTCACGGGGTTGTTGGGTTATGATAGCTGGTGACATGGCGGTGGACTCAGGGGGTTGTTGGGTTACGATAGTTGGTGACATGGCGGTGGACTCACAGGGTTGCTGGTTTTTTGTTTGTTTGTTTGTTTGTTTTTGGTTTTTCCTTTCTCTAGTACATAAGGTTTCTGAACCATGCTTACACTGCTTTTTACCATTTAACACAATTAGAGTCAGGCACGGTGGTGCCTGGTTGCAGTCCGACCACTCAGTTGGCTGAAGCAGAAGAGGCCCAGGTTCCCAGCCAGCCCGGCTATTCAGCAAGAACCTATTACACTAAAAGCCAAATTTGAATCAAAATAAAATAATCCTATACAACTTTTTAGTTGCCTTCGCTAAAAATAAAATTTTAAATAACCCCACCTGTTCATCTTGCAATGGGTCAGTGATGGCACATTGGATTGGGATGAATTTCAGAGCTAACCCAAAATCTCAGGCCTGGATTTATGATGAGCCAAGGCAGACATCCTGGCTGTGCAGCTCAGAACCATGCAGAGCCAACAGAAAATCCAGAGAGTAAGCTCCTTCCTATGGCAGTCCTGAAAACCACCCAGGTCCCCCTTGCCCCAAACCTCTGCTGTTCTTGATAATGTTCTGCAGAGCCCCAGGAGGCAGAAGGCACTTACCCCTTGATCCCACAATAGTGGCATGTGTGGTTGAAAGTGTTCCACTTTGACAGTCTACCCTCCCTTGTAAGAGGAGAAAAAAAGGGGGGTATTTTTTAATGTTTTTTAATTGAAATATAAAATCATTTATATTACATTTCAATTGCTATCACATCCCTTGCATCCTTCCATTCCTCCCTCCCTCCTGCTTTCACCCCATTCCCCTTCCCTATGACTGTGACTGATGGGGACCTCCTCCCCTTGAATATGATGCTAGGGTATCAAGTTTCTTCTTGGTAGTCTGCTATCCTTCCTCCGAGTGGCATCGGGCCTCCCCATGGGACATGGTCAAATAAGGGGCACCAGAGTTCATGTGAAAGTCAGTCCCCAGTCTCCACTTAACTGCGGAGAATATTCTGTCCCTTGGCTAGGTCTGGGTAGAGGTTTGATGATGACTGTACATACTGTCTTTGGTTGGTGCCATAGATTGAGCAGAACCCCTGGGCCCAGATCTGCCCATCCTAGTGTTCTTCTTGTAGGTTTCTAGGATCCTCTGGATCCATCTATTTCCCTATCTCCTATATTTCTCCCACCTTAGGGTGTCCTCACCACTATCCATTTTCCTGGTAAGTGAAGACTTTCATGAGACATACACCTTGGCCTAGTGTCCAGATATAAGTATATACTATTTGAGTAAAAGGGGGGGTATTTTAGCACCTGAAATTTCCTGGGATAATAGCCTGGTAGACAGTGAGTCAGAAGGGCACAGACATGGATAGTGGTTTGGAGTCCACAGCCACAACCACACCTGGGGAGAAGGTGAAATGTTGTTCCCAGGACAGTGGAACCGTGTTCCCTTCACTGATTATATTTCAAGCTGTTTCACTTGTTTGTTTGAATGGTTTAACACCTTTCTAACCCACACCCACCCACACACAGCTTTTGCTCTGTATAGAAAGCTCATTTTTTTCCTCTCCCGTCTTCTGGCCGGTGCCAATGGATCCTTCATTTCTCAGCTGAAACACCACTGAAAATGAAAGTTGCCATGCCTAACTGTAGCCAGGGTCATGTCCTTTCAGATACTCTTAAATCCCCGTCTACGTTTCCTTGGTAGCACTTACCGTGGAAGAGCTAGGCTGATGGCGTGTATCCTACCATTCCATCCTCAGGACTCACTAGGGATTCTTAAAGTAAAAGAATAAAGTGTAAAAATTGAAAAATTAGGGCTGGAGAGATGGCTCAGAAGTTAAGAGCACTGGCTGCTCTTCTGAAGGTCCTGAGTTCAATTCCCAGCAACCACTTGGTGGCTCACAACCATCTACAATGAGGTCTGGTGCCCTCTTCTAGCCTGCAGGTGTACATGCAGGCAAGTGCTGTATACATAATAATAAATAAATAAATCTTTTTTAAAAAATTTAAAAATTAGGCAAGCCTTGAGTTTCTTTGGTCAAAGTTGACAAAGGCCATCAAAACTTAAAAGTTGAAAGAGGTTTGCCATCCACATAAGCCAAGCCACTTGCTTTACCGATGGATGAGGGGTGGTTCCAGGGAGACAGCGCGTGCTCAGCTTCACTGTGCTGCACCCAGAGGACCTGGGCTGGTCCTGGGCATGGACCCGTACTTCTTTCTCGTTGAACTCTAGGATTTGAATAACGTCCCGAGGGAAATGAATTCCTTGAGACAAACTTTTTCTGGCTGCTAATCACTGACTAGGAAAGAAAAAAAAAATACAGACAGTATTCGTATTTCACTGATGGATTTAGTTACAGAGATTAAAGTGTCAGCTTGGTATGGGTCCAGCACGTCTCTGGCTTGACAGTAGGTTTGGAGTGAAGGTAAAGACATCCAGAGCTGGTTCTTTTGACATGTTGGGTAGCAGTCCCATGGGTCTTTCTCTCAAAACTTTGGTTCAGTTTTTCACGGTGGGTCTGTGGCTCCAGGGAGGCCCACAGCTAGAAAGAATAACAGGGGTGTGCAGTTCAGGCTTGAGACCTGCTGGCACCAAAGTGTGGGAAAAGTTCTCACAGGGCCTGCTCACAGTCAGCCTAGTCCAGACTAAGGTTATTAATCTTTCACGTCCCCAAACACACAAGTCACACAGATTTGAAAAGGGAAATAAAGTGGGGAATGGCAGGAGGCGGTGTGGTAGAGTAGAAAGAACAGCAAGCGCTGGACCTGGGAGGCTGGCCTCATGTTTGCCAACTGAAACTGAGCTGGTCATAAGAGGTGATGCTCAGACTCATACCACAGCTCCGAGAAGGTCGAGTCGTGTGGTCAGTTGGCAACTTGGACAGATCTGAACTCATCTGGGCAGTTGGGGGCGGGGGGTCATGCTTATGATGCAGAGGTTCCAGTCTTGAGAATTTTCCTGGCTCTAAGCTGGATGCTCTTACCCTCGAGGTTTTTCATCTGTGAAATGAGCCATCCAGGTTATAGTGAAGAGAGCAGGAGCTGTTTGAAGCTGAGTGCCTGAGTGGTTGTATCACTTACGGCACAAAACATGGGTACTAGAGTTAGGATTTCCAGCCAACACAGGAAAGCCATTCTGCCATGGTGCCAGCCTCAGAGGCTGGAGATGGGGAAAGAGGCAGAGAGAGAGAGAGAGAGACCCTGCCTCAGGAAATAAAGTGAAGAGTGACAGAAGAAGACATCTGAGGTCAACTTCTGGCCACATGTACTGCACACACACACACACACACACACACACACACATGATCATGTACATGCCCTCCCCACACATGTTCCCTGAGCTTTAACAGCCTGTAGCTACAAATAGGGTTACATTAATGGCAGCGATTCAAATTCCACAGACATTCATACTTGCCCGCTTTGCACAAAATTCTCCAAAAGCTAGGAAGAAAGCTCATGAGAAAGCAGAGATACATATAAAAAGGAAATCATATTTTGTCATCTTTAAACCATTTTCCCCCCATCAGTTAATTCCTAACATGGTGAGCATCTTGAATACTTGTCAAAATGGACTTTCAGACGTACCATTGCACCTCGGCTTCTGTGTAGTCTAAGGCCACGGTGTATGTGCTTTTACCTTGTGTTCTTAACCAGGCTCTTTGTGGAAGTGAATACATGTTCTCAAACACTTTCCAACTCAAAAGCCCCAGGACAGCACTGGACACATGACATGAGCTCCAGGAACAATCACACTTTAGATTGAAAAAAAAAATCTCAAAAATTCCCTTTCCTTTGGCCTAGTGAGGTTTCTTGGAGTCTCCAAAGGCATATACTCGTTTCATAGCAAAGACTGTGTTCTTTTGGTTCCTCTGGCCCTGTTTTGTTTTCTCTGCACCAAATACATATTAACTGGAATGGAATCATCTAGAACTCCCACAGGCATACCCTAAACTGTTGCTCACCTCTTTTCCATCCACAAGAACCAATGGACCATGTTGGATTTTAAAATCTCATCAGTAATAGAAATAACCCACGAAGCGCTTTTTCCAGTCTGTCGTGGCTTCTGAGATACTTCAGATGAGGAGGTGCCGATGGGTGGATGGAGAAGTGAGCTGAGAGCGTCCTCTGTTCCTCATCTGGAGCATCCTATTTGGTTTCTGTTTAAAATCAAGGAAACCTAGAGACCAGCTGGCTGGGCTCTTTGTTTCAAAATGGACTCTTTCTAGGCCTCTGACCCTCCAGTGCTTACTCCCCCCCCCCATCCCTGGGATGTGCCTGTTGTAGTGCATTAATGGAATCGCCAAGGTCCACCTATATACACCCTCATACCGCTGCTCCTAGAATGACATTTATATTATACCCTGCCTTCTGTATCTTACATGAGGGAGTTTTTACATGCCACTAAAAAATACAGAATAGCACTCTTTATTAGCCCCATGATACCCTGGGCCATCAATACTCGCCCAGGCCTGATGAGGTCATGCAATAGCTCTTAATCAGAGTGAAGGAGAGCAAGAAATAACTTTATTAAAAAATCAATTAAAAACCAGTTGCCCCAGGTTAAAAACAAAAACAAAAAACAAAACGACAGACTAATCAGGAAGTGAAGTGACAGCAGGTGGACTGAGGGAAGGCTGGAGGCCACTGGTCACCTCCAAGCAGGGCAGTTCCCTATGGGTCTTGAGACCAAACCCCTCCTTCCAGCATACAAATGCAACCTCTTAGCATTCTCGTGTGTTCTGCATAATTTTTCTATTATGCTGTATTTTTCTATTGTGGCTATTCTTGGTTATCAGCCTGACTATATCTGGAACTACTAACTGAAATGCAAGTGCCTGCTTTCACCTGCGAGGGATTTTTCTTGGTTGGATCTCTTGAGGTGGGAAGATCCGCCCCCAAGTCTGGGCCACTTCTTCAGGTGCCAGCCCATATAAAGGATATGCAAGAAGCATCAGGGATGGATTTTTATGAGCTGCTCATGGATGTATCCAGCCTCAAGCCGGAAGCCCGTGCTGCTCCAGGAGCAGCTTTGATAATAATGGTTCCAAGCTCAGATGTTAGTGTCCACTTCCCAGAGCCTTTTCACGTCATGCTAAGAAGAGCTTAGAAATCTGCACGGTGTGCAAACACTGCGAGTGAGCCCTGTGTAAACATGGAGTCTGGGAACTGCTTGTGGGAGCCTCACTCTGGATGGGCCTGCCTCCTTAGGCCAGAGGTTTACCGGGCAGCCATGGATGCATAGGTCTCCTGCGCATTCATCCATATTCCTGCGTACCCTAACCAAAACTCCTCAGAGAGTTCCCTTGAGGCTCACTGCTGTCCTGCCTCACACCTGCCCAGACAATGACAGAGTTGACTACATTGCTATAGGTTGACTTTAACTGTCCTAGAACATCATACAAATGGCTCGACACCTGGATTGTCCTGTTTCTTTTTCATGGTGTCAGGAAGATGAGTGTCGTGAAGTAACTGACACTGAGCTCAGTGCTAAAGCCACAGAGAAGTAAGGGGAATAAGTATTGTGGCAGCATAATCTGAGGGAAAAAAAGCCATCTTTGTGACTAATTAAATGGTCAAAAAGTTCAGCTGCTTCACAGGTTCCCAGAGGCATCAGATGCAAGAAATAGCCAAGAGTCTGGTTTCAAAATGGCTGCTGCATGGATACCAATCACCAGAGCACTGAGACTTGGGGATGGCAAATTTTATCATGGGCTCCTAGGCAGCTGGGTCACAGCTGCTATATGAATATTCTTGCCTCCTGCATACTGCTTCAGGAAAGCCACTGGATAACAAACCAAGATTTCTTGATAGTTTCAGGGGTGGGGTGGGGGTGGGGGGAGTATTGATGAGCACACAGCCCTGCTTATATCTCAGCGTATTAGGAAGCTGAGCTGTGTGCACTTTCATTCCTCCCCACTCAAACACACAGCACTTAGGATGCAGTCATTTAGAAGGACTATGATGGGACACAAATATTGTTCCTGTTCAGTTTTGGTTCAGTTGGGGTTCTTTTTTTTTTTTTTCATATGTACGCATATGTTGAACTTGCATGTTTTCATGTTCGTGTGTGTGTGTGTGTGTGTGTGTGTGTGTGTGTGTGTGTGTGTGTGTGTTGTGCATGTAGAGGCCACAAGCTGAAAGTGGGTATCTTCTTGGATCATTCTCCCATAGAGCAGGCCTTCTCACGTTTGCATGTGTAGCTAATCTCTCTAGCCAGCTTGTCCTGGAGGACCCATGTCTCTGCCTTCCAAGTACCGAGGTCACAGGCATCTTGCCATGCCGTTCAATTGGGGTTCTTTATATGGGAATTACAGAGTGGAGAAACTAATGTTAAATTTATTTATTTTATTATTTATGCACTTATTTTTGTCAAGAAGGCTCCAACCGACGGTCCCTCCAGAGCAGACTTCAAGTCTTTCCAGGAAAATTAAATTTGGGCCTAAAACCAATATTGCCTTAAACTGTATTTAGTAAGGTAAATTCCCGTGGTAGAAACCCAATGCTAGATATTAGTCTTTGCTTGGAAAAAATAACATTCACATCAAATAGTTTTTGTTTTGTTTTGTTTTGTTTTGTTTGTTTGTTTTTTGAAGAAAACAGAGATAGCAGGAAGCAAACAAGCAAAGCAGAGATCCTGGTGAGAGTGACTCTAGCACGGTGCTGATGGTGGCAGAAGAAAGTGCCTCATGGGAAAGACATAGTATTTCATTCCAAGATGACTAAGGTGTCAGACAGTGATGGAGTCAGAAACTCTCCTATGAACACTAGGACCTACTGCTCTGAAGCCTGGCAGCACTGTTCGCTTATGGCTCTGCTGGAAACATCACGACGACTTGCTTTTGTTAACTGATTAACTAATTCCTAGTCTTTCATTTGTTCAGTAAATTCAGCGCCAGGCTTGCAGATGATTCTGTTGTGATGCTGTGCAAACCTCTAGCCTATTCTAGTCCTGTCTTTTTCCAATCTCTCTCCCTCCCTCCCTCCCTCCCCCCCCCTCTCTCTCTCACACACACACACACACACACATTGTGTTTCTAGACAGAATGAGCACTTTTAGGCCATGTTGGGCATGTGGAGGTCAGGGAAGAGTCCCAAAAAATGAGATTTCCCCTTCTACCTCAGGCTCCAGGATCAAAGTCCTCAGGTCGCCAAGCTGATGTAGCCAGAGCCTTTATCTGCTGAGCCATCACATCAGCTCAACTACTTATGGCATTTAAACACTTACCATTACTATTAAAATTTTGTGTTTAGATTTATTTCCTTTATTTTATGTGTCTGAGTTTTATCTTTGTGCACCGTGTTTATGCCTGGTGCCCTCCGAGTTCAGAAGAGAGAATTTGATCCCCTGGAACTGGAGTTACAAATGGTTGTGAGCCACCATGTGGGTGCTGAGAACTGAACCTAGATCCTCTAAAAGACCAGCCAGGTCTCTTAACCACTGAACGAACTCTCCAGGCCTCATTACTTTTATTTTTACGTGTGTGTGTGTGTGTGTGTGTGTGTGTGTGTGTGTGACATATCTAGGGTTTCTTCAAAGAACAGAAAAGGGCATCAGAGTCCCTGGAGCTGAGTTTCAATAGGTTGTGAGCTGCCTGCTCCGGGTGCTGGGAACTAAATGCTTGTCCTCTGCAAGAGCAGTAAGTGTTGTGAATTGCTGGGACGTTTCTAAAGCCTCTCCAGCATAGCCTTAAAAACAGAACAGAAACGGCATGTGGACTAGTATTCATGCTCACTCCTGAAGACTTTGTTTTGGCTACCTGCATGGGATTATAGCTTCTTTCAAACATAAGCTGTATCTTTGATTTGTATCTGGCTCCTACGTGGCCTTTACCATGATCTCCTCTGTGCATTTTATTTATGTATTGTCTCCCCAAGACCCGAACTTCTGGCTTCTTTGTCAGAATTAGCACAAGACCCAAAAATGACTCAAAACAATCATGGATCAATAAATGAACAAGAACAGAGTACCTCATAAAAATATCTCTGAAATAAACACTTAATAGAAGGTAATTCAGTTAGAGATCACCTGGAGAGCAGATTGGACTACATTCTTCTCCAGGAGGCCTTTGGAAACCCTAATTAGGTCTGGGGTGAGTCTCTGGGATGCAGCTGTTTAATAAGCTCCCAGGTGATCACGGAGCAAGCTCTGCTATGAATAGCCGTGGGTGATAAATTGGAAAATAAGAAGGGATATTTCATCTGGAGACTTTTTGTAGGTCCAGTAGACACTGGCATCTAACATACATTAAAAACAATTAAGCTAAGCCTATGAACACTCAGAAGACGTTCTATTTGCATCTGGTCACATCTCTATAAGAGCATGTGTTCATTAAGTGACGTTGTTGTTGTTGTTGTTTATTAATGCTGTGGGACACGCACCTTGTGAAGTTGCCAGACTCGAACAGTCCAGTTGCGCCCACCTCCACTTCTCTGTCTTGATTTCAGAGGCTGGCTATGAGGGAAATTTACTGCTCATTTTCTTTCACGAATCCTGTGAGTCCCGTGAAGTCTTCTTAAATGAGTATCAGATATAGGAACAAAACTAGAAAATTGAATGGGAAATGCCATCACTCAAAGAAAGACATAAATGGTCATCTGTTCTGAGGACGGCAGCCCAGTATGGTCGGGCAGAAGCCTACGCGGGTGCTGCTAAACATATATTTTAAAGAAAAGCCTTGGACATGCCCCAATTATTATGTAGACGTCCATCTTAGAGCAGGACAAATGGATGGCCACTCTAATTGGCTCCTTGTACAATTTCAAACTTTGGCCAGGAAGCAAAGGATGAAATCGTTATAAAATCACTTAGTGGAAGCTTCCTGATAAAACATTACTTAATTGAGATCCTAAAACATAACGTGGCCCCTCGTGGGAAAAGCCACGAAGTGCCATACGCAAGGTCATAAAGTGACGGTGCTGTGCAATGATGCCTCTTAGGGCTGGCTATGTGATTCAGGCACCCCTTTCTCCTTCCCAGCCTCCAGTGCGACAGGCTCCCATGCAAAGTTGCTTATTTGCATCATACTGTATTTAGCATGTTCTGTACGTCTATTCCTTTAGCGCCAGCTCTGCCAGATATTAGAAGGATACAGTGAAATGAACCACAGCACGTGGCCATGAAGGATGTATAATCAGATAGAAGAGTTACCTAAAATAGGTAACATCTTAAGTGTAGAATGGGAGACATCCTCAATCGTGGTATAGACAGAGCTTCTCAAACTTTAATGTGCCTGTGGAACTGGGGATCTCGTTACACGGCAGCCTCTCTGATTTGATGGGTCTAAGACAGAGCCGAAGACTGCATTTCTAACCGGCTCCCAGGTAATGCTGTTCTGAGCATCACCTTTTCAGGTTAGGGAGCATTAGACACCTACGTGGAGTCTGCAGGATGTGATTTGGACTTCAGGAAACCTTCCTAAAGCTGCAACCCCTTAACACAGTCCCTCACGTTATGGCGACCGCAACCATAAAACTATTTTCGTTGCTGCTTAATAACTGTGATTTTTGCTGCTATTGTGAATTGTAATATAAATATCGGACACACAGGATATATGATATGCGACCCTACGAAAGGGTCATTTGACCTCTACAAGGGGGTCATGGCCCATGGGTTGAAATCCACCGTTCTACAGGCTTTCTGTGAAAACAGTGGAAAGCCAGGAATCTGAGCTCTCGGTGGTATTACAAAGAAGCTTACATAGAGCTTTGCAGAACTTGGACTTGAAGAAATAACTCTTATTTTTTATGGTCTTGAGGGAATATGGTTCACATGGCAGATGGCAAAAATGACATCAGCCCCACGAAGTCATGTCACCTGGCACTTACACAAATACAGCCACGTAAAACATGCTAGACTAATATGCTACTCATGGGTTCTGATAATTCCACGGGACATTTAAGAAGGCAATTTGGAGTGACTTTCTCAATGCTGCAAGCACATTATCCCTGTAACAGACAGCAGGCTATAAATACAACACATCTCCGTTTGATAATTACTTTATTTCGGATTAAGAC
The DNA here is from genome assembly GCF_964271855.1 of Acomys minous. NCBI lineage: Eukaryota > Metazoa > Chordata > Mammalia > Rodentia > Muridae > Acomys > Acomys minous. Next base: position 33,652,287 of record NC_140486.1, read on the forward strand.
TGGCAATTTTCTTGTCAGAGGCAGGCATGAAGTAGAAATGGAGCGTGGAAACGTGCACAGCGCGGACTTTTTTTTTTTTGTAACTTGCCAACCCAGCTACATTTATTTTCTTTTACATTAACAGGGCAGATTCGGCATTGGTACTGAAGTCTTCTCTTGTGGTCTTTTTTGGTTAAAAGGCCTCTAGTGGTTAGACCGTTATTAACCCTGTTAGGTGTGGACTTGTAACTCCCTTCTAAACTGAACTGAGCCTATTACAAGAGTTCTTAGGGAAAGTGGCTGAGGAAGTGGGAAAAACTGGTAATGGATGGCCAGGATTTCGAAACCCATTCATCCTAGTCATTAACACAAATGTGCAAATCCCCAGGATTGCATGGGCTTTCTGTAACCAGCTAGTCAGCATGTGTTAATGTGCCTTTTAAGTGTTAGCATATGTGTACTGACCCGGCCTTCCCAAGGGCACCCAGGGTGGGACCTATACTCAGCGAGAGGATGGGCACTGCTATGGACCCCTTCAGTCCCTGGAGAGCAGGCCTGACCCATGACCAACCTTTCTGCCTGCTTTATTTTGTTATTTATTTTTAAATTTTTGTGGTCTTAGGATGCACCAGGAGACAAAGCATTCTATTTATTTACATATAAAAGTTAATACAACCTGACACTTATGCATGGATGTACCTACACACTCATGTGTATGTAACACACACACACACACACACACACACACACACACACACACACACACGGGGGCGGGGGGAGACAGACAGAGAGAGAGAGAGAGAGAGAGAGAGAGAGAGAGAGAGAGAGAGAGAGAGAGAGAGAACAACTGATACAAAAACAATGACGTGCTAATATCTGTTAACACTCAGTAGTGACTATCTTGATATTTAACACATTTTCGGTTTTTTATGCTTTAAATTTATTTTTGGAGTACTGTGGTTCAAATCCAGGACTTTATCCATGAGAGGCAAGGGCTCTACCATGGAGGCAGATTCTTAGCCCCTCAATTTTTTATATTTTACTGACTTTTCCCCCAAAATAATAATGAATTTAAATTGTTGCTAAGATCTCAAGGTTAACAAATTTTGAAGGGCACACAACATCGAGTCCAAATCTTCTGAAACTGACTTGTAATTTGCCAGTGTTTTTCTCTAAGTGGCTTTCAGGTGCTTGGTCCAGAACTCACTGCACCTCACATGGGGCCATTAGAATCTCACATGCAATTTCTGCCAGCATCCCTACGAAGGACACGAGTGAGCCAACAAGCAACTGATTTCCTTCTAAAGGCTGGGCAGACCTTCCTTTCTGGTTTCCATTTTGTGTCAGGGCCCACAGAAAGCTGATTTGACACAGAGGTGACAGTATTTCTTTCCTTCTTCTGTTCCATTTAATTGCTTCTAACAGAGACATAACGAAGTTTTAAACGTGCTTTCAACACCCTCTTCACAAATACTACATTCCAAGTTTTGGTTCATGAGACGGCTACCAACACCTGACAGAAAAGAAAGTAATAAACGGACTTGCCCAAACGCCTGCTTGGCAAGACTGCTGGTACCACTTCTTATGAAAGCTGAGTACAGACCATTTCTGTCTATTCTTTACGCATATCATTTTTGTAATTGACCTCGGTGTTGTAGTAATGGCATTTATGAGAGAATCAATTCTGTCTACAGACGTTGGAAGAAACAAAATGGAATGAGAAGTGAAAACAAGCACCACCACCTTTGTGTCAGTGCCAGGCTCTCTGACTACAAGGTACATTTATGTTTCAGAAATACACAGGCAGTACGTTCGCTTGATCCATGGAAGTCAGAGTCATTTTCTTTATTGGTTTTAAGAAAAAAATTAATAAACTACCTTAGGAAAACAAAATTTAAAAACCCATAAATTTAAAAATGTTAGAAATGGCAGATAGATAAACAGACCTATATCTTTGTGTGAGCCTTTCATCACTTTAGCAAGCATTATTTTAAAGTTATTACTATATATGCACATAATAGTTTCAATGTACTGCAATGATCTTATGGCATCAAGTGAACAGAAACTATTTAGTTTACTTTACTTTAATGACTGATACGCCTGATGCATAGGCAAAAAAATTAACTGTACAGTGTGAAATGTTAGAGAAAGTCTAGAGCTTTGCAGGCCATCTTTTAATGTAATACTTACAGCTTTACCCAACTGTCACCCTTTACTGAAAGCACTGTATTTATACGTGCTCTTCAGATAAAGCAAAGAGCTGCTTAACATATTTGAGAATCTAGCAGCCAAAATAATCAGCTGCTAAATCTACATGTCCATTATAACACTTTGGACATTTTAAAATAGACACATATGGCCTATTTGAATATACAGGCAAGTACACCCCTGCAAAGAAAAGACAAACATTTCTGTGCAAATGAATAGTGTTTTAGCGAACAAGCACTCAGACGTGAGCGCTCATGTTTTATGACTTGACTCTTAGCCTCCATAAAACACGCTCACAAGGCAGCATTTTCTTTGGGAATAAGTCATAACTTTGCCATGGAGGGCTATTAGGGGACCATTTGCTGACACGAGACTGAACCTACAATTCCCACAGAGAAATGTTATTTCAAAAGGAAGGCTGACATAGGGGATTTTCGGGAAAATCCCCCCAGGGGACCTGACCTGGGTACTAGGCATGTAATGCCATTTCCCACATCAGAACAAAGGATATATGTTGGGGAAGTGGTGAAAGTGATTCCCAGTCGTGCTATTCAAGACAACTTTGGGTTTCTGCCTGGGGAAAACCAATCGGATGAATATACAGGTTGTTCGTAGGGCTCTGTTGGCTTCCATAAGAGTATCCCAAGTGTCCCAATCCTAGCATGAAGGTGAGGTCCCGAAGCCCACCCCCCAAGGTAATACAGACTATTGCCAGACCCTATCTCTAAAGAAACCATATGATTTGAATTTATGTTGAATGGTTGTAGGACACAGATTAAACTGAAACTGAGCTAGGAGCTTTCTTTCTGTTAACTACCCTTCATAGTTCTAGAAGGTCTGATTTAGATAACTAGGAGAGAAAAGTCACCAACAGTCTTACGCAGCTATGGGCCCAGCATGGTACATAGCTACCCTGCCAGAGGAGGTGTGCCCACACTTATGCAATAGTGGCATGGTTGTTATGTGGGCAGCCAGTTGCTTTCTGGTTGGATTTGAGTCTCTCTACACAGGAAAAAAAAAATGTGTACCTGGTACTATAAACCTGCTTGAAAGCCCATGGCCAGAGGGGTCATAGGTCCTGGTGAGAGAGCAACTACTTTTGTTTAGGTAAATGGACACGGTATAAAACTACCTTCTAAATCCTATGCTTCTAGATCAGTGCTGCTGTCAGCTTCGGTTAGAGAAGATTCTTTTACAGTTGGTGGCGTTACAGAGATTTGTAACTAGCAAAAAACTAAGAATAAGTGACTGTCCTGCCCTAGATGGAACAGTGATAACACCACACACACACACACACACACACACAAACACACATCAGCATAACAAGAAGAACACAGGAAAAGAGGAGGCACAAAGAATGTAAGCACTAGAGGGGACGGTGGAGTGTTGATAAATACTGCCTTCTAGGTGTGCCATGGCAATTTCATGTATGAAACCACAGCGGACTCCATTACCTAATTAAGACCTGTAGTTGGCTGCCCTTCAACATTTTGCCATGGAGTGAGAACAGGCTCGTGGGTCCCCACCCTTCCCGGAGTAATTAATGGTAGCTGGAGAAGGAAGAAATGTTTTCTTCCGTGGTGTAGCCACTGGTTAAGTGCCCTTGCTCCTATAAATAACTCCTACCCATGTCCTTGTCAGCGACCCTAATGAAGTTCATTGGAACACGCGAACGCGCATGCACACACACACACACATACACACACACACACACAGAGAGAGAGAGAGAGAGAGAGAGAGAGAGAGAGAGAGAGAGAGAGAGAGAAGGGCGTCTATTTGGGAAGAGGAAAGGGTTGGACGGGAGTGGGAGGGTGTTAAGAGAAGAAAATGGGTGTAAATGGTCAAAATAAACCAAATCCTCATATTTGGTCTGTGGCTGGCTCCGAATTCTGCTTTTGATGATAGTGTACTTTCTATCCTCTTCTGATGTGCTATCTTCCTGTGTGTGCTAGGGGGAAGTTGTGGGAGACTCAGCTAGTTGAATGCTGCTCTAAATGAGAAGCCCGGGCCAGTATCGTCCTGCTAACCTGACTCCACACTGATTCTGAACTGTTGACGGACACAGAGCAAATGTTCCTAAAATACATGCCGAGTTTATTTTTAAGACTTTTCATCTGGAAGAGGACATTTTTCCTTCTTTAGGGACTTTTACTATTTAAGTAAAACAACACTCCACACCAACATGAGACTGTGTACTAAAATAAAACCTTTGTGGTTTTTCTTTTCTTTTTTTTTTTTTTGGCAGAGAATTATTTTCATGTAGTCACTTGTTGGACCTTAGGGTAAAATTATATTTCATAGTTCCCCTGTTCCCAGGCCACAGGGAGAGAGAGAGAGAGTGAGAGAGAGAGAGAGAGAGAGAGAGAGAGAGAGAGAGAGAGAGAGAGAGAGGGAGATTGCGATTTCATGTATATTTGTCTTGCAAGTTTGTCTGATACTCAGGAATAATTATGTTGTATCAGTAAAGGTTAGTGATTCCTTAGGAATGAGCTTGTTATAATTAGCACTTTAGATGCAGCTAGGAAAAATAGAAAATTAATGGACTAGTTCTTTGAAATACATGGCAAAGATCATAGAGACTGCTAAATAGAGCAGTCATTCTTTCTTACACTTTCTGAGGACAGACAATGTAGAAGTTCATAGAGTACATACTCATGTACTCTATCATTTGATAAGAAAAATCCATTATACGACCCTAATCTATGCAGGTGAGGAACGGTCGGCCCAGTGGCTATTGGCAAGGCTTTCAGTGAGTCCATCTTTATCAGTGGTTTAGTCTCAGTCAGACATTAGGCTCAGGACATCGGTGGAACAAACAAGAAGGATTGAACAAGGGGAGGAAAAAAAAGAAATAAAAGCAAAACAAATTCATCTTATAAATCCTATTACCTTCAGTAAGAAACCAAAGCAAAGTGGGAGAATCCACTGAGCAGAGAGAAGTTAGACTGAGTCTTGCTGGATTCCACCACAGTAGTTTGCATCACCTCTTCAGGGACAGGGTGGGAAGGGTAGAAAATAGAAATGGGGCAGGCAGTGTAGGGACAAAAACCTCAACTCGTGTCCCCAGACAGAAGCTGGAAATATCCTTGCTTCTGTCCTGACCAGAGGCCAGGAATGCCAGAAGAGAGCTCTGATTTCTGGTTCTCTTTCTCCTGATGAACACCCCTACCTAGAGGTTACACAGGAGAGCAAGCCGAAGCTCCAGCCTAGGCACTAATCTCTCTGGGTCACGGCTGTGAAATTGGCTTTCTGGATTTTTGTGGTGGGGATGAGTATCTGTTCCTCAATTTCAGCACATCTCCTAAATGGCTGAAACTATTTCAAGGTCTCAGCCCTTGAGGGGACAATGTTACAGTAGCTATGGAGACCATTCAGGGTATCAGGACTCTGTTGAGAGCATTAAGGGCAAGTTATTTCCTTCTAGCCAGGAGAATGGAATATAACCTCTGTCCCTGGGTGGAAACTCGGCATTGTAATTTGTGCCAAAGATTTTACCATTATGTAAGTATTGTCTCCTCTCTTAAGGGTTTGTCCTGATGGGGCTGTCAATCACCTGACCAAGAGACCACCTCTCAGGATGGCAGACTCATCTAAAGCTGTATTACAGATAGGGGAAGAATAATTATATTCTTGGGCTGGAGAGATGGCTCAGCAGTTAAGAGCACTGGCTGCTCTTCTGGAGGTCCTGAGCTCAATTCCCAGCAACCACATGGTGGCTCACAACCCTCTGTAATGGAATCTGATTCTCTCTTGTGTGCATGAAAATAGAGCCCTCATATACATAAAATAAATAGACAAATCTTTTTGAAAGAAAAAAAAGAATAATTATATTCTTAATGAGATGATGTACTTTTTCCCCTAGACATCTTCACTCCATGCAGTTACTAAGAAAAGCATTAACACCCTCCTTTTCTTTCTTTTCTTCAAATATTTCCCCATCACTCTGAGATTTCTCTCTCTCTCTTTTTTTTTTTTGAACTGCTGCCACCCACTTTTGCCACACCTCTGCCTGTGACCTCCATTGCAAAAGGCGTGGCTCTCTCACCTCTTTTCCATCTCTCTCTCTCTCTCTCTCTCTCTCTCTCTCTCTCTCTCTCTCTCTCTTTCTCTCTGACATTTGCCAGGGCTTACAGCTTGCCTGCTCCATTTCCCCCTCAAATTTCATCCTGTATCTTCCTTGTGAGTTATTTAAAAGATTGTTTTCATTAATAAGACTTAGAACCCCAAGAAGGAATCCCGGTTTTCTGGTACTAAGCCATTATCTTCATTTAAACAATATAGTTACAAACTGAGTTTCATTAAACTCCAGTTCCTGAGAAGTATGAAGACTTTCCTGTGACACTCAGAGCTTCTGCTGCACTATGTCCAAGGACAGCTGCCCTGTGACCTTAGTGATGGTTTGCGTCCTAGAACTGTTGTTGTTTTGAACAAAACCTCAATTGTTCAATTTTACTAATAAAGACTCGGGAGCCAGATGCTGGGGTGAAAGTCTTTTAGCCTAGAGAGGCAGAGAAAGCACTCAACTGACTTTCTTCCTCAGCCAATGTCCCAGAAGGAATGCCCTCTCTGAAACAACAGTCTCCCCTCCCTTCTCCGTCCTGTGCATCTCCCCATCCATCCTCCTGACTTCCTCTCTACAGTTTTTTCTTTATAATCTTAGGCTTACTTCCTGTCCACTGGTTGCTTGCTCTGTCTCTTGACCTATGGTTTATTTTATTTAATCCAGTTTACAATATTCAAGCAGAAAGCTCTTAGATGAAAAGTGTGTGCTAGGGCTGAGCCACATCACAACTAAAAACAGGTTTTTAATTTTTTCCAGTAAATAACACAATCTTGGGTTTCACAGTGTGATGAATTATCCTGCAATAAATTATATGTATCAGGTTATTTGACAATTATGCTCTCCATTTTCAATTATACACTATGTCATAAGGAGTTAAGGCTGTAGCTCTAGTGATCTTAAAATTCCCTGTTGGCTGGTTAAGTTAGAAGAATATGGTTTCCTTGGAATATACCCAGAAGATGCTTTAGCACACAAGAAGATTTGCTCAACCATGTTCAAAACAGCCTTATTCATAATAGCCAGAACATGGAAACAGCCTAAGTATCTCTCAGTAGAAGAATGCATAAAGAAACTGTGGTCCATTTATACTATGGAATACTACTTAGCTATTAAAAACAAGGAATTCCCAAAATTTGTGGACAAATGGATTGAACTAGAAATGATCATAATGAGTGAGTTAACCCAGAAGCAGAAAGAGTCAAATGGTATATACTCACTTACATCTGGACACTAGCCCAAGGGGCATGTCCCATGAATGTCTTCACTTATCAGGAAAGTGGGACGGGGGGAGGGGGGGACATCCTATTGGGACTCTAGGTGAGAGAAGCATGGGAGAATGGGGAAATAGAAGGATCCAGAGGGTCCTAGAAACCTACAAGAAGAACATTATGATGGGTGGATCTGGGCCCAGGGGTCCTGCTCAAACTATGGCACCAGCCAAGGACAATACGTGCAGTAAACTTCAACCCCTACCCAGATCTAGCCAATGGACAGGACACTCTCCACAATTGAGTGGAGAGTGGGGTCTGACTTTCACACGAACTCTGGTGCCCCATATTTGACCACGTCCCCTGGATGGGGAGGCCTGGTGGTACTCAGAGGAAGGATAGCAGGCTACCAAGAAAAGTCTTGATACCCTATGAGCATATACAGGGGGAAGAGGTCCTCCTCAGTCACAGTCATAGGGGAAAGGACTAAGGGGAAAATGGGAGGGAGGGAGGAATGGGAGGATACAAGGGATGGGATAACAATTGAGATGTAATATGAATAAATTACATATATATATATATATATGAATATGGTTTCCTCATAATAAAACAAAATAACCCAATTATGGTTTTAAAAAAACTTTTTCAAATTACAAGGAGAATATTTCTTTCTTCTACAGCTGGCATGGCAAAAGGTTGGGGAGTTTCCTGAACTGGAGAAAAGACATGAATCCTTATAAAAGGAAAAAAAAAAATGAGCAAAGTGGGATAAATTAAAATGTATACTTGAGACCCCCATAGGCTAAAGAAAAATACAAACAACCCAACAGAAGCCAGACATGCAACCAGAATGAAAAGGTAGAATTCCTAGCATGGGGTAAGAATTGGAGTGACAATACCAGGAACGTGACAATGGTATCCACTCTCTCTATAACTATTCAGTATAGTACTTGACAGCTAAACAATACGACAGATGAAGAAGATCAAGAAGGTACAAATAACAAAGGAAGAAGACAAAATATCTTTTTTTGTAGATGATATGATTTAATGCATAAAAGACCCCCAAAACTTTACCAATTAATAAAGTTTTTCAGCAAAGTAGCAGGATATAAGATTACCACATTAAAAACCAGTAGCCTTTCTATATATGAATGACATACTGAGAAAGAAATTAGGGAAACAATAACTTTTACAATAGTACCACCTCCAACTATAATGTCTTGGAATAACTCTAACACAACTTTAAGTCACTGAGGAAAGAAGTTGAAGAAGACACCAAAGGATGGAAACATATCATGAATAAGTAAACATAATATTGTGAAAATGTCAATCCTACCAAAAAACGATCTACAATTCAATGCAATCTTCATCAAAATTCCAACATATTTCCTCACAAACATTGAAGACCATTTTCCACTTCACATGGGAACACAAGAAGCCTAGAATAGCTGAAACAATCCTGAATAATTAAAAAAAAAACTGTTGGAGTATTTCAAGTTATACTGCACAGCTATAGTAATAAAACAGCATGGTATTGGCACAAAAGAAACACATTGACCAATGGAAATGAACTGGAGACCCATATGTAAGTCTACACATCTACAGACAACTGAGTTTTGACAGAGGCCAAAACTTTACACTGGGGGAAAGACAGCACCTTCAATAAATGATGGTGTTCTAATTGGATGGCTGAACATAGACGAATGAAAATGCATCCATATCTATCACCCTGCACAAAATGACTTTAAATGGATCAAGGACCTTAATATAAGACTAGATGCCCTAAATCTGATAGAAAAGAAAGTAGTGTATAGGCTTGAACTCATCATCACAGGAAGGAAGTTTTGGAACAGGACACCGATACCACAGACACTGTGAGAAACAATCCCATGAAGCTGAAAAGCTTCCATATAACAAACAACACCATCATTCGGGCAAAGCAGCAGCCTACATAATGGCAAAAGATCTTTACCAATTGTACATCTGGTAGCGGGTTAGTATCTAAGATATATAAAGAATTAAAATAATCGAACACCAAGAAAACAAATAACCCAAGTAGAAAATGGGGCACAGAACCAAGCATAAAGTTCTCAAAAGGTGAAGCACAATGGTTGAGAGCCAGTTAAAGAAACGGTCAACCCTCAGCCATCAGGGAAATGCAAATTAAAACTACTGAGATGGTTTTTATTTTACTCTAGTCAGAATAGCCAAAATCAATAAAAACAAATGGTTGTTCATGCTGGAGAGGATGCAGGGAAAGGAGAACAGTTCTTCATTGCTGGTGGGAGTGCGCATTTGGACAGCCGCTATGGAAATCAGTGTGGTGACCCCTTAGATTTTAGGACTAGATCTACCTCAAGATCCAACTATGCCTCTCTTGGACAATATTCCAAAAGGAGTCTACGTTCTACAGAGATACTTGCTCAGCCACGTTCATTGCTGCTTTATTTATAACAGCTGGAAATTGGGAACTGCCTAGAATTGATGAACAGATAGTGAGAATATGGCACACTTACACATGGGATATTATTCAGTTGTTAAGAAAAATAAAATTATGAAAATTTAAGATAAATTAGTGGAGCTAGAAAGACATCATCCTGGGCGAGGTAACTCAGATTCAAAAGACAAATAGTTGTATGTTCTTTCTCATTTACTATATGGCTATTAGCTGTTACACTTTTGGTATTTGTATATGATCTGAATACCTACAGAGTTTAGGTACCTAGTAAGGGACTAAGAGGGAGGAGAGGGTCTCCCAAGAAAGGGGATATAAAATACTGTGTTTTGGTGGAGACAAGGGAGAAACTAGAATAGGATTAAATGTGGAGGGGAAGGGGAGAGAAAGGTAAAAGGATTACTATGGGGAGGAACAACTAACCCTACAGTAGAAGCTTCCTAAGATATATACATATATGAAAAGAATTTAAGTAGAGTCGCCACACAATAGGGTGACAATGCCCCTGGACAACTAGACAACTTATGCCAGCAAGGAGAACCTTCAGTGCCAGGAATGGTTACATTTGTTGAGTCTCTGGCCAAATGGAGGTCCCATAGAAACCCCCAAACATTTCAGATGATTGACAAGGCTGTTGGTTATTGTCTTCAGCTTGTAAATAAGGTCCTAACACTGAAGGGAGCATTTATTTATGTCATTGAATGCAGAGAAGTTGATCTGGTGTCTAAGTAGAAGCTTCACCCACACTGACTAGTGTTCATGAACTGGAAAGTTCTCATCACACTACCAGAGGAGAAAGGTACTCATCAATATCGCCTAGCCTGAAAGCCTGCAACCTACAGCAGTGACCTTCCTGCCAGATATACTGGTGCATTAGTGGCACAAACGTTATAAGAGTCATCAATCATGTTCTGATTGGGCTTAAGGCTCACTCCATGAGATGGAACCCATACCTGACACCGATGAAGTGACAAGAACCAGAGACGAGATAGGTCATGGGCCCCAAGGAAAACCTACTGCTAAAGAAACATAGCAATAAGTTTACTCCTAATCACATACTTTATATCCACAGATCAGTACCTCTTCCAACCCACATTAGAGAAGCTTCTTCTTGCAGTAGATGGAAATTAACACAGAGACTTGTAACTGGGCAGTGTGTAGAGAGTGAGAGACTTTAGAGCACTCTGTTTTAATTGAGATATTTACATAAAACCCTCCCTTTCAAGGCTCAGGAATCCATGAGGAAAAAGAGGCAGAAAGATTTTAAGAGCCAGAAGTGATGGATGACTCCAAGGAAACAGTGTCTTTCAGACACAACAGAACCAATGCCCATATGAACTCACAGAGACTGTGGCAACACACAGAAAACCTGCACAGTTTCAAAACAGATTGTGCTCTCAGCCCTGAGGTGGGGTGTGGACTTGGGGTCCTGCCTCTTCCCAAGAAGCTGTTTGCAACTGATGCCTGCTGGCAAGGAGGAAATCCATTTTCTCCAATGGAATCTCACTGGTTAGATTAACCATACTTCAGAGCAGGACCCAGGCCCAGAAGTTTGGCCAACACAAAATGAACTAGGAGATATTTTTTGTGGAATTTTTGTTTCTGTTTAGGGCTTTTTTTTTTTTTTTTTGTCTTATTGGTCTTTTGCTTGTCTATTTTGACTTTCTATTTGTGTTTTACTGTGGTTTTTATGTTTCTTGAATTTTTTTTTTGCCTTTTTGTTTTTTGAGACACACACACACACACACACACACACACACACACACAGAGAGAGAGAGAGAGAGAGAGAGAGACTAAGAACAAGAATAATTTGGGTAGGTAGAGAAGTGGAGAGGATCTGGGAGGAAATTAGGGAAGGAGAAAAAAACATGATCAAAATATAACATTGATTTTTTTCAATAAAAAATAATTGGAGTGATTTAAACTTATCATTTAGTCATTCAACTCGTTTCACAAGTATTTTTAAATATTTATTTTATTACTTGATTTGTATAAGTGTTTTGCCTGCATGTATGGATGTGTGTCATGTGCATGCCTGGTGTCCACGGATTCCAGAAGAGGGCATCAGATCCTGTGGGACTGGAGTTACAGATGATTGAGAGCCACTACCTGGGTCCCAGGAATTGTATCACTGACCCAAGTCTCCGGCCAAACAAGTGTTTTTCAAACCTCTGTTTGATGCTAGGCCGTATTCTGGGTGTTCAGCGTAATTATATAAACAGAACAGACTTGAAGAGAAAGCAAGCCAGGTGTGATAGTTCACATCCACAGTCGCAGCACTCAAGAGGCTGAGGCAGGATTGCTGCAAATTTGAGGCCAACCTGGGGGGGTATATATCAAATAAAATTCATCAACTAAAGTCCAAAAGCAGTCCCACGAGGCTAAGGGAAGGCATGTGACAGCTGGCTGCCTCCTATCGGCAGCTCTAGAGGGAGGCTCGATTCCATAGCCTTTCCTAGCATCTAAAGTGGGCTGCTTGCCCTTAGCCTAAGACCCCCTCCTGTCCTCCAAGACTACAGTGTGGGCCCCATCGCCTCCTCAATTGCCCTTTCTACCCCCCCCCCCCAGTCTTCCTCCCACGTCCCCTCCCACTTTAGTCCCTCCTTCTGTCTCACTCATACACACAACCCCCACTTCCATCAATTCACCCCTACAGTCTGTGGCCCTTCCTGACTCCCTATGACAAGGAGTCTTGGGATCACATTCAGTCTACCTGGCTACTTTTCCCATCTCAGTACGCTCAACGCAATCATAGCTGCAAAGTCCCTTTGCCCTGTAAGATGGATTTGTGGATTCTGAGTTTGAGGCTGGACAGGGTCATCTTGGGGGAAGCATTATGTTATCTTCAGCTTCAGTGCCTTTGCTTTTCAATAGTAGTCACTGTGTCCAGCAGGAGTGGAGGTTAAACAACATTTTGGACAAAGTCTGTGAGTTTGGCAGACCCTTGCTCAGAGGACATAAAAAGGAAGGATCAAAAGATGCAAAAATAAAATTAAACAAAATATAATAAATATGCATAGTTATTCGTTCACTGCTGAAAATGATATAAAGAGTAGTTCTAAGTGTAAAAAGAAGAAAAAGGAAGAGAGGGAGAGAAAAAGGAAGAGGAAGGAGGAGTAACAGCAGCAAGCCCAGCTAGTAATGATGTCTTTTGCCTTTACTGCACAAGTTAAGATTGGTCTGGGTAACAGCAAGGTCATTGCAAAATAAACAACAACAAAACCCAAACAAACAACAACAAAAACATATAAAAAGAACTGCAAAGCAAGGCTACAGAGGTGAGTGAGAGGGCTGGTCCAGGCAAAAGTTGCAACAACCTAAGTCTCCAATGAAGTCTTAAGGGAAGACAGGTGTCACATGTTAGCATTTTTGAAGAACCCCTAAAAGGACAGAAATGTACACATGTGAAAGAGAAAACCACCACCCCAAAAGGACAGTGACTCAAACCTCCTACATTTGCTGGAGGAATGAGTTGGTTAAGAACGCTTGCTGCTCGGGGAAAAGGTTTGGGGGTTTGGTTCCCAGCATCCACATGGCAGCTCTTAACCATTTCACAACTCTGGCTCCAGGATGTCTGATACCCCCTTATGACCTCCTCTGGCACCATGCATACATGTGGGTCACATACATAGATGCATCTTTTATCTATCCGCCTTCCCGCCTAAATGAACGTGTTAGCTGCACCCTTGTTTTCCATACGCCCTGGGACTGAGCCCTGTGCTCAGCTTTAAGCGAGTCTGAGGGAGAACCAGGTTTCCTGGCTGCTTCTCACAAAGCTGGTGTAGAATGGTAAAACTCAAGTGGGAAAGTCAGCAAGTGCTACGTTCCACAGGCAACCCCTGAGCTGTGCCGGGTGATGTGGCCAGCACACTGGTTCCCTGGGGCTTCCTGAGCCCTTCACACATACTCACATATACTTCAGTGAGTATCAGTGAACATATTTATGAAAGAACCCTGTGGCATGTGGCATGTGGTGCTGGGTTAGGTAAGAAGAGCAGTTGCAGACCATGCCTTTGGGGAGCTTATAATATCAAACAGGACTTTTTTTTCAGAGCCCAAAAGTTGTCCGAGTGAGGCACGGCACTAAAAGACTTCATTCACACACAAGAGAGCTGGGTTTTCCTCAGCTGGTGTCTTGCGCTGTCTCACCTCCCAGACTCTAGGCTCAAGCTCAGCTCAGCTAAAAGGGCCCATTATTAGAAGAACCTTCTGAAAACTCCCTGTGCTTAAACAGAACTTATGCCAGAACCTACACAATTCCAGTCACCTGGGATCCACTGAGTCTATGCAGGTTATAAAGGCAAATGGTGCATTATCTACCTTTCTAAGAAGCCTTTAGAGTCACACCAGGCAGGCATAGTCAACAGCAGATATGACAGAGCCTCACCAGCACACACCCTGGCCCTCGGGAGGCGACCTGCAGATGAGCGAGCGCACAGAGGGGATGGGAAGGCCTCAAGGAGAAAAGCGCCTTGAGTTAGTAATGAAAGCCAAATGAAATTTTGATAGGAGGAAAAAATAAAAAGTAGTCACAGGCCTGTCAACCTTTTGGAGGGGTGGTAGAAGACCCCGGGGGAAGTGTGTTTATCTGGCAAGCTTTTAGAAACAGTTTCTCTCCAGGTGGTGTATCTCCTCTCTGCTCCCCTGTGCTGCTTCCCGCCGCCCACCTACCCGTAGCAAGAGGAAGAGGATGCTCCTGTCCTGAACTGAAGAATGACAAGGAGAAAGAAGATGACTTCACAGCATCTGATGACGTATTAACCATGCGACCTCCCCTGGAAGTCATAGATGGAGGCAAGATGGTCTCAAACACTGCCCAGTTCGATGTCTTTCCTCTCAACCTGGGAGGCCAAGAAAAGTCCTCTGAGGACGTTTGTTGAGAGGGGGAAAAAAAACCCCACATAACTTCACAGAATTTAGAGGTCAGACTGACCGCCCCAGGTTACGCGGGCCATTCCCTCCTGAGTCTAGAAAACAAACAGCCGTAAAGCTGAGGTGGTCTTTTCTCCCTTAGAGAGTTTCTTGTGCGGATGGATCTAAAACTGATGTGTCTGACCCGATGCGGAAGCCTTCATTCACCGTTGAGCCTCCCTTTCCACAAACCATCCCTTTTTTTCTTCCTGAGAATGTACATTCAAGAGATCTCTCCTTAGCGTCCACAGGCAAGGATGGCCTTAACCAAGAGCCATGGCTATGGAGGGGAGAGCTCCCATTTTCCACCAAATTCCTAGGTTGTCTTATTTCCCCCTTACCATTTCCTCTGCTTATGGAGGCAGCACAGGACATCAGCGCTCACACACAGAACTCTGACAAAGTAAGCAATTCTTTCCTGTTCTGTTTTTTTTTTTTTTTAAACCAAAAGCAAACAATGCTCCTCGACCAAAGGATTTCACAGTCGTTAACACGGTCGACTGAGAAAGAAGGAAACCATTTCAGACCTCTGATGTGATGGTCAATTTTGGAAAGGATTAATTATTTACATGGATGAGTTAGTCAAAGTTCTCTCTGATTTCAGAGGGTGTTTGGAATACCTTTTAATCTATCTGACTTGAGATTCTTTTCTTTAACTTAGTCACTACTGAAAACCAAATACACTCTGCCACCATACCACAACAATAACAAATGTGTACATTGCATCCTACTTAAAAGACTGATGGATTTTGTAAATGGAACTCCTAGAAGCTTGATGATGGTATCTTTCTGTGGACAAAATGAAACAATTCTAAGTATTTTTTTAATATTGAGCTATATAGAAATTACTTAGAATTTTTCTGATTAATAAGGAGTGCTGGAAGTTCTGTTTTATTTTTCTCATCTTTAGGATCTTTGTCATAAACCATTTCTTCAATCTCCGAGAGTCACTAAACAAAGTAACCCAGTAGATTTTCTACCAGTGAACATGCCATTCAAATCCGCCACTCTAGATTTAAACTACCAGGGAGATTTCTCCTCCTATTGAAAAATAAATGGGCGTGCATTAGTCACTGGGAATAGAAATAGAAGGGGCCTTCTCATTATTTTTATATAGTTAATGTTTTATTGTTTAATTTTATAGCTAAATAACAACTACAGCACACAAGTAGGTCCACCTGGTCTAAGTTGCCTTCATCGTCAGGTACTCATAATGGATGGGTGGAAGGAAAGAGTGGGATTAGGTAATACTAGGTTGGCAAGTAAAGACTTTTACCGTCACGGAAAACCTTGCACACTCTAATGCAAAGCAGGGAGGAAGTCACTCACAGTCCAGACACCCGGAGCAACAGTTTCCATGCTGGGGAGAGTGTGCCTGCTCTTTACTGAATTCATGTAGCTGGCTTGCCAGTGTTTGTGTGCGTACTGTACTTAATATTAAATGCCAACTTCCTATGCTTTCATTAGTTCTTTGGAGGCCTTGCTCAGGTGGTTACATAAAATCACATTAAGCAAATGACATTCTTAAAGGCATTAGCTTGTTTTTGCTCTTTTAGATAAAATTGCATTGAAGGCTTGGAAGGAAAGTTTTCCCACCTTCTGGATTAATCTCCACCAAATACTTTTCTGAATGAGAGTGATATGTTGGCATGTTGTTCCTATTATTTATAAGACTATTTAAAGTCTATAATTGTTTTTAAGTAGACTCCCCGGGGAGCACTCATTCAGCTGTTGGAAAAAAAGAGAAACGAAATGCTTCCAGGAAGAGGTGGTTAATTCTAGCCTTTTGGGCGATTCTGTCTTTGAACTGTCACTACGTGCGGGTAAATCACATCGTATTAGTTCTTTCCAAAGTGCAGGATTTCCATTTTCCGTTTTGAGAATTCTGGGGCTCGATCTGGTGCTTAGTGTAGGGAGAGGACCTCATTAAAGACCTAACGAGAAGAAGAGACAGAGAAAACTCCTGGGGTCGAGGCAGTTAGCATTATTTATGTGACAGGAGCCCAGTGATTTCACTTTGTTTTTGCATCGTTGTATTATATAGTTCCCGGAAGAGTATGACACCAGGGTGTGGGAATGTCAGCGCACACATATTTCACATCTGCCTGGCCATGTGAACGTGACCATGCCAGGAGGCTGGATATTTTGTTCTTCGTAGAAATTGTGGTGAAAAGAATTAGCGCCTTACTAACTATAAAGAAGGTTCCAGAGGGATATAGTCAAGAATGGCTTAGAAATTATAGAGCAGATCACCCAACTATCATAAACCTATCAGCAGTTAATAAAATGAGGTTTTCTTTTCATTGAAAAATAGTTGGCATTTTTCCCCCCTTAGAAAAAAAATATTGAGGTTGGAGACCTTTGGAATTGTGTCTGAGCTTCTTTCTTCTGATTTTTTTTCATTTCCTGTTTTTTCTTTTTTGCATATAGAGACCGGTTCCAAATATGTTCAAAACAAATGTACATTCCCTAAGAATAGTGTAACGTCAATGCTGTGGCCCCTGGAGCCCTGCTATTACAGGATCCACTATTCTCTCTCTCTCTCTCTCTGTCTGTCTCTCTCTCTCTCTCTCTCTCTCTCTCTCTCTCTCTCTCTCTCTCTCTCTCACACACACACACACACACACACACACACCAGTATCCCAGGGAACTTAGGAGACATTTGTAGGAAGAGGTCGAAGAACAAGCATGGGAATGCTCTGAATGAATAGCAATTTTCCAGCAAGGAGGAATTAAATGGCATCTGTGGAGTGCAAACCTTGCTTATTCTGCCACTGTGGCATTAGAAAATCCAGAATCATCTCCCTCTCCTCCTTCCCTTCCCCTCATACCTATGTATTCCTAATTACCCAGCAGTAAAATGGTATGCTAGGTTTTTATCTTAGGCCCCAAGCAAGTTCTTATGAAGCAACCAGAACCCATGCCGTCTGCCTGCAACAAATCAGCAAAGATCCTTCCTCTATGGAACTTACAACTACTGAGCAGCACAGAAATAGTTTTGAATAGAAACGTGGGGGGGGGGGGATTGGAGAGAAGTGAAGGTAACTGGCCAGGGACATCTTTTAACTCTAGCAAAAGTATATCGAGGAATGGACGGGGAAGAGCTTTCCAGGACCCATGTATTTGTAAACTCCAGCACTGGCCACTTGTCCCATCAGCAGAGGAAAGAGTGGGGTAAGAAAGGGGGCAGAGATCATAGCAGCACCCCCAAGATGAAAAGAGACATTTAAACTTGATCATAAAAGCAATAATAAGTTGGGAGCAGGGACCTTGTGGTTATGTATGTTTTGAAATGTTTTAGCCTTTCCCCTGACCCTCTGTATTTTTCCTTCTTCGTTTTGCTTTGCAAACAGATATGTGACTTTAGTTTTTATTATTTCAAAATGTGTCAAGAAAGGGGGCATATGGTAAGAAGATGTACATTGTGGAAAGAAAATGTGGGCGCTTATTTTCAAAGTTCTTAAGGGAACATGGAGATTTACAAAACAAGCAGGAAGGAGATGTGGAGAGAAGGAAGCCAGAGGGCCTGGTTAGAAAAACAAGTTCCTTTAAAACCAGGGCAGAGTGGAGAGTGATGGTTCATCTTTGACAGACACAAAACTCTTCAGAAGACAAAACCTTAGCTTCTGCAACAGCGGCTTCTGATAGACTTGGGAACTCACGATGTCATGAAGAGAAAGTAGAAGCAACACAGACACACACCATGAAGACGCCCGTGTTGACTGCCCATAACCAAAGAATTGAGCATCGTCAAAAAGAAGACATGGTGGTTATAGTTTAGAAGCCTTGCACTGAAACCCAGCACAAATGCCTGTCTCTAACACAGTGGTGGGTATTGAGTTGTGGACTGACTTAAGCATAATGGTAGCCGGCAAAGGTCATAGATGTGAGCTATCCATAGTTTCCAGTGAAACAGACAATAAAGGATGCTATGTAGGACAGGTGGAAGCCCGGACAGGTTCTGCTAAGTGGTTGCCATTTGTCCTTTGGCGTTTCCCTCAAGTTGAGCACTACTCAAGTCCTTCCTTATGGATCCTCCAGTCTTTCCTTCCTCTTTCTCCTCCTCCACTGTTTCCTTCTTCTTGACTCTATGTCTCTCCTTTGACTACTTTTCTCCTTGTACTTGTTCCTCCAACACTTCTATTTTTCTTTCTTTCATCTCTGTCTCTTCAAAAATAAAATGAATTTATTAGATTTTTGGAGGCTGGAGAGATGGCTCAGCCAGTCAAGAGCACTGTCTGCTCTTCCAGAGGTCCTGAGTTCAATTCTTGGCGGCCACACGGTTGCTCACATTGTGTGTGTGTGTGTGTGTGTGTGTGTGTGTGTGTGTGTGTGTGTGTGTGTGTGATAGCATGTGCCTGTGGAAGTCAAAGGGAGACAGTACTCTCTCCTTCTATCCTGTGGGTATCAGGAACCTTCTGAGAATAAAGAGTCTATAGTCTCTTTTCTATTACACTGTGACATATAGGTCTCTCTAGAGGACAGTGGAATTTGGAAGCCCTAAAGAGCACTTCCTGGTCCTTGCTTTAGAAGCTGACATTGGCGCTGGCAGGAAACAGATAGTGATTGTAGGAACAGCCATCCACAGGCCACATCCCACTTCCTGCTTAAGCCTACCAGCCACAATGTTCACATGCTGTCACTTCAGGCAGGATTGTTTATCTATCACATAATGCTAGTCTATGTTGTGTCTGTTAGAGTTTTGGCGAGGACTTTGGCTTGGGTTGGACAGTTGGGCCAAAGCACATGGTCAACACAAAATACGAGATATCCGTATTTGGGCATGAGCAAGCCTTAAACATGAATAGGGGTTGGAACAACTGTATCCCTGGAAACCCAGCCCACAAATCAGGTCACACATCAGGGAGACATCAAAACAAAATTAAGTTGGCCGCTTTTTCTCTGCAGAGACTTGAGAGGCATTTTGAGTTATGTCTGCGAAGCCTTTTTTTTTTTTTTCCATGTTCAAGTCAGTTTTTGGCATGGCCAAATATTATCAGTGCCCTGTTTTATACAACTTTTTCTCACACACCAATAAAGGAGTTCCAGAAGCTCACCCAAAGTGTGCATTCAGACACAGCACATGACTAAATGGAATTTTCTTCCTAAAGAGCTGAGAGATCATCGGATAAACGTCCATCTGCTGAGGACAATGTGCATGAATTGCTTCTTCGTAGAGATGTGGCCAAGAGCTACCACTGCATTTTTAAAAGGACACAGATCTTTGGCCTCCAGAGCTGACCTTCCCTGGACCCTGAAATTTAGAACCTTTTCTGATTTACCTATTCTCGTTCTCCTTGTGAGCTCAAAGCTTCAATGCAGCCAGCTCTCTGTGTGATCGCCTTGTTTCCCCGAGAGCAGCTAGCATGATCTTCCTAGTTTCTCATCATCCTCCAAGTTGTAATCACAATGTCTAAAGGGTTCTCCCTCTCAACCATGATGCCCTTTATGCCTCTTTAAAGCCATTGTCCACTCTGTATTCTAATTGTGACCTGAGGAATGCTGGTGTCACTACAGGAAGATATTTCTTGGTGCTGCCAACTTGCCACACACACACACACACACACACACACACACACACACACACACACACACACCATCTACTCCACACCACCTTTTCCTAAAACACAAACTTTTTTCTCTGTTATTAGTTTGGAAAGAGAGAAAATATTCCGTTGAACTAGAAGGAGGAAGATGCAGCAGAGAGCCAGGAGCCTAAACCCAAGTTTTCTTCCAACCACATGCACAGGCTTGCATGCCTAATAGCCAATTTAGGGAATTAAGCCATCCGTGCTGTCAAGAGGCAAGTGCAGACTTACAGGAGACCATCACAGAGGCTTCAGACACTTGAGGCAGACCAAGCTTCGAGCACCAGAGCTCTTAAATATGAACTATGGACAGAAAGGCTCCCCACCCAGCATGAATGCAGTTTGATAACTACTTAAAATTTGAGACCTCCCTCCCCATAGCTTGAAGACTGCATCAATCTGTATGTATGCATATAATCTGCTAATTAAACACATTTCTTCACCCAAGGTTATTTCATGGTGATAGTCAGGGTCTGATGAAAGGAAGGCATAATGGTACCTAGGGAATGGATGGATCTTTGCCGCGTAACCCTGGGAGGTGGCCTCTAAATGCTTGGAATGTCAGGAGGGATGGGGGAGTCTTTTTTATTCTCAGTGAACCCCTGGAAGCACATTTGAGTTTATGCCAATGAGATGGCTCGGCGTGGAGTGGTCATACCAGAAACCCGCCATGTGGTTAGTGGGTTGGGGCTTGGATGGAGGTCACGTGGGCACTCAATCATGCAGAACACAGGTCTAACTGGCATTATTCTGCATATTGTCGCACACTGATGTGCTGAGAAAGTGACACGTGCCAAAACTGTCGCATTTGGGATCCTCTTGGATCTTTTCTTGTGCATGAATTGTTTTGGCTGTTTCTACTTTTTCATCCTTTTGCTATCTAGAATTGCAACTGGGTCTGGGATTAGAACTTGGTAATAACAGTGTTTGCTTAGCATCTATAAGGCTGTAAGCTCAATTCCCAGCCCCCTTCCCTCACAACCCCCCCCCCAAAACCTTTAAAATTAGAATCATACGAATAACATTTTCCTGAGTTGTGAGTAATTTGGCAAATTATCAAATATGAGGGGATGTTGGGAACCCTCAGGTTTAAAGCCAGTTGACCATAAATATGAACGTTCTGGGAACCCTGGGCTTGCAGTTTGTGCCTAAAGTGAGGACAGTCTTGTGGAGGAATGTGCCCTATGGAGTCAGGTGTCATTGCAGCAGGACAGCAGATATACACAGGACAAGATTTGCTACTCAGAGTCACTGTTTTTAGACCCAGTGACTTGGGTTTCCAATGAAAGAACTAGGACCTGGGAGAGTTACAGGCTTACAGATGCCAGCAGGAGGGCTGTGTCTTTAACAATCATATGGCCCCATGTGTAGTTAGTACGAAATTTTAACTTGCGGTTGTTGAAAGAGGAGATGACATGACTAATTCTATTTTTTAAATTAAAAAACAAACAAACTGGCTTTGACAGTTTTATATCAAGGGGTATGTGTTACACGTCAACATTAAAAGGAAGTAAGAAAGAACCAAGTACACACTATAAATTATCAGCAATATTGGTTTTTTTTTCTATTTGAAAAGATGATATATTCCAAAACATATATCACTTTTTGCTTGCCCATATGGTTGTTTATCTTATGCTTTACTTTTATAATCTGTGGAAGTAAGTTAAGAGAGAAATCCAGCAAGCTTGTAGCAGGGAGAGATGGTTGCTAAAGTTTAGAGAAGGGTTTTCTAGACCTGCTTATGCATAACTTATATAATAGTATTTTTCTCTCCCTGTGGGTATCATTTTGGCTCAGTGGTCTTGGAAACATCATTTCACCATGTGTTAAACTGAGGCTTAAACAAGATGACTTAATATCTCATTCCATTTTTAAAACTCTAACTGTACCTCTAAAGACTTGTGTTTATTTGCCTACATCTTTAACAAACCCACAGATGTTAGAAGTGAGGGAGAGAGGTTCTGGAATAGGTGATCCCTGCCATGGTGTGGGGGAGGGAGGGGAGAATTTGCATAAAGCTGATTTAGTGAGTGAAAAATGGGCTGTGACAGATGAATTCTGGGAGGCTTCGTCTGCTCGGTATCTGGCCCACACAGCCTGGACCGATCAGATCTTCAAAGTCATATGGTCCCTATTTGGTTTTACAATAAATAACTCAGACTTATGAGTTAGACACCAATTAATGAAATCATCTAGCCCAGAGGAGAGTAATCCCCCTGGGCAGTCGTTTGGAAGCATAGCCTATCCATTAGCCTTGCCAAGTGTGTCCCTGATGGAAGTGAGAGGACGCTGCCCAACGCCACCGGACCTTTGCTCTGAAATCAACCAGTGGCTGCTGGGGGAGGTCAGGGAGGGCTGCGCTGACACCGATTCACTAATGAGGTGGGGTTCTCTCATCTTAGGTAGAGGGTTGATTCGATATTGAGAAGCACTTTGTGACCATTGGACAAGGGATTTCTGCTAAGTTACACTTACTTTGTATGTGTATGCACATCTTGAAAGGATTGATTTCAGGTAAGAGGCATTTCATAAAGTAATTTGGGCAGCATCTTGAGGCATTGTGCTTCTAGTGGCAGGGGGGGGGGGCGGGAAGTATTGATGTATTCATGAATATTGAGAACTAAACCCAGCACGGGTGCTCAATAAATATCAAGCAATCAATCAATCTCCAGCCACAGAGATACTTCTTGTGCCAGATATGTAGTCATGGAAGGGAGCCTGGCCCAAGACCTACCTCCCTTTTCCAAATGACGTGACTCCAAACACCAGGAAAAGTTCTCTGGGTATTTTCCCCCTTTCATCCCACAGCCCCTGATGGCACAATTCCTGGCATCGCTGCAAAGAGCAGGTTCCAGATCAGACACGGAAGGCATGGCGGGATCCTGCTGGTCAACCATCTACAAATACATGGGAATACACTCTCACATTGTATCCAGGCAGCTGATTGGAAGTCACTCTGCCCTCTTTATGTTAAGATAGATGTGGTTTTGAAAGTGCAGATCTGTCGGGAGTGGTGGTGCACACATTTAATCCCAGCACCCAGGAGGCAGAGGCAGGTGGATCGCTGTGAGTTTGAGGCCAGCCTGGTCTACAAAGTGAGTCCAGAACAGCCAAGGCTACACAGAGAAATCCTGTCTCAAAAAACAAAAACAAAAACAACAACAACAACAAAAGAAATGCAGACCTACTGTGTGGAGCTGCTTAGCACTGGGAGCCACCTGCTGGAAGGATAGCCACAGACTGCATTTATTTGGGTCAATTTTGCATCCATCCATATGCCTCAAAGATGACATTCTGCACTCCTTTAAATTTAGTAATCCTTATAAATTTCTCCTCTCAGTGTTGTGAAAGAATGTTTAAAATGCACTCTCATGGTTGACAAGAAGCTAACAAATTTTAAACACGATTACCATGAATAATCGCCACTGAGGTCCAATTGGCTTCCACAAATGTGCACTGAGCTTCAGGGGTTTGAGCTTACCCTGTCCCTTAAAATGCTGTATGTTTTAATGGTTCCTTGGACACTTATAATATGCAAGACAGTTTCAGTGATAACTTTATAGACCTTTTGGTGGGCCGTTGCCTTTGGCTTTGAGGGAACTAAAGTTACAGGATTATTTACATTTTCTGTTTAATAGCCATGTGTCAAATATCTACACAGTTATTAGCAATATGGGATTATAATTTGGTAGATTAGTTGTGTGAAATTTTTTTTTCTCTTGCCTTGTGAGTACAAGTTTCTCCCCCTTAGGGCTGTCAGACATATGGCTTCCATGGGAAGGCAATTTCAGAGAAGAGAGGCGAACAAAAGAACACATTGTGTAGTTTTAAATTCAAAAAGCTGATTTTCCTGAAGTGTGACCAAAGGGCGAGGAATCAGACTGCATCATTTGCCCTGGGGCTCCATCCTAGCTTATTCCAGTGGTCCTCGGAGCTGGAAAAGGGAAAATGACTTAGGATTCAGGAAGAGCTTAACAGTAAAATAGATGCTTTGGCCAAGTTGGGAGATGGACAGATCTTGTTTTCCTTCAGGGATGCTAAGAGACAGCAGTCCCCACAGGAATCCTTTTGTCACTGTGCCTCAGGAAAGCAAGCTAGGTGGGGTGCAGCCATGAAGGGAAATGAAAGAGGAGGAAAAAAGAATGTTCCAGGATATATTAAGGCAGGGCTAACTAGTCACTAAAGAGATGGGTGTCACTTAGAGTGTCCAGCCAGGAGCCTCACATGGCATTCTTGCTCACAGTATGAGCCAAATTTGGGGGTTGGAGACTGGCCAAGATTCAAATATATGGCACATCTCACAGACATCAGCAGATACAGAAAGAAAGGTCAAGCACTTGCCAGCCCACAAGTAATGGAGTTTCCTAAGTAGTCAGTAAGACTGTCCAACAGAAATCTGTAAGCTCTCACAAAGAAAGAAGGGAAAAAAGACGTGCTAAAGTGAGTCCATTGTAGCTAAAGGGCTTGTGAGACTGCTCAGTGGGTAGAGGTGTTCTGTAGCCAAGCCTTGTGATCTGAATTTAGTCCTCAAAATTTGCACAGGAGAGGGACAGGACTGGCTCCCACAAGTCGTCTTCTGACACCTATAAGTTTGCCTACATGAGTACACACACACACACACACACACACACACACACACACACACACTACATAAAATGTTTAAATTAAAGACAAAATGTTCTTGGGAAGTAGAGGCAGGCAGACCTCTGAGTTCAAGGCAAGCCTGACCTACCGGACAGCCAGGGCTACACAGAAAAACTCAATCACACACACACACACACACACACAAAGAAAAGAAAAAAAAAGAAAAAAAGAAAAAAAAGAAAAAAGAGGTAAAAATGTTAGAAATTAAATCCAAGGATAAAACCATAAATCTTTCTTGTGTCTTGCTAAATGAACATTCTTAGTATAGGGTGTGGCCCTTTCCTTATTGCCTACCCAAACATAAGCAATAATATATAGACCTTGCAGCTAGGAGGCAGTGTAAACACTGGATAAGTACGATCACCAGTTGTAGTTGGCTTTGAGCATAAGGAGCGACCAGAAAGCCACTCAGTACCTTACTGAGTCCCAGCCAGGCCACTCAGTACCTTACTGAGCCCCAGCCAGGCCACTCAGTACCTTACTGAGCCCCAGCCAGGCCACTCAGTACCTTACTGAGCAAATTTTGGTTTAGTCATTGTTGTTCCCGAGGCTCGGTATTTTACGCCCAAAACGGGGACAGCTTTGCTCTACTCACACCAGGACAAGTAAACAGAGGACGTGAACATGCGCAGTAGATGGCAAAGCAGCGCACGGTGTCTTGACTGAAACAGAGAGGCCAGCTCTAGGAAACAACAAAACATGCACCAGCAGTCAAGCAACTGCCCTGAAGACCCGAGATACGAAAACAATTCTTCTTAATTGAGAATACGAGGGGATGGTGGGATATGTAGGTTTCAGACACATTTAAGAGACGGTTTTAACCATGTCTGAGTCCAGGAAGCGTTGCCTGTACAACGCCCTCTCATCCTATCTTCACCCAACATGTGGGGAAAGAAACCACTGGAAATCGATATAAACGTACTCGCTTTTGTTCCAAACTGTATATTCCTTTTTATTTTATAAAGCTTGTTTCTGAGTCTATCCTTCATTTAGGAGAATTACTAAATACATGGTGGTTGACTCTGAATCAAAACTGTCAATTTCCTTAGGTTTAATCTCAGGGAAAGTGAATCGGAGCCCAAGAAGCGACAAGATACTGTGAAGCAATGGAAGTGAGGGGGGTGGCATTATGAACAGACCCCAAGCCAGGAAGGGTGGTGCATGATCAGCCTGGTCTACAAAGTGAGTCCAGGACATCCAAGGCTACTCAGAGAAAGCCTGTCTCAGGAGGAAAAAGAAAGAAAGAAAGAAAGAAAGAAAGAAAGAAAGAAAGAAAGAAAGAAAGAAAGAAAGCGAGCCCAGGCCTCAGTGATAGACAAAAGAACTCTGGGGGTGAAGGTATGTAAATACAGAGGAATTATTCGGCCCTGGCAGGGTGCCTGAGTGGTCATGCAGACACTCTCCTGCAAGAGGAGACCGTACAGGCATATACTTAACTTGCAACAGCTTAGCCACACATATGTAGATGAAGCCTCCCCGTCATTTCATGCAATCAGGAATACTGTAACTTGTTTCTTGCGTATGTAATATTTATTATGCATCATCTTTTCTACATAATTGAGATTTTTATACATATGTATTTCTGTACTGTCGTGTCATAAGGATGGACCAAAAATGGTTAGATTACACACATTTATTGTCATAAATACTGATGCTGAAGTGAGATCTCCACATACAATGGAACTTCATTACATATCTTAGTAATAATTTCTCACAAGTTAAACAGACTTTTTTTTTTAAACTAGGAAAGAACCACGCGCAGCCCTAAGACAGAGCCATCCTATCCATGGCTACCTACCTTTGGAGACAGAGACCAACAAGGACATTTCAACTCGATTTAGAAGTAAACAGCACACCAGTTGTATAAACTGTAAGATAAGATTTGTACCTCTTTGGCTAATCTGTTTATTTTACCCACAGCTAACCAATTCCAAGAGTAGCTACTGCTGTATTTCTGAACTCCATAGGAACTTGGCTTTAAGGGGTCCTGGCTTCACATGTGGAACAGAAGGTAAAGTGACTAATCCATCACACGCTCAACCAACATCTGACAAGGGGGCAGGAGTATCTGATTTGAAAGCAAACGTATTTTTAACCACATCCAAAATTATGAATCTAGCCATGCAAACTCAAGGAACAGGCAGGGAAGAAATGGAAAAAAAGAATCTTCCAGTGTTCTTTTTTTTTTTTTTTTTTTTTTTTTTTTTTTGCTTTTGTTAATAGTCTCTGGAGACACAGATGAGTTTTTGTTCACAATAATTCCATGATTACCATGTTATCAAATTACGGTCAACATCTTCAATATTTAAAATTTCAATAAAAGTTTTTTTTCCCCATAGTCTGCTCAGGCTGGTACTTTAAAAACATCAGCAAGTGCAGAAATAAGGGTGATAAATACTAGGTATTCCACCGCAGGAGAGGCCTAAGTGAGTGAGTGTCCTACAGTCTTCATACCCTTGGGACAGTGCTATTTAAAGCAACCACTAGACTACGAGGGAAACTAGTGGAAAGTGGTAGAGGCTGAGATGTTACTCCTAGTTGATCATATAATGCATGGCAACACCAGACCTCGAGTCTTTATCTCCTGAAGTGCCTGGAGCTCCAGCAGCTTCTTGGCAACGTTCGCTGAGGATGCCTGCTCCAGTGTTCCCACTGATTTTAAGAATAATCTCCTAGAACCCACATTTCTGACCTCTGACCTCTGAAGCCATGCTTACTTAATAGGGTGAGTGGGGGTTGGGAAGGGAAGAGCCGTGTGACCAGAGCATTTCTACTCGAAACTGTTCCGTGGGTTGGGATCTCGTTGTGATGGTGTTTGTTTCTTATTTCCACCATTAGAAGAAAGTTTGAAAATTTCTGAATTAAGTAAACCGCAGTCCCAAGTTAGGTAACTTAATCCCAGTTCTTAGGAGGCTGAGGCAGGGGGCTCACTGCTAGTTCCAGGCCAGCTTGGTTAACAGTTGGTTAATTAAAGACACAAAACTACAGTCAATATAATTTTTTTTTCTTCTTACATTTGGAGCTAAATAATATTTCCATGGGGATGAGGTTAATGACTCATGAATAGTAATAGGTGTGAATCAATGTTCAGTGGGCACCTTTTGATTTAATTGATCACTGTCTGGACTGGAATCATGAAAACAAATCAGAAACACCTGCATGACTGTGTGCCTCTCTGTTTCTGTCACTGCTCTGACAAGACTTATTTGGCTAAATATTACACACCAGTGTCCTCTCATCCATCTTCTGTATCACTTTTCCTTTCTAGATCACTTAGTTTCCCTCTTGATAAAATGAAAAGGCAGACTCCTTCTCTTAAGTCTCTCATCTTCTTGCTCGTTGGCCTTGCTGTCTGAAACCTTCATTTTATCCAGTCAGAGTTATGTGGGGCTTTGTGCATGCGATGTTCTGGTACTTGATGTTGGTGGCATTCAGTTGTGAGTCAAGTTTCGCCCCACTATTAGCCTTTGGCTCCTTAACACACTCGCTTTGCCCGTGGTGAGTCCTGTTCACTGCTGATTCCTGCCATTCATTCAACTGAGTGACCCAATGAAAGGTAGAAAACTTGCCCTGAGGGGGCAAGCACCATCACAGGGATCTAAAGCCTCATAAGGGAAATGCTTTCTGGTTTTTGTGAGGGGCATTTGGACTCTCCTTAGAACGATGTCACCTAGAGGACCCATGCCTGAGTCCACTCCCAGAAGATTTCATGAGGACTGCCGTGCACCTGGTAAGATAAACTCTTGTGATGTCCACAGCAGGTCCTTTGGAAACAAAACGTGTGGCCGTGCATCTAAGGGGGGCCACTTATCACAAAGGCCACTGGTGCAATCAGGCACCTTTGCCTTGTTAATAAACTCCAGGCCTTTGAGAGCAAAACCCAGGACAAACCAGATTCGATTTCATGGTCAGAGAGTCCCCATGAAGCCAGAGATGTAACATTCCAGCAGATATTCCTGGGGCCATGTAAGGACCATGGACGACAAGCTTCAGCTATGGCAAAACCATGGTGAGATGGCAGGATTCTGACCCTATCAGAGATGGAGCCAGGCAAGCAAGCTCTTCCCACCCACAAGTCCAAACCCAGAAAAGGTGTTTGGCTGGACGTGGAGTTGATTTCTTCCTATTATCTTCCTATGTTGATCCACTGACCAAATCCGATACCCACACAGCCTGGGATTTTTGCAAGTTTATAATCCACATAGAAGAAACATTGTTATATAAACCTTGCCAAGACTATAGGCCTTTTAAATTCCCCAACGAAGAAGCTGAAGAAATTTATGGCACTGTTGCTGGAGGGGGAGGCCAAGTAAACTCACAATGTTGATCTTACGTCTGTTTAAACTTCTCTTGCCTCCTGGCACTTTAAGCAAGAGTGGAAAGAAATCATTTACTCCTAGGAGCATTTAGCATTTGGAAACAGAGGGTACCAGGAAAGAGCATTAGGGACATAATTGATGCGTCACATGTGGTCCTGGCCTGCGGAGGGCAAAATTTCACTTCAACGTTGTATCCATTTGTGCCCCTGGTGACACAAGATCTTCAGGGTACCTATGTGTAATAAACAGTGAGTTAGTTATATGGAGGCTCGGTTTTCATTAACCCATGTACGAAGGCAGGCTTCTCAGGGAGAGAGAGAGCCATCACTCGAGGACGATCCACCTGGCTCCCAAATTCAAGAAAGTGGAGGAATTTTCCATGCGTGTTTCCTTTGTTCCTCTGTAATTATTTCTGGTTCTGATCTTGTGCCTTTTTTTCCCCATCTCTAAGGCCCGCAGGATTTGCGACAGGAGTCGTACAAATTCTGGCCCTCTTAGGACTGTAGTTGGAGAAGGAGGAGTTGAACCCTGAAGAGAGAAATTAGTTTTTTAGCATGGGGTCCAGAGTTATTTACCAATCACGTGTTTGTGGGAGAATGTAGGACTTAATCAGCGGTGACACCACTATGATTCTGTGGAGTTTATGGAGATGTGTGAGAGCGAATGCTGTGGAATCTTCCCTCCTGAGGAGAGAGCTTTGAGGGGGGAAGAGGGAGCCGAGTTTTACTTGCCAGATCACTTTGATTTAATATAAGATGAAATGCAATCTGATCCATGCACTGGTAATGGACTAACAGATGACTCAAGTAAAAAGTCATTTTAATGTGCAGCCCTGGACATGATGAATAACCTTCGGGGAAGCTGTTAGCGCTGCCCCTATGGTTTCTGTGGCTACAGGAATTTTCTAGAGGGGATGCCTATGGTCACCTACCCCCTTCCCATCATCTCCAACTTAGTGCTTGTGTGTGTGTGTGTGTGTGTGTGTGTGTGTGTGTGTGTGTGTGTGTGTATCTGAGTATTTTATATAGGGAAATCTGACTGGAGTTGAAGCTGTCTTAATACAATCGGTAACTTAACAGCCCAACAAGTCAGACTAGAATATTTTGGAATACCATCTCTTAAGAGCTTTCTGTGTCCCAACTTCACAACCAGTAACCTAGAGCTTTAAAAGAAAGAAGGGTTGGCATGGTTCTCAAACTGAAGGAGATGAGATTATTTGAAGTCCTTATAGAAACTGTGGATGACAGGGAAAAGAGAACAGAAAGAGAGAGAGGGGGGCAAACAGGAAGGGAAGAAAGGGCTGCTTTTGCCCCTGCCAGGCTCCACCCTTCTCTCCATTAAGTTCTAGGATTTGTGTATCTTTCGACGCAGACACTCAACTGCTTTCTTTACTCAGGAAGTTATTCTCCCCACGCCTTGTGAGGTCTTGGAACAAGAATTAGTTGAGAAAGAAACAACTGCTCCTCCTCTGCCCAGAAAAAAAAATCACATTGCATCCTGTAGCTCAAAAAAAGCTGGGGGTGTTTGTTGGGGAGATGATGTTGGGGGGAGGGCATGGATCTTATTCCCACATGTGTTATTTTTCTCCTTAAGGGAACACATGAGCCAACGGGCACTGTCTGCCTATGTGCTTTATAGGAGAACAGAACAGACACAAATAGAACGCATTTGACTGAGGACAGCCTCTTAAGCCAGAATGTATAGTGTTGATCCCGTGAGGATTTTTGTTAAACTCTCTCTCTCTCTCTCTCTCTCTCTCTCTCTCTCTCTCTCTCTCTCTCTCTCTCTCTCATATTTCTGAAGGCCATTCCTGTCTCTCACTTTGATCCCTAATGCTAAGGCTTTAAAAAGGAAAAAGCAGAACTATTTAATGAAACGTATGTTTACCACCAGGAGAGCTGATAGCTCATTCCCGTGAACAGGGGAAGCCATGGCTTGGAAAGGCTCTGTTTATTGATCTATAAATCATAGCGGCTGTGTCTGACCCAGCTGCTGGGGTAGCTGGAGTCAAGGGATCCTTTCAGTGTTAAGAAGCCCCAAAGCTTCTCTCTTTGCGGGGCTCTCAATCAGCCCTCCCAAGGCAGAAAGAACATCAAACAACCAAGACCCCTGAGACGGAGGGATGATACAAACGAGTCCACTTCTGCAGGTTAGGGATGCCTTTCAGATTCTGCCTCCCTGTGAGGGATTTTTTCCCAATTATTTGGAGGGAAGTGAGAGACTGACAGGAGACAGCAGAGATCACTACAATTAACACAAATGACTTAAACCAAGATCAAAGACAGTAACTCCCATCCATCTCACTCTGTCCCCTCCCCCCAACCCCTTACAGTAGAGATAACAGGTTCCTGGCATCCATGAAAAGGCCTAGGGGACAGAGGACCCAGGCCCAGCACAGTAGATATCTTGCCTCCCTACTCAGTTGGCTTTAGTAAGAGGCTGGCTCTTTCAGCCTCCATTTCTCTTGCTTATAAAATGACAATAATTGAAGTAGCTACTTCATAGGGCTATTATGAGAATTTAATGGTATAAGACACACAATGGTCTTGTAGAATAGTAATGCTGTGTGGTATATGCTCAAATTATAACTACTGTCAGTGCATAACGCGTCTTGACACACTGCGAAAGCTGGTTTCCCTATTTGCAACTGGGCCTTTGATAACATGTTCGAAACAAAGCAGTAATGAAGTGCCCAGAAGAACATGAGTTTTAAATGTCACTAGATTTGGGTTCAAATACTTGTGTATCATTGGCTATGTGACTTCAGCCAAACAGTTTCTCTAGGCCTTGGTTTTCTCTTCTCGGGAGAAGCCTACCTCATATAGCAGCTATGAGGACAACATCATATAAGTACACAAAAACGTGCCTCCTTGATAGTGCTGCATGGATTAGAAGCTGGCAAAAGCCAAGGATGCTAGCTCAAGCATTCCCAGGAGCTGATAACAAAAACATCTGCTACGCACTCACTATGTAGGGCAAGGTCCTAAATCATTGGATGTTGCTCTCAAGGGAGGTTAGGGAGGGAGACACAGAAAATCCTTCATTTTCTTTCTATGTGGTGCCCACTACTGTCAAAGCACACTAAAGCGACGAGGGAAGATTCAGAGACATGCTAGTCCTAACCTAGTGCATCTTCCTCCAATTCTTCATGGGATCCAGTCCTATTCGCCCTTTGGCTTTCAGAAGATACTTGCCAAGGCAGCTTCTTCGAATCTCAGGATGTTGTGCAGATATGGTGCCTTGGTCATCACATTGTCTCTTACCTCAGCCTGCTAGTGTTTTCAGAGTTTCATGACCTCATTCTCTTAGCATATGCAGTTTACATATTTAACATAGGAAGAACAGATGTGTCCCCACAGCTATTGTGGACTAATGTACTAATTCCAAGAGGCAGGTTTAGTATTGTAAGATGCTCTGGGAATCTCTGTGTCTAATCTGTGCCTGGCTGGAGCTGGGGGTGGCTGCATACTCATTAGCACAGTTCAATGAGTTAAAGAGCTGAGAGCCTAGAAGTTCATCTGGAGGTATAATGCAATGGTAAAATATATGCTTAGCTTACAAAAAGCTATGAGTTCAGTCCCCCCAAACACACACACACACACACACACACACAGAGAGAGAGAGAGAGAGAGAGAGAGAGAGAGAGAGAGAGAGAGAGAATATGGTCCAATAAGGATTCCAAACCCATTTAATGGGGAGAAGGTAGTCATTCAAACCAATGTTGTAGGGATATCTGGAGACCCACATATATAAGAATGATATTAAACTTGACCTTACATCATATACAAAATTACCTCAAAATGGATCAAAGACGCACATAAGAACTAAATCTATAAAACTCTTACCAACACATATGGGAAAACCCTCATGATATCGGATTTGGCAATAATTTCTTGGATCTGACACCAAAGGCAGACAAAAGGCAACAAAAAAACATAGATAAATCAAACGGCATCAAAATTAAAAACTTTTGCACATCAAAGAACTCTGTTAGCAGAGTGGAAAAGCAAACCATGGAATAAGAAAAGACTTGAGAATCATATAACTGATATAAACTTAATAACCATAAAATACAAAGAAATACAATTCAAAAACAACAACAACAAAACTAAATGAACCCAACTTTTAAATGAGCCAAGAACTTGAACAGTCATTTCTCCACAGAAACCTTAACAAATGCCTAAGGATTTATGAAAAGATTAGGAAAATAAATGAAAATGAACTCCACAATAAGATAGTACTTCAAACTGAGAAGGCGGCTGTGCTGGCTAGTTTTATGTCAACTTAACACAGACTAAAGTCATCTGAAAAGAGGGAACCTCAGTTGAAGAAATGCTTCCATAAGATCTGGCTGGATGTCTTTTTGTAATTAGTGATTGATGGGGGAGGACCCAGCCCACTGTGGGTGGTGCCATTCTTGGACTGTCAGTTCTGGGTTCTATAAGAAAGCAGGCTGAGCAAGCCATGGGGTGCAGAAGCCAGTAAGCAGCACCCCTCGGTGGCCTCTGCATCATCTCCTGCCTCCAGGTTCATGCTCTATTTCAGTTCCTGTCCTGACTTCCTTCACTGATGAATCTGTAATCTGGAAGTGTAAGCCAAATTAACTCTTTCCTCCCCAACTTGCTTTTGGTCATGGTGTTCATCACAGCAATAGAAACCCTAACTAATGCAGTGGCGATCATCAAAAAAGCAGATGACAGGAAATAAGGCCATAGAAAAATCAGGATTATTATGAAGTAAAACAGAATACTATGGAAAACAATATTAATATTCCTCAAAGGATTAAAATTAGCACTGTTTTATGGTGTAGGAAGACCACTTGTGAGAACCTACCCAAAGGCGTCAAAGCAGAAGCCTGAAGACGTACTTATGCACCTGTTTTCAAGCCAAATTCATTTACAATATCCAGTAGACAGAGCTACCTTCACCCACAAGGGCACGAGTGGATAAACAAAATATAGTAGATTCATATAATAGGATTTCAGTAGCTTCCAAAAAAAGGAGAAAATTTTAATGCATTTCAACATACATTTAACTTAAATACATTATGCTGAGTGACAAAGGGAAATATTATATGATCTCCTATACCAGGGTCCCTGGAGAAGGAAAACCAAGGAAGGCAGAAGGTAGGATGGTGCTGCCAGGGCCGATGCAAGTGGGGATGAGAGTCTGCATGAAGTTCCGGTTTAGGAAGATTAAAACAAATCTTCGGCTGGGCGATGGTGGCGCACGCCTTTAATCCTAGCACTTGGGAGGCAGAGGCAGGCGGGTCGCTGTGAGTTCTAGGCCAGCCTGGTTTACAAAAGCAAGTCCGGGACAGTCAAGGCTACACAGAGAAACCCTGTCTCAAAAAAACCAAACCAAACCAAACAAAACAAAACTCCCAAAAACGAATCTTCTAGGGGAGGGTTGGTGGACAGCTGTGGCCCCATGCGTTTAGTGCCACTGAACTGTACAGTTAAGATGGCTACGGTGGTGATTTTACATTCTCCTTATGCGTTCCACAATTACAAAAAGAAGAGAATCGTTCTGCACGGAAGGCAGCTGGTAACGAACTGTCTACGTATCCCTACTGTAGATCTGAAGGCTGAGCTGTTTCCTCCCAGTTCTGTCGGGGCTTCAGCAAGGCTGAAGGGCAGCAGCATTGCCAGGAGAGGGAACAGGCGAGAAGGCAGAGAGCTGGGTAGTGTTTGGAATTAGGAAACCACTCAGGTCTGCTTGATTGCATGTATTTCACTGAGAGTTCTTTCAAGCAGAACTTCACTTCCTCTTCTTTGGCCACTGTCTCTTCGCGGGGAATGGCCTCCATCTGGTCTGAGTCGTTTCGTTAGCACGTTTAGAAATGTTGCTTTGAAGACCCTTTCTCCACTCCTTTCTTCTCAGTCAAAAAGGCTTCAAGACTGGCCAAAAGTTCACACAGCCAGTAAGACTAGTGTTCATGTCCAAGGCTCTGGCCTGCAGAGCTGAAGTACTTCCAAAACACGGCTCAGAGGAAAGGGGCTGTATGGAAGCGATTCAGAATGAGCTCTGCGCAATGCGAGGTACCCAAAATGTGAGCTGTGACGAACTCTGACTCCTTAGGGATCCTTCCGTAACAAGCATGAGGAGGCAGCATCGAGGCTGGAATCTAGGAGGGACCTTATGGCTGTGTGGCTCATGTTCACAGAAACCCAGCTTGTAGAGAAGTGACGTGTCTTGCCAGGCTCAGGCCCCCAGGTGTGTGCGTGAACACACCTTCCAGGAAAGCTGACTCAGATGGAAAAAGTAGCTACAAGTTGGAGGAAGACCAGGACGCAAGAAGATGCTATGGGAGACAGCATTTGAACAGAAGCCGAGCCAAGTCTGTTCCTGGTTTTTCTAACTTTATTCTGAAAGATTCAAAGCCCCTCCACTCCCACATTCAGACTTCTGGCCTCAGCCGAAGAAGGTTTCAGTGTCTTTCTTTTCTTATTTGGCCCAAAGCAGAGTCACCAAAGGTGACCCTGATCAGTAGCAGTGGGAGACACCAAATGTACTCGCCTCATGGACAGTGTCAATGTTTAGAAAGCAAACGGTTTGCAAACCTGGAAACAGATCTCCCCCAGCTGTGGATTCTGGCCCATTTCCATACGGAATTCATTTAAGAGCAGTTCTTCTTAGACTAGTTGCTTGTGGCCTGTTTTCTGTGGGTGGTACCCTCACACTGGTCGCTGCCTCGGCTCCTTCCCTGCTGATAACAGAGGAAGGCCCAGGCCCAGGATGCTTCAAGTGCAGGGCTAGGACAAGTCTTGACATGAGAGGTGCTTGAAGAAGGGACTGGAACAGAGGCCGAATGAAGAGGGAAGTTGTTGGTGTTTTTTTTTTTTTCCCAAGGTTCATGAACAAAGTTTTGCTGAACAAGTAGCAGGGCTTTTTTAAAAACTAGCAATTAATTTTCTAAGCCCAAGGAAAGGCTGAGTGGATCCCAGGCAGTCATGTGGAAGAGAGCTATTCAAATGCTATGTGACTGCAGAGCAGGGAGAGCGCAGAGTCCTAAGAGAGAGCAGCACCACTGTCCTCCGCTTTCAACAAACTTCAAGCAACTCTTCACTTTCCTTAGGCTGATTTGTAAGCTCTCCCTATTCTGACCCCAGTGGTTGCTTCTCTTAGAAAAGGTTTAAGGTGAGCATCCATGAACGGCTCAAAGGTTAGCGTATGAGATCTTTAAGAAAACACTAAAGAGACTAGGGTAGAATAATTTCCATACCCACAGTTCAGGGGGATGTGTTTGCAGATCTCCGGTGGTTCTCGGAATTCTACTGAGTGGTTTAGATATATAGTCCAGAATTCTCTGCCGTTCTTCTACCAACGATGAAGGTGTTGGTATACATTTCCCTAGGCTTGCCATGCCAGAGCTGCCATGGCTAACCACTCTGGTCTCAGCTTAGCTCTCAGCTGAAAGTGAATTAGAGGCCAGTTACACAAGAGGGCTGTTTACTGAGGTTGCTGTTGTGAATGAAGATGGAAGGGAGGAGCGGGTCAAGGGAGAGAGAGAGAGGGGATCTTCATTTTATAGAATGCATAATATATACTGAAGTTTTTATATTGGTTTCCCATTACACCTTCTAGCAATTATTGGACCATCTCTGGCCCATTTTCTCTTCCTAAAATGTTGATCTTAAGGTCGACTGACCCACTTATGTTTTATGCTATTCTTCCTTCTGCTGGAATATTGCAATGGACAGGTCCCTGTGGAGGGCTGAGGCAGGGCAGGGGGTTACATTGGACACCCAGCCCCACTGAGCTTTCAGATGGTCTGGCCCCAGCCAACTGCTTCTGCGTTTGCTTAGAAGATACCAAATAAGAACCATACAGACAAGCTCTTTCCCAAATCCCTTATCTTCAAATTTTGAACAGAACACAAAAAAAGATTGTTTTAAGTTGTTAATTTTGCGAGTAATTGGTTTTACTGCAATAGCAACATATATGTGGTCTGCTGTAGTGTGTGGTTTCAAAGGAAAAGGTCAGGAGACAACTTTGTATGCATGTTACAAATTTGCAAGGCAGGATTGGTTGTGGTTTTTTTTTCAAAATTCTCACTCTGTCCTAGGTAAACAGTGTGTCCTTAAAAAATATTTTCAAATAATTTACTTTAATTTTTAATGTACATTTGCGCATGTGGTACCTGCGGACACTGGAGAGGGTGGTATCAGAACCCAAGGAAATGGATTTAGAGGTGGTTGTAAACCACCATGTGGGTACTGGGATTTAACCCAGGTTCTCTGAAGAGCAGCCAGCGCTTTTATGCAGTGCTGTCTTTCCAGACACACTACTATGTTCTTAAAAGTTACTCATGCCCTGTCAGGATTATAGGTAGTCAATGTCCATGGTAAACCATCAGACAGCAATTCTTCATTATATTTCAATGCTATTATTTATAATAGCTAAAATTCATTTTTTCTTTTCTTTTTCTTTCTTTCATTTTGTTTTCAAGACAGGGTTTCTCTGTGTAGCTATAGCTGTCCTGGACTCACATTGTATACCAGGCTGGTCTTGAACTCACAAAGATCTGCCTGCCTCTGCCTCCTGAGTTCTGGGATTAAAGGTGTGAACCACCACACCAGGCTAATTTTTTTTAACTTTTGAAAAAGGATTTATTTATTATTATGTATATAGTTCTCGGCCTGCATGTACACCTGCAGGCCGGAAGAGGACATCAGATCACATTATAGATGGTTGTGAGCCACCATGTGGTTGCTGGGAATTGAACTCAGGACATCTGGAAGAGCAGTCAGTGTTCTTAACCTTTGAGCCAACTCTCCATTCTCCACCCAGCTAAATTTTTATTTCTTCTTTGTCTACATATATTTTCAAATTTCAGATGGAAAATATTGACTAAACACCTATTATGTGCTATTATTTTAAGTAAACACATTTAATCTTCACATGGATTATACGGGATTATCATTGCTAATTTCATTTTATAGGTAAGAAGACAGTAAGAAATTTAAGTAAAACTTGAACTTCCAATTAATATATATCGTGGATGAATATAATATATATATACACATATATGTACACATGTCATCATAATTATAGACGTTAGATTTGGAATTTACTATAGAGAATCTGATGAGAATCTATCAACTTTGACCCTCTGCTGTCTCTTGACGTTGCATCAATTTATCAAATTTCTCTCTCTTTCACACACAAAAATGGTATACTGTAAAATAAAAGAATCAAAAATAATAACAACAATAATAAAATAATATGATCATGTTCTAAGTATTCACCAAAATCACATATAAATATAAAATATATACCTGCATGGGTGAGGATAAGTGACTCAGTATATAATGTCTGAGAAAATTAGATATGATAAAATTATCTACTACCCCATTTCTTATATATCATGTTACTGTCACATTAGGTCAAAAAGTAACTTAAGCCTTCTCCTTATTTTTAAATAGCATAGCTACCCTCTTGATAAATTAACAGCGTTTCTAGACCAAGTTTAAAATAATACTTTCCAACAAAAGCATTTGCAAGTCATATGGCTGAGACATAGGCAAGACCAGGAGTATAGAGATGTGAGTTAAAGTGTGGGTCTCTGCAGCTAACCAGCCAACCATTGCCAGTTGGCCTTGGAAGCCAGTTATATGTTTGTGTATTGGCAAGAAAGCGCTTGAAGCCATTTGAGAATCTCCTTTTCCAAATGGCCCTGTGGGTGTCACCTAACAACAATGACATGAAGTGTAGATGAGTAATTACTATCCTGTGTCACGATTAAGAACAGGGACTCTAGAGCCAGAACGCCAAAATCCACATCCCAGCTCTGCCATTTACTAGCAAGGTGACCTTCGACAAGGTTCTCGGCGTTTCTGGGCCTCAGTTCCTTCATGAGTAAAGCAAGGATACTAACAGAACCCATCAGACAGCTGTGAAGGGAACTCAGTAAATCAATGCCATGAAGCACTTAGGGCAGAGCCTGGCACAGGGCACCTGCTGTATAAATGTTTGTCAAATAAGTAAATGAAATATGTTGCCAACTGATATTTCATCCTGCAGTCAGCCACAACCACTGAGGGATAGGCCACAAATGCAGAATGTGAGTAATGTACCCATGAGGGGAAACCATGAGAGGACTCTTATGCTGATATTGAGAGCTAATACTACAGATGGGGTGTTTGTAGGTTATTTTGTGAGTTGTTTTTCCATTTATATGAATGGTAAAGTGAGTTCACTTGAGCTCTAGTGGGGGGGGGGAGGGTGATAGCTTTGTGTGCAGTAAGAATAGAAGGGTAAAATAATTGTTTTTAAGGGCTGATGCATGTGCTCTGACTTTCTGCACTGAGCTCTGCCAGGGGTGGTATTGGTTACCCATGGTCGGAGTTACTCCTTGTGACAAAGAGTCACAAAGTCTTTGCGGCATGCCTCAATGCATGCATGGCTCATGCAGCTGGGATCACTGCAGGGTTCGGGGGCTTTTCTTGGCTGTGGAAAAGTGGCAAAAGACAGAGCAGAGCGGCCCAAAACTTCTTGTAGCTAAGGCTGAGGCACATCATACTTTCACTTCCAGTACAGTTAACCAAACAAGTGAGAAACAAACAAACAAAAACATGAACCCCAGCAGGTATTCAAGGCGAGGAGAATGGATTCTACCAGTTGAATGCTGCAGACCTTGAAGGCAAAGGGCAAAGGGAAAGGCTATGGGAAGGCAAAACCAAAGGCTATGTCAGTAATCCAAAGCAGTTGCCCAAGATTTACTTTTAAGTACATCCGAGGGGCTAGAGAGATGGTTCAGCAGTTATGAGCACTTACTGCTCTTCCAGAGGACTCCAGATCAGTTTCCAGTGTCATGTCAGGTGGCTTACAACCTTCTGTAATTGCAATTGCAGGAGATCTAATGGCCTCTTCTAACCTCTATGAGCACACACACACACACACACACACACACACACACACACACACACACACACTTAAAAATAAAGATCTTTTTAAAAAATAAATAAATAACAAATAAATAAAGCACCTAAAAGGGGTGAGTTGCATTTATATGAATCATTCATAAATGGGGTCTGTGCTTGCTTAAAGGTTTGAGTCCATAATCAGCACTAAGGAGAACATGGTTTTTAAGACAAAGCCTTATTTTAACATTTATTATTATTACTGTTGCTATTGGGGCAGGGCACACATGTGCTCTGGCACATGCATGGGGTCAGAGAGTGACTTTGTGGCACTGGCTCTCTTCTTCCACTTTTACATGGGTTCCAGAGACTGAAGTCATGTCCTCAGTTTGCACAGCAAGTGCTCCACCCACTATGCCATCTCACTGGCCCTTAAGACAATGCACTGGATTAGGAAATCCTGTGCTTTTAACTCCCAGTATAAAAAGGCAACTTCCCACCTTTGAAATAAATGCTGCTGTTCTTTGGGCTAGTGTTTGACAGAATGATAAAAGTATATATAAACCCTGTAATTTCTGGGCTAATGTCTACTACGAACCTTGATGACTCCCACAAAACCATTATGCACCACCACCCATTAGCAACAACTTAAAGTTAGAAACAGAGGGCTAGAGAGATGGGTCCTCTTGCAGAGGACCACGGTTCAATCCTCAGCACCCATAGGGTGGGTCACAACTGCCTGCAGCTCTACTCCCAGAAGATTCAAGGAACAAAGCACGTGCATAGCACATATACATACACTCGGAAAAAACATTCATACACATAAAATAGCAAATAAATATTTTCTAAAAATTAGAAATGGAATTTAAAAAAAAAAAAGAAAAGGAGAACAGAAGAAACTTGGATAGATAAGGAAGCAGATTTATAGCCCAGGCTGTCAATCATGGAGCCAGGTGACCTTCAGGAAGACATCTGAGAAGAAACTGTAGACACTATCACTCCTATAGTTCATATGAAAAATAGGTTTCTGGTTAAACTATTTCCTATTTATGAACTTATGATGACTCTTCTATACCTATGACTAGCAGGCTGCATGTATGATCCTTGCTGTCATATGTTCTACAGACAGTGACAATTTTTAGAACATGTAAAGGTCAACATATGGGCTGGGTGATATGTTGTCTCCATAGTCATAGGTTGGAATCTTAGTCTTCAGTTTTGAGGCCGTGGCGTTAGGGAGTAAGTAGGTTTAGGTGAGACCATGGCGTTGGAATCACCTCTGTGGATGCCTGGATCTTGGACTTGCTAGCTTTCAGAACTGTGGGAAACCAAGACACGCTTTTTAACCCACTAGGCTGACACTTGGTTAGGGCAGCTCAAGAAAACTGAAAGAGTCTCAAATGTATGAAAAAGATCGTGTGCAGACAGCTTTGTCCCAAGAGTCAGTAGGACAAACTCATCTTGCAAACAAGGTCCTTGTTGGTGACATTTAAGAGCAGATTTCTCACTAGGGAATGCTGTCATCTGTACTGGAAAGTAGCATGACCACGCTACTGATCAGCAAGAGTGAGCAGAGGTGAAATTATCTTGATATAGAGAATTCTCCTGAAAGAGAAATTAGTTTAAATACACTGCTGCCTTCCTGCTGACTGCAAGTCATTGAGTTATGAATTTTTTTGTGTTTTTTAAAGATTTATTTATTTACTATTATGTATACAGTGTTTTGCTTGCATGTACACCTGTGGGCCAGAAGAGGGCATCAGATCTCATTATAGATGATTGTGAACCATCATGTGGTTGCTGGGAATTGAACTCACGACCTTTGGAAGAGCAGGCGGCACTCTTAACCTCTGAGCCATCTCTCCAGGCCTGAATTATGAATTATAATGGTGCATTAGTTTTCTAGGACTGCAGCAACAAATGATCCCAGACTGGTTTTAAAGCAGAAAAATTTCTCATACTTGTGGAGGCTCTGTGGGTCTGAAATCCAGCTATCTCAAGCCATGTTTCCTCAAAGGCTCTGTGGGGTAACCCTCCGATGTCTGCTTGTCCCTGGTGGTCCCAGACTACCCCCTTGGCACGGGACTGTATAACTCCAGGCCCTGCTTTTATCTCCATATGGACCCCCCACTCCCCTTCCCTCACCCCCACCCCTGTGTGCCTTTTCTCTTGTGTCCTCTGAAGACCCTATGAATTGGATTTAGGACCCTGCTGCACAATTCGGCAAGCTCTCAAGATCTTTTACTTAATGTCTGTAAAGACCTCTTTTCAAAACAGAGCCACATTTACAGATTTGGAGTGAGTATCTTTTGTTTGCATTTTTGATGCAAACAAACAAAAGGGTAACAACTCAGAGGAGAAAACCTTCGTGTTAAAGATGTGAAATGTAAACAATGCCATTATCTTTTCTAAAGTGCACGTGTGTGCAGTCATGTATGAGTGTGTTTGTATCTGCGTTCACATGCACTGGCTCCCTGACACCAGGAAAGACAGACAGAAGAGCCCCATAAGAGCTCTTTATGCTTCCTTATAAGTTCAGTGTGTGGCTACAAGTTCTGTTCTATCCGGTCGATACCAAATATTCTACTGTGGCTGTGCTTGGGATCCCAAACAATTGCTATGCTCTTACAGTTGAGTAGAGGCATGCCTGATTTCCATGCACAGATTCTTTTTTAAGCTGGGGGCTGGGAAAGGGGGTGATGACATGTAGGGACACTCTCTACTTGTTATCATCTGCCTGGCTGCAAGACACCCATTTAGGTGATGACAAAATGTTCTAATGTACTGATCTGGCCTGACCGTCTTTCTGGGTCTCCCTAGGCCTCCTAAAAATCATACAGAAAGATAAAGCTCCTGGTCCCCAGCCCCTTGTCCCTCCTGCTATGACCGTGAGTCCATTAGTCCTCTTTGTGTTTCCTCATTGCTTTGAATTTTCTTGTAAGGTGGTAAATAACAATGTCTGATTTTTATCATTCCCTGGGATTTTGATAATTTTATCCGCTCCCGAAGATATAACTGATATTGAAAGGTGGTATTCCAGCCACAAGATCTAAGAATTGGTATCTTAATGTAGAGTCCAGGTCCCTTGTCCTAAAAGTCAATGGGAATCTTGCTGTGTTTGGGAATTTTTCTATAGAACAGTCCATATTTTTCTAGCACGTTCCCAAAAAACATTTTTTTTTTACTTTGAGAAATTCTTCAAATTCTGTGTGAAATACTGCTAGTGACACAGGAGATAGCAGTAATAAAACAATAATAACAGGAAATTTTTATTTCCAATGTATGAGGCAAATGTCAAGGTAGGGCTCTCCGGGTATGATCACTACAGTGGCCAGGCTGCACGGGAGCCCCAGTTGGTGGCTCCTGGTGGCGGAGGTTTCATATGTGGCATCTGCACCTGCGTCTGTTCATTTAACTCAAAGCTCGGAAAGCAGTTCCTTGGCTTGCCTGGGCTTCTCCCTGTGGAGGATTGAGGACTCCCCCCAAATCTGCCCCCACTGGGTCCAGTGTGGGCTACTGTAGTTTCTATGTTTTAACTGACTTCATGCCATTCTTTCCTTTCCATCTCTTTTTTCTTTTCTTAATTTATTTTTAGGTTTTTCAAGACAGAGTTTCTCTGTTTTAGCCTTGGCTGTCCTGGAACTCACTTTGTAGACCAGGCTGGGCTTGAACTCACAGAGATCCGCCTGCCTCTGCCTTCCAAGTGCTTGGATTAAAGGCGTGTGCCACCTTCTCCCGGCTCCTTTCCATTTCTTGTTCCTACTGTGTTCCATGAAGAACAAACACTACTGGTTCATGGACTTAAGGCCTCACTGAAAGTCTTCAGAAGACTGAAAACTTCCAGCCACCCCTGTTTTGCCTGCCTTGCCCATCTCAAGAGGCACCGACTGAAATGTACAACCTAATCACAAGCCACATAGGAAGAGACCATGCCTAGCTCAAGACTAGATAGAATGAGACTCTGCAGAGAATGCCTGTGTCAAATATAAATAATAATTTCCATTGTGATCTTTTTATCAAGAAACATTTGCATGTTGTTCCTGGGCAGTGGCCTATCTACACACTGTACCAGAAGAAGCAGGCTACGAGTCAAGCTGAGGGCAGGTGCCCTAGTCCCTGAGCGTCAGCACTCTGGGAGGAGTGGCAGGTTTGACAGCTAGCTGCCAGCTGTGCATGACCAGTCACGTGAATGTTACACGGAGGTTGTCCTGGCACTATGGGTAAATAATCTCAAGATGAAATGTAAGCACGGAAACCCAATGACAACATTTCTTCCTGTTCATTAGACCAAGAAACCCGAGAACCCTATCCGCTCTCCTTATCTAACATCCAAATACAGTCTTCCAGCAAATTCTCTACTGCCTATCAAAACCCAGACAGAATCTACCTGCTTCCTGCTACCTTTGCCACTATCACCGTATATCAAGGTGCCATCACCTCTTGCCTGCTCAGAAATCTCCCCCCGGTCACCTCCTGTCACCAGCCCATGTTCTCCTACCGTCTATTTGCTTTCTCTCT
This sequence comes from Acomys minous, assembly GCF_964271855.1. NCBI lineage: Eukaryota > Metazoa > Chordata > Mammalia > Rodentia > Muridae > Acomys > Acomys minous. The sequence goes on from NC_140486.1 coordinate 33,697,045, forward strand.
TTATTCCTTTTATTGGTTGATGTTTATTTCTGAGATTCTAATTTATTACTACATTTCTCCGGTCCCTTTCCTCCCTCCAAACCTCTGACTCTTCTTCAAATCCATGCCCTCTCTTCTCACTAATTGTTATTGCACACATTATATATATTTGTGTATATACATATGTATATATATATATACATATTCCTAAATATAACCATTTGAATTCATATAATGTTGCTTGTATGTATGTTTTCAGCAAAGCAGCCAGATGGTTGCTTTCAACCAGAACGTGGCCTGCTTCTGCTCAAAATAACCTTCCCCGCCTTGCTCCGAGGAAACACCGTCTCCCCACAATGCCTTTCGAAGGCTCTACTCGACCACGCTGTCTTACCTCCTATCAACTACTCCACCCTCAGTGTCCTACTTGCTCTTCTCAGCCAAGGAGGACTTTCCTCTCCAAAGCGCTGAGCTAGAAACCAGGTTGCTGACTCAGCCTTTTCGACTGGTAACACACCTAGTCCTTTCACAGTAAGAAGGGCCACAGACTCATGCCCAGTCTCAGAGCAGAGGATTCTGCTTTACCCCAAGGCTTGTGAGGGTCAGATGTGGCCCGCTGTGCCTGAATTTGCTGGGAGTAGACTTGACTTGGTTAAGCAAAGGAGATGGCAGCACCTGAGAATTAAGCCATAGGCATCTCAAATATGTCTAAAGAAGCCACGGAGCTAGCTTTTAACGTTCCTGCACATGAGTCCTGTTTTCCCCTAAAGCACCTCCAGGATCTGTAGACTGCCTGCTACCCACGCTGGAATCACTTACTCTGGAGAATGGCCAACCTGGGTTAGGGCTATCGGGAACTTAGTGATAAAGCGCTCACCCAGCTTGTGCAGAGCCCTGGGTTCAAACTCTAATACAGAAAGAAAAAAATCACGATGGGACCAGAAAGACAGACTCTAAGGGCACTCAATTTATCATAGAAACATTTTTTTATTAATCAAATGTATTTACACCTCTTGGTTGGTGATCACTACATTTGTGTCTGTTTTCTCATTTAAGTACAGCACATTCAGGGCAGATTCTACCTCAGTAGCATAGCAGCATGCATCAACTCATTGGTCTTTCGCAGTTTTCTGTTTGATTGACTCTAAGATTTGAGCTTAATAAAGTTTTGTGTTTGTTTTAAGGGAGGCAATTTGTTTACCACCCTGACTGCAGGACGGGCATCCCTCTTACCACGGGCTGTGTGGGACCCATCACATACTCTGCCTTGCCAAGCTCATTCCCTCAATGAGCTTGTATCATGTTCCAAACTTCAGACAATAGAACTCAAATTGAGCCCTTGCCCAAGCCATAGTGTTTGGTGGGAAGTTGTAGACAGTCATATTTCTGTTCCACTCTAAACACTAACAGTAAGCTTAAAATCGCTGCAGTGTCCTGACAGGATCCACACCCTCAGTACCAGCTTGCTCCAAGACTAAATGCCTTCCCTTGATGTGACAAACTTAATTAACCAGGAGGGCACCTTGGGCTTCCAAGATTTTCCTGCTGATCTGAGGAAGTTTTCTTCATACCCTCACACTTGAACCAGGGAATTCTTCCTCATACCAGAACCAAAACTTCTAGAAAGAATTTGTCTCAGGTTTTTCCTATTTCATCCCCTCAGAGTTGGGACAAATCAGAGAATGTATGCCAGATTGTTCAGGAAAATTAAGGTTACAGGTACAGATTTTGTTAGCATTTGATCATATTCACATGTGGACTGGCCAGGACTCTGCTTTGGACATTTGGTCTGAAATGGCTGCTCTTGCCAACATGTGGCAATCACCTGCTGTGGTGGGATTTCTTCTCTTCTTAAAAGCAAAGAGGTCTGCGGTGGAAATGTATCTCCAGCTTGTTAACTTTATATCACGATTGTTTTTGGTTGGGAGTGACGTGCCAAGCTTTGGGGAAGGAAGGCTGTAACAGAGATGTTTTGCAAGGCAGAAAACAGGAAATACCAACAAGGAGCCTGCCATGTTCAACTGGCTTGGAAACACGTGCCTTGCTTTTAGCAAATGTCCCTGTTAGAATCAGAACGTGTAGGATAGCGTGGCACACACTGCTTTCGGTGAAGAATCGCCTGGTAATCCAGCCAGCTCATAAAGAATCTCGTAAACTTTGCTTTTGGAAAAAACTTCACAAACAGCTTCATCTAGATTATACCAAGAATCTGAGCTGGGCCCCTGAGCCCTGGAGTACCGCGTTCATATAACTACAGTATGTGTACTTTTTGGCAAACCTAGTCTGTAATGGCTCATTGCTTTAAGTCAACAGGTTAGCCACATAGGCCTCTATTTTTCATGAACACAACTGCAGAATTGCTCCATTGATGCCTGAAAAAATAATTTCCTTAGCATCCCAGACAGAACAAAGAAAGCCCTGAATCTCCCTTAACTTATCAGGATGCTTTTTTACTTGTCAATAGTGCTCAAGCCTTGTGTTCTCTTATGGCCACTCTCCAGCACGCCATGCCTCCTACCTTGCCTGTTGCCATTTTCCCTATGTGTTCCACACACTCGAACGATTGCCCCCTCCCATTTTTGCTGTTGTTTTCTTTTTTGAGAAGAGCCTCACTATGGAGGCCTGGCTGGGCCTGCACTCCCTATGTAGACTAGGCTGGCCTTGAACTCACAGCGATCTGTCTGTCTGCTTCCTGAGTGCTAAGGCTAAAAGCCTGTGCTATCACAGCTGAACACTTACTGTTTTTCTCTTATTGGTGAATGTCAGTCTCATGTTTAGAAAAATTGTTGTCTGCCAGCCATGGGGTGTGTGTAGATTACAATATCATCCACTGCAAAGATTCATATTTGAAGAACATTTTAGCATTGTTTTCAAAAAACATGTTTTTACCAACAGACAATATTTACATCTGTTCATTTTAAATAGGTCTTGTTCTCAAAAGAAGCTTAGCCAATGGGAGCATGCTCCCTTTCTAAAAATCACATGGTTTTTGGAGTGGAGGATGATGGCGCTACTGAGATACTATTGTTAGGCATATTTAAGAACAAGATGATAAACATTGTGGCCACAGGGTAGCGAGGCTCGTTGTACAATGCCTGCTAAGCCCCCAGAACAGGCAGTGGTTACGTCATGTGATCGATGAGTATTCATTGTGGCCTGCCTCAGCATCTGAGGGAAGCCGCTCAGAACTGCTCCATTTTCTATTAACATGTACCCAAGAGCGTCTTTCCTAAGAATGGTGGCAACAGCGTTAGCACCTGGGGAGGACAGAGCAATCGCTTCACACTATTGTTCTATTTTCTAACCTATTTGGGGGTTTCACCATTTTGTAAGTTAATCTGATGGACCATCTGACTCATTACTTAAAAGAAGAAAGCCCTTCATGGGTCGGAGGTATGACTCAGTGGTAGAGCCCTTGCCTAGCCTGTGCAAGGCCCTGAGTTCAAGCCCCAGTATGACCCAAACAAACAAACAAATGGAAGGATCCCTTATAAAGTGGTGACATTTCTAGAATCTACTGTTATCAATTACAGACATAGAAATCTTAAAATATTTCAGAGTTTTGATGTCAGGGGTTAGAGATGATTGTGTGAAATCAAATTAAGGTCATATTAAAGAGTGTATTTGTTATTCCTGGCTTGGTTTCTACAGGCCTGTGTAACCCGGTGGGACAGCAGAGAATCTGTTATTAAATACAAGGCTGCTGGGTATGCGGAGTGACCCCTGAACCCACATCACTGTCTGCCCTTTGCTGTGAGATGTGCCATGCTCCCAATTACGCAATCGACAGCTACTTATGCTTATTACCTTTACATTCGTGTGACAATTTAAAGTAAGCAATGGAGCTACTTCATGAAAACAATTGAATATTGGCGTCTTGCATGAACCATAACAAGCAGTCATTAGTGCTTAGTTTCACAGTGATATACCAGAGAGTTGGGGGGTGAACTACAGGGTCACAGCAGAACATCTTCCAACTTTAACGCATAAGTTGGACAGCAAAATTAAAATACTAAAACCACTGTTATTCTTAGGTCATGGATGAGTATTTACTCTAGCCAGCCATTAGGAGGAAAATACTATTTTCTCACCAACTGTTAACTAATTTTGCTTATAGTGAACACCGATGATGAGGTCTTGACACAAGGGTTCAGTATTTGCTGAATGAGTGAATGAAACAATAAACCAAGAAAACCATGGAAAAAGTAATGAATTGGCAAATGAATGATGATGTTTTTGAGGCCCAGGCTAACATTGTGACCCCTGTGAGGACAGAGGAGGAACCATAATCCTTTTCTGGTAGAGTCAGTTTTCCAACAAAAATACATTAAATGGATATTTAACAAAAAGTTACAAACGAACTAAATTACGCAGGATTAAGCTTTACAGCTTTAACTACCTAGACAATCATATTGTGAAACCTATCTCCCCTGGGTAAAAAGTTAATGTTCTTAAAGATAAAGGCAAAACACACTGAAGTCTGAAAAAAAAAAAAAGGTTAATACGTATTTCCTGAGGATGTTACTGAGCTTTCCTTCAGCTGAGATTTTCTTACAGAAACATAATTGTCTGTATTCCTACCCCTTTCCCTTCTTCCATGAGCTTCATAGGCTTCACCTCCAGCCTAGACCTTCAGCTAAATAAGTGGGCATATGGTAGTGTGGTACATCTTTTTAACAATGTGCGCATTTATTATCATTGTGACTGCAGCGGTATGCACCACGGTGTGTGTGTGGAGGTCAGGGGACAACTTGGGGTCCTATGGGACCTAGCAAAAGTGCCTTTGCCCACTGTGCCATCATGCTAGCCTGGGAAGCCTTGTGGGGAAAAAAACTTCATCTGTCTCTCTCTGAACAGACCTGATTCAGTCCCGACCACCCACTTTTTCATCTCAGATAACATCTTTCTTCATACTGTTACGAGCTAGGATTATAGTTTTTACTAACCATTCACCAAGTCTTAAAGGATCGTGTGCGTCAAGGACACTTTAGATGTCAATATTTTCCAAAGTCTTCTGTTGGAAGGTTTCAAGAAGCTGCCTGCTCCTCTGCACACACATTGACTAGAAGCTTTAGAGACCCACATGACTGCTGTACTTGCTCTGAGTGCCAAGCAGACCTGCAGGAACTGGCCTGTCCATAGGCCAGGAGAGCCCAGGCTGCCCCATGGAAAGCTGGTTACACAATGTGTCCCAAATTGCAAGTCCCCAAATGCCTGGAAATTTAAAGTTATCAAATTTTCTATTTTTTAAGCAGAAAATAACTGACCAAATTCAGTTGAAGATATATTAAAGAAAATACATCATAACAAGAGTAATAATGGATTCTGAGGAATCCTAGAGGGGTGTTTAGGTACACCTCACTGATGCAACAGGCGCTGGGGAACCAGCAGGCAAAGCCATCAGAGCAGTACAAAGCATTGCTGTGGAAGGTTCCCCCATGCCAGACCTCAAGGGAGGATCCCATCAAAACCTGGTATATTTCCTGGTATTTTTCCCTTTATCAAGACTTTATTTTTTTATTTTAATTTTATTAATTTGTTCAGATTACAACTCAATTATTATCCCATCACTTGTATCCTCCTGTTTATCCCTCCCTCCTGTTTTCACCCTACTCCCCTCTCCTAGGTCTATGACCGAGGGGGACCTCCTCCCTCATTATATGGCCATAGGCTATCAAGTCTCATCTTGGTAGCCTGCTTATTCTTTCTCTGAGTGCCACCAGGCCTCCCCATCAAGGGGAAGTGGTCAAATCTGCTCAAACTATTGCACTAATCAAGGACAATACAAGTAGTAAACTTCGAACCCCTACTCTGATCTACCCAATGGACAGGACATTCTCCACAGTTATGTGGAGAGCGGGGACTGACTCTGACATATTGCCTGGTATTGAACGAGAAAATGAGGCAAGCGCACAGGATGAAAAAAAGGTGAGAAACATAAAGATGCGCCCATCATTATACTCAGAAAGCTCAGCCACACATTTGAACTTGGACACGTGAACATTTGTTCCTTTTGGAGCTGGTCTGTTGATTTCTTGAAGGTCTATGTGGCTGCACATTCTTTTCGCCTTTCTCAGTAACGCACACTGGGAAATGCCTTCCTCCCTTGCAGGAGGGAGCTGTGAAGCCAGAAGGCATTCACACACACACACACACACACACACACACACACACACACACACACTCACACACACACGAGACAGGACATTTGGCTGCCATGTCAAAGAGACAACAGAAACTGGGAGAAAATTCCAGGTGAGCAGCTTGAGCTGGCAACAGAGGCCAAAATTAACCAAGTTTATCTTTGTGGCTGTAATCCTAGCTGTTGTTATAACCACAAACACAACAGATGAAACTCTTTTTCAAAAATTCTAAATGAAGCCCTTGAGCCCCAAGGTACAGAGAAAAGGTGGAAGTAAAAAGAGACGAAAGTAGGCTGGAGCGACGGCTCGGCAGCTGAAAGCACTTGCTGCAGGTGTAGAGAGACCCAGGTTCCATTCCCAGCAACCCCAATTCCCAGCACCCCCATGGTGGCTCACAGCCTATAATTCCAGTTCTGGGGAACCAGTTACCCTCTGCTGGCTTCTGCAGGCACTGCACACACATAGTACACAGACATCCATGCAGACAAATACACATAAAATAATAAAATATTTTTAAAAGACAGAAAAGAGCTTTTTGGAGGATCAAATATACCCTAATATATTAAGCTAAACTACGTTATTCCTTTCTGAAATTAGGTGTGTGTGTGTGTGTGTGTGTGTGTGTGTATGTGTGTGTGTGTGTGTTTCAGAAGACATTTAGCTGGCTAAAAAAAAAAATGAGGGACTCCTTCAAAGTTTGTGCTTAGCCACCAAATGACCAAGAAACCTGCCACAGGCTTACTTTTAAGCACTCGCTTGGGCTGATTGTGAAAACTGGCTGCAGAGTTAAGTACAAGCTCTGAGTTTCCACTGGGAGTTAATGAGTTAATGGACCAAATGCCATCTGCATCATCCCGTTCCCAGTGCCAGTTCAGCTCTTTGACCTTGATCCAATGATGTTGAGCACTACCGCTGAACCACCACAAGGCCGGTGAAAGTTACACTCTATTCCAAATACTCAAAGAACATCCCGAGTGCGTGCACAGTTCTTCTTCTTTTGGTTAATCAATCTCGAGAGAAGAAAAAGCTATCTCTTTTGGTAACAGCAGTGCATCCTTCGCTATGCCTCCTTCTCATAATGTTTTCCTGTCTGGCTGATTTTCCTGCCTTGTTCTGTGGCAATGCTTTTGCCACGCTCAGCAGTGAATGAAGGCGCCTCCAGGACTTCCCTGTGTGAGGAAGATGCCCTTGCCCGAACTGAACCTGCCAGAGGGGCCCGGCATGATTCCTCACACATTCAACGCTTGCCCAGAAACAACAACAACGACAACAAAAATCACTTGAGGCCTCACACCATAGATTCAGCCTCGGACCAAAGAACTTTATTTCGGTTTTCATTTTCTTAAGCTAAAATGTTATTGGAAACAACATTTTCTCAACTAGCTGCTTCAGAACAATCTATTGTATTATGAAGCTCCGTACACTTTTTAAATGTTTCTGAAATCCGGACAGGACTAAAGCAAGTCCTCCACGTTCGTCCTTTGAGTTTGCAGCTGAAACCATTTTCTTTTCCAGCGTCGGTTCCAGGCTGTTGGGTGGAAGGGGGCCACGTGAAAGTGCATGAGAAGTGAATCTACAGAAATGGGCCGCCTCTGAGGCTGCAGGTGGGGCCGCTTTAGCCAGGTTCTTGCTTCGGCCTCAACCTTCCTTGCTGGGGTAACCAACATCTGGTGAGCCAGGCCTAGCCAGGAGGAAGGCTGTACAATGGGTCCCCTTGAAACATGCTACTACCAAAAAAGGTGCAAAGAGAACCAAGTCCCTGTGCGGTTTTTTTTTTTTTTTTTAAACTCACAACTGTGGGCAGAGGAATCCTCCCTTTGGCATTAAATAACAGTTTTTTTTTTCTTTAAAAAAAAAAGCTTTTTAGAAATAAAGCAAACACATGGTTTGGGACCGCAAACGCTAGCCATCCCGGGTGAGCTGTCCATGGAAATCTGTCTCATCCCTAGTCATAAATAAATAATCTCTTGCCTGGGTCTGACTTGCACGCCAGGATCAATATCTCTTAACATCTTACTTATTTTATTACTGCTTTTGGTTTTCTGGGACTGATTGAAAGTTGTTCAGAGGAAATCTTTGGTTTTGCTTAAGTGTCCGTGACATTTAATCATGACTTTCCTTGCAGTTTAATTCCGGCCAGTCAATCCGTTAATCCACTTCGATTGACTCTGGGCTCTCGGTTATTGGCTTGCACTCATTGGGCATCCGCTGGTGCCGACTCAGCTGCGTGGCCTGTGTGAAGCTTCTCTCACACCTCTCGCACCTGGTGGAGGCAAGAGAGAAAATTGAGACCAGGGAGCGGGGGGGTGGGGGGTGCGGGGTGGCCTTCGGGGTGATGGGCTTCCTCTCATCCTGACTAATCAGAACAGACACTCCAAAGTGGCTTCAGATTTTACTGGCTCAAGAGGTTTAATTGGTGGCTCCTTCCAAGGCCTGGATGCCTGGGACGGGACAAAGCTCATCTGATGCAGAACAGAGGGACCTGTCAATAGGCCGGGGGGAAGGTGATTTCTCCAGAGAGCCCTGTCCGGCTGCAGCTCTGATCACTGTCAGTTCAAATAGATAAAGAACAAAAAGAGATTTTTAGGAGTGAGCCATCAAAGCAGCGGCTTGTCTGCAGTTTTCTGCTCTGTAACCCCAAAGAGAAATTGATGACAAATAGAATTTCACCTGCTGCTAATTTAAACCCCAGAATTCTACTCCCCTGAGCAACGCCAGCCAGAAAGCTGATCATCTCCGAATTTGGAAACTCGTGGAAGCACTGCCTTGGTATTCACGGACTATGAGGATAAAGGTGGGGGATGGGAGCCGGGGGAAGGGGTGAGGTGGGAGGTTATAGTTATAAGGTGGCTGATTTTTTTTTTCTGCCACTAATTACAATGTCACAGCCCAAACACATCTAAGGATAAAATAATTTCTAAATCCAGAGTTTGTTGCAGTAAAAAATGGGATGACTCATAAAAACTGGGAATCAGGGTGCTGGGGTGGTTTAAGATGCTCAACCTTATAGGCAATATAGTATGTAATTATATATGTATATATATATATATATATATATATATATATGGGCCCGGGTATCTGAAAGAAGAAAGACACTTCAAGTGTCTCTACTTAAAAGAAAGACTGTAATCCAGAACCTGGGCCAGATCCTGTCCTCCACAGCTCCCACACTCTGCATGGTGGTTACTTAATCTACTAAAAATATAACACACATACAATCTTGTGGAAGCTCCAGTGTTTCTGTGGTTGTCATTCATGATTATGTGCACACACACACACACACACACACACACACACACACACACACACACACACACAATGGCAGAAGAAACCTGGAGAAAGCCTACACGGACAAGGGAGCCGCACATCCCACTATCTGAAAATCATTCCTCTTTCTTTCCTCCTCAGTAAATCATGTACAGAATTAGCTAGAGAAATAGAGCACATCCATTCAGTTTTGGAGATGCTCAACGGCCTGGGGCTGCTGGGAGGCTAGAATTTGGCTACACGATTTAAAGCAGTGGTTCTCAACTGTGACCCTGTGATACAGTTCCTCATGTTGTGGTGACCTCCAACCAGAAAATTATTTTCGTTGCGACTTCATAACTGTAATTCTGCTACTGTTGGGAATTGTAACGTAAATACCTTTTGGAGATAGAGGTTTGCCAGAGGGTCACTCCCCACAGGTTGAAAACCACCGCTTTAAGCTTTCCAGGCTCCGGTACCAGCTGAGTGTGTCAGGATGAAGAAGTTGTGTTCCTTTGATTGTCTTTCAGGGAATATTTTTAGCAGCCCGCTCCACTGTTAAAAACTGCACGGTGATCTTGACAAATGTATAATGTCAGCTTTAATGTATCAGACCTATCAGCTCAATGAAAATAACTCAGAAGTATTGATCACCTAATGATTTTTGGTGTATTCATTAACGTCCACGGGCAGCTCATCCCCTCTCCAGAGCTCCTGGAGTGCTGATGACACGTTAGCGAACTGCTGATTGTTTATTAGAAAACTGATTAGTTACTGGATTAGTGTGTTAAAATATACTACCTTTCACGACTTGACAAACTTTCAAATTATTATATTTCTTTTTTTAATTTTGAAGCCATAGGATCAATTCCAAGGAGAGTAAAAATGGCTTGAACAATTATGAGGAATGACAATTTACCTGGCTGTGCCTTCACCCTTCTCAATCTGTTTATTAAAATGTGAAGAATTCATGCACAGAAGCCTGGTGCCTTGCGTAAGGCTGGAGTCTGTAGCTCTGTGTGATCCTCAAAATTTCCACACTGGATGAAGTCAGCGAGAGAAGAGTCATATTCTTCTCCAGGGTTTGCCTAAGTGGCTCAGTGAGATTTCTGTGCATAGAGCAATCTGTTACAATTATCAGAAAAATTTCCCCCATCATACGTTGTGTTCCAGAGGATCACTCCTTTGCAAACAAAGATCATGTCTAGTCCCATCTTTTCACCAAAAAGGAGAAAAATAACATGCAGACATGGAGAAATTACTTGAATTTAGATTCTACCCCAAGGATTTCCTTCCTCTTGGGAAATATAGATTATTAGACATAATATCTATGTGGGTTGTGAATGATATGGATTTGTATAGTTGAGGAATTAAAGACATGTGGATATAAGAACATATATTTAAAAAACAAGGTTGGAGTTTCCATTTTATATCCATTGTCCATCCAACTCTAGATGAGAAATCTCTACAAAATATTCTCACAGTTCTAGGGAACTCATCAGAAAGACCTACTCCCATCAAGTACCTTGGTTCTGGGAGGCCAGAGCAGGGCTTCAGCTGTGCTGTCATTTAACCCTGAATTGCAATCGTGTGCCTTCCCTTCTTGGCACGGGCACTGATGTCACAGCCTTGAAGGGAACATCCCAGACACATACATGTGGAAAGTCTTCCAAACGCTTCAGCGAACAGAAAGTTCCCAACTTCCTACAGGCATGAGAGTCTGAGTCAGCTTTGGTTTCCCTTTTCAGTTTGACATCCTTCTTTTGGGACGGTGGTGGTTGATTGGAGGATATGAGTTGAAATATCACAAAATGATGTCAAGTTCTATTACTCAGTAAACCTGCAAGAATCTTTGTGTATCTGCCATGTGCCGTAAAATACTTCAACTGGATCGCACTGCCATGTGCCGTAAAATATTTCAACTGGATTGTACATGGTAAACACTTGATGTGTATTTTCAGACTTGCTTTGATTTTTGTGTAGGTCCTGCTTAACTCTTGGATGTACTTTAGAATTTTCTCTTGTTTCCTTGTTCTGAGCCAAACTTCTTTTATTGAAGGCGCGGTGGAGCTGGGTCTCCTAGGGCGAGTGCAGCTTTTGAGGTCAGATAGGCCCTCTATCACAAACGTTGGGATAGCACATTTAATACAAGACTGGGAGACATGGGTCCTCATTGCTGGCCCCTCCAACGTCTTCACCACCTTCCCTTCCTGCAATACAGCACCTCGCCATTTCTGTTATGGGAAATGACTTCTTGCGCCTGTCCCTTGTTTCCCACAACTCCAGTCTCACACACCAAACTAGAAGCCATAGAATTGGATACAGTCCTTCTTCGGTTTGCTTTCTTATGGCATGCTTTACCTTAGAAATTCCAAGTCTTCAGCCTAGGTTCCCTGTTGACAGGCTCGGGGTGTACCTAGAATTTAGGTTATAGGTTCTTCCCAGTGCGGAGGAGGGGTGTTCCAGCTAATCAGATGTGAGGCAGAGCCTGCAGGAACTCTAGCTTTAGTCTGGCCACCTTGGGAGGCCAGCTGTCTCCATGTCCTTCCAGCCAAGTTCTGAGGGGCAGAGGTAAGAAGGAGGGAAGGAAGGAAGGAAGGAAGGAAGGAAGGAAGGAAGGAAGGAAGGAAGAAGGGCTTTCCCAGGCCCAGCAAGCTCAGTCTCCGCTCACCCTGGAGAGTCTGAGAAGACCTCTTGGATCAAGGGGACAACTAGAGTCACTTGGGTCATCTACTTGGAAGTCGCCTTGGGCTTACAGTTTAGGTCTGTGTGTCTTTACAAGATTCTTTTCAACCTCTGCAACATTGTTTAAGCCAATGCCCATTAGTCGAAGTAGTAAAATTAACTGTGGTGGTGAAACCATTTTTATTGACTAATCTGCAACAAAAAGGGTTTTTTTGTAATGTTTGTTTTATAAGCTTGTAAAAGGATATCTTCATAATATTTACAAACGTCCATGGGTTGGATATCCATGGGCTGGGCTAGAAGATTCTCGAGCTCCCTTGTGGTAGTACAACCCTGAAAGAACGTGTATATACTAAGGGATTTAGCTTTCCATTTCCTAGAAAATGTTTAGATCTTGCACTTTCAAAATAAGCATACACTCAGCTCTCCTCTGGGCCTATATATTTGATCATTTTAAATACCCCCCAAATACAATGGCATATAGCTATGCTAAAACCAAGATGAAACCAGACTAAAACAGCCAGCTAGAATGTTGTCCCAACAACCTGGGATACCTCAGGATCTTTTGTTCAGTTGTTTTCTCCAACATGAAAGCAGGCATGAACAAAAGAACAATCCTGTTGCAAAGGGGGGAAAATACAACCGCTAAAGCACCCCGAATGAATATTAATTTGATGAATTTAAAATTAAGTTAAGATGGCAACTCTATTGGAAACATGACAAAAACAGGATGTTAAAGAAAAAAATTGAGTGGAGTCAACGAGGTTACACATAAGTAACACCTTAACATTAATAGAAATCTATTTCCCGTCTTGACCCTGAAACCACTTCAATTAATTACTAAAATCTATTTACACTGCAACAAGATAAAAATCAATCTGATTCCTGGCACTGAATCCATTTGGCTACCCTCTCTAATACAAGGTTCCCCAGGCCTCCCAAGCTCTCTGAGTGGCACTGTTACCTCCTACATCTAGAACAGTGGCAGAGCTAGAATCTGCAACCCCTTAGGAATCAGGCCTGAGTGTGATGACAACGTCCATGAGGCAGGTCACAAGCACCCAAGACAAGGAATGTTTAAGATAGGGACCAGCCGACTGGCCTTTCTCTAGGTTGGAGAAAGGTGGCCTCATCAGACTATTGCAGCTTGAGTTTAGGCATCATCCTCTCCCCCTTGAAAGCCAGAAGACTTTACGTAGTAAACAAGCACGCAGACAAAAATCAGCACCATTTTTACTATTAATATAACCAATTAAACCATGAAGGAACATAGCTAACAATGATGGAGTAGCTGGAAAGATGGCTCTGCAAGTCAAAGTGCTTGCCACCAAGACTGACAACCTGAATTTGATCCTCAGGAACCACGTGGTAGAAGAAATGAACCAATTCCTACAAGTTGTCTTCTGATCTCTACACATGCACCATGACACATACATGCCCACACAGACACACAGACACAGACACACACACACACACACACACACACACACACACACACACACAATTAATTAATCAATTAATATGTTTAAAAGGATGGTAGATAGAGGTCAAAGACAATAGCCTTTTATGAGACCCTCCCTCTGTTACAGACCAGTGAGGTAGGCAGGTCCCAAACCAACAGGACACTATTACCATGAGCTATGCCTGGTCTCAGCCTGAGCACAGAATGGGAAACTTCTTGACTGAGACTGAGCAAAGAGTTTAGTCTCCTACAGCCAGAATCACTTCCTTTCCTGCTTGAGCTTGTTCAACAGGGCGTGACTATAACTGGACATATGTGTTTTTAAATTTTCTTCCACAAGTAGGGAAAGTGAGCACAGCAAATGAGTAGAAAGTGAAGGCACCAAGAGAAAAGAGTTCATCAGTCTAAACCTTCTGAGCCCACCAGACTGATATGCACAGGATCCAATCCTTTCCCTGCTGTTTAGACTACAGGAAATAGCCACTTCTCCTTTGTATGCCCATCAAACTCCTACTGATCCTTTAATATACGTGCTAAGCATTGTATCCCACACAGATTTGATGATCAATTTCTTTGATACTCCTCAACATTGTATATACACATCTTGTTATACTTTTCATCCCATGTTATAATATTGATTGATTTTCCCCCTTAGAATGGGAGGTCTTCAAAGTTAAGATGAAAAGGGGCTGGGTCTAATTCATTTTTCATTCCATTGCACCTAGCAGGGTGACCAATGCAAAAGCAGTCAGTTATCTTTATTATATAAACACATATGAGTGGATAGACAGATGGATGTATGGAGGTATGTATGTATGTATGTATGTATGTATGTATGGATGGATGGATGGATGGATAGATGGATGGATGGATGGATAGATGGATGAATGGGCCATTTTGCACATTTTGCATAGTTCAAATGTCTGTTGCTTTGCTGAGTGGACTATATGTTGAAAAACAATCTTGTACAAATGTCCTTAGCCACATTCTTTGTATGCTTAAAAAGTCAATATGCCCTTGTTTTTGTTTTAATTTTCATCAGCCTGATGATTTTAAGCTCCAAAGTGTGTGCTAAAGAGCCACAGGTTGTCTACTATGATAGGCTCATACTCTGATAAATGAGAAGAAACAGTCACTAGAATCCTGAAGGGTTCACCTACTCCAAGAGGATTGTTCAAGCATCCTAAGCTATGACCATTCTCCTCATAGTTATGGGAGCTTATGGGTGGCCATGGGATCTTGGCATAGCTCCTAAACAGAATTCAGATGCACAGACCCACAGGAATTGGGAAGACTACTAAAGTTAGTTTCTCATACTTCCTTACTTTACTGACAAGAAAACAGGTCCAACAGTCATCTCATGTCTGAGATTGCAACCTTTGAGCCCAGACCACTGTGTAGCTTTCCTGAGTTTATTTTCCAAATGTCAGCTACAAAACCCCAAAGAACCTCTTATAGCCCAGACTCTGACCTTGTAGACCTGACTTGGTAGAGCAGCTTTCTCTACCAGGTGGGCTGAGCTGGGCAAGGTGTGCCCACGTATCTACCAGTTCCCAAGATAAGAAAAAGATGGTGGACAATTGGCTACTACTTACTTGAAAGGCTTTTCTCCAGTGTGGGTCCGGATGTGGTTGTTGAGGGTGGTGGCCCCTGCAAAGGCACGTCCACAGTAGCCACACTTGAAAGGCCGGTCACTGGAGTGAGTGACCACGTGGTTCCTCAGTTCTGATGGCTGGGAAAAGGACTGGGAGCAGTGGCCACACTGGTAGGGTCTGAAAGAAAGAGAGAGTGACTGGTCATGGTTTCCTGTGTCAGTCAGCATGTGAGGAAAGGGGCTGTGACTTTGGTGACACTCAACACTCTTTAAAGACTGGGCTTAGAGCGTTGGCTGCTGAGTTCCATGACTTGTTGCCACAGGAACAAAATTCACAGAGCTGATGAGACACATAAACTTATAGAGGAGCATTCCCTTCCTGTCTTAATCAAACTGTTTCAAGAACAGCCATTTGATCATCTTGATCTCCTCACTGGCAAATACATGCATATTTCTGTAAGCTTTACAGAGGTAAGCATAATTAAGCCAAACAGTGCAAAAGAAAATACATAATTGTCTTTTATAGTCCCATAGTATCCTTTACTTTTCAAAGTGCTTTAAAAGCAATTATTAGTTTAATCTTTACAGTAATCCTCTGAGTGGGACAGGGAAAGCAGTTGCTATCATCACGGTTTTGGCACGGACAACTGAGGACAAACTGTCCTCAAAGGATGTAAGCCATTGATGCCAAGGTCATCATCGGGTGTTTGAACCTTATTCCAAGTGTCAGAGAAATATGTGGGCAAGTGGCCAAGTTGCATGCACACTTTAATAAATACTAAACTGCCCTGGGGTCTACCCAAGATGAACCCAGACCTGTGCCAGATGTATCTCTTTGAAAAAGAAAGCCTGACTTCTCACCTACCCTAAATATACATCCACTGAGTCCTGTTCTTCTTCTTCTTCTTTTTGTTTTAATGTGTATGCTGAGTGTCTCCATGTATGGAAAGGCACATGTGCATCTGCTGCACATGGAGGCCAGAAGAGGGCGTTGGATCTCTTGGAACCTGAATTATAGAGGTTGTGAGCTGCCTCGTGGCTGCTGGGAGCCAAACCCAGTTCTCTGCAAAGGCAGCAAGTGCTCTTAACCACTGAGCCATCCCTCTGGCCCCGTGAGTCTTGTTCTTGAATCTTACCTCCTCTGCTGAATCTGACTTAAGGGAGCAAGAAATGACAAATGTCACAGTGCTTTCAGGGAGGTGACTGACTGCGAGGCAAAAGCCAGTGCGGGGGTGGGGTGGGGGGGGTGGGGGGGGAGAGTTGTGACAAATACCTAATAATTAGCAAGATTATCAGCGCACACTCTTCCTAGCTCAGGAGAAATAAATCAATTTCGGGTTTTCATAAAACAGATTACAATTCTGTCTTCTCTCCCAGAGTCTGTCTGCTTACTCAAGCAGAATCCAGTGAGTGACAGGAAACCAGAGGGTTGTCCCCTCTTCAAGGCTATTTCAAAACATCCCTCGACAGGGCTCTAATTTGTTTATCAAATCTTTTTGTTCAGGAAATTAATAATCTGCCTTGAAGGATCTTCACTGCGCTCACTAAGCCCTGGTTTGCAGCCCAGACATTGTTGGCTGTGTTTAGAAACCTAATGGTGAAGACAGACTTAATTGCTGTACCTTTAACAAACACAGAAGCTTCAGTGACCAGACACCAAGTTGAGGGTTGGGAGACAATGGTGGCCGAGCATGTACAGCAATTCAATTAAGTGCAAAATAAAGTGTACCCTCTCATTTGTCAACTGAAGTGCTTAATTGTGGCTACTTGCCTCACTGAACACAAATACTATTATTTTACCAGGCTTCAGAACCCTGAGCACTGATTGTAGAATTTTTTAGCTTGATTAATAGTCCAGCATTGGTCAATAACTCAATACTATACAATTTTAATTACTTACATTTAGAAATCTATCTAACTGCTCTCAAACAGGTTTCAAAGAAAAACACAAGAGTCCTTGGAAAGGAGTTTATCAATCTTGACAAATTACACATGAATTTTATTATAATTATAAAATAATGCTTTGAAAGCCATTAAAATTGCCTACAGAGGAAAATATCCTCCTTGCAAATCTATTCTTGGCAGTAAATGTTGACCTTAAAAAGAGTTCTCAAAAAATAGTTCTCTTGGGATGAAATTTTTTACATGCTATTGAGGATCATAAACAAAATAATATATTAATATATGCTATATTCACTGACAATTGATTTTTCTAATAGTGAAGGGACCATTAACATTTATTAGCCTCTGGTTATCTATTTTTAATAGCTATCACTATAAACAATAAGCCACTAAATAAAACCAATTAATCTTTTCCTTTTTTTTCCCTAACCCTTCTGTCAAAAGTTGGGGTGATTTATTTCCTGCAGTCAGAAGTCAATCCATCCTTTTTATGCTAATAGTCACATGGTGGCAAAGATTCAGAGAGCAGATGTGAGAAGCGGATGTTGAATGCTGTCATCAAGGGAAAAGGGGTAAAACCTTAGAGCATCATTTCTTCCCAGGATCAGCCAGAGAACATTCGCCTGAGATACAGTGGCCTCTGTGGAACAGTCTTTGAAAGTTATCGTTTGAGGTGTGTGTGTGTTCATGCGCACATGAGTACAGATGGATACCGGTGACTGGCACCAAATCCCCTGGAGCTGGGGTTACAGTCAGTTGTCAGCTATCCAATATGGGTGCTGGGAACCAAATTTGGGGTCCTCTGGAGGAGCGAGCAGCCTTAACCACTGAGCCATTTCCACAGCTACTATGGCACCATTTTAAAAAGCATGTGGAATACAGTTTGGCCAAACAGGAGTGCCTGGAACAGGAGAGGTGAGTCTGCTTCAGCCTCGGGTTCTAATCAACCACGGGATGTGGGCAGGTCCTCAACTTCACTGACCTCTGTTTTCACATTCGCCCTTTCATACACCGTCATATTTCTCTCCTGCTTTGGGGACAATGACCAATGTTTCCCAAGGAGGCTCGTAAGTCATAGCATCACAGTGTGGCATTGTGCAATGCCACCTTGCATCACGGATGCAGCTAGCTCCCACACATGAAGCACTTGTTCTTCCTTCCTTCTCCATCCCTGTCCCCACCCCCCTCCCCCGTCGCCCCATATACACTCTAAAATACGGACAATCCCAATGCTTAGGCAAAATCTTGGGAATTTTTAATAACACAAAAATCATCTATCAAAACGTAGTTATCAACCTTGCTTTAGTAAATTTCTCAAGGCACAGTTACACCCTTTCACTCTTAGGTACCACACAGTGATTTCAGGGCATTTTCTGACATTCCTCTTGGCAGAGCCTGATTCTTTTAATAAGCGGATTTGGATTTTAAGTGAGTTCTTGTTACTGTAACAGACTCTCTCAGAAACATATGGAAAGTCTATTGAATTATAAATATAAAAGTTGTGCCTGGGCTACACTGCAAGACCTTGTCTCAAATAAAAAACAAGCAAGCAATCACAAAAGATCTGGGAGTAGTGGCGCACAGCTTCCCTTGAGAGACAGAGGCAGGCCGAGCTCTGTGAGTTCTGGGCTGATCTGCTCTTCGTGCTGAGTTCCAGGATATCCAAAGGAAACAAGAACCCGTGGAAGGTTCATAGTTAGCAGATGATGTTCTCTTAGGCTTTATGTTCTTGTGTTCTCAGAGTTTCCTTTTAAAAAGGAGTAAAAGAGGTCAGACCTGACATTACGGGCCCACGAGTTTTAGGAGACTGCTACAGGAGGATTGTAAATTCAAGATCTACCCTTGCTACAGAGCAAGTTCAAGACCAGCATGGTCAACTTATGTGAGACACTACCTTTTAAAAACAATCAACTGGCTGAGAACACGAAGGAGTGGTAGGGTACCTCCCCCCCCCCTTAGTTCCCAATACTCGGAGGAGAGGGAGAAAAATGATCCAAAAGTAATTTAAAAACTGATTGTAGTTAAGGATTTGAATACAGATATGGGAATACATAAAAAACAGGAACAAGTGGTAATGATGCCTAGAAATTATCTTGAGAAATTACAGTTTCATTTGAGACTGGCCACGGGAGTTTAGGGTATGGGTGCATCTTTCTAAAGCATGTCCTATCTCTCAAGTCACAACAGCAATTTCAGAACACAGAGTGAGTGCTCATTACCAACATTTCCCTTAAAATTGGCACATGCGCAGGGAAGAGGGGTTGTTTGTGTACATGTGTGTGCATGTGGTAGCCTCAGGACACAGGTGCTGTTCCTCAGGAGCCACCCATCTTTTCTTTTTTGAGACAGCCTGTCACTGGTACCCAAGACTCACTGATCTGGAGAGGCTTGCTGGTCAGTGAGCTCCAAGAATCCTTTGGTCTTTGCCTTCCCAGTACTAAGATATTAGTGTGTGCCACCATGTCCAGCTTTTTATGTGGATGCTAATGATGGGATACAGGGTCCTCATAACTACATGGCAAGCACTTAATACCCAAACCCCAGCACCCCTATTCATTTTCCAGAGTCTAGCAAGAAGATAAGGTTAAAGTTATCAAACTTTTGGATAGACTAAAAGTTGCATCTTTGTTTGATGTGTCAGACCAGAAAAGCACATATGGATAGACATCCGTGGGTGTTGTGCTGCACTGGGTCCAGGATCTTACATCATTGCATTTGGGAAGCATATTTCAAAAGCACTCATCATGTGCCTATAGCTCCCCCTACATCCCACCCCCACCCCCGTTTTCAAAGCAAACCCAAAGAATGCCATCTCATGCTGCACAGTTCTGTGGGGCTGGGTGCTGCTTTGGATCCAAAGCAGGGAATTCAGCAGTGCAGACTGTCTAAATTTGCATGGATGGATACAGGGCAGTGAGCTCCAAAGAGCAGCCGAGCATTTGAAAAGCGTCTAGTGCAACTGAGACACTGATGGGTTACTCCCCTTGATTTCCATCAACCAAGACTGAAATGGCTTCATGTGGTTAGTTCCAATATGGGGAAACTCGAGCTTTGTGAAAAACCAGAAAGTGCTCCATGCACATCTACGAAATAACTGAGGAGCGGACAAAGTGTGGGTGGATTTGCTTAGCGAATCAACGCTGGTAGATTTTTAAGCAGAAAGAACACAGTAAGACTGTTCCGTTCACCTCCTAACAATCTCTGTCACTGGTAGCTCCTCTGCCAAAGATTACGCCAGTAAAATGTGCAGTTCATTTGCTCTGAGTCTGTAATTGGTTTGGTGTACATAGGAAAAGGATGAAACACTTAACAAAATTAAGTGTGGTTTGGTTTAAAATTATTAATCATCCTTTGATTTTTCTTTTATAGCATGAAAAACCTTCCAGGATGAAAGTTGTTCACTTGGGGCTACACCCTCTCCTTGCTCCGTGACAGGCAGCCCAAGCACTCATCTTGCACGTTTTCGAAGGGGCCCTATTTAAGTTGCTGCCGGCTGGATGGAGAAAGAGACAATCTCTGTATAAGAAGAGTGAGAGGAGCGTCAGAAATGTTCAACCAAAGAGTCCACAGGACACTAAAAAGGAGAAAGAAGATAACTTTTGCCCTTTCGAAGCAAGGGGCAGATTTCACGAACATGACCCCTTCTGAGGCACTATGATAGTGACCTCCACGCTCGCTCCACCAGACGGAGCCTTTGAAACTCACTTTCCCCATCTAGCGCCATCCTTTTCAATTACAATCAATGACACTTCAACACAATTGTGAACAGCTGATGGGGTGCCCGGGGGGGCTAAAGGCGTACTTTCTCCCATGTGGCACAATCAAAAGGGAGAAAGATTTTTTTTTTAAAGAAAAGGGTGGGGTGTGGTGTGTGGGGAGGTGAGATATAGAAAAAGTGGCTTAAAATAAAGATACATGTTATAAATAGATTTTCTGTGAAAACACGACCATTTAGAAAAACTCAACTGTGATCAAAAGCTTTGCTCATACATTTCTGGAACTCCCTCCCTCCCAACCCAATTGAATGTTTCTGCAGCAGAAACAAAGAAGAGAAAGGGGCTATCTACCTCCTGGGCCCAACAAAAGTAAGTCAAGTTGCCCTGGCTCAGGCAGTAAGTTTATATAGAATCTCAGATGCTTACAAACTCGGTAAAGAGAATTTCGGTTGATCAACACCCCGACAGCTTCTTCCCTTTGGATCACACAGGGGTACAGGGCTTGGGGGTGGGGGTGGGCGTTGGCAGGCTGAGAAAAGAATGAAGATGTGGCGAATCTGTTGGCTTAATATCAAGGGGGGGGGGTAATTCTTGGATCTGTTTATCATTTGTTCCGATTTCTATTTTGCTAGCTCAAATTCCATTTTCTCCTGCATTCACTGTGTAAGTCAGAGATGAGAAATGAGGAGGATCTCCACAGATCTCTCCTTTATACTATAGGATGACACCTCACATGAAAAGGATCACAGATAAAGAGCAAACATTCTCTTTGATGAAAATTCAAATGTCTCATGTTTCATAACGAGATACTCCGTAGACTGAAAAAGCTCTTGGACCTTCAATTGGGGGCCCTGTTCCAAATTTGGACCCGTTTACCTTCTGACTTTGTCCTCTGGTCTCTCTTACCCGTGGGATTTTCCTGAGTTTTCCAGGAGAGAAGCCATGGTTTCTGTTAAACTATTTTACTATTCAGTTGGCCCTCCTTCTATGTAGGTCTCCAATCAACAAAGGGAACCAATTAGAGATAGAAAACTACTCAAAAAAAAAAAAAAAGTAGCGTGCCTACATGGGACATGTAGACTTTGTCAGTATTCCTAAACAATACAGAATAAAAGTTCTTTACATGGTATTTACAACTGTTTGGGATATTTTAGAAGTGATTTAAAGATAATTTAGAGCATACATGAAATGTCTGTATAGGTTATCTGCAATTTCCACATCATTTTATGTAAGGAATTTGAGCATGGATTTTGATATTTGTTGGGGTTCTACACAGGTATGAGGGACATCTGGCTATGGACGAGTAAATATAAACTGGCAAAGACAAACTCCCAACTCACTGGGAAGCTAGTTACCACAGAATAGATGCATATTTAGCAGAGGTGTGCTTCCACACACATAAAGTTGCTAAACTTAGCAACCATCGTGAACAAATGTGATGTCCGTATCACATTTGTGGAGTTCTGGACATTTCTTCTATTTAGCTTTTCCTTGTGTGGTTAATGATGTTGAGGAGTGTCTCCCCATCTCCATACTATCTGCTATAAAGAGCCCATCTTGTGTTCTCAGACAGAAAAGAGCTGTGCAAGTCCTATAGGGTAAAAATAAATTACTCATCTAGAACGAAATTAATAGATCAAAGTGACTAGCTGTCTCCCTCTATTTCCTCTTCAAAAATCACCTCAGATTGATGATGTGCTTCATCTGTCCCCTCACTGCTATGAAAAGGCATTGTATGTATTACGTTGCCTATAAAGAGGCTGGCTTTCTTCAGGTCGCTTTAGCTTTAAGTTATTGATCCTTTAACGTATTAATGAATGACGTCAACTGCCTCTTGTGTCTTCAACAACAAAGCTCAGGGAAGAATCGGGAACCCACTTCCTAAGTAAGATGGCCTCACTCTGATCACCATCCTTGATTGTAAACACTTGACTGTAAAGCACTTCACCTCATCTAAGAGAGCCTCCCCCTGCTCCCCCCCCCCAACCCTGAGTGCTGAGTCACACAAACCTATCAGAATCTCGCACACAAGGAGGCTCATACCACCTGGGGATTTGCAAAGCACACTGAATTTGCTTGCAATAATCACTGACCATAACAACTACCCTAGACGTATTTTGTGCATGTAAGCCAACTGTTTAGATTGTTTTGGTAAATGAATTAAATTGTGGTACTAGTATTTTACAGGACAAACTTTTAGAGACATAAACCATCACACATGATTTTCTGGGTATAACTCGGGTCAGACAGGACAGGCCGTTTCAGTGCCTATTTACCATAAAGTATCTTCATTGCTTTTGTGACATTGAGCATGAACTCATACGACACTCAAAGACCCAGAAACTTTGACCTACTTTTAATTTTACTGCGCATAGTTAGTTACTGCGATTACAATAGTCTTTCTCTAATAATACACTGATAAACCTGAACTCATTTTTTTTTATAAGAAGATTTTAAATGTGTCTCAGAATGATTTGTAAGCTAAGAAAGACACATCGTGGTACTATACACATGCCTGCAAACTTTTAAGAAAAGCCTTTCTGCATGGGGGTTGGGGGGCTGCAGGGAATGGGAGGATTGGGGGGCCTGGGGGTTGGAGGTGCTGGACCACATTCTAATGTTTGAATCTCACCTCCGTAGCAAAGACTGCTGCCACACACCTAGACACAACTGCCTTAGCTCTAAAGTAAACGTTCCCATATTGATTAGTTCACAGTAATGCTTGAGGCTAAGCGAGCAGTTTCTAGAATGACATGAGTAAAAATGTGTACAGATGCAAATATGTATAAATATCCTGTGGCCCCCTCTACCACACCTCCACCCCCTTGTCCTTTACTTGAGTTTGTTAAGCGTGCTGCCCTGTGCTGCAGAGCTGTGAGGGGAGAGCTGACTATACTGTGAGCCGACTGTATACTGTGAGCCGAAGAGTCCTATGTCTTGTTTCCTCAAGGTTAATCAGTAACAAAATTAAGAAAACAGTTCAGGAATCTTCCTTTCATATGTCCAATCCTAGCTCCAAAAGCTCACTTTTGACTTGTATGTTCAAAGTGAACTTTTTCTAGGCTATTCCTGGATATTTTAGGCTTTATCAAGTTCTCATAGGACAGGAAGGAGAGAGAAAACACAAGCAGCCTTCCTATTGAATTAATCTGATCTTTGTCTTTTGCGCTCGCAGCTATCAAGACTGTCAAATAAACCAGTTTTGATTCATAAATAATAGTTCCATTATATCTACTGGGCCACTCGTCAGCGTACCTGAAATTTTAATTCACTTGTTCAGCTAAATTTCATCCTCAGTTCATGGCCATAAAATTCCGTATTGACAAACTTTCAAACCAACTTTGACTCTGAGGTATCTAGTCAACATTTTTCTTCTGTGTGGATATTAGTTTATTGAATAAGTGACATCTGTTTTCCTCCACATCACTAGCCGAGTGGGTATTTCCTTTTGACAGGTTTGTAGGATTTATGGGTTTGCATGCTCTGAAGAAAAATAGTACTAAGCAAAAAATTCCAATTCATTACCTCTTAGTACTTAATTAAGTTCATACTCACGGCACACTGGAGGTGAACTCTGAAAAGGCTGTGACAGCCGCCCGGCAGCCAGCTATATTATCTTTGGAAGACAGAGGGGATTCTGATTACCCTGACCTCATTTTCCACCCCTGATATTCATAAATGTTCCTTCTCTTTTGGTTCCTTTTAAACTCGGATGTAACCGTTTGGGCTGCGAAAGTGCAGATGCCTCTAGGCAGTCACCAACCTGTCCCTGTCCATGGAGCCTGCTCAAACAATGAAGGCACAGCTGAGGCCTAAAGTAACTCCAGCCTGCAGGAAGGCGTCTCTCCACTGCGGCTTTCCCCCACGAGGTGCCGCGGGAAGGCAAGCCCTGGGCCTCACCTGTCGGGGTTCTGCGTGCACACATGCATCTGCAGAAGGATGCGCTGCGTGAAAGTCTTAAAGCACTGCCCGCACTTCCAGAGGTGCCAGTCACTGAACTCTGAGTGCAGCTGGCTGGTGGAGGTGGGGCTCGCCAGGACCCGCTGATTCTTCACGTTGATTTGGTTAAATCCTGCCTCCATGGGCCCAGATTTATCCAAGAGGGAGAAATTCCTGCTGCAGGGAGTCTGTGGGAAAACCACGGAACGCTGCTGCCCGGAAGGGGAAAGCTTGCTGCTTTTGTTGAAGGGCTGCAGGGCGTCTTGTCGGCACATGGCTTCCATTACCGTGGAAGGGACGTTCACTAGAACAGTGAGAGTTTGACAAGGTCAGTTTCGTTAGCCCTTAAATAAACACAATACCACATACTTCAAAACATCCCTATAAACAAACATGTGAAGCTGTGGGGTTCTGGCCCCCAAATTCTCATAATAAGATCGTATGAGGGGGAAAATAAGGCTTATCACGCACTAATAAGTCAACCCACAGCAGTTTATTAAGCAGCTAGGACTGGTGTTGTATGGCTTTTGCCTTCAACACGCACACAATTGTGGTTTGAGACATATGGACCGCCACACTGAACCCTGCTTAGAGACCTCCAGATAGGAGAGACAGAGGGGAGAAGAGGGTGCCCAGAAATGGGTAGATACCATTAGGTAGGGAATGCCAAGGCCTCCCACCAGGCCTTTCCAGAATAGGGCAGGTATTTATTTACCATGGAGCGGAATAAAGAGCTAAGAGGAGGAGAACAATCCAGAAACAGAAGCCTGGCGGGTTAGCGAACAGCCAGGGAGATAGGATACTCCAACACGTGTGGACCTCAGAGTGCGCTGAATTTACTTTTAAAATTATTTAAGGCCTGGGTAACAGGCACAGGCTGGTTTTGAAAGAGGAGGATAAAACCACTCAGATTTCAGGAAGGGGCTTGGAGAGAGGACCGATTGACAGATGGATACAGGAAGGGGGAGGCAGCAGCTGTGATGCTTGAACCTGAGGCTTGGAAATTAGGATGGTCTAGGGGGGTCTCATCTTGACTCTGGCTTTCATTAAAGACAGCGATTATAGGCAACTTACTCAACCCTTTGTGCCCTGTTTCCCCTTAGGTAAACTACAGACAGTGGTAGCAATACCTGTAAAAAAAAAAAATAGCCATATGGTGTGGTGACTGAGATGGCCTAAATTCTAACTCCACTGTTTCCTAAGATTGTAGCTGAGGGGAAAGTTGCAACATCCAAACCTAGGATGTAGTTCTTGGGAAAATACGAAGTGATCACTCCGAGGACTGAGTGACATAATCCATCAATGGCAGTGGAGCTCTGGGGGCTGGGGGTGGGGTGGGGGGCGGGAAGGGGGGCTGGTCTTCTCATCTTGCAGCCTCCTCCTAGGAAGTTCAGGTGTGATATCAAAGAGTTTATCATGAGGCCTGGTGTCAACAAGCAGTCACCATTCTTTTGGTTGTAAGAAGAGATGAGAGAGCCGGGCGTGGTGGCGCACGCCTTTAATCCCAGCACTCGGGAGGCAGAGGCAGGCGGATCGCTGTGAGTTCGAGGCCAGCCTGATCTACAGAGTGAGTCCTGGGCAGCCAAGGCTACACAGAGAGACACTGTCTCGAAAAAAATAAAAAAAGAAGAGACAAGATTAGAATAAGGGAGATGATCCTTGCTGTGTGGTAAAGAAGAAGACAAAGAAGACCTCTAAAACAAAAGATTTCTTTATGGGAGAAATCTAAATACCTGAAGATTGTTGTTATTTTTTTTATTTTAATTTTATTTTTGACAGGTTATCACCCAGTAACCTAGGCTGGCCTCAAACTCATGGTGATCTGCCTGCCTTGTTGGCCACACCCATGGCTAAGCTCCCTTCTCCACCTGAGCATCCTCAACACAGAAAGACAGCAGGAGAGGCGTGCGAAACCAGGAAGCTCTGTAAGGAGACAGGTGGATCACACATGTGGAGACAGGGTTGCTGTGACCAACAAATCTACCACAGGAAACAGAGCTTTATACGGTAACTGAAGCATCGCTCCTCTCATCCCAGGGAGGAAAGGCCCTGGAGTGTCATTCACCGGCTCCTCAGCAGCAGCTACAGAGGAGAAGTTCTAAAAACCAAATGGATCTCTCAGAAGGGCCTGACTATAGTTTTTAAAGTCCCCCAGGTGCCTCTGAGGTAAAGTCAGGGCTGGGAATCACTGATCTAAGCCAACCCTCTCTTATTACAAGTGGCAAGACACTAGCCCAGCAAGACGCAGCAACCTGTGTGGCATGACACAATAAGGAAGGACAGACCTAGGCGGCAAGCTCTGGCTTTCTGAGTTGCAGCAAATTTCACTTTTTGATTCATATCCATGCCGCTCTGCTCACTGGCTGTTTCAAACAGAGAAAGGCCACTTTATGGGCAGTACCATGCTTTGTGTGTATACAATATACATCAAACTATACATGACATGTGTGTGTGTGTGTGTGTGTGTGTGTGTGTGTGTGTGTGCCTGTGTTCAAGTTACATGTAGTCCATATTTCATATATAAAAGTCCTGCATCACTTGACCTTCTGAGGCAAAAGTTGTATAATCAATATGAAGTTTGTAGACTTTTTTTAAGCTTAAAATTTTTTTCTTCGTGTTACTTCTTAAGCAGACTCTAAAAGATAAAGGGAAATCCTTTGTCATTTTTAATAAAAAGTAAAAACAGGGGTGTTGTCAGAGGTTGATGTGGAGCCCATTTGTTTGGCACCGTCATCACTAGTCCAGGAAGGGTAAAGCACAGAGAAACCACAAGTCTCCAGGCAACAGCGAGCCCTTGCTGGCCAGCATACTCAGAAGGAACGCAGAGTGAGAAGATGGCACACAGCAGAGTGGCTAAGCCGACCCAAGCTTTTTAATGTTTTAAATCCTTAAGGACACACAATCTTTACATAGAAAGAAACAGATTCATGGGCTAATGGATTTTTGTGGGTGTGATAATCAATATCAAGTGAAACAAAACTATATGTCTAAAAGGTCTGCATGATAACCAGGGATGCGTGGGCCTGCATGAATATAGTAAAATGAACAGCATACGGACAGTACACATGAGGACAACTGGAGTAAAATTATCCTCCATGTTATTACTTCCTCTTTTGGATTCTGTAAAACAAACATAAGAGGCTCCCAGCTGTAGGCAACAACATGCGTTCTATTCTGTCCTACGTATGGTTCTCCATTGTGTTTATAGAGTAACTCAGTCTTCCTAAAAGAAACTGAGAAAATGATACACACACCCACACACACACACACACCCCCCCCCCACACACACACAGAAAGAGAGACAGGGGATCATGAAAACATCCCCCAAAGCGATCATAATTGAAGTCTAGCTGCTCTGTGGGGTCCTGCACACTTCCACAGAACCCTCAATGTAGAGATGCATGTATTGAAGGCAGAACAGGTTAGATAAGATGGTCCTGAATGCCAGCCTCACTGGCCACGCAGTGAAAAACCCTAGCTAAACAAGGGAACTTAGTAACCAGGAACAGGTTCCCTCTCCAGGGGCATCCAGGAGGGGCCATTCAGAGGAGGCCTGAAGACAGCTAAGTAACATAGCCAGAAACACAAGTGGCTTCTGCATTCAGGGACACTGAGCCAGAGTCTCCTTAGTTTATGAAGACAATGGTTAAGTGAAAGGGGGTGCAGTCTAAAGCTTGGGGGAATGGGGTCAAGGAAAAATACTGACTCATCACATCTGGATAGTTAAAACACTGAGGTGGAACTCACATCTGGACAGTTAAAACACTGGGGGCGTGGTGCAGAAAATTCAGGATCGACAAAACCAAGTGTTACTTTATCCCACCTGCAAAATATTTAATGAACATCCACTACATAGTGACTGGTGGGCATGTAGGAGGACAGGAAGGCCCACTGTCCTTCTCACTGTGACATGTTGACAGATAGGAAGCTACTACATTGCAGGCGTTCACTCAGCCTCACTCCTTAAGTTCCATTATTAATTGAACCATTACAGTTGTAAGGAACTGGTGTCCATGGTCAAGATTTCTGCCAACTTCAGAGAGTCCAACTATGAAAACATGCTCATTTTGGATGTGACAAAGTGCAGGACTGCAAGAAAGAAAGGATGCCAGGAGGTTGGCATCTGAGCTCTGATGGGACACGTGAGGGAGGGAGGAAGAGACGGCGGAGGGGGAACTATCACAGGCCTGTGTCCTGTGAAGGAGAAGCACTGAGAATGTGCCAGTGTGGCGAGACAGGGGACAGATGCCAGGCTTCACCTGACGCTGGAGAGGATGGCAGCTATTGCCAGCGCCAGCACCTATGGGACCTGGAAATGTACTGGCAGGCCAGTTAACACACTCAAGACCAGGAGTCTTTGTCTACTAAGTTCAGCTTAGTAAGGCTAAAGATCTTTGGGTCTTGGGCGGGTCTAATATCTTTGTTTAAGTTTCATTTTGGATTTGAGCCTGGGTCTCATTAGATAGTCCTGGCTGGCCTGGAATTTGTGATCATCCTGCCTCTGCCTCCTGAGTGCTGGGATTATAGCCATGTGCCACCATATGCAGCTGGATTCTAATTAAAGGGCAGAGTCTAGGAAGGT
The DNA here is from genome assembly GCF_964271855.1 of Acomys minous. Taxonomy (NCBI): domain Eukaryota; kingdom Metazoa; phylum Chordata; class Mammalia; order Rodentia; family Muridae; genus Acomys; species Acomys minous. Next base: position 33,726,293 of record NC_140486.1, read on the forward strand.
CACTCAGTTAGTAGAAAGCTTGCCTAGGATAACCAAATCCCAATGTTCAATCTACAAAAGCCCATTGACACTAGGAATAGTGACACAATTCTATATTCCCAGCACTGGGAGTTGAATGCAGGAGAATTCGAAGTTCAAGGTCATCCTCAGCTACATAGCAAGTTTGGACAGCTAGGCCTACGTGAGGCCCCTATCTGAAAATAAATTAATCAGTATGTGAGCGGGAGACTACGTGCGGCTTGTAGTATTCCATATTAAAGAGCTGGTTATTTAACAAAATGGTCACTGTGAGCCGAAAAGAGTTTCGAACCAGAGCTCAAGGAGACCAGATGTTTGCTTTCAGGGTGTCATCGCTGCATGTCGTTCGGTATATACCATATGCTGCTGGTGCGTGTGCAAAAGCAGAAAGGGGGCCATACATGGTGGCCATACACGCTTACAATCCTAGTTTCTCAGGAAGCTGAGGCAAGAAGACCAGAGGCTTTCTTGAAGAGACGAGAGGGGCAGAGAGGGAGAAGGTTAAGTAGAGGACATGAAAAACCAGAGAAAGAAAGGGAGAGTGCACTTAGATGCCCGAAAAGACAAATATATATTTCTGGAAAAATAGCTAAGAACTTGCCAACATCCCTCATTATCTCTTGTATGCCCACAGCACTTTCTAGACTTTGATCTAGGAGCCCAAACTATCTGTTGATAAAAACAAGTGGATAAACTGGAACAGTAAAATAAACAAATATGGAAGACTTCACTCTGGCTGTAATGACGCCAAATAGGCTGCTTCCATGGTACAACCCTGAGTGGACTGTGTCGCCCTGATCAGGAAGGTGGCAACAGAGGTGAGAACGCATGAGGAATACACACAACAGGTCCTGGTGATAAACTGTGAGGGTGACGCGTCAAGGTGTCTACAAAATGCTGTTGGATGGCTGGAAGTGGGCACTGTCAAACTGGGGGGTGGGGGGCAGTTTGTGGGAATGAGCATCATGGCTTTAGTCACACAACACACTGAGCGAGGAATGGGAGTGAAGATGTTGAGGAAACAACTGGACAGTTGAGGCCGTGAGTCACAGAAGTCTAGATCGAAAACACAGAACTCCCACAAAAGAAAATACAGACCCAGGAGTACCTGGAAAACAGACTCTGGGAGGGAAATTTGGAGATTGGTGTGGAGACCCCTTCTTAGCCTTTCCACTAAGGCCAAGCATGGATGTCTGTGGGGGAGAGGCCCACTGGGGAGTCTTCTGAGCGTGGACATGTGCTGAGGAGTGAGAAAACCAGGATGGGGGCAACTGAAGACCGAGAAGCTGTGGCGATTATCTTCAGTGTGGCCCTCTGTGGAAATAGCTAGACTTTTATGCCTCCACACCTGTCATTGCGTGTGGACAATAGTCCAGCTCAAGGTGGGCTACGGTCAAGGGGGCAGAGGGTCTCCTATGCTGATGTAGGTACTGAAAACGAGCCCATCTGAAAGATGTCTGTCCACCACCCCTCCCAGGTCCAAGAGCTAGGAGCGCGAGGGATGAACTGACGTAGCAAGATGGGCTAGAGTGGCGCACAACACTCCCAAGAGCCAATAAAGCAACCTCTGTCCAGCCTCCCCCTCCTCCTTTGTTCTCTTCTCAGAGAATACAGTTCCTGTGGGTTGCTACCTTTCTTAGGGACAAAAAGGTGTCCCTGTGGCCATTTCTTCTTTGTTTTTTGTTTTGTTTTGTTTTGCTTTTTTCTAGAACTCTACAGGATTTTCAACTTCTAGGAGAGAGATGGGGTGGGGGTTCGAGGGAGAGGGAGAGATGGGGAAGAGAGGGGGTTAGGGAGGGAGGGAGGGAGGGAGGGAGGGAGAGAGAGAGGGAGGGAGGGAGGAGTATACACACACGCATGTGCAGGTGGAAGCAAGAGGACAAACTTGGCTGTCATTCCTCAGGTACTGTCCACATTTTGTTTTCCACAGACGGGGGTCATTCATTGCCCTGGAGCTTGCTGATTCAGCCAGACCGGCTGGCCAGCAGGTCCCATGGGCCTACTTGTCTCTACCTCCCCAGTTCTGAGGTCATAAGTGGGTACCACCGTGCCCAGCTTTTTATGTGGCGTCCAGAGACCTAGCTCAGGTCCTCAAGTGTACAAGGCACTTGGGCCATCTCCCTGGCACTAGGCCAATTTTCACATCAGGTCCTTGACCCAGAGTTCTTATGTCTGCCAGGTAGGATGAAAATCAAGGCCCACACGTTTCTGCAGCTATAAGAAGGCATGTACTCTCTTTCACAGTATCCCAAGATGGACAGTTTCTTGACCTCTTGGCTTAGAGTCAACACTCTTCTAGTCTCCACTCAGACACAGGACACTACCTTCCTATATCTGGGCTTGTGTAAGGAGTCCAACCCCAGCATCTCTCTAGGTATGGGGGTAGGTACTCTGGCAACCTAAGGCCCCTCAGCCCAGAGTCTCTGCAGTAGCCTCCCCAAGGGGTGCCTTCACTGAGTTTTATGCTAATGAACCTTCTTCAGTCCTCCAAACCTCAGGTTGGGGACCTGGGTTTTTGCACACCATCACAACACCTCCTTTCTGGACTTGCACACACAGAGACAACTGTTGGATTGAATGGTATCCTAAAGGTCATATGGATAAAGGATTGAGCAGGGCGCTCTTTAGTCTGGATCCAGTTCCCTGTCGCTGGTAGAATGGTGAGGAGGAGAGGCCCTGTACAGAGGTGGTGGCCCTTTTTATTTGCTGTTCTTTGAAAAATCAAAAGAGGCAGGCCTCCTCAAGGCAGGTCTAATCCAGTGCAACTCCTGCACGGCCATCAAGCCTCACATTCTGCAACCTCAGCTTTATTTGTGGAGAAAGAGCAAGCAGTGGGAAGACTTGTTTAACATTTATTCCTAGGCTTTTTTTTTTTAATTTCCGCTGAAAAGAATATGAACACACTCGGGTCTTTACACTCTGCAGGAGCTAATCCCCCACTGGAGGCTTGGGGCAACCTCACTCCTTCTTGCGGATGTGATCTGTCGACGCAAGTGTTCCTTCAGGCTCTTTGAAATGCCCACAGTGGATAGAGGGGCTCCCTCCCTCCCTCTCTCTCTCTCTCTCTCTCTCTCTCTCTCTCTCTCTCTCTCTCTCTTTTGGGGGCACTCTTACATTCTTAAGTATAGTTTTGAAAAAGAAAACAACACCGGAATTGCTTCCAGAGCCCCAAATGCCTGTGTGGAGCACTGTCTCCTCTTTGAGTGCAGGCGGCTTTTGCTGGCATGTCCGGGCAGTGCGTGTACACAGTGGCCCCACTGCTACATGCCGCTGACAGAGGGGGGCACTTTCTAAGCCCCAGGTCCCACCGCACACGATCAACGGGAAGTGTGTACGCTGCGTGTTGAAAGAACCACGGGAAGAAAATGATACTTTTATAACTGAAAGTGCTTAATAAGTACTATTCCCTAACTAAAATCACATTTTCCTTGAATATCTTGGTCCAGTATTGATTTCATTAACAAAGGAAAATCTGCCTGAAATAATATTCAATCTCTTCTCATAACTGTGATAGGTCTCATTTCTATCTAGTGTGCGTGTGTATATGTGTGTGTGTGTGTGTGTGTGTGTGTGTGTGTGGTGTTTGTAGTATGTATGATGTGTGTATATATGTGTGTATGATGTTGTGAATGTGTGTGTGGTATGTGATGTGTATATATGGGGGTGTGTGCATGGGTATGTGTGTGTGGTATGTGGTATATGGTGTGTGTGTGTGTGTGTGTGTGTGTGTGTGTGTGTGTGGTGTATGGTGTGTGTGTATGGATGTGTATGGGTGTGCATGGGTGTCGGAGGACAACTTTCAGGAGTCAGCTTCTCTCCTTCCACCATGTCGGTCTTGGGATGCATGCAGAGATCCGTCGGGCTTGGTGGAGCCTTTACCTGCTGAGGCACCTCCTGCCCAACACATGCAGTCGGGTGCTTTACACACACAGCTCTATAAGGAAGTGCATTTGACTAGTGAGTCTTTGATCTCAAGAAGCTCTTTTTGAAACCTAGTTTATTTTGGTGGGGTGAAAATCATCTTGGCATTGCTGCTCCGTAGAGATGATTTTAAACTACTCAGGGTAAGGAAGGCCATATGTTAAGTTCCCTGCCGTGCCCCTTTACACATCTGCATGCCTGGGTACCATGAAGATTTTCTTAGCACAGAACAAGCCGTCGTCACCACAAAGCATCCCTAGACCATTCTGTGATCAAATGGGATGAGAATTGGTCTCAGGATTACAACTGAAGTCATATTTCTCCCCTCACCATCTGATGAAGCCTTCTGCTGGTTTCTTGAGTAGTCAACCCCATGACAGATAGATGGCTTTGAGATAGGAAGTGAAATAAAATCCCCATAACACCGTCAGTGGAAAGAGGCTTCGTCACCATCAAGCCTTTTAGACAATGACTATTAATATCCCTTTAAGCTTCCTTCAGTCCTTACTGGGAACTCCAAACGGAACCTGAAGGGGGCAACTTGGTTTTCCTACTGGAGCCAAAAACTGTACACCACTGTGGGCTTCAGGAGTGAAAAGGCATAACGTTCCCTGGCAGAGTTCGTGTAACATTCTAGCCAGCATCTTCGACAACACTTCCTCCAGGCACAACTGCAGGAGAAAGGGCTGAAGACAAACAGTGCGTTGATCCAGGAAGCACATTTCTAATGGCACTACAGCCCTGAATCTTAAAACAACTTTAGGTATACTTGGACCCCTCGCCATGTGAACGGACAGCAAAACGCCCTAACCTCCAACCCTAGTCACCCCCATGCCTGTAACAGCTTGTGAGGTGAAAGCAACGGGTGAGCATATGACTTCTAATCCAGAGATCCAAGTGGGCGTGGCAACTCCTACTCAGTCATCCCACGCTTTCCATATTTACTTCTACACTGAGGAAATAGTCGCCCCTTGGTCTAGAAGACTCAGACTCATCCTTGACACCTTTTACTTGGAACCTAAAATGCCAGAAAATGCTATTGGTCTTACCTTCAAAATATGCCCAGTGTTCAATTACTTGTCACCACCTCCCGCACTTCCATGTTGGTCTAAACCACCATCATTTCCCCCCTGGTTTCTATAAGAGCCCCTGACCTCACTGTTCATGTTGCGACCTACACTCAAAAGATAGAGCAACCCTACTACAACTTCAGTCAGACCTTGCTACTGCTGCAAACTCCATGCCAGGCCTGTCACCAAGCTCACGGAGTAAAAGCCAGGGTCCTCACAAGGATACCTGTCCCCTATCCACCCATACCTGACTTAGATTCTACTCTGTCACTCACTCCATCATACCGAAGCCAACTTCTCAGATGTTCTTCCGTGTGCAAGGGACATTTCCGTCAGGAGACCTCTGGGGGTTAGTTAACTGTCTGTAATGCGCTCCTCTAGAGTAATGCACCTCACTGTCACACCTCCTTATTCCGGCCACCCAGCTTGCCAGAAGTAGCTCCTTCAAATCATTCCCTGAATCAGCAGTCCCAACCTCCTAGCATACTTGTCCTTTTTCTGCATTAGTCGCTCCACAACACATGACCAACAACGTGACCAACGTTTAATTATGTATTTACAGCATCCTGTCCCTCGACAAAAGCTCCGCAAGTGTAGGATTTCTTACCTGTTTTTCCCCCACCTCCAGCATTTTCAGTTCCTAGCAAAGACATTGGCCCACAGTAGGTGATTGACAAATAAGAACTAATGACTGTTTGAACTATCATCATCTGTATACCAGACTTCTAGGCCCTCGTGTGCTTGCACCTACACGTTTCTCAACACACAACATGGCAACTCCTGAGTATGGAAGCGGGTTGTATTCAAGGAGGAAAGAACGAAGCTCACAAGATTTCCAAAACCCCTTTGGCTTAAACTCAACATGTTAGGTGCTGAGTGCATGTCAGGGTCCTGGACATGGAAAGTCCATGCCAATAGCCCGGGTGCTCTTCTAGTTCTTGCTGTGAGGGAGGTGGACATGGTGTCATCCTGGAGAAGGAAGAACATAGTGGCCTCCATGCTTGTGTCTGCTCTGATGCCAGGCACACTACTGTTGCAGTTAAATTACCAGCATGACCTAACAATGCTTATTACCTGGCCTACAATTATTATTACAGCAGTATTTTCTAACCTACTAGCAATCGATCAAGCCACAGGCACCTGTTATATTTTTAAATAGCCTCAGGCAGGGAAGATATTAATCCCCTAAACTATTTCCCATATTGGGGCAGGTGTGAGATACCTGACCCAGTCCCATGCCATCTGCTTCTAATAATTTCTATCAAGCTATCCCCTGCACCCATAATCCCAAATACTTGCTGATGTTCCTCATCTGGGCCAAATCTCCATCCACGCCAGCCATGTGCTTCTCTTCCACCTAATGCATGGCGGCCTTCCTTCTTCTTCTCTCCTCCAATCTCCCTTCTTTTCAAGATTCTCTCTGTCTCCCCAAGCCCAGGAACCTTAGCCACGCCTATCCCATTTGCCCCGCCCAGGTGTGATGGCCTTTAATTGGTCAAACAGGTTAGGCTCTTAGGCAAAGTGGGTCACAGAGGCAGCAAGCAGTAATTAGCATCAAAATACATCAGGCCAACCTCCAGCACACTACCATGTCTAACAGGGAGACTGTCCTCATTGAAGGCAGACACTCTAACAAGGGTTTCACAGCAGAAAGGACGCGCTCTCCAGGGGGAAATAGAGCAAGTGAGAAGGCCCAGATACATGTCTTCATTTGAGCTTGGTTTGAATTAGGGCAGAAGAGAAAAGTTGATAGCAGTGCGTCTGTTTTACAAGGGAATTAATGACAGCAGGGATCAGCATTGTGAGGAATAATAGCAGCACTCAGGGCATTTGTGGAAGGAGTGTGGGACAGAGAGCGGAGATGCGAGCAGGAAAAGACCGCTTCTTCCAAGACGAAGCTTTCCACCTATTGACAAATCCATCTGTGGTCTCGGTTTCTTTCTTGTAGCATATCAAATTATCATTTCACAGATGAGTCTGTTTAATGACAAGGAAGCACAGCATCACCGAAGCTAAGAGTTCTTCTCCCCGGTGCACTCTGGGATTGCTTACATCTGCCCCAAAGATGAACATCACCTTAACCGTTTCCCAAGCATCAGTGACAACTTGAAATAAGGTCAAGAAGAAACTTCTGCAAGTTCACATCAGCCTAAACACTCTATTATTGCTTTAAATGTAACAGTTGGCGTAATAACAGTGATAGAGGAAAGTTTTGTGGTTCTACACGAGAAAATTTAGAGAGATGCCAATCCTATAGTCATATACCTATATATTTTGTACTTCCTCTAGTCTCCTGACTGTTAATTCACACTCAGTTGGCTGCAGAGGTGATAATAGTCTTTGTAACTTCTGTAGAGTAGGGCTTCAACAAGGCTGCCTCCCTTCAGAGCAGAAACCCTGGCATTTTCCCTCTTAAACTGGCAAAGCGCAGAAACAGACACACAGTAGGTACTCAGAGGAGACCAGCTGACTTCACTTTTTTTTCTCTCAACAATTCTTTAAAACTCTGGTAAAGGCTTTGAAACCATGAACAGGCAAGAGCTGCCTGGGAAGGGAAACCGTGGTAGAATGACACACGCATGTTTGCATTATGTATCACAGCAAACCACATTTTAGAAGTTTCAGAAAGCATTCGTTAAAAAAGTTATCTTTGAGACAGGTACATTTTTGTGTGAATTCAGAGCTAAAGTAGATTCTTACAGTTTTCATCCTGGGCAATGCATTGTAAAGGGATTCCAAAGAAAGACGTATAGCTGTCATTGTACCACACGAGAAGCTCGCTGCCCCTGGGGATATCTATACAGGCTCGGTAGAATATATTCGACCTATTTAAAAACAAAAGAAAACCCAGCTTAGTAAGGCGTAATGCTCCTATGTCCCACCACATTTTTATTGCCCACAAAGCATTCTGCCTGCCCAGCTCCACCTAAACAGTTTATAATAAATCTACACCCACCTTATTATCCCCGGCAATCGAGGAGAACCTGTAACTCAGTATGATAAACAACGTATAGTTTATTTCCACACAGTGTCCCTCCATAGAGGGCCCTAAAGAGACAGAAATATGGCCCAGGAGACAGTGGGAAAGGAAAAGTTCATTTTAAAAAAGTTCATCTCACACTAATAATAATAAAAAACAATCTTCCTGGTGGCAAATGGCTGAAGCACTGAGTGTTGCCCCAACCTCGTTGTAAATTAATACTATTGACTCCTTATTTGAAGAAAAAGCACTAAATGTACTCTGGCATCTTGGCATTGGAAGTCCCCAAATTCATAATAAAATGAAGTAGTTTGGGTGATATAAGGACTAAAAGAGCAAAAAGAAAAAAAAATCCTTCCTATCTGCTTCCTCTTTTTCCCCTAAAGTTTGATGTAGGAGAAAAGAAAGGCCCTCTTGTGTGAAATGGATGGAAATTCGATAAATACAAGAGAAGCACTTTACTTGAGCTGAAAGATTACACCCTGGATGATGGAGTGGGGGTACCAGGAAATAAACATCTTTTATAACTGCAGCTTTGGTGCCATTAAGAAAAATCTACAGATTTTTAAAAGAATGAGGGAGCTGAGGCTGGTTTCCTCAATGAAGGATTGTTACAAATATTAGCCTCAAGTTCCAGATAAAAGTGTTTAGGGTTGGTGGGCCTTAAATTTTGCCTCTCTGTAAGGAATTGGCTGCAACCGTGTAATTTGTTCCTTGTAGAACACTGCAGACATAAGGAGAATCTTTCTCCACATTTTTCATGGCAGTGAGATATGCACTTGTCAACATATTTTGTCACCACAAAGTGGCTCTTGGCAATAGGATCATAAAGATCAATAAAAAAGTGCAGATTCTCAATATTTTACTTACAGCTGCAAAAATTTCATTTATCTTGTTATGTTCCTTACTCACTGCCATTCTGTCTCGCGAGGGCAACCGCTAGCTAAGCAGAACGTTTTTCCCCAACATTCTATGAATATCTGACAAAAACTCCAGCCACTTGTCCAGCCCTTGCTGCCCTTCCTGCCTTGGCATCTCTCAGAGCTGTGCATTTTATTAATTCTTTCCACTGCTGCATTTTTAAAAAAAAAAAAAAAAATCAAAATTGGAACCGAGTTATAAATCACTGACATCTCCTAACTTGAGAAAAATTGAGCCTACTTTGTACTTCACCCTTGTAACATTTCATCTCTGGGTTCGCCTTCCCTTAATATAAACACAGCGCCCAGCAAATGAATGTGCTAAAACCAAATGACACACTTTGCCGCTGAAAGACCAGAACTGTTTTCAAGCAATGGGTGGTCTTCTGAGGCACAGCGTAGGCCAAAGGGGGGGGGATGTGTAAGCGTACACCGTGCCTTACAAGCACCCAGAGCTTCCAAAGCTTGCAGAAATCCCTGCATGTTGAAGCACATCAAAGGGAATTTTCCCTTTTCAGATAATATTTCCTTTGCTGACATGTATTTAGTATTGTGGTTGGATGACTCATAAAGATAGCTTCATGGCGTCCCAGCGCAGTTGAAGCAGAGCACATGCCAACAAACATTATTGTCAGCCTCAAAATAAAAACAAAGCGTTCAGCTAAGGGTCAATCAATCAAGGGCGCTTTGAAGAAAATTCCATTTAGATATTACGAATCATAACAGAATGAATTTAAACCAGCTGACTTTTTGTGAAGAGGACATTCATGTACAATAAAAATTAGGCTGGCTCTTCGGGGTCCAACTTTTCTATTTTCTTACTTTTGGGCCTGGTCACTAGTGATGGATGCCAGTTTTCTTAAATTGTGTTTTTGTAGCTCATTGTATAAAGATCTACAGTAATCCAAAACAGATCGGCTGAGAGAGCTCAGAGATTCAGCGCCCCCACGAAAAGAGAGTTGTAAAATCCACTTAATATTGACAGGTAGGTAATGACTTACTCATGCCCCTTTCCCCAAAGGGGTTTCTTTTCCCAAATTTAGAATTTGCCTCAAGAGCTCCCTTGGTATTTATTACAGTAGTGGACAAACTATCTCTTGCTGACTGGACAAACACAATCTTTGCAAATTGTGTAGCTCAGGGTTGTCTAGAAGCTTCCTGTCAGCAAAGGTGTGCTGCCATGTCTGCATCGGTATTACCAAATAGCCTGCTGCACTATTTCACCTAAACCATTACTTAATAAAACTGCATGAGAAACCCAGGCAATGAGTCAGATACTGCCCAAGGATGTTCTTTTTAGAACTGGAGACCTTCAGAGAGCAAGCCAGATTTGTGTACCCTTTAAGCTATAAAGAAAAAAAAAATTTTTTTTTTTAATTTTTAAAGGAAAATAAATAGCCCCAGGCTGAACTCCAAGTTGTCGAGCACAAGGCTCTTGGCTTTGATGTGTCTGTGATGCCCAATAAAGCTAAACAGTTGCTTCTGACTCTGAAGGGAACACGGCTGTTTATAACTGAGCCAGTCTATTTATAAGGCACATGTTTTCGAGGGATTCTGAGAGGAGAAGGCTTGGTGATGGGGCTTTTTCTTCTGTTTGATTTTTTTTCCTTCCTTCCTTTTCATCTTGATTCCAGCCTTCCTAAGGAACTGGGAGGTGGGGCTGGGTGGGTAGGGCTCAGCAGGTGCATTGAGAAGTGGAGGCATAGTGCTCGGAGGCCCCACCCCTGTGTGACTCTGGGAAGTGAGAATATGCCTCGCCTTGGCTCTGCTCATTCATCTTAGGAGACAGTAGTGGGCGGAGGTGGGGTGGGGTCTTCTGTTCTCTAACCTGAAACAACCCCATCACCTGGAACACAGCTGAGCTCACCGAAGGGCCAGACCCAGATGCTCAGGAACATTTTGGGAGCACAGGAGAGGTCACTGTGGCTCTGTCCCACTGCTGAGCTTGGCCGGCATTAGAAGAGTGGGTTCTTGGTTTTCCAGAGCTTTGTGCAAATGAAACTTATTATTTTTGAGAGGCAGACCGATGGAAGGAACAGATCTGAAACTGAGTCTCTAAACCCCCATTTATATGTGTGTGAGTTTCCATCTGCTATGGAGTAACCCCCAACTCAGTGGGAGCGCTAACCTCATTTGGGTCACCATGGACATTCAAGTTGTGATGTAAAATAACTTTTGACTGGCCCTGAAACGCTGCCATTAGGACGGAGGCAGTTTCAGAAAACCAGCAAAGAACAACAGATCTCTACAGAGGCCTATGGGATGTTTTCAACCACTTGCAGCAAGCCTGAGTTTGTACGTGCAAGCCAAGGGACTCGTCCAACAGTAAATCATGGTATACTTTACCTGTACTGAACTACCGTTAGATTCTGCTCTCCACAGTGCCTTGCACATCGGATATACCTCATCCAGCTCGACTTACTAGGCTCCCCACCATCAATAAAGTGCTGAAGTGTCCCATCTTGGTCATATATCTAGAGAAGAGGTCAGAAGGTCAAGTAGTTAGAACGAATCATCGGCAGTCATCTTCCCTGTTTCCCTTGGCATCTTTCCATGTCAGCTGCAGGGATTCGTGGTCCTTGGGTCTGCCAGTGCCTACTAATGGCTGTGGAAACTCAGCAAGGGTAACAGGAAAATAGTTTTTGGTGAGGCAAAGTAGGTCACGCTTTTTCTTATCAAGCCAATCTTCCCTGTGTTAGACATAGTTGTGGTGTCTCAAGGATGTTACCATATTTCCCAAAGACTATTTAACCTATTTTGACAGGCTAGTCTTAAATAATGAGCTGCCGGATAAACAAAGCAAGCTGAAAGGAGAGGCCACACTGACGTGATTGGAACAAGCACATAAAAGGCCCTCGGTCTCCACCATGTAACTGTTCAGAAGCAACTGAGGAAGGCAGTCACTGTCCGTCCGCTGAGCTGGGAAGCCCCCAGAAAAAAAAAAGGGAGCTGGGAAGTTGTAGAACTGGAGAGGACTGGTAAAGGCAGACTCTGGGATGAAATAAAGGAACTGTCCCCTCACAGGAGATGTCGGTCTCTGGAGCCCTTAAGGGAGGAGTCATCGCAGAGCATCCCCAGAATAAGAGGGAAACAGCTATCTTGTATGGAGTTTATATTTCTCAACCAAGCTCACGCTCATCGTTAGTGCCTCAACCCTAGCAGAATCCTCAAGACAGGAAAAAGAAAAGAAAATCTACTCCAAACCAGGCAATAAGCACAGAACAAACAAACGTACAAAAAATCCTTATGCGAGCAACTTGCTAGACACATGGTAAATGCTGAAAGTGGACACACGTGTGCCCCTCTAGAAACCACACTGTGTGACCTGGTGTCCAGGAGCTGGAGATGAGGCAGCTACATACCCAATAGCAATTCTCTAAGGTTTCCCCAGATGCTGAGGCAGCCAGGAGGCACAAGGAAATTCAAAAGTTTCTTGGGGGTCTGGAGAGAGAGTTGAATGTGCTTCCTGCGGGAACGTGATGGCTCAGGTTCAAATCCCCAGCACCCACGTAGAAAAGCTGGGCATGGTTGCACATACTTGCAATGCTACCACTGGGAAGGCAAAGACTAGCAAGGTGGATTGGTGGAGCTTGGTGGCATATCAGCTTGCCCCAGTGATAAGTGCCAGGTTCCAGTGAGAGACCCTGTATCACCAAACTAGGTAGATGGCTCCTGAACGACACCTGAGGTTAACCTCTGGCTTCCACACCCACACATAATCATAGATATACAGATACACACACACACACACACACACACACACACACACACAGAGGCACGCACGCAAGCACACACACACATACACACACACAGAGCTTCTTAGGAGTACAGACTTTAGAAGGACTATGGCAGAACGAAGTATATTTTGAAGAGTCAGTACAGCCTCCTGGGAGCTGCTAAGGGGTCCCCCAGAGCATCCTGAGAAACCACACCTCTTTTTCTGAGACCTCTCACTTTTCCTCTCCCAAATAAGCATGCATAATAAATCTTCCAGAGAAAACCTCACTGTATGACCATTCATATAAATTCTACTTCTATTCCAAAGGTCCCTAGGCTTTGTGTCACACTCTCCTTTACCTTCGCCTGTCATTTTAAACCGTCTGATTACTCCTTCTGCCCTTCTTGCTGCTCTGGCTCCCCCATCAACCTTTCCACTACCCCCACCAAAAAAAGACAAACATTGATCTAATAAAGACAATTGCCTGGCAAATTTAGGGCTCATACCCATACCAAGACAACCATAGCTGATAATCCACTCAACCCGAAAGGAATGCAAAGGTCCCTCCCTGGACTGTGTTACAGTTGAGGTAAGTACTTCTTCCAATTCCTTGCTTTGGGATAACAGTGGCAAAAGGAAACATGTTATATGGCAAATCCATCTGCTGCTGCCCAGCAAGCTAAAGGCAGGCATCACATAGATTAAACTAATTGTTTTGGTTGGTGTTTCATGGGTTGTTGTTTTCTTTCTTTCTTGTTAAGACAGTCAGTCAAGCAACATTCAAAACTCCCACCCCCGAGACTGCTGTCAACAACCAGAGAGACTGAACAAAATTATCCTGTCCCCTCAACACCACGATTGATAGTTAATGGAATAAAATGTTTTGACGAAATAGTTTTACCCTTTCCCTACAAAGACATCTTGTGTAAAGGCTGCTGGCAATAATTACTACAAAGTGTCAGAAGAAGAGTGTGCAACATTCCTCCTTAGTGCTCTGAGCCAAGATCCTCAGCAGCAAGTGACACCTAACACTGCAGGTAGCAGGGCCTAGCCTGCATGTGAGCTCAGCTGGACACCAACTGCTCACAGGTCTATCCTGAAATGAGTGGAAACGGATGTCCTGCTATAAATGTGTTTGGGCGTTATTTATCTCCCTAAATAAATGTGTCCACAAAGAAACCCACAGTCTTTGCCTCCTACTTGCCTTAAAGAAAAAGTGATCATCCTTTGTCAGGAAGTATACTCTAAAGCAGCATGTGGCATGAGGCTAGGCCTTCCCGCTTCAGCCAGTGCTGATTGTAATGTTTCACATAAAACTGGGATGGTCCCACACCCCTTTGTCAGTCTCATACCTACATGCCTCGGGTTGAAGAAACTCATCTGGCCTTCACTCTGCTCTCGGTCTTCAATGGGCAGCCACCACTAGATCCATGCAATTTCTCTCCTAATGATTTCTCTCCTAATGCTACCCTTAACCCCTCTCTCCACTGTTAACACTGTAGCTCAAATGAACTTCCTTTTTCGCTAGAAATGAGGCAAGAGCCACTTGACCCACCTTCCTTACAGGATCTAAGATATTAGCTAAACTGTAGCCAGCGTGATCCTTCAGACACAGATCTGACAATACCCCTGGGCACAGCACCTATGGGAGTAGTGGGGACAGGAAGGAAAAAAAAAAAAAAAACCTCACAAATCTCACAAATGTTATGCATTTCAGGCCATACAAGACATGTGGGATTTTCTCAAGGAGATGTCATGACCAGCATTTCCTGCTCTGGTTATTCACTCTGAGCTCTTTGTGGTCCGCGCTGTTAAGAGTCAACCTTTAAATGCAGCCTTTCTTGTAAGAGCCACAGTGAACTAGAAACATTTGATGCCTGTGTTCTGCCCTTCATATAAAGAGCAGAAAATGGGGGGAGGGATGTGCAAGTGTTGAGTGCTAAGCAGAAACGTAAGTCATCCTCAAAAGCTGCAGGTACCCATATGCACGTTCTTTTTTTTAAAATATAGTTTATTAATTTATTCATATTACATCTCAATTGTTATCCCATCCCTTGTATCCTCCCATTCCTCTCTCCCTCCCATTTTCCCCTTACTCCCCTCCCCTATGACTGTGACTGAGGGGGACCTCCTCCCCCTGTATATGCTCATAGGGTATCAGGTCTCTTCTTGGTAGCCTGCTATCCTTCCTCTGAGTGCCACCAGGTCTCCCCCTCCAGGGGACGTGGTCACGTTCTTATTCACCATCATCAGTTAGCGTCATGAATATTTAAGAAGAGCTGGGTTAAGAAGCGAAACCTGCATGTAGCCTATCTCCCAGACAGCAGCAGTCCTTCTCGAGGCAGAAAGAAGCTAGAAGGAACTCTAAACGAGATGCACCCACGGCGTCAGCCCAGAGTAGCAGCTACAGTTACAAGCACAGGAAGTTGTTCTTGGAGGGTGAACTGGCAGCCATATTTGTGGGACATTGACATGAAATTTTAAGTTGGATACCCGATGGGCCCCCGAAACTCAAGGAATTTAGGAGATGAACTATGCCAAGACCTAGAATTACTGGGTTTTATTATGTATCTTTCAAAACATTTAAATAAGCAGGAATATACTTCTTAAAAAATTGCTCAGAATGCTTAGACAACTCCCTCAGGATCTGTGAAGATGTTGGAAAGGTCAGAGGTTGTTAGTTCATTCAAGGGTGAGCAACATGGCAAGAGTCGGGTAACTTTAGATTAAGGGAAAGATTCATTCTGCAAAAAAATTTTGCATGGCACAATTTTGCCAGAAATGGTGCAAGAAATGATGAGTGTTTTAATATGTTCTCTATTTTTTTTCTCTAAAACTTTCAAGGTGGGAGAACTTCATGAGAAGAAACATGATGAGCCCAGGCCAGGCGTCGGGAGGGTAAATTCTGTAATGGAGCCTCTGAACGGTAGAACGGATCGTTTACTGTTTGCTGTGTGAAAGCCAGTTCCCCTGTTGCCAAAGTGGACTGTACCAGGACACAACCACACTGGAGGACACTTGACAATACCGCAATGAATCTGAGAATGGTGATAGCCTATGGTCTAGCAATAATCTAGGAAATTATCCCACTGAAATTCTGCTGGATCTGGGAGATGGTTTCAAAGGAATTCACTTGGAATAGCAAAGAACTAGAAAGAGTGGAAATATCTTACCATTGGAAGAATAAGTTGTCTTATCTACCCAAAAGCATTTGTTTAATTCATTTAGAATTAATGAATTAGACCTGATTGTATTAGGATTAGAATATTAAAAACATAATATTGACTGAGAAAAAGCAAAGGCATTATACTACCATTTGTTAAAATACACAAAGTAACTAAGTAGTGTACGCTATGGTAGTAAATATCTAGAAAGCATACATTAATATGCACAGCAAAACTGAATACCCTCCTTGAAGAAGGAGCCTTCAGGAGATAAACGCAATGGAGAGAAAAAAAATGGGATTGCACTTTTCCTTAAAGGCTTCATTTCTTTGAAAAAAAAAAAATCTGACACAAATGCAGACAAATGTTGGTAGTTGACCAGTGTTTTGGGTTAATAAGTGGATATCTGCACTGTGACGCTTTTTCTTCCTTCCCCCTCTTTTCTGTTTTTATCCTTCACATTAGACCCAAAGGCTCCCACTCACTAAACACCAGCTCTCTATCACTCAGTTCCAACCCTAGATTCTGCTTTGCTTTCTGATCAAAGAAAGAAAAATATAAATAGAACATAGGAACCAGTGCCATTTCTTTGTGTTTTCAGTGTGTGTGTGTGTGTGTGTGTGTGTGTGTGTGTGTGTGTGTGTTGTTAAGACAAAGAGACTGCCTGTTGCTGGAGGTCAGGAGCTCATCTGTGCACCCTCCTGGGAAGATGCTTGCAGTATGTATCTCCGTTATCAGCCTCTGATTTCCTTTGTGATTGCTGCTGCTATTTTAAAACTATTGCTTCTGGTCTGTGCCTCTCTTCTATCTTGTACCAACAGGAGTAGCAAGATAAGTAACGGGAGAGCTAATTGTTACTTTAAAAGGGAGATCTTAAGCTTTCAATTCCACCATATCAGCTGCCTGATATGCCATACACGTGGCTAAAAGAAAGAGCACACAAATTCTCTCAGTTCAAATCATGTGGTGGCATTGGCTGAAAACCTCCATGAGAAAGGTATTGAGTCACCTTCTCTTTCATGCTAATATTCTTCTAGGACAAAACTCCAAACGAGAAGGAGTAGGCCGTACGGTGGTGCCGGGCTTTAATGACTGCTGGTCAGTGGCTTGACTACAGCTTAGCCACTTGTGAGTGCTGCCAGCTTGTGTTAGCTACAATGACGAGCAGAGGGTCAGCCAAGCAACTGATCCATTTTATCATTAATAGGAAGACACCACCTCCCGACTGACAGAAATCTGAATGAACAGAGTAAAGCAAGGCTTGCAAATGAGCCACGGACAACTTGCCAAATGTTTTTAAAAACTTTTTAACTGTGGTCTAGCTTGATTTTCTTTTCTTTTCTTTCTTTCTTTCTTTCTTTCTTTCTTTTTTTTTTTTTTTTTTTAAGACATGGTTTCACTGTGTAGCCTTGGTTGTCCTGGACTCACTATATAGACCAGGCTGGCCTTGAACTCACAGTGATCCACCTGCCTGTGCCTCCCGAGTGCTGGGGTTAAAGGCGTGTGCTACCATGCCTTCAACTTCTGTTGAAAACTCACAAGGCAAGCCCCTAATTTTGCTGAGGAAAAGTGACCCCTCCAGTCTTCCTAATCCCCAGTACCTCTTAATTGCTCTTACTTCACAAGATGCTCCCAGTGATGTCCCTGTTTGGCCTCCTTGTGCACTTATTGGCAACCACAGCTACAGGGGAGTCAGCGCTATCAGTGCAAATTGTCCGCTGTAGGCAGGAGACGTTGACAGAACCTTGAAGTCACAGCCTAAAAACACTGCAAACATCTGTCACTTCTGTACCACATAGAAGCCTTCATCTTTCCAGAGGAAGGAGGAACGTGCCTCACAACACACACAGACACAGACACACACATACACACACACACACACACACACACACAAATGCATGCAAGCACACACGTGCACACACCAGTTTTATCAACACAGGTTTTATGTGAATAATCACTTGTCTTGTAACACGGTGATGCATGCCTACAACCACAGCACTTGGGAGGGTGAAGCAGGAACACAGCAAGGTTAGTGTGAGTGACATTGTGAGACTCTGACTTAAAGAAAGAAGGAAAGGGGAAAGGAGGGAGGGAGGGAGGGAGGAAGGGATGGGAGGAATGGGGAAGGGAGAGAGGAAGGGAGTTCAGAGAAGTATTAAAATGCCACTGAAAAAGCAATGGAGTTGCCCTGGTTGAAGGAGGACTTAGTTCCCTGACACCAATCCTGGGACACCTGTAGGAGTCTTGTATTGACTGGGCGGGGAAGGGGCACTGTCAGGGAGCAAGGACACCATTTCCTGTGAAGATAAGGCCTCCAGGAAGATTTAAGTAATTCTGCCAGAACGCTGAGCACCCTGGCTAACTCTAAAGACAGGAAAGTCAGCACCCATCTGTTCCAACCTGGTCAGCTGAGACAAAAGGAACCAAGGTCTTCCAAAGCTAGTGGCTTAAGCACTGTGACGTGCTGGGCAGGGACAAGCCATCTGATAGGCCTCCCTTTCCCGCACCTGCCCTGTGCTGAGGCTGCCTCCTCTTTAATTCTGGCAGTGCCTGGAAGAGGCCCAACAGCTTTGCACGGGAAACCTGAATTGCAGCTTAGACAAGGATTTGTTCCTCTCAATACATGAGTGACTGAGTTTGTTCTCATAAGGAATAAACGTAGTCTCTAAAGTTGTACAGCAAGGGTTAACAGGTTTTCACGGAGTGGAGAGACAGTTCTAGATCAGCGGTTCTCAACCGTCCTAATACTGAGACCCTTTCATACAGTTCCTCATGTTGTGGTGAACCCCAACCATAAATTATTCCGTTGCTGCTTCATGACTGCAATTTTGCTACTATTATGAATCATAATGTAATTATCTGTGTTTTCTGATGGTCTTAGGCGACCCCTGTGGAAAGGACCTTCGACCACCAAAGGGGTTGTGACCCTCAGTTTGAGAAACGCTGTTCTAGATTTTTATCTCTTTTTCCCAGCCTTGCCCTATCTCCTCATGGAGGCCCTGGACCCTGGCATTTGGTTGTTGGGTTGGGTTGGGTGGGGGCAGCTCTCACCAAACAGCTGAGGTGAGATAATATACTTTGTACTCAAGCATTTGACACTGGCCCCATACATGGGAGGACCTCTACGCTCACAGGAAGTACAGATTTGTAAAGACCTTGTATCTTATTCAAGGGCTCAGAAGAAATTACTCCAAAATGCGAAGAAACTGGATGGAAAAGTCCTAACTCAGGCTATGAAAGTGAATCTTACCTTCAATATACAGTCGGCAGAGGCGCTCTTACATGTTACAGGTAAAAATACATAATAAGAGCCAGTGTCATGATCACAGGGCCTAGGGGTGTCACCACGACAAGTGTGAGTTACAGTTGTGTCTCCATCCTGAGTGGTGATGTGACATCGGCAGTTGTTCAGCCTCTCAATGAAGCTGAGAACTGCGGTGGGGTGGGTGATCACAATAAGGCCCCTACACCAAGGACCAAGAGGAAAATCAAATTAGCATCTGTGTGTAAAGCCTCGGCATCCAGGGACTGGTCAGCGAGCATTAGTTATCCTTAGGCCAACACTATAATTAGATGGGAAATGGCTGCCCAGGACAAATTTAGTAACCTACCAGTGAGCAGCAGTGGTAATATATGAGCACCAGGCTGATGTCTAGTTCACTGGCAGATCTATATTGACATATATCCCTAAGGTGACAAGACCAAACGTTCATCAAAGGATGAAATGTATTTCATCATTTAAAAATTTTAAGCCATACACACTTTTCACTCACTAAAAAGAATAAGGAGATGATTTAGGAAGTCAAAGGGGTAGAAAAGTCAGGCACTTGTTTATATTGGATCTTTCAGGTGAGACTATTTAAAAATAAAAGTATAAGAGGCTGAAGAGATGGCTCGGCAGTTAAGCGCACTGGCTGCCCTTGCAGAGAACACAGGTTCCATTCCCAGCACCCACAAAGCAGCTCACAACTGTCTCTTCAGTTCTAGGCCCAGGGAATCTGGTGCCCTCTTCTGGCCTCTGCGGGCATTGCATAATGCTCTTGCAGACAAAACACCCATACACATAAAATAATTATTAGCGTAAAAAGTAAAAGTACATACGACAAAGAAAAATATTACACTAGTGTAACTACTATATACAAGTTTTACTTCAGGCCTCTACCTTATTTTCCTAAATTTAATTATTTTAAGCTTGACACTATCCCTTGATATTCACACAGACACTGGCATCTTCAAGAACATTCCTGGGACATACTTGAAACTAACAGGTATTGATCACAAATGTTTTAATTAGTGGTGGGTTTGGGAGTCAGATATCTCCCTCCCTGTACATCAGCTACAAGGCAGGATAACTGATCACTGATATATTGATCACAGGAAGTCCCAGAGCTGTAGTCTATCTCTCCAGGAACTCGTCCTGGTCAAGGTAAGCCGCATTCCATGCGATCAAACAGACCATGTGTAAGTTTCAGCCCAGACCTCAAATGCACAAGGATTTGGCAGAGCTCTCCACTCTGAGAAAGTCACCAGGAACCTCACAGTGTGGCTCCTCATCTCCTGTGTGTTCATGCGTGCTATTTCCCTCTCTAACCATCCTCATGTGGGAGGAGGGTCATATATGCACACGCGTGTACACCAGAGGTCAAAGGAGATTGTTGGGCAACTCTCCTCTACCACTCTGCCTGTTACTTTGAGATGAGGTCTCTCCCTGAACCGGCAACTCATATTGTTTCGGCAAGACAGGAAATCAGAACGTCCAAGTGAGTCTAGTCTCTGCCCCCCCCCCCCATCAATTCTGGGGTTCCAAATAACCACAGAACGAGGCCCAGCTTGTAACATGGGTGTGCCTCATGTTTGTGTACCAAGCAGTTATAACCACTGAGCCATCTCTCCAGCCTACCTCCTGGGTTTTAAACTTTTCCAATCAAGCTATAATGACACATAAGAAGAGAATCATAGAGATTGAGCCCCTATAACCTAAAAACCCAAAAACCCTTCCAAGATGTAAAACATCTTAGCATTGTGTTAACACTTCAAGGTGTTTCAGATTTCAGAGCATTTTAAATGTCAGCTATTGGACTATTGGCTTAGGGATGCTCCACTAGGGATCCTGTGTAAACAGTCCCCAAATACAACTCCTGGCTCCAACATTTCAGAAAAGGGAAACCAACCCACTCCTCTGAAATGAGTGAAGACACCCTCACCTCCATGTAGACTAAGAGGAACACGGTCAGTCACCAAGTCATACATCTTACAGCATTTTAGTCTCCAAACACTCTACCAGGATAATTTGATCCTTACATCTCATACATGAGGGGAGTCTGGGGTATTAATCAGTTTTACAGATAATGAATCTTGGAAGTTGTCCTCTGACCTTCACGTGTTCTGTGACACACACACACTCCTGCGAACACACACACACACACACACACACACACACACACACACACACATACCACATACACAGAGTTTTTTTTTAAGTTAAAAAATAATCTCATGCTTAAGAAAGATGCATCACTCACCCACAGCCTTGTGGTTCATAGAAAGCCACTGTGTTATTACCCTTTTTTAATAAAAAATCATATTCTACTTGTCCCATCAGGGGAAAACAGCAAGGCTTTTCCTTTAAAAGCATCAAAAGTTTTCCCAATGAGGGTCATAACTATGTTCGCAATGATTAATAATGCCATTTATCAAACAAATCCCTATTTTCAGAGCAAACGTCAATTTAGTGAAAATTACTTAATCTGTTAGTAAAATTTACACAACCAGAAACCACGGAATAGATGAAGACATAAATCCCTAGTCCTGTGTAAAACCACTCTCCTTCCACTGGCAGTGAGCCAGAACAGCCAGTGACATTGGTGGGGGGAGGTGGGGGGGGTAGACAAGACAGGGGACCGAGGGCCCCTAATCCACAATACAAGCTTCCACACTAAACGCCAGCCAGTGAGCTAATACTGTCTGTGCTCAGCTGGATTTTCTCTCTCGACTTTGTAATTCTGTGTTTTTATCATTATTCTTCCTCCCCACTTCTTCCATTACAATTAACATTTATTCCTTGTTGTTTCTAATAGGCAACACACTCCCCCACTTTGTTTTGAAATATTCCGGAATGTCTGGAATGCCAAGATTCTCAGACGAGATTTCAAAGGTCAAGTAATAAATGCTCCCATAAAGTAAATGAGTAATGATTATACACGCGGTGGCTGTATTTTCAGTAATGCTGGTAGAAAGCTATATACTGTACTTTGTCAATCCACATTCATCACGTCCCAGAAATATTAGAAAATCATTACAGGTTTATGTTGAGTTTGCAGATAATACTAACATATAAGTCAAGACTGAAATATGGTAATCAGAAAAACAGTTGAAAAGTGTCGATGAACTGTAAAACACGGGCGGTGGCACCGGCAAAGCCTTCATCAGAGACCCGCGGTGAGAGGAGATGCAAGTGGGTATTTTGGTCACAATATGGGTCAGTTGCTGCTAAGTGTCACTTAGCAGAGGAGGAGATGGTGCCTCCGAGGATTAGGATGGGACACCGGCGATTGCCTGGGAACCCTCAGCATTTGGTGACTTCCACTTATCTCTGAGGACAGTGGTAGCCTGCCACCCATCAATCTACAGTCTTCCTCGGACATCCCCCTGTCTGCTGATCAGAGCGGGACTTTGGGGATTCGGGCTTCCATTATCAGGACTTTTGTCTGTGATGTGAACAAGTCACTGAACCTTTAACTGCTCTCTCGGCAGAAGCAAGCACACTGGAGAAGTCCTGACAGTCCATTCATTTTGCGCCATCCTGGAGCCAGCTGATGTCTGACAGGGGGAGACCCACCCTCTTTGATGTTGTACTCTTTCGAGAGTGCCCTGCTGTGAAAAAAATTTTATCCATCCAAATTAGAGAGAAATATTTCTGCATCCAGCTGTTAGCTGTGACATGTTTGCCATTTTTCAGGGCACTGGCTTGGTGCCATCCTCAAGCTCTCCTGCAAAACTATCTCTTTGCACCCCTTGCTACAGCAGTAATATCTACGGCGCACAGCTGTCTCCAGTGCCCACAGCACCGGCACTTGAAAGGAAAATGCTGGTAATTGCGCACTGCTTAGAACCTCTTTGCATGCGCCAACCCCTGGCATGGCTGCCCTCTGAGTGGCTCCAGCCAGCAGCTGATGTACAGAGCCTCACAGCCAAACTTGGGATGGAGCATGAGGAGTCTTGGGGAAGAGGCAGGCGGGTAAGGATGGAGCACTCAGAGGGGACAGGAGCTCCACAGGAGAACCGACAGAGCCGACTAACCAGGACTCACGGGCGGGGGAGGGGGGCGCTGTGGAGACTGGGCCTCCAGATAGGGACCATGCATGAATTGGACCTGCCCCTCCCCCCAACCCCCGCCCCCACCCCGCTACCTCAGATGGGCAGCTTGGTCTTCATGTGGGTTTCTTAGTGAGGTAAATAGGGGCTAGCTCTGACATAGACTCTGCTGCCTGCTTTTTTTGTTGCTTTCCCCTGATGAGGCTGCCTCACTGGGCCGCAGGGGGAAGGGGATGCCCTCAGCCCTGATGGATTTGATACGCTGGGCTGGGGAAAGGAGGGAAGGGGCAAGCAGGAAGGGAGGAGGCGAGGGATGGAGGGAGGCGGCTAGGACCATGATGCAAAGTAAATAGTTTTTTAAGTAAATTAAAAATAATAGCAGCCTCTCTTTTGGTTTTTCAAGACAGCGTTTCTCTGTGTAGCCCTGGCTGTCCTGGATTAGCTTTGTGGACCAGGCTGGTCTCGAACTCATAGTGATCCTCTTGCCTCTGCCTTCCAAGTGCTATGATTAAAGGCATGCGCTACCACAACTGGCGTTCCCTCCCTTTTCTCTTAATAGTATCAGTGTTAAACATAAAATCACAATGTAAAATTCTTTGCAATGACACATCCACCTAAAACTTACTTAAATCCAGTTTTAATCAAAACTGCCAACCACCAGTCCTGCTCTCTGCTAAATATATTAACAAATGAAATTAACCCGGATCCTATCAGAATTGGAGCCACAGGTTGAGCCCGTGATTTTAAGTGGCATCCATTCAGTAGTGAGAGTTCCCTGTGAGTGTAAAGTCTCACAAAAGCTGGAGTTAACATGTGACTGTAAGCCACCAAGAAATCTTTGTCGTCAGTCTACCGAGTAGCATCCGGAAGCTTGCTGTGGGCAGTGGTGCCCACCACTGCCAGCGGAGTTCACCGCAAGTGAAGGGCACTTCTCCTCACAGTCCTCTCCTGCTCAGAACCAGGTCCCACCCTCTTGCCCAGTCTAGATTAGCTGTCTCCTGTCTCCTTTTCTCTTTGGCTGAGATGGAACAGGATCTGGCAAATGACATTTTAACACTTGGTACCAGGGAGTCTCATCCTGTGGCTGATCTCAGACTGTGACTGGCAGTCAGAAATGGCTACTTTCCATGTGTGTGTGTGTGTGTGTGTGTGTGTGTGTGTGTGTGTGTGCGCGCGCGCGCGCGCGTGTATGTGTGTGTGTGTGTCAGATTTTGAAACAATAAATAAATAAATAAATAAATAAATAATAGAATGTGTTATATGTGAGAAAATGTGAATTTTGGAAATTAAACCATGTAGGAAATTTGATTCCACATTCTCCTGCACTTGGTGGAAAACAAAGCCGGGTCTTCAGCAAACCGGAAAGAGGATTATTGTTGTTTTTTTTTTAAGGTAATCCCACAGTTGATACCAGCATGAACTGATGGGATTTTCACATTATCTCTAACAATGTACCAAACAGTTCTTCCCTTGAGACCTAAAGTAGCACGTTGAAGCTAATGCAGTGATCGTGAAGCCCTGCTAAAGCCCTATACGGCTCTTGCACCGTGTCTTGTGGCGTAGTACTTAAGCCTGCATTCCTGCAGAAACATGACTTAAGTGTGCTGGTAGGAACACACATACAGAGCTTGGTGAAAACTGCTACTGATTTTTACACTTTAGCGCAGTGGCTACTAAGGAATATGGGTTCCAAGAAGTATCTAGTGCCAAAGTATAGGACAAATGACTGCATTCGATCGGAACCATCTCAAGTAACACAGAGGTTTGTAAAGGGACTGTCTATTAAAAGTCAGAGGAAGGACAGCCATGGTAGTACATGCCTTCAATCCCAGCACTGGTTAGCAAAGGCAGGCCTGTCTCTATGAGTTCAAGCACAGCTTGGTCTACATAGGAAGTGCCAGAAAAACCAGAACTGCATAAAGAGACTCTATCAAACAAAACAAAATACACCAAACAAACAAATAAATAAATAAATCAGGAGACCACCTTTTTATCTGTACACACACACACACACACACACACACACACACACACACACTGTGCCCTAGATCTCAAACCCCCGCCCCCTCTTTTTTCTAAGAATTCTGTGAAGACTGAGAATGTTTGTCCCAGTGAAATAACGGTTTCCTACGGTTTTGCTTCTTTTCAAGGCAGGCCACTGCTTTATTTCCTTGCTGAAGTGTGTCATTCTTTAAATTATTTTTCTAATAATTTTCTAAGTCTACAACATTCTTTTCATAACCACACCAATAAACTGTAATTGTCAGACACACTTTATTAAGGGGAAGGTGACTGTCTGTGGAGGACAAAAAAATATATTTCCAGACCTTAAGTAATGGAAGAGAAATTCCTTGCATCAAGTTCAGCCAGTGCCAAGTATGCCCTGGATCCCCACTGGACACCATTTCACTCAGGATCCTAGCACAAGAGCAGGCAGTAAGCTGGCTCTTGGATGTAGGACACTCCTGAAAGTTAAGAAAGCCCTGGGATGCTCTAGATCAGCCACGGTCCCCACAGAGTGCCCTGTACACTTACTGCCGTCCTGAGATAACTGCTTTGAGGTAAAACTTAGTGGAGTTCCAAGTTAGTCCCAAAGAAAGAGGAGGCTTGTGAGGATCATGGGGTGGCTTCAGTCTGTGCGAGCCCTTGTCCTTGAAATGGTTATAGCTATACAGAGGACCTGAACAAATACCTCACAGGCGATCGGTCTCTGATTTAGAAGGTCAAAGGAAGGCCTGATGCCACTCATCTTGACCCGTCAAGATCCAGGAGACCAGGTACCAAGGACGGAAGATGATGTGTGCCTCAGATCTAGACCTTTTACCTCCTGACCTGAATTCTTTAAACAGACTTTTGGTAAGCAGCCACAGTGTGCCAGATGCAGTGTTTGAGGTAAGGTGTGAAAAACAGGTTCAACTTCTACCCTCAAAGGACTTTCAGCACAACAGGAGAGAGATGTGGGTGACGCCAATCAAGACATTTCTTCAGGTACCCAAATTCAAAGGCTTTCCCATCTAATCTCTCTTTCCATCCTATTCAGAATGGAGGACTCATGGGTAATTTTGCAGAAGGAACACTAGTGCTTAACGTGAGAGAGAGCGCCAGCTTTTTAAACTCATCAAAACCATGAAGGTAGCATTAAACAAACATTTGCTTGAGATCTGCCAGAATATCACATCAGTGAGGACAGAAATAAAATCTGCTTGTGACTTGTGCTCGGCACAGTGGGATGCCTGGTGCTCAGAAAACTGGGTGGTTGTTGATCGTTTGGTTGGGTGACTGGTTCAGTGTACGATGGGTGGGTAGGTAGGTGGATGGACAGATGTTTTGATGGGCAGATGGGTAGATGGTAGACAGTCAGGTGGGTACAAAGGAAAGGCTAGAATGTCCTGCAATGACTTGAGTGCTAACACTGAACTAGTCCTTTCTGTTCTTTGAGTGGGCCATTACACTTAGGATAAATATCCGATGAGAAGAAAAAAAATACAAGGATATAATAATGTGTTCTTTAAAATGTGAGTTCTCCACTGGCTAAAATGAACATGTCCTTCAAAAACCTCCAGGAGTTTTTGAAAAAGTAAGCTAAGCAAAGCACCTGAGTATTCACCTCAGTTCACAGAGCCCAGAGTAAAACAGACGCCTGCCCCCTTTCCCAACTGTTTTTCCTTCTGCTTCAGGTCTCAAACTGTCCCTCGCTAAGGATTGCTGTTGTGTAGTCTTCCCTTTTAATGGCTTTTCATCCTTCTGTCTCTCTTTTGCACCCAATGATCCCACTCATTAGAAGGACCCTGGTAAGTATGGCTACTCCATCGGTGAACGTAGATCAAATAACTATTCTTGAATCAAAATTTTCTGTTTGGAACTTTAAGTGAAGCTTGAGACGGAGCAGTGAATTTTTGGGAGAATTCAAGTGCTGATACCACCCATCACCAAGAGAAGACAATGGCCATTGTTGGCACTGGTCCAGGGGACAATCTTAGCTGTGCCACCCCAGGAGAGGAGCACAGCCTCCCTCAGAAGGAAGAAACAAAGGGAGAAGGCAGGGGCAACTCCAGCGCCTCTTCCAACAAAGCCTTCTACAGCAACTCCAGTGGGAGGCAGTGAGGTCTTTTAGCCCCACTTTCATAAAGAGTCTTAACTTGAGAGCTTTGATGCTATTTCCAAATGAGGTTACACATACCCTCACACAAGACAGGATTCAAAGACGGAGACTCACTTTGCACAACTCTGAACTCGGGTTCTGTGACTGGACCACACTGCCTGAAGTGAACCATAAATTAACATTTTTATAAATCCTGTAATTAACTTATGAATGGCACAATTATACATTTCTAGTATTAAAGGCATTAGGTTGTTAAAGGTAAACATTTAAAGTATACCACTGTTTTTGTAACCCTGTTTTGGCATCTTTTCATCTTTCAATATATCAAGAGCCATGAAACATGGAAGTGGCCCAGGCCTCTAAGCAGCCCTGGTTTGGGCTTGTCAATAAAGCTCCTTTCACAGAGCCAGGCTGGAGGGCTGGCAAGTGAACTGCCAGCACCGGGCACTGTGCTTTCTGCAGAGAGTCCACCCTGTGTTTCTGGACAGGCATTTGAGTCTGCATGGTGTGAGTCCCTGGGAACTGAACCAGGAGATCCTGGAAACCTCAATATCTATGGCTCAAGGTTTGCCAACCATTTGGTTAACAGAGGTTATGACTAATGTCAACCCTGAAGAAAAGTGACCACCTAATTAGCATGTGTCTATAAAATCAGCTTCCTGGTCTTTAGGCCTGACTTCGGAGGACTCCCTCTTTCCACAGGAAGCATCTGTGGGCTGGAAGGAAAGAATGGCATGGAATCTCTTACACTGGGTCCATGGAGAGGCTCTGGGCAAGGCTGCAAACACCTTGAAATCCTGAGAAAATGATGAATGTCCATGAGTAATCTTCTGAGGAGAAGGTTCATAGTTTTTATTAGATTCTCAAAGGAGGCGCGTGCGTACACACACAGAGGAGTTAGAACGGAGTGCCAAACCCCACACTTCCAAAGAGAAAGAGAGCAGTGAACGGAGATTTAGAAAGGAGAACCTCTGTGGATGAGCTAGAATTCTTAGGGTATTTTTGAAGACATTCTTTTCAAAGACTGATGGGTGTTCATTCCCCCGCCCCCCTCTCTCTCCTCCCAATGGGTTTTATCCTCTGTACTTTGATGTCGTATTTGATTTCAATCATGCCTTGATGCATTCTTCTTGCCTAAATCGCTGACTAGACTTTCGGGACCACTGGAGACCACAAGCTGGAATAGAATCTTCGGGTTGGTTGTTTTGTAAGGCAGATATTTTTAAGGTGGAAACCATGTGAGGCCAGATTACACTGGGTGGGTCAAGGTTTGAGCTCCATGAACCTTTGGCACCGTCTAATGCTGAATTTAGTGAGTTAGTGGCTATTAATAGACCTAGCAATCTCAACTTTGAGCAATCCTCTGGTGCCACCATTTTCCCAACTGAAATGGAAACATAATTTAAACAATTAGTCAGTGCAATAGAATTGCCTCTAGTGATTTATAAAGTCATTTGTTATTGGGGACTGAAGAGATGTTTCAATAGTTAGTGTTGTTGTTGGACCCAGATGGGTTCCGTTTCCAGCACCCACAGGGCAGCTCACAACTGCATGTAACTCCAGTTCCAGGGAATCTGGTGCCCTTCATGCACTTGGTGCATATCTACACACTCAGGCACACACACATATACATATATACATACATAAATACTTTTAGATAAAATAATTGGCTATTTATAAATTAAGTTTCTTTGTAATCTCTGGCTTATACCCTTATATTTCATAATAAACTGGTGAGATTACCTACATATTAATAATTATATATACATATATGTAAATAAAGAGTTTAAGTCTAGTTAACCTATAATGGACAACAATGCCCCTACCAGACACAGTAGCAGAACAAATTTTAAAAAAATTGCTAAGAATAGGTTATCTTTTTTGCAGTTATTTGCAAGTGATGCTCCATAGACCCCCAAGTGATGCTCTGTAGATCCCCCAAGTGATGCTCCATAGACCTCCCAAGTGATGCTCCATAGACCCCCCAAGTGATGCTCCATAGACTCCCAAACACTGTAGGCCATTGCCAATATTCTTGGTTGCCCTCCAGAACTTCACAGTCAACTGCTAAAGACACCATAAGCCTGAGTCACACACAAGGAGAAATCAATCAGGCACTCAGGTGGAGGCGTCATCCCTATTGGCTAGTTTCAATAGTACTGGAAGGTTCTACACACTACTGGAGGAGAGAAAGAATCTTATCCAGCTGTGAGCCCTGACAGCTACAATGACTAGGGTGGCAAGACATGCTCACTGGTGCAATAGTGGCACAGACATCATAAGAGTAACCAACCACTTTTTGCTAGGATTTAGAGCTGACTTTATACCTAGCAGCATTACTAGGACAAAGTACCATTAGCTAGACAGGTCACAGGCCCCAGAGAACAACATACTATTATTACTGTATTAAACTTAATTCTAGTGACTTATTATTATATCCATAGATTAAATGCTCCTTTCAATCCTCATCAATGAAGCTTCTTTTTGCAGTAGGCAGCTACGTACACAGAGACACACTACTCATCAAGGTACAGACGATAAGAGAGTACAGAATGTTCATCTCTAAACAGGACACACATCATCCTCCTTCCTTCCAAGGCTCGGGGAACGTTGCAGAGAAAGGGCGTGCAAAAGGGATAAGACCCTGCTATCCTTCCTCTGAGTGCCGAGACTTGATACCCTATGAGCATATACAGGGGGAGGAAATCCCCCTCAGGAACAGTCATAGGGGAGGGGAAGAAGGGAAAAATGGGAGGGAGGGAAGAATGGGAGGATACAAGGGATGGGATAACCATTGAGATGTAACAAGAATAAATTAATAAAAACTTTAAAACAAAGTATAAGACCCACAGGAAGTGGACACAGCAGAACAGTTACACAGAGCAATTCACTGAAGTTGAGACAGCATTTCATAAGACTTGTGCAGGCTTAGGACAGACCAAATTCCAACGTGACGGGAGGAGGAAGGGGTGAAGTCCCTCTTAGTTACGGATCTATTGGCGATCGATGGTTGCAGAAGAGGGAAAGATGCAGCCCTAGTGGGCTGAGTACGCTCCAGTGAAGACCATCCATCCAAGAGTATATGGGCTGTACAGACTACACTTGATGGCCAAAGTGGGTAGGGAAGGGAGAGGCTGCATCTAAGAAGTCTGGAGGGGGTGAATATGATCAGAATACAATATGTAAAATTCTCAAAGAAATAACAAAAAGGAGAAAAAAAAGTTTTTACATTAAAAGTCTGAGCCTAAAAGAAACAGAAACTTGAAGCTGGGTAACCCTTGCATTCAGAAGGCTGGAGCAGGAGAGAAGCCTGGGTTAAAATGAGGCCTTACTCTCACTCCTCCACCACTACCTCACCTCCATACGAATATTCCAGAATATTCCATGCACTAATCTACCTCTGGCAGCACTGACTTGGGGATTTTCTAAGCTGCTGCACCTGAGCCTCCATGCCCTGCAGTGATGTGCATCCTCCAGTAGGCTGGCTCCCATCACCCTGTGACTGGCTGACTGTGCAAATGGGTGTGAAATATAAGTACTTCACCGCTGAACCCAGAAGGATGAAGATCGTAATGCAAACATTTCAAGTACATAAAAAGGCTTCAGTGCCCCTTAAGGGAGAGGTAACATGACATAACCAAAGCAATGGAATGATTTATTAGATCTATACAAACTTAATTAAAAGTCAAACCTTACAACCTGCACAGTACAAGTACCTCAAGAATAAACTCTTTAAATTTGTTGGGGTTTTTTGTTTGTTTGTTTGGTTTGGTTTGGTTTTTTTGGTTTTTCGAGACAGGGCTTCTTTGTGTAGCCTTGGCTGTCCTACACTGGCTTTGTAGACCAGGTTGGCCTCGAACTCACAGCGATCTGGCATGTGCCACCACCACCTGGCTTAAATTTGAGTTTTTTAATTCCATGTTATTGAAAGTGAATTCAGTTATACAGACTTGTGATCTCTACACTGTCATTTAAATTAAAAGGGCAGTAGAGCGGTCCAGACAGCCTGTGTCTAAGTACTTGTAAGCAGTATCATCTCAGCCACACACTTAGTTGTGAGACGAGGCAGCTCTTACTGCCAGCTTCAAAGCTTTCTATGAGGATGAAATGAGATCACCCATGTAGGAGCCTAACAGAGACTCACTGCTCAGAAAACAGCACCCCACCATGGCTTACGATTGGAGGATTCAGATTTTTCCTTTCTCAATTTTCCTTCTACTTCAGTATTTCTGAAAACCAAGGTAAGACTACGTACAGAAGAATATGGCATAGAAATTTGGACCCTTGTGTCTCTGTGTGAAGCAGAACTGAGTAGAACGGGTGTCAAATCTCAGCTGTGACCTTATTTCTATAAAAAGAGAGCAGCAGTAGTTCCAGGGTAAACAGAACGAAGAGAAACATGGCGTACAAGAGCTAATAACAGTGTCTGACATTCAACTACAGAAGGGAGTTCCTAGAAACTGTCTTTTCTGTAGTTCAGTGACCCTATTGCTATACATACTAAAAGTGCCTTTCACAAATCACAACAAATTCTAAAAGCCTCTATATAATTGTTTCATTACATAGTGAATTAGACTGTAAGTATCTAGGAGACATCCTCTTCAGTGGTACAGCCACTGGCAAAGCTGCCCACGGGAAATGACCTATGCTTTTGCAAAGAGCTCCTCCTCAGCTCAGTGTGTCTCACACAGAAAGAAGGGATGAAAGTTGAAGGGACTTGTGGAGCAGAAGAAAGACTTCATTGGGAGGGAGAGGGAGACGCGAGAAGGCATTGGGTGAATATGTTAAAAATGTACTGTGTACATGTGTGAAACTGCTTATATATTCAACCATTAAATAATTTTAAAATTAACTAAAATTCACACTTGAAAACATGCATCTCATGAACTTCCTTTTAAGTTAAAATGATGTTTTAAAGAAGGGAGCATAGTACTGCTACATTGTTATAGCAGCCAGAATTTGACATATCCGTCTTGATGAAAAATTCTAAGATCAGGATACAACTACTCAAAATTTATTTATCAAAAAAATAGAGTTGTGATAAACTTCACAGAATTTCTATTTCTCAATTTATTTTTATAATTGCCAGTGCAGCAATTACCAGACTTCATTCTAAAATAATAACTGACTTCATATAAAAACTTTCAACTTAAAATCTGAGTTTTAGTTTAAATGTGGAATGTCCGATGAAAAATAGGGCCCCCGCAGAAAGTTATAAATGATAGTGCCTGTGATTAAAATGTATTCAGGAAATAGCAGCTTGCCTTCTTCTAAGCTATAAGACATTTGTCAGAGCCAAGTCACTAAATACAAAGATTTTTATTCTCACTCATAACCACAGCTAAGACTTTTGTAAAAGTTTCATCAGAAAGCAAAGACACAGAACTCCACTAAGATATGTGCCTTTAGTTTTAAAGAAGTCAGAATTTTCTATGACTGATCTCTGACTTTCTTTTGTAATAAATTAAATATACATCAAAATCAAGATGACATAATTAAAACTCAACAAACAGTATTTTCCCTTTTAAAATTGAATAATTTTATCCTGCTGAGACACTACATAAATCTTGGCCAGTTTGAACATTTTTGCTTTCAAGGATGTAATGCAACCATCAGAGCTGTTACATCATGTAAATAAATTTCAAAGATGGTATTAATATAAAAAGTATATCACATAACCCTAAAAATTTAATATACTGTTATGGCAATAACCAGATCATTTTCCCAAACAAATATATATTCCATCATGTCATTTTGAACTTTTTCTGACCCTTTTCTTTTTTGAAGAAGAAGAAGAAAACTACAATTGAGACCAAATGTTTTATGAAAGAAAATATAGGCAGGCTGATTTGGCCAAGTGCAGACACTTTCAGATTAAAGGTGTTATTATAACATAAAACTTAGCCCATTTTTCATAAGCTACAGTAACTGAGGCATCACTAAGGAAGTCTACAGGCTTGCAAGCGTGCTTATGATGTCTTTTAATGGCTTAGTATAAACTATCACTACCAGATACACATTCTTTTTTTTCCCCCTAAGTCAAATTCAAAATTGACTACAACTTGGAATAAGGGGTACAATTGTGTTAGCTTCATTTCCCAAACAAATTGTAAAAATAATGTTTATATGAATCTATCCTTGACCCATGTACCATGACCTTGAGTGGACACCTCAAACCACACATAGTTCTAAACCTTATGTACACCATGTTTTTTCTATAAATATATACCTATAATAAAGTCTATAAACTAAGCACAGGAAAGGACAAACAAGAAAGAGATAAACAATAAAAAGAGTAATTACAATAGTATAATAATACAAAGTTATATGATCACAGTCTTCTCCTTCTCTATCTTTGTCTCTGACTCTCTCTCCATATCTCTCTGTGTCTCTCTAGCTGTCTCTGTCTCTTTCTTTCATTTTTTTCTGGGCTTAGTAGCATCAGCATTTTCCTACAGGTAACTGAAAGTGTGGATCAAGTAGTCTAATACATATCAAATGGAAGTCGCTCATGCAGCCTCCTTTTTGCCACTATTTTGTCACTGTCACCGTCACTGGGAATCTAACATCAAATACCCCAGCCCATCCTGCATGTCCCTCTTTCTTTTTCCATGATTTATTTACTTTTATGTTATGTGCATTGGTATTTTGCCTGTATGCATGTCTGTGCGAAGGCGTCAGATCTGGAGTTACACATAGGCAGTGGTGAGCTGCCACATGGGTGCTGGCATATGAGCCTGGGTCCCCTGTAAGAGCAGCAAGTACTCCTAACCACTGAGCCATCTCCAAACCACTGAGCCATCTTAGCCTCATGCTCTTCTTTCCTATTCCATTCTACTGCATCTTGATTCCAGAACTTATGACGTCGTTCAGTTCTGACCTATAAGCAACCCAAAGTTCTCAAATCATTTCAGGCAAAGATTAGAGCAGTCAATGCAATCAAAACAGCAGGCACTGTGACCCTAAAGACACAGTCCCCAGGTAGAGCACAGTACACACAGTGAGTGAAGCCTACATCCCCCAAGGACTGGTTCTCCAAAGAAACCTTTAGGGATGGCTGTAGACCCTGTGAACCTCCCTACACATAGCTCCTATCTGGAATGCATCCTTCCAAACAACAAGCAAAGTACACATGCGCAGACTATGAAAACTGAATTCAGTTTTCACACATATAAATCATGAGATGTGTCCTTCTGAATGTACTCATGTTGTCAAATCATAGACTACAGAAAATAAAACAAAATAAGTGGCCAGGAATAAAGGCGGATGCCTTAAATCCTAGCACTTGGGAGGTAGAGGCAGTTGGATCTCTCTCTCTGTGAGGCTGAGTGACCTGGTCTACATAGTGAGTTCCAGGTTAGCCAGGGATACATAATGAGATGGGACAAGGGGGCCATATTCCTAATACAAAACACATCAAATGATTCCATATTATACTTTAATTCACAGCTTACTTCAGCTACTTTAGATCTGTTTTGAAATCTGATGCACTTCTATTTTTACTCACGCAACAAAACCGAGAACTTAACACTGGACTTTCCATTTCTTTAAAATAATGACCTAGCGTATTTTAAAGGGAAACTGGGGGAACAGGGTGGTTAGCAAGGGTTAGGAGGGGCCATGTTGCTTCCCTCCCCCAGATGAGCTATTTGCAGTGGCTCCCTTCCGTGCCTTTTGAAGCAAGCAGAGAAAAACAACCACAACATAACCAAAAGCTGCTATCTCCTTTGCATAAACAGTGGACATTCTCTGATGACGTGACGCACTAGGAATGTGATATGTGAAAATCCAAATATATGAAAGAAAAGTCATTTTGCCTGACAACAGGCTTTGCTGGGTTTTCTTTAGGGAAAATATGCACCTACACACTGTTCTCTAATGTCGGACTCAAAGAAAAGAAATTCAAATTACATTTTTAAAATACTGCTACTGTGTGAAAGAGGGTTTACCTGTGCGCTCACCCAGATAAGGAAGAGAAGTGATGGGCACTTAATCTCGGCTGAAAGCAAATGGCTGAGTGCTCACAAGCGTGTGATAAGATAGGCTGCTATCAGAACTACTCCTGACATTTTGGTTTTCATATCTCCTTTTTCTTCCAAAGTACCTTTCACACTTCCCTCAGCACAATCGCGAACAACTACCGCTTCCCTTTTCACTTAGGAATCCAGCACACTATGTCATAGGGTCAACCAATACTCACTCCAGCACTTTAAAAAAAAAAAAAGGTCCTCAGGCCTAAGTCTTTTTTCAATTTTAGGTCATAAAGCCATGAATGAAAAATACCTCCCATCGTAGAAATCAAGTGGACTCTTACATCACCTTGGCCTCTATCAGTCACAGAGCGCAGGATTTCCCACGGCTCAGCATAAACACCCATGGGTTTTGCTCTTAACAATACCCAGACCATTGCATGATTCAAGTTGTTCTTTGCATGGCTTTTAAACTGTTCGTGCTACCCAGACCATATGAAGTTAACAGTGTTTGCAATGTTATCAGTCGGCAATACCAGATACACTTAGAAAACATTTTTCTTCATACTACTGAAAAGTGATTAAAACATGACATGCTACGCTTTGGGAAATGGCCAGCCTGGCATGCAAAGAGGGCCATGCTGGCTCCTGAGTCAACTCTGCCCTTCTGCTCCCTGGAGTGAGTCATTTTAAGTTCTAGATACCTGCTTTGTTGGATAGCCTCCGAAGTCCTCTAAATTCTAAAAACTAAAAATAAAAAGCAATGATCCCAGGACTCCTAGAACTGTGGCCTTACCCAGTAAATCAAAGCAGAACCAGACCCTGACCCTGGGTTTCTGAACTCCCAATTTGGTACTTCAGTTTAGTATTCCACGGTGTGCTTGCTGTCCAGCAGAAATGGCCTGTTATGCTCCCAGGCTTGGCAATGGGTATGTAAGGGAAATGACAGCAAGCACATCTCTAATGATTGTGCATCTTACCAGAAGGATGTGCATCACCTCACTTCCTCTCGAGCATCCATTGGCCTTCACAAGCGGTAAGCTGAGGCACCAGGAGACACATCTTGTAAAAGATTTTGGGGGCAGGATATGCCTGCAAGCTAAACCTCTCTGGGCTCACCATCAGAGAGTAAGTTTCTGCCATTAAAACACACTGCAAATTTGAGGGGGTTTCTCAGTTCCTGGGGGTTCAATGCACACATACCTGAAACTTCCAGGAGGGGGCAGTTGGAATGAAAGAAAAAAAAACAAAAACAAACAAACAAAAACAAACAAACAAAAAAAAAAAAACAAGAAAATGGTGATGAAGCGAGAATGCTAGTTGGAAAACAAAGAAACTGAAGCAAAGGGCACGTCAATGAGATCAGCATTAGCTCTTTTCTTAACACTAAGGGCAGATATGAAAAACATACAATACAAATAATATTTGCAGATTCTGGCCTCAAAAAGGAGGGGGAGGGGAAGGGGGGAGGTAGCCTTAACAAGAGAAACTGGTCAAAAGGCTTCAAAATGAAGTCAAACATGCTTTTAAAAAAAATGTTGGTGTGATCTCTTAGGTGGAGCAGCTGTTTTCATTCTTTCTACAAGGAAAAGAAAACAAAAACAATGAGGACCACTTTTCCTGGCCGCTTAGGTACCTATTTTGTGAAATAGTCTACTGGGTGAACAATGCTGTATATCTCCCTGGGGGTCTAAGTCAATATGAACTCTATAAACACATTAAACGGCCAGGGCAGAAATAAAATAGCAGTGGTATGGGTCATCGTGGAACACGCCAACGAACACAACCCACGCTGTGGCCTTAGGATCATTGTCTTAAAACTCACAAATAGGATGCTTTCCAAAGGAAGATAAAAGTCTGACTCCAGAGTGCGATAGGGACGAGCTGTAATCTGGTAATTGAAATCTTCCTTCCAAACACTAAATGCATTCGCTCTCACTCCGCAGAGGCCTCCGTGAAGCTGTGCGTGCCCAGCACAGCAGTGAGAGTTGGCCCAACAAGAAAGTTTCGTTTTTATGGTGAGATCTTAGAGTCTGAGACCATCTGCAAACATACGTTTTAATACTTTAATTTCCTTTACTTTAGTGAGAGTGAAAAACTAATAATTTTTTAAAAATAGCTCAAGGCAATGTGACAGTTAACAAAACAAACTAATGAAATGTTAGAACAATTATGTTGATCTTTGCTGTCCAAGCGGCTTGGTCTGGTTATTTTAATATTTGTGTATCGTGGATAAATATGTGTGTGAGGGGTGTCTATGAATAGATTCTTAGGAATTTAGAAATTCATCCAAAATTCAGCAGTTTTAGATGACTTAATGAGTTTGATAATGGGATACAGAAACTTTAATTCTTAAATCATTTGTTTTATTTCAAAGCAGTCAGAGTTGATTAATCCGATTTAGTAATAGCGGAGGCTTTGGATGCCGTGCCTGAAGCTCTGGGCCAGGGAGCAGGCGGGTGGGGTGCGGGAGAGTGTGTTTCAGTACCAGCTTGAGATTTCTAGCCATTTCCATGGGTCCTGCCCTAATGTTTTATTTGACCCAGGGGTCATTGGCTGAGATGAACTCCTTCACAGAATGTAGCAACCTCCCTTCACTCTTACAGGCCCAAATGCTTTTCTGTGTTTTAAGGGTTTTGTTTTGCTTGTTTTAGGGTGCTATGTTTGTGGCGTGATGCCTTAAAGATTTTTCTGTTACCTCTTGTCTGAATTGTTGGTCTCCTAACCTTCATCTGAAAGGACACTAAAATGTTCTCAAAGCACATAGGCAAAAGCAGCTTTGATCCTGTTCAGAAGATAACACTTTGTATTTGCATAAGACTTTGTTGTTGCCAAAATACTATGCCTTCTAGTACGTGCCAACCATGCAAGATTTGGTAGTTCTAAGATAGCCGTGACATTTAAAATAAAGGAAAACAAGGAGATAATTTGGCTTCAGCCAAAGATTTGGACTAGTTAAAAAGTGCAGGGGTCAGTAGATTTTCTTTAAAGAATTCTCTTCTTTGTTTCATGCATTATTTTGATAAGATCTGATTGTCCTTAAAGCCTTGGAGGGTAAGTATCTGTGCACTTTGATGCGATTGGCTACTTAAATCAGGGTGTCTTTCATGACATCCATTGCACTCCTCTGCCAGTGGAGCAGCAACTTGAGATGATCCATTGACTGAAATGTTAATTTCTAGGAATTAAACCACAAACAGCTCGGCGGGAATCTCACCAGAAAATTATGGGTGGCTAATTATTTTCTCTGTTTACAGTTATTCTTCCTTAATTTCATTCAATTAATCCACTATATGACAGACATATGAAAAAGTACATTCAAATATGCTCATAAGCTACGTCTGTGCTATAATTTAACATATGTAAACATCTACTGCATGCCTCTGAATAGATGATGGGATGTTAACATCCAAACCCATGTGCTCATTATCAAGTCATAATTGATTTCAGGCTGTGCCATCACTCTTCTTTTTGTTTCACTTTTATCTTGAAATTGAATGTGCCCTCCTGGCTTTAGTTTTTCTATACCAGCGGTTCTCAAACTGTGGGTTGCAAGCCCTTTGGGAAGTGGGGGGTCGAACAACCTTTTCTCAGGGGTCTCCTATGACCCTCGGGAAACACAGATATTTGCATTATGATCCTTTTAACAGTAGCAAAATTACAGTTATGAAGTAGCAATGAAAATAATTTTATAGTTGTAGGTCACCACCACATGAGAACCGTATTAAAGGGTCACAGCACTAGGAAAGTTGAGAACCACTGCTTTAAACAGTAACTCTTAACACTAAAAAAGAAGGTAGTTACCATCACAGCTAAGTCTCTAAGAAGAGAGTTTTATGTTGGTGCTTAGAAGTGTGTAGAGCAGGGGCTCTCAACCTTCCTAATGCTGCAACCCTTTAATACAGTTCCTCACGTGGTGGTGACCCCCCCCCAAAAAAATCATAAAATTATTTTCATTGCTACCTCATAACTGTAACTTTGCTACTGTTACTAATTGTCATGTAAATAATTGTGTTTCCCTATGGTCTTAGGCGACCCCTGTGAAAGGGTCCTTCAACTTCCAAAGGGGTCGGGACCCACAGATTGAGAACCACTTGATTTTAAAGCCTTTAATAATTAGAATACAATGGTTAAGAAAAAAGAGAACTAGTGAGTGAACTCACTGGTAGAGCACGAGCCCGGCCAGCAGAAGGCTCAGAGTTCAATCCTTTACACCACAAACTTGGGATAAAACACAATTCGTAACGAATAACACATTAAAAAGATATTAATTTTAAAAAG
The DNA here is from genome assembly GCF_964271855.1 of Acomys minous. Taxonomy (NCBI): domain Eukaryota; kingdom Metazoa; phylum Chordata; class Mammalia; order Rodentia; family Muridae; genus Acomys; species Acomys minous. Next base: position 33,765,751 of record NC_140486.1, read on the forward strand.
AGGGAAAACAAGAACCCAAATGGTGTGATAAAAACCATTCCAGGAAGAATATTATGTAAATCCCACATTTATTTCGGATACATTTTGAGTTTTTACAAGGAGAAAAAAGTACAACTTGGCTAACAATTAGAGAAAGATATTTAGGGACAGGACAAAGTGCTTTGGAGTTAGCTGGAACTATTTACAAAGAAGGAACCCAAAGCTTTGTAAACTGGTTTGATTAAAAGAGGGTAATTAATAAATGACAAGACAGAATGAAAAGTTCATTGTGCCATTTGATAAACCACCCAAGAAGTTAAATCAATGCTTTTCTGTTTAATTTCACTATTTGTTTTTCCGTTTGAGCTGCCAATTTTCTAACAAGCTGCAGAAGGAAGAGTATTCTCCCTCTTTTGCTCTTCCCTCTCTCTTCTTTCTCTCTCCTACCCTCTGTGATTGACAAATATCACAGATTTTTGTTTCAAATCAATTGAACTTTCTCCAGGTGATCCTTGCATTTGCCGTGACACTGTGGTCAAGCCATTATTTCACCCGTGCTTTGTATCAAGCCCCCTCCCTTTTTTTTAGCCTCTTTGACAAGAGCACCATAACAATTCACATCACCCTTGACCTTCACGGTGTGTATCATCTTGTCAACTTATAAACAAACACACTATTGGTTGTATTTTTAATAGATTCTGTAAATATCAAGATCCAATTTATCAAAAGGTTCACCCTGAGTGACAGTTCTGAATTTCTGCCTTGTATTTGCGATGCTAATTCTGACTTTTAATTTGAAAAGGATATTTGAGTTGTGATATGTTCTTCTCTCTGTCTCTCTGCCTGTCTCTGCCTGTCTCTGCCTGTCTCTGCCTGTCTCTGCCTGTCTCTGTCTCTCTGTTTCTCTGTCTCTCTGTGTCTCTCTTTGTCTTTCTCTCTCTCTCTCTCTCTCTCTCTCTCTCTCTCTCTCTCTCTGTCTCTCTCTGTCTCTGTCTCTCTGTCTCTCTCTGTCTCTCTCTGTCTCTGTTTCTGTCTCTCTCTCTCTCTCTCTCTCTCTCTCTCTCTCTCATTCTTTCTGTTTCAAAGAATGGTAGAATGGTAGAGCTACAACAGTGACTACGCAGCTAGAGGACAACCACACAGGACTTTGTTTTCTTTTTTTCTCTCCTTTCCACCTCCTTCCCCATTCCCCTTCTCTCCTGTCCATTTTTTTTGTTTCTTTGTCTGACCTGCTAAGATCAAGCTTGGGGCTTCATACATGCCAGGAATGCACTCTAGCCACCAGGCCCATAAGAAAAATATACAGGCTGGGTGGTGGTGGCTCAAGCCTTTAAGCCCAGCACTCGGGAAGCAGAGGCAGGTGGATCTGTGTTTTGAGGCCAGCCTGGTCTGTAGAGCGAGTTCCACGACATTCAGGGCTACACAGAGAAATTCTGTTTCCAAAAAACTAAGAAGGAGGAGGAGGGAAGGAAGGAAGGAAGAAAACTATAAGATAACCCTAATATTGTCCCACTGCTTGGCAAAATAGGTCAACCACCAAGCAGAAAAGATAGTTGCATTTAGAGGCTTTCAAAGCTTCCTGAATTGTCAACACACTCTGAGACACCATCCAGAGATGGAGCTACACACCTGCCATGTGAAAACCATTAAAAGGTGCTTACAAACACCAAGATATAGAAACTTCTCTTTGGCAGGTTAGGAACAGGAAACAAATCCAGAGAGGAAACAACTCACAGAACTTTTTGTTACCCAAACGGAGGAATTTGTTTATCATTTTTATGTGAAACGTGAACCAGCAAAATCTCTAATTTTGGAAGTTTCAGGATGTTTTCTCATATTCATGCGTAGTGTGTACTGATAGATGGAGCTTTAACTCTGAAAAGACCACAGTGTACACATTCATCTCCAGAAGTGAGCAGGGAGAATTGGGGTCTCTCTCTAGGAACATTTAAAAAATATGTCATCAAGAGAAATGCTATTAAAAGAGGACATCATTCAGAAAAAGATACACTCAAGCTAGGACTAATGATAGAAGTCGGTTTGTTGCTCACTTGCTGTTACAACACAGCGTCAGACACTCACTGAGTGTTCTACACTCACCCACCTCCATGACTCAGAAAACGTATTCTGTGACTCTCTCTTCTGTCTCGGAGGCACAGAAAGCCAACCACCTAACCCAAACGCATGCTTTTAGTAGGAGATAGGACTGTTGAAATGCAACCCTGTCATCCTAGCCACAAAATATCTCCCATAGTACTAGGCACAGAGTGAGCACCCGGTCCTGACTATTACCATCATCACTGTGTGTTCAGCAAACACTGGCAAATGTGGGGATGTACATTTGAGTTAGCCACAGCCTGTCTCCTAAAGTTAAGTCTAGTCAGTCTACTAAAACATATACTCAAGTTTATGAATATAGTGTATCATGGATGCATATTTTAAGTATATCCTCTTGGGGCCTTAGCTTTTAAAATGCATTAATAGGAATAGTTAAGTTGCCCTCAAAAGGGCGGGTCTAGGCTATGGTGTGCAATATATGCAAAATATACAGAGCTCATCTGACCTGTGGTGAATTTCGCTCTTGTTAATGACTAACAATAGTGCTTAACGTAATGAAAACACCACAGTAGCAGAGAATTCGTGCGCTATTCAGAATAAATACAAATCTGCACCTCTGACAAATTGTCAGACAAATTCCTCAGAGTCAGGACTTCCAGTTGGCTATTATTTGGCTCAAATATAAGTTTTAAGTCTATTAAGATCATAAAAACCATAATGGACTATATGGACTTTGTTTCTTTAAAAAGCCTCTAAATAAATGCCAAAATCTGAATAAAGTTATCAGAAAAATAGATCCTTCTCTGCCTGGTTTTAGTCAAAAGTGATACATGCTCTTCTGCATGTGTAAAGAAACAAGGCAGACAGAATGGCGCACACCTTTAATCTCATTCTCAGGAGGCAGGGTCAGGTGGAGCTCTGTGAGTTTGTAGCCAGCCTGGTCTTCACAGCAAGTTCCAGGCCAGCTAGGGATGTATGAAGAAAAGGAGGAGGGGGAGAGGGAGGGGGAAAGGGAGAAAACTATTCCCCTTCACCATGCCTGAGGATTTCCTGGGTCTCTCTGTCGGGGCTGGGGTGAGCAGGATGGCTCAGTGGCTAAGGCATTGAGGCCAAACTTGGTGCTAAGATGTTGGTGTTTCCAGATTTCACACTGCTGGAAGCTGTCCTCTGACCTCTACATACGTGCCTTGGCGTGCATGCACCCACACACATACACCTAGCAAATAAATAGATAAACTAATTAAATGTTTAATGCATCAGAAATAACTGCTGTGGAAAAAAAGGAGAAAGAGGAGAGTGGACTAGGGAAGGAAAACCTGTATTTTCTAATTCTCCCTTGCTTACTGCTAAGTGGAACAGAATTTCATGTTCTTGGGGTTTTTGTTTTTAATACAATAAAGAGAAGGAAACACAGAGACCCTATTATACACTAGGCAGTGTGCTACTGGATTTGTAACATTTAGTTTTATTTAATTTTTATAAAATGAAGCGAAGCTGGTGTCCCTCATTTTGCAATGGGAGAAGTTAAGGCAAGTCCCAAGGTCACAGGAAGTGGTGCAGCTGTGGCCCCACCCACATGGCTGAGGGGCCTGCGCATTACATCCCCACACAGCTCCTCCCTCAAGGAGGATCTCGGTGTGTATGACTGACAGGTAGCTGGATAGTTTGGAAAGCTACATAGTAACCTTTAGCCGATGTCTCCAAACTCCTGCTTGTTTATAACGTAAGGTGCCACACATACCCTGTAATTCGGGTTAAGGATGGGTGCACAGATTTAATGGACACTCCTGGCCATTATTACTGAATCTGGAATTCAGGTGTATATTTGCTAATGACCATCTGTGTAGCAAGTTCTGAGTTCATACAAATCTACATGGCCTCACAGACCACATCGGCATTCCCTTCCTTTGTACACCCCACCCCAGCATTTGGAGAATGGTCCCTTACCTCCCAAAGAACAGCTGCGAGGAGAAATGAGAATTTATTCCCAGTCTGTTGTTGTCCCTTCTTTTTCCCTCTCACCTACCATGTTCTGCGAGAGCCAAAGTTATGCTGGAGGCTGTTGTTTCTGTAAGATAACAATCCACACGTCTCTGCTCCTCTAAACAAGTTTGTCTGCTCCAACTGTACCGGATGTGCTTGCTCACATGTAGGCAGGAGGTACAAAGGCCAGAATATCTCAGAGTATATTGCTTGCCCATGATTGGACCTGGTGGGAAATGCACAGCCTTGTGGATTGGGCTTTATACACCATTGCAAAGTGTGCCATTTTCTGGGAACCCCGGGATGGACCGAGCCTAAGTCCACCATCCTGGCCAGTAGTTAATTAAAGCTTGCTTCAACTTTGGCTCAAACATTGTGGTAGTGGGGGCTTACTCTCAAACAGTGGGTTCAACATTTCCCCTACTGTCTCCAATGAACATGGAAATAAAAAGGAAGTATTGGGATTAAGGCGGGATATCTGTCTAAAGCTTGAAGCCATGCTTTTCCATTGGGTTTACTGCTAATTCATTTGCCCCAAAGCAACGATAACAACAAACCTTTACCCTACAGAAGCATGGTGAGTCATATCAACATCAATATGGAATCCTAGCACTTGAGATGCTGAGACTACATAGTGCCTCTGAGCTACACAGTGCATTCCAGGCCATTCTGACTACACAATTAGACCCTGTCTCTAGCTAACTAAGTAATTTGTTAGAGGGGAAGTAGGAAGAAGCTGAGAGAAGTAAAGGAAACTACAGAGGAACCCATAATCAGAATATATTATACGAAAAATACCTGTTCAATAAAAGGACAAAGTGGTGGGTAACACCTGAGAAATGGCACTGAGGTTATCCTCTGGCCTGTGCACAAGCATTCACACAAGCACAGGTGCACACGCAAAAGAATTAAACTACTTCTTAGATATAAGGTGTTAGTAGCTAGCACCGCGGTTCTCAACCTAAGCATCACAACTCCTTGGGGGTCGGGACAACAACTCTTTCACAGGGATCACCTAAGACCATTGGAAAACACAGATGTTTACATTACAATTCATAACAGTAGCAAATTACAGTTATGAAGTAGCAATGAAATAACCTTATGGTTGGGGGGGCGGTCACCGCAACATGAGGGACTGTATTAAAGAGTCATAGCATTAGGAAGGCTGAGAACCACTTAAGCTAAGAGATCATTATCATGAGTAGCTGAGCCCAGAGAAATAGTGTTGGCCATTGCCAGGCGTCCTGGCTCTCTACTGCTACAAAGTCACTACACTGATTTCACCTGGCGGTGGGGTAGCAGGGAAGTGATTTTTGTCCCAAGTGAAGTGTAGTGATTATCCCACATATGACATGATTTGTGGTACCCTGGCAGCAGCCCTGAGTCTCTCTGTTTGTCCTCACTGATGCTACCTGTACTGGCTAGTCTTAGGTCAACTTGCCACATGTTAGAGTTAACTGAAAAGAGGGATCCTCAATAAAGAAAATATCACCATAAGATCCAGCTGTATAGCATTTTTCTAAATTAGTGATTGATAGGGGAGGGCCAGTCCATTGTAGGTGGCGCCATCCCTGGGCTGGTGGTCCTGGATTCCGTAAGAAAAGCAGACTGAGCAAGCCATGGGCAGCAAGCCAGTAAGCAGCACCCCTCCACAGACTCTACATCAGCTTCTGCCTCCAGGTTGCTGCCCTGTTTGAGTTTCTGTCCTGACTTCCTTCTACGATGAACAGAAATGTAGAAGTGCAAGTCAAATAAGCCCTTTCCTCTCTATATTGCTTTGGGTCATGGTGTTTCATCCCAGCAATGGAAACTTTAACTAAGTCACTATCCACCACCACCTCAAATGAATGAGGAGCTCTGAGCCTAGTTAGGCATGAAGGACTCACAGCCACACTAAATTTGTAAGAATTCCTTTCAGGGTGCTTCTCATCTCCCCCAAAAATTATCTGTTGTACCAACTTAGTCCCTAAACCCTCAATATTCAAATGTGAGTAATTATGACGCTAAAGTAATGTTTCTCCAATCATGAATGGATGCTTACCTATCCTTCTCCCATACGCCTGAGCCCAACACAGTGAATACATAGCGAGCTGAATACAGCCTAGGCAGGGCCTGTTTATATGTTTTTCTCCAGGATTTCTCTATGTCCTTTGAGAAAGGACATGGCATGCTTCCTCCCCAGAGCCTACACACTGAACTCAGCATCTTTCAGAGAATGAAAGTCTGTCTCTTCAATGAGGCCACTTTGGGAAGCTGCCCCTTCTTCACGTGTCTGACACCAGAGATTTGTTTCCCCACCTTTCAAATCTACCCCACAGAAATCACAAAAGAAGAGGAAAGTCTATTCCAAGTATTGGGTAACTTTTTTCCCCAAACCGAAAGTATAGAGTATTCATTCATCTAGCTTGCAATTTGCCTTCAACTGATCAAGCCCACAGAATTAGGATGGAAGGAGGAGGGGCCATGTCAAGCCAACTTTGCATTTCTGGCAACTGGTTCACTGTATATTTCATTTCAAAGGCCTAATTACGTCTGCATAAATAAACTGTGCTACGCAGCTTGATGCATGACCATTTGTCATGTTAAAACAATGGCACCCAAAGTAAATCCCCATTAACATTGTTTAACTTTTATGCTTTGGGGTGTTTGCTACTCAAATGATTAAAAAATGGAGTGATTTATGACACTGCAATTTAAATGAGGCAACAAAACAAATAGACCATGAGTCACCAAGACTTAAAATGTACTAGGAGCCCAACTGGGTCAGCTGTGGAAAAGGCACCCATGGCTGAAGAATCCCTGGACCCTGTACTATGTGGGTGTGCATGTGCGTGTGCGTGTGCGTGTGCGTGTGTGTGTGTGTGTCTGTGTCTGTGTCTGTGTCTGTGTGTCTATGTCTGTGTGTAGGTAGCTCTGGAGGGTACTGGGAGGTTTTGAAGAAGATTCAGTTTTTGTGCTTTTTTTTTTTTAAGTTTTATATGTCACCAACACCCAGTCTTCAGATAGACTGTGCCATCAAAGCTCTGGGGTATACAAAATGTAAGTGGAGGATAAGTATAGAATTTTCCCGAGCCTAGTTGTGCCATCACGAACCTTTTTTTTTTTTTAATCCATTCTACCTTCTTACTTTTAGAAAACTCTAAGGGTATCTTTATTTTATATAGGGGAAAAATGCAAAGCTTGAAGACCATTCCTAACATGGGCCACGGCTCAATCTTCTGAGGTAAAACACCTTACACAGGCCAATAAATTAACAAGTGACAGAACTGCCTAATTTTTTCCAGATACTTCTGGTCTTAACCATAGATTTCTGGATGCAGAAATGTTTGTTTTTCACTGCTGTCCAGCTTGTCGGCTTTGCTCCCAGGAAGGGCCATGTTAATTCCTAACCCTGTCCCTCCTAAATGAGAGTAGTGGGGATACTGCAGCTCTGAAAGACCAGAATCAATCCCCCATCACACACACACACACACACACACACCACACACACACACACACACACACACACACACACACACACACACACTAAATGCCAGCTTCAAGCTGGACTGTTGTTTTAAAGAGCAAACTTGGATCAGTACAGTTATCCATGTAACAGTGAGGTTTCTGCTGTAGCCTTGAAAAACCAAACTTCCTGTGTCTCTTCAATAAAAATACTTGGAGGTCTTTTACAACAAAGCACCATATGAAGTGTGTCTAAACAGCACAGGAGTAAACTGAAATTTGGCCACATTCACTCTGCCAGTGTGAGTGGCTAAAGAGAATACAATGTAAGATAAAATCATTTCCACTAGATTCCGGGTTATCCTGCTGGAAATCTAAGCTGAAATAATTATTTAGAAAATCGCCAGATTGGCTCTTCCTGTCCGGCTACATAAACAATGACTTTTGGCGTGGTTGTCCTAATGCAGGGCGATCACAGCACAACACAAATGCATGTGCAGCTTATCTTTCGTGGAAGACCAGCCACTAAGCCCAGCAGGCAGTCTCTAAGGTCTAGCCTGCCCTGGACCAGATGGAAATTAAGCAGTGATGTGTTCTTCTCTGGCCCTCATCCTGTTGCTCTGAGCTTTGTTTAAAGACAACAATCTACTCAAAGCCATGCATTGCTCATATTTTTAAAACTATTCAAATACTCCAACATTCCTTTTCCCCATCCAAATTTCGGCTCTCTCCTCTGCTTCTCCATATTATTCCTTGTTTAGTCTTCCTGTAGTGAGAGCCCGTACAACTCCCATCTGATAGTTGAAACCGCACCAGTGCAGCTAGAATAGCCAAGAAAGAAACTGGAGGCACAGCTAAGGTTCTGTACCAAATCCGACTCACATTTCAAACATTCCCAGGGTAGTCCAAGAGCCTGCCTGGGAGAAGCAAAGAATTCTATCTCTGTTCTCTGTATCCGTACACATGCAGAAAGAAATGAAGAGCAACACAAACAAAAATACGCAATCAATCAAAACCTTTATTCCTGAAAACTTGGACCCTATAGATCCTAAAGATAACAGACGAATTTGCTTAGAGTTTATTGTCAAACCTTCCCATGAGATGCAGCCATTTCTAGAATTTGGATGTTTCATTATATATCATATATATATATATATATATATATATATATATATATATATATATACACACACACACACACACACACACATATATATGTATGTGTGTATGTATATAGATATAGATATATGATAGCCTTTAGAAGTAAACATAATGGTCTCTGTTTAAAAACAGCTACTACAAGAGAGGAAAGAGCATGCATGTAGTTTACCACAGCAAGAGATGAGACCACAGTGTAGAAAGAGGGTTGAGAAGCAAATACTCTCTCACGCAGTCAGGAAAGAGGCTGATATGGTTGTAAAGGTAAAGGGGTTGAATTAAAAGCTTTTAAAACATGAAGTACTTTGACTCAGGGTCATAAAAATTATAGCAAGAAAATAGTTATGGATATATAGATATATATAATTTTCTTGCTATAATTGGAATTCTGAGTCACAATTCCAAAAAGCTGAACAACATGTACAAAATCTCTCACTAGCCATAAAAATATTAACTACTAGCCTAGCTGTTAAATGTTTAGCAATAAGGAAATAGTTAAGCAAATTCTGACTTTTCTCTTTGGTAGATAATATAGTAAATATAATTATTATTTAAAAATCGTTTCTTTTTCCAGGATGAGTATAGATAATAATTTTAAGCAAAAACTATTTTTAACATAATACACACCTAAAATTTTAGGGAAAATGCATATTAAAACTTTAAGAGTTTTTCTCCAGGTGGTAAGCTGTGAGAATTTAAATTTCTTTTATGTATTATGTATTTTCTCAATGATGGATAGCGAGTACTAACTACTTGCATAGGGAGGAAAAAATAAATCCTTAATTTAGTAAAGAAACTCAGCATCCTAGTCAGTTCTGTCCCAGGGGTGGAGATTGGAGCGGACTGGGATCCACAGGTTGGGGCAAAACTTCCCATTATGGTCAGTCTAGTCCCACTGTACAAACAAACAGCAGATGTCCTGACAACCGACCATGACAGGTAACCACGTCAAAACAGCCCAATTTGGAATGCAACACATCCCGGCATCTAGAGTATTTTAAAATTATGCACATTTGTTTCTCTTCAAAGTTTTCCATTTTCATCATCTCAAAATATTTATCCATCTCTAAACTTCAACTTTAGAAGATATACTCAAGATCTTTTTGGGAAGAAGTGAATTGAGGATAAATAAATAAACACTCATCATAAAATGAAAAATACTCAAAGAGGACCAATGCCTTTAGGAAATGTCTGTGGGATAGCAACACATTGAAAGACATAGTGAGGCTTTGGGATGCGCATTTTAAGACATTTTAAAATTCAAACCTTTTAAGTAAAAATTTGCAGAAATATAAATTAAAATACAATTTTCAACCACGTTTAAAACTGACTTGGTTTAATTTAGTAGCATAACCATGGATGCATTTGAACCATGGGTGCATTTGAATTTACAATGGCTCCCATTAGCTTGACTGCTCAAATTCCTTTTGGTTGCTTAATTTCCAAACAAGAAGTATTACTGCTAGTTTTAAGGGAGTTGAATCTTCTGAGATGGGTCTCTCTGACACTGCTGACACTGTAGTTCTAAAAACAGAAAATTATGGATTATCAGAAAAGGAAGTTTAGAAGTATCAGCTTGGAGTCTGAAGCATGTGTTGGGAGGCCACCCAAAAAGACAGCTTTCCTAGGAGTCCTGGTCCTGGGCTCTAATCTCCAGCCCACAGGCAGATGCATTCCACTAATTCCAAGAGGGGGCAGGGCCAGGCATCACCACAGAAGCTTCTGCTCACCATAGTAGTAGTGGACGATGTTGCTGAAGACAACGGCAGTCCCTAGGAGGAAAGAGCAAACCTTGCCTTGATGGACATCTGAGATCCACTACGTAGTACCTCATCTTTGTCCTGACTTCTGGCTTGACCCTTTCAGAGACTGCCAGTCTTCCACCCAGGGCCTTCTCTCTGGAAGTGGAGCATGAACATCCATCTCCCAACCCTCGGCTCTTACACACATGGAATTCTTCTGTTTTTTTTTTTCTCCATCTTTTTTTCCCATTTTTTATTTTGTTTCTTTTTTAACATGCACACTTATATTATTACTCATAAATAAAATAAACTACATAGAGCAGGAGGAACCACGAGACAATCAGGAATTATACACATGTTACATTCATGGTTAGTTGGCTATTGGTATTTGGCAAACTTGAAGTAAACATCTTTCCTATCTTGTTGGGTCTAAAATTCTGAATGAAAATCAATATCTATCTTGATCTAAAAATATCTTAATCCCTAACCAACTAAGCTTAATTGTAAGACTAAACTGTCTGGCCTTCAACCCAATCAGAGACTTGAGAAGGAATAAAACTTAAATACCTGAGTGAACCGGAAGTGCAGGTTAGCAGCTTCCAAAACGAAAAAAACGACTGAGACAGTTTACTGCCTAAACAGTTACCCAACACTCTCTATACTGTTGGAGCATCTTCTTTAGCCTTCTAGCTCAGTATATCCTGCGAAGCAGGAACCACTGAGGACTTGTTTACCCTGTCTTGGCAGAGTTTGGCCATCGACTCCGCCTGCATCCAAGCTTGCCCATTTTGAGGAAGAATTCTTTCTGTGGCAGAAATGAGGACATTTTGTCCAGTGGCCACATTTGAAGCCAACTCCATAAGGAGGTTCTTTGATGCTCATCATCTTCTTTGAGGTAGGCTGGGTGTTGTCAGGATATAACCTGTCTTGTTGTCAAAGAATCTTTAGAGTAATAAAAAACATCTTTAAATGCCATATTCTATAGGTCTCTGAGGCTTTTTGAAGACCTTATTTAACTATTTTACCTTATATTTCTATGGAATCATATCTATCTGTTAGACCTAGGATATACATTCTTATGATACAATTAGACTAGTATTTGACATGACCAGGATTTATTCAACTAACAATTAGCTTGTATTATTTAACTATCCTAAATAGGCTGCAGCACCACTTTCAGGGTATTGGAAGTAAACCTTGTATTATAATTGAGTTGGATGTGTATGATACCTCATATTAGACTAGAAATATATATATATATATATATATATATATATATATATATATATATATATATATTGTGTGTAAAGAATTGATTTGAATTCTATACCAACATATCAGAATTATACTTACTTTGCATCAATATACAAAATTCTATACCAATGAATTAAAAATAACTGTATTTGTGAGTAACAACTAAGGCCTTGTTGAAGAGTAGATTCAATAATCTACCTTTTGTTCTATCCTCCCTCTATATTTCCATCTCTTCCTTTTTTCTTTTCAGCTCCTATCTCCTTACCTGCGAAAAAAAGATAAAGGAAAAGAGACATTCCTGAGTCCAACCTAGTTTTCTCTCTGTATAAGACCAATAATAACTTATAACCAACTCCCAATGAAAATAAACATCTGTAGACCAAGAGAGTAAACAGAAACCTACCCAACCCCCCTTAGAGGAAATGGGACATTCTTCTCTTAAAGTTTCTTCAGGCTGATTTAGGGCAAATAATACCTTTGAAGGGGCCCAAATAATATTGGGGAACATGGTTAAACAAGCCAGAGACAGCATTTGTGGTCCAGTTTCTAAGTGTTGAGAAATTCCAGGCTTAATAGGAGTCCTGTGTGGGACAGTCTGAAATGCTGGGCCAATTGGAATCAGAAGCTTTCTACAACGCTGTCCTGTGGTGATGGGTAACAGCAACTGAGGCGCTCGGGGCTGGAACGTGGAGAATACAGGATAGCTCAGTGCCATTTGCTGAAGGACTAGAGCAGTGGTTCTCAACCTTCGTAATGGTGCCACTCTTGAATACAGCTCTTCATGTTGGGGTGACTCCCAGCCATAAAATTATTTTGATTGCTACTTCATAATTGTAAGTTTTTCTACTATCATGAATCATAAATATCTGGTTCCTGATGGTCTTTGGGGGTCAAAGACCCATAGATTGAGAAGCACTGGACTAGATAAAAGAAAGAGACACTTGGATCTTGAATCTAGCAAAAGGTATGTGCTGTCACAAAGCCTACGCTGTTCCTCTCTGTGCCCGCTGAAGACTTTACAACTAACTCTATGGCCCTGCCATTGGAAAAAAAAAATGAAAGAGAAAAGGAAAAGAGGAGAGGAAGGAAAGAGAAGGGGAGGAGAAAGGGCAGAGAGAAAAACAAAAGCCACAGATGCTATGGGTCATACAGCAATGCCCGCTTCACTTTGGAGTACTTGTTCTACTCAGATTTACTGCCTGGCTACTCCTAGACCATCGAAGGAGATGGGTGCATCCCACATGCGAGGCATTGCAATATTCAAATGCTCTGAAAGTCCTGTGCACTCTGGGAAACAGCTCTTATAAGACCGATCAGAGGACAGATTTGTGGATTTGGTTCTCTCTTCCCATCTTTATGTGGGTTCTGGAGATTGAACTCAAGTCATCAGGCTTGCAAGGTGAGAGCCTCTGCCTACTGCTGAGCTGTCTCTCGGGCCCCCAGGTCAACTTTTAAGGACAATCTTACCCAGTTGTCCTGGCTTTCACACTCGCTGCTTGCCTTATTTTGAATTCCATCCCTGCAAATTAACTTTCAAAAACTTGAAATGACTCTGTGTCCCACCTGGCACTTCATCCTCTCCTTAGTGCTTTGTGCCCCTACATCAGCTGTTCAATTATGCTCTTTGAAGCTGTTTAACATATTTAAAATAAGAAGTCTCTTTTGGGCCTGGAGAGAAGGCTCAGAGGTTAAGAGCACTGGCCTGGCCGTTCTTCTAAAGGTCCTGAGCTCAATTCCCAGCAAGCACATGGTGACTCACAACCACCTATAATGAGATCTGGTGCCCTCTTCTGGTGTGCAGGTGTACATGCAGGCAAAACCCTATATATATATAATAAATCTTTAAAGAATACCAAGAAGTCTCTTTGTTTTAAGTATTTCACAATTTCCTTATAAATTTTAAGCATTTCCCAGGCACTGACTGTGTCTCTCTAATATGACACTCTTCCTTCATCCCACATAGACTCAGCACATAAAAGAAACGTACCAAACAGAGGTTGAATAAATTCATGGCCCATCCTAGCATGCCATGAGCCTCTTCCAAGCTGGAACAGCCTCCATTAACACTTCACACACCTCCACAATTTCTGACCTCGCTCTTGCTCTGTCTGATGTTTCCATACATACAAAGGAAACACTGCCTGGCACAGCATCTTCATCCTTGTGTGGTGCACTCCACCGCTGTATTTAATAAAGCCCCTTACTCAAAGCGCTCATCACTAGAACACTACAGATGCCAGAAATCCCCATCGGTGACTCTGACCAAAGAGAAACGGAATGAGGGACATGGAAAAAAAGCCCATCTCACTTCCTGGTCATTATCTACTCTTCCTAAAGCATCTCCAGAGCATCCACTTTAAACTTTCCAGACACCAACATGCCACGCTCCAAAGTTAAGAACATGAAATTTTCCATCGGGCCAGGCCACTAAACAGGGTTCTCAGATGCCGAAGCCACTGCTGTCCCACTTTATCTAAGAGGAGGGGAAAGGCCAAATACCAAAGGCACCTCAAATGACCCACTGCTTCTCTCGGGCAGGCCAGCCTTGGCTGTGAGTGCTCTAGCCCTGAGCTCCCTAGTGGCAATAGCTGGGGTAGGGTTGTGTTTGCCTTCTCCCCAGCTCCAGGCCCCTTCCTAGGAGCCCTAAGAATTACCATTGCATAACTCTAGAGTTACTCTGGACTCAGATCCAAATTTAAATGAACTGTTAGGTTGCTGGGCAGCCACGGAGGCCCTCTGGGAAAAGTCATCAGAGCCCTCACTCTGCTGGGCTCCGGAGCTCCCTGGCAGGATGGCAAGCCCCAGTTGTGTGCAGTTGCCTGGCAGGAGGCAAGGCAAGGCAAGGCAAGACGCTTGCAGCAGGACCTGGTAGCTGGAGAGCTGATTTATTCGAGGTACGCAACACAGAATTTGCCAGCTACAAAGAAGTGAAATAAATTAGGAAGAACAAGGAAATGACTGGCTAGGAGACAGAGTTATTATGGAAAGCTGATTTCACTGTCCAAAAATTTAGCCTGCATTTATTCTCAAAATTATCCAAATATTTCAACAATTATCTGTTTATATGGTTGTTGTCTGGACATTTCCTGACGGTTCCTCTCCAGTCTTTCTTACAGTGTAAAAATTATTTGCTGCTGAAACCATTTCCTAAGTTCCATCATAACCCACAAAGCCTAGCCTATCAGTCCGTGCCAGTCCCAAGGTCTGAACTTGGACAAGATTTTTCAGCTGACCTAAAGCAAATGTCCTATAACAGGGAGAAAAATAATATTTTTTTTACTTGTGATACATAATTGAATTGGGGTTGTATATTTATCCCTTCTAATAACCACTGTGAACAGTGATCCAAATGTGTTTTATAAAGATTTTTCTGTTTTCTTTGATAACTTCAGACCCAGAACACCAGATGTGATATGGCCAGCAGCTCTCTCGCTTTGAAGCCAGTATAGGATTAGCTTGACTGTGCATACTTTGCACACCGATGCCTTTCTGTTTTGTCCATTTTGGAAAACAGAGCATATTAATAACAAGGGCATGAGTCATTCACATGGAGGTGACTTATAATTCCAATTGAATTAACTGTAAATGCAAGCAATTTGAAAAAAAAATTAAGGCCTTATGTTCACTGTTGTCACGACATTTGTTAGGGATTTCATCACTGTGCAGAGGCGTTTAGCCCCAGGCTAACATTGGGACAGATGGAAAGCTCCCCTGGAGCATGTGGGTCAGAAGAGTCAGCTCAGCTTTGTGCTGCCCTGCTCGGAAGAGCTTAGTGGTCAGGCTCTAGAGAACAGCTTCGCCATCTCAGGCCCACCGGATGGACAGAGCACGCCATGATCCGGAGGCCACAGCAACAAGACCGGCCCACAGAGCTGATTGTGAAATCTTTTGTAAGCTGAAAGGAGGCGGGTAATTGTTCACTGTTGTTCCTGATACCATCAGCGTAAAGGGAGTTTATCTGTGTGTTTTCTCCTGCAGATATTTTGGCAAACCTGATCAATTCACTCACACGGAGGGACTATTAACAAGCTCAACTATTTTTTTAAGTTATTAAGTAAGCCACATTTAGGGAAGACAGAATAAAATTATGTTCACAAAGAATTTTCAATGTGAGGAAAAATCCTTATGATTCTAAGACACAAACAGCATGTATTCATCTACATCTATAAAGAAAATAATAACTTCAACCAGAAAAATAACAGGTTAATTGTGGCTCATTTCTCTTTTTAAAGTACATTTCAACAAAAAATAAATAAATAAAAAATAAAGTACATTTCTGCACATTCCAAATTCCCTTTAATAAATGATTCGCTTTTTGGGGGGTTTTTTGTTTTGTTTTGTTTTGTTTTGTTTTGTTGTTTTTTGTTGTTGTTGTTGTTGTTGTTTGGGTTTTTTTTTTTTTTTTTTTTTTTTTGGTTTTTCAAGCCAGAGTCCCTCTGTGTTAGCCTTGGCTGTCCTGGACTCCCTTTGTAGACCAGACTGGCCTCGAACTCACAGTGATCTGCCTGCCTCTGCCTCCCGAGTGCTGGGATTAAAGACGTGCGCCATCACGATTCGCCTTTACTGTCATAAGAATAATTAACACACGTGTTAAAAAATAAGTAACAAAAGAAATACTGTGAGAGCCGAGAAGAGCACGTAACAGGCATGTGTCATGTCTACTGGAACATGCATGTGGGCGCAGCGTGGCTCACTAGGAGCTGGTCAAGTAAAGGGGATTTTTGGTAGAATGTTTAGGTAAAAGCTGACACTTCTCTCCCTTTAGGGCAGCGTTTGGGACAGGTCTCATCCAGAATATATAATGACTTTATGTTCCCAGGCGCCACCGTATTTAGGGGTGGCTGCATCGTTCAGACGTCATGGGACGCAGTACAAGGTCTGCCAGGTATGAAAGCAATGGCTACTCCCATGGTTGTCAGAGGAGGAGTCGCACCTAACTACATAGTGAAGGGCCCACGGTCAACCTACAGATTCACGCACACTAAGGTTTTCAGTACTAGAGATACCTCTGCCTCCCATAAGAGCTCTGCCCTACTCCCTCCTCGGCAGAGCTCTAGTCCTATGGATTTAAACAACAGCCATTCCCACTGGCAACTCCTAATGTATTTCTCCGGCTCCATCCTAGGCTCTGAGGTCTCCCACCAGCATCGACCCTTGCCCCACCACAAAGGTAGGGCAAACCACTACAAACCATGTTATTACATTGTACAAACCACATCCAAGTGGTCTTTTGCAAACAACTCGCCATATGCTAGCAGCCCACTCAAAGTCCGGTTCACTCCAAATGAAATGTAACGTCTTCTCTATGAAATTCATCAGATCCTGGCTTCCTCAACCTCACCTCGCGCCGTGCTCCTCCACACTCACCTGACTTTAAACATACTTGTTTCCCTGGACAGCTATATGATTTATTCCTTCTTATATCAGCTCTCTCCTTGTCACCCACCTTACTTGTAAATATAGGCCAATTTAGACCATAAAACGTATGTGCCTTATATGAGCTTACCAAAGGCTCTAAGGCTACAAACAATAGCAGGCCATAAAGCAGAACCCTGACCCTGAAAAGGTCATAGTTGAACAGAAAAGAACACAGAGTGGGTAAGCCCTAGAGCTCCTGGGCGGTGAGACTCTTACAAAGTAAAAGGCACGAACTGAACGAAGAAGAAGAAGAAGAAGAAGAAGAAGAAGAAGGAGAAGGAGAAGGAGAAGGAGAAGGAGAAGGAGAAGGAGAAGGAGAAGGAGAAGGAGAAGGAGAAGGAGAAGGAGAAGGAGAAATAGAAGAAAAAGAAAGAGCATTCTTGGTGAAGCTACACCTAAGTGAGATCACTGCAGTGGAAGTCAGCACGTCCCTGGGTAAGAACAGGAGCTATTCAGTGAGCCCAAGGGAGAGAGCTAAGGGGGAGAACAGAGCAAGTCTTGCGAGGACAACAATGCCCGCTGACCAGCCGACCCTGCTTCTTGCCTCCTAGTCTCCATTCTCCCTGGGTTTCCCACCTGTGATTTCAGGTCATATTCTCCCCCCCTTCCCAACTGGTCATAGCAGGAAGATGGTTCTTCTTCCTCTACAAGCTACGTAACGTTCTTCCCTAAATACTGCCTGCTGAAAACTGCTCAGGCTCCTATCACTTCAGACAATTTCAGAGAATATAATTCAGAGCCTTTTGTTCGGGAACACAAAGTGTTCTAGCTACGCCAAGGGCCTGGAGGGGGAGAAAGGGTCTCTATGAATTTTGGAATGGATGCCAAGCCATTCCAGCGCAATTTTCCACAGAGAAGAGAGAGGTCATATGCAGACCCAGAGATTAGGGTCAGGGAGATGGTGATGCCTGTGGCAGAAACTGCGTCTGCATCGCTTCCTGGGAGTTTAAGTCATGCAGCGAAATCAGAAGAGGCAGCAAAAAAGCAAAATAAAAGATCGAGGTCTCTACGGTGGCTAAGGAAAAATCCTTCCTTTGGTCTATCGAACCTTCAGCAAATCACTTCACCTCCCGGCCTTTGCTGGAAAGTTTGTTATCTGAAGCAATGAATACAATAGTCAGGATAGTAGGTTATCCTGAGGATTCATATAGGTAACTTTTATAAGTCTGGGGATGTAATAATGTGATAAACATGTACAAAGCCTTGGTTTTGTGCCCTAGAAAACAAATAAATATCTGTAAGTCCCTTAGCAGAGTGCTGGCAAATGGTTCTAGACTAAGTAAATTAACCCTTGGTACTGCTTTCAGAACAAAAGCAGATGGCTCTTCTTCCTCTACAAGCTACATAAAGTTCTTCTCTAAATACTGCCTGCTGAAAACTGCTCATGCTTCTATCACAATTTCAGAAAATATAATTTATCAAGTGAGTTCTGTGTAGCCTGGTGGTAGTGGCACACATTTTTTTCTCCCAGTTTGGGAGGCAGAGGCAGGTGGATCTCTGAATTCGAAGTCAGCCTGGTCTACAGAGTGAGTTCCAGGACATCCAGGGCTACACAGAGAAATGTTGTCTCAAAAAACAAAACACAAAAACAACAGAAAAACAACTGTGCTGTGCTAAGTGTACTTAGCAGAGGCAGTTTGTAAACAACAATGTCAGGACAAATGGTGACATCCCACAAGCTTTTAAGGATAGAGGATTTAAATAGAATAAGCAGTTGGCTGTGATGCAAGATGCCTTTTAATACCACCAGTGGGAGGTACAGACAGAAGGACCTCTGAGTTCAAGGCTAGCCTGGTCTGCTTAGTGAGTTCCAAGCCAGGCAGGGCTAGATAGAGAGAATCTACCACAAAGAAAGGGAGGAAAAAGAGGGAAAGAAGAAAGGCAGAGGTGGGGACAGAACCAGATAACCTTCACACGGAATGAGCCAAACAACAAAGACTACTGAGCCTCAGGTGTGGGATGTAAAATCAGAACAGCCAATGCACCCAGACTACCTCCAGGCAGGGGTCTAGGCAGGGGTAGCAACAGGAAGCCAAGGCGAAAGACAGTGGGGGAAAAACAGCCAACTAGTAGATAAAGTTGGCATTTAGAAAGCTTACAGACTGCAAATTACAAGATTTACAGACTTGAAATCGCAAGGAGCATATGGCCTCTCTATATGATACAGGACTGCGCGGAAGGGACTGGCAGGAGATGCAGAAAGGACAGCGTAAGTGGATGTGCCACTGCTGAGAGCTGAGGGGAGTAAGGTGTCCTGCACACGACATACAGATCAGACCCAGAGAGAGCTGGGCACACTGAAGGCGTTACAGGGGGCACCACTTCCCGCAGCACACCTGGATGATTTAGGAGCCAATTACACTCTGGAGTCCACACAGTGTAACCACACCCGCCCTTCTGGCTGTTTCCTTTTGCCTGGCCGTGTAGAGATCCCAAACACAGAAAAGATGCAAGTCATGGGAGTTAACTCACTGGCTTCAGTGAGAAGTTGTGTAATCTTTGCACCCATCATTTTCCAACTGACTCTCTACCTGCCCTACCACATCTGAGGAGGGAGAAGGTGCTGAGTGAGACAGCCTGTCCAAAGCAGGGTAGCCGCAGTGTAGGAGAGAGAAAGAAGAGAGGGACTAGAAAGTACCCAGGAGAGGACTAGACCAGATGTAGAAATAAAGCGAGAGAAAGGCTGGCAAGCGACAATGAGAGCACCGAAGACAAGAAAAGAAGCAACTAGGAAAGGTGACCGCCATGGGGCACGGAAAGGCCAAGCCTGGCGTTCTGATTTTCAACCATAGTTCTGGAACACCTGTTTGAAAACTCAACTCCTGCTTCCTAATCCAGAACTACTGCATCAGAAGCACTTGACTCCCCAGACTGAATGGTGCTTGGCTTCCTGCTCCGGAGGATTCCTATACCCACTAGTCTCTAGAACAGCAGTTCTCAACCTGTGGGTTGTGGCCCCTTTGCGGGGGTCCAAACAACCCTTTCACAGAAGTCACATATCAGACATCCTGCCTAGCAAATATTCACATTACAATTCATAACAGTAGCAGCATTACAGTTATGAAATAGCAATGAAAATAAGTTTATGGTTGGGGTTCCCCACAGCATGAGAAACTGTGTCAAAGGGTCACAGCATTAGAAAGGTTCAGAACCACTGCTCTAGTGACCGAGAGTCTGAGAGCTTCCGAGGTGTGATCAAGTCACTGGGAGCTCACCTAAAACTGACTATTGTAACTGGTTGTCAACAGTATGGTTAATAGTTGCCTTGATCTGGGTTTCATGCTGTGAAGAGACACCATGACCATAGCAACTCTTATAAAAGAAAACATTTAATTGGGGGTGGCTTACAGTTTTAGAGGTTTAGTCCAGTATTGACAGGGTGAGAAGCATGGCAGCATGCAAGCATGGTGCTGGATACAGAGCTGAGAGTTCTACATCTTGATCTGCAGGGAGCAGAAGGAGACTGTGTCCCATTCCGGGTGTAGCTTGAGTATAGGAGGCCTCAAAGCTAGCCCCCATAGTAATACACTTGGTCCAGCAAGTCACACCTTTTAATAGTGGCCACTCCCTATTAGCCAAGCATCCAAACACACGCATCTATGGGGTCATGCCTATTCAAACCACCAAAGTATACATTGTTTCTTTTATTGGCTTAAAGACTGGGTCTTTCAAGCTAGGTGTGGTGCTGCATGCCTTTATTCCCAGCACTCAGGAGGCAGAGGCAGGTGGATCGCTATGAGTTCAAGGCCAGCGTGGTCTATAAAGCGAGTCCAGGATAGCCAAGGCTACACAGAGAAACCCTGTTGTGGAAAAAAAAAAAAGACTGGGTCTTTCTAACCAACTTAGGTTTGTCTCAAACTCACATTCCTGCCTGCGGAAGGGCTAGAGTTATAAGTGTGGGTTACCACACTTGGTTCCACATCTTTTATTATTGTTATCTTGGGGTTTTATGAGTGTGTGTATATATACATGTGAGTATCAAGGCCAGAGGTCAAGCTCAGGTGCTTGGTGTCTTTCCTTGTCTTTTCAGACATACTTGGGGCTCTCAATTAGGCTAGGCTGGCCCCACCCAGTGAGGTCCCCAAATCCTCCTGTCCACCTCCTCAGCACTGGAATTAGAGGTGTACACTACCAAATCCACCTATGTATGGGTGCTAGAGGAGCAAACTCAGGTACCCAAGCTTGTGTGGCAAGCACTCAGTGGACTGAGTTACCTCCCCAGCGCCCACGTGGATGCTTGTAAGACAGCATCTTTCTTTGTAGCTCTGACTGGCCCAGAATGTATTATGCAGAACATTCTAGTATTGAATTTGTGACAATCCTCCTGCCTCTCCCTTTCAAGTATAAGATGACAAGATTATTGTTCTTAGTATTTGTTTGCCAATGGTTAGCCAATTAGCCAGGTGTGGTGGCACACACCTTAATCCCAGCACTCAGGAGGCAGAGATGGGCAGATCTGTGTGTGTGTGTGTGTGTGTGTGTGTGAGAGAGAGAGAGAGAGAGAGAGAGAGAGAGAGAGAGAGAGAGACAGAGAGACAGAGAGACAGAGAGACAGAGAGACAGAGAGAGACAGAGACAGAGAGAGACAGAGAGAGACAGACAGACAGACAGACAGACAGACAGACAGACAGAGACAGAGACAGAGAGACAGAGACAGAGACAGAGCTCTTCTTTGTGCATGTGGTGCATGGCACTCACATGGAGGTCAGAGGTCAGAAGAAAACTTCTGGGAGTTGGTTCTCTCCTTCTACCATGTAGGTGCCAGGAATAGAACTCAATATGGTCAGGCTTGACGGCTGGGCCTTTGACCTGCTAAGCCATCTTGCTGGCCCAGCGAAGACCTATTTTGATTGTCTGTTTAGTTTACCATTGAAGTTAAAACTCCACGTACTGTAACAGAAGTGATTGATATGAGACACATACATCTTGAAAAAACATTGATTTTAGTCTAACTTACTTAAATTAGAAATGATGGCCATTTATAATTTTTATTCAAAATTTCCAGCTTCAGTGTCACTTGGAGATCTTGTTTTTCTAAGGGTCAACAACTGATCAGATCTGTACAACGTGCTAATGGGTCCATAATCAGCGATACAAAGTAGCACACATATTTTTACAGGCACTGGCAAATATGCCACTGGGATGATCTGCTGTTATTTAATATTTATTGACAAGTAACAGTGTGCTGGGTATTGAGATGTATTCAGAGCTCAATACCAGTGTCAAGGCACTCTAATGAATTGCCCCTGATCTGAGGTCCCTGGTCAAGCAGCCTTTGCATCTTGGGTTGCCTTGTGATTCTTCCAGATTTCACAAAGTCATTCCCACTGCATTTCACATTGAAGCAGGCTCATTGCTAGGAGGACACTGACTTACTGAAACTATGTGTGTCTAGAGCAAACACCGTATATGTCCCCAATATCTGCATCCTGATTACTCTCCCATAGAAACATAGCTGTAAACGTGAGCTCATTTTCTTTTGGTGGGAGGGATAGGGAGATGTTGTCAGTCAGTCACGTACTAACTTACAAATAGGAGCAAGAAATAAGTTCCAGTGTTCTGTTGCATGGCCGGACAGCTCAGATCAGTGGTTCTCAGCCTTCCTAATGCTGTAACACTTTAATACAGCTCCTCATGCTGTGGTGACCCCCAACCATAAAACTATTCTGTTGCTACTTCATAACTGTAACTTTGCTACCATTATGAATCATAATGTAAATATCTGATATACAGTATATCTGATATGCGATACGTAAAGGGGTCGCAACCCACAGCTGGAAAAGCACCAGCTTAGATGATGGTATTGAACTATACACTGCACAGCAACTAGAGCCATCGTTATGCATGTTCACAGGAAGTAAATGATTAAGGTTTGTGGCCATAGATATACCCTGATTTGAACATTACATAATGTGTACATAGATCTAAACACCAGAAAACACACCAAAATAGGGATAATAATGTGTATTAATTTTTAAAATAAAAAAATAAAATAAAAAGAGCAAGGGACATGTAGCAATCTGAAAAATATCTACATTGTGCAGCCTGTCTCTTTAGTACAGAATACTTTACTTGTGTGCAAACTTGAACTTGCCTTGATATATTATTTAAACCTGATTTTGTTGTAAATAATTAAATCCAATATGCCTATTATGGTCTAGTGCATAAATCTTTTGTTTTCACAGATAAGTAATAAAATTCTTTATTGGTGCATACTCACTGTATACTAGAGGCAAATTTCACTACTAAAATACAACTGAACATGTGGAGGGGTGGAATCTGCAATTTTTACACAAAAGTCATATATATATATATATATATATATATATATATTTTTTTTTTTTTTTTTTTTGGTTTTTTGAGACAAGGTTTCTCTGTGTAGCCTTGACTGTCCTGGACTCACTTTGTAGACCAGGCTGGCCTCGAACTCACAGTGATCCGCCTGCCTCTGCCTCCCGAGAGCTGGGATTAAAGGCATGAGCCACCATGCCCGGCCATATTTTTTTCTTTAATCTGTGCAGTACTCTAAGCTATTATATTGATTAACACAGAGAGAGAGATTAAGTAGTTTCTCTAACATGTAACTATATTAAGTCAACTTCTCACATGTTAAAAAGCATTTCACAGCATCTTGACAACTCCGTTGTTGTTGTTTTCATTGTTAACCCCTTCATGAACAGGAAACAAATCTCCCCCTTCTTGGAGGACCACTACAGTCTCCTCACAGGCCTGAAAATGACTCTGGTTTTAATAAGGACATGTACTATAACACATACATAAATATCAGAAGTGTTTCTGTGACATAAACCTCGTCAGGAGAGGTACAGAGATGGGAGCCCGAGATGAGACTTAAAATCAAAATCTGCTCACTGGGAACCAAATCTAAACGTTTGCCCAAGAGCTTGTGAGAACAGTCCCACTGTGTGCTGCTGTAAAGACGTTGTTTGTGGTACCAAGGACATAGTACAAACATCTCTTTCCAAAACAGTGATCCCATAAAATAAATGTGCATTCTAGTACTTAGTCCCCCTTAAGGTCATTATGAAGGGCATCAGCGTTGTTTGTAGTTCCCTATGACTTGAACTCTTATGATGTGCATTAATTACTTTTAATGCAAAAGTCCATGTGTACCATCTTAAAACTTAACAATGAGATTTTTCCATATTGTAGAGCATCAGAGTGAAACACAGTATCACCATAAACTGAGCTTAAATGCTTTCCTTGTTGGTGTGATTGGTTTTTAGGTCTCATTCTGTTTGTTTATATTTTACATCACAGGTTCCAGAAGCACTGGATTCTAACTTTAAAAATCTACAGAGTTTAGGAGCTGTCTACTGTTCTGTCATCTTCATGGATAGACAGAGGGCTCACTGTCCCTCTGCGATAAACATTACTGTTTCCAAGTGGGCTAACAACCGTTTGGTGCTTTACAAGAGGCTGAAAACACGCCTTGATTGCATTTAATTTGATTCCAATTAAGAAGCACTTAAGAAGTTTCTACTGAATTAGATTACACCGAGCGTTTCTAAAGAAGACACTTCATTATTGGAGGCAGCTTTAATTTAAAATTATCGCAGAGTGAAAAACCACTGTTCATTTTAATAAAATGGGCTTAGTCCCATGACATTATTTCACAAACGCATACTGTAGATTATGGCTTATTAAATAATAGAAAGAGGGCCCTGCGGGAAATCATTTAAAATACCGAGCGCCTCATTCACAGTTCACCCGAGACAGGGCAGGTCACTTCACTTTTTTCATACTTAACAGAAACCAGAACCGCTATGGGGGGGGGGGGGAATTTTATTTAAATGAAAATAAAGAGATAAAGCCAGGGCACTAAAGTGAACATTCTGCCTTCTCATACAAAGTTGTAAGCAGTGGATTTTCCAGCTGACTCAAGTGAAAATGAACTTCTGACTTAGTGAGCAACGACGGCCAAATAAACAGAGAGTGCCACCGAGTTCCTTCGCTTTTTTTTTTAATGTAGCCTTGCTCCTTTTCAAATAAAGACATCAAAATTTTACATGCTCACAATTAGGACAAAAATCAAGTACCCCTTGCCCCAATACCTTGTATGTTCCAACAGTGTCAGATTTTTCCCCAAAAGTTATTATTTTACAAGCCTTGGTTTGTGGTAATGTTTCAAAAGAAAAAAAAATGAGGATGAAAAGCGCATGTCCTGAAGTCAGTCATTTCGTACTAAGCATAAACCACACAGCTAGCTTTCACTGGATGAAGCCCTGCAGACACATTTGGCTTGCCCATCGCTGATACTTCAGGAATAAAAGCAACTCGTGGTTTGTGGTTGGTGAGGACGTACCAGTGAACTTGTGCGTGCTCTCGAATAGGAAAATCTGCTGCATTTTGAGCAGTTCATCCTTTGTAGCAACATCTTTATTATGCCTTTCAGAATTAATTGACCTAAAAACCCTGTGACTCTACGATATATCTATCGGATAATTAGAAGTCTGAGGACCGACAAATAAAGCCCATTATTGACGTCCGGATCTCTAGTCAAACAAATACTTTACAGCTGCAAATTTGCAAAAATTACTTCCTTTGAAATGGGCATCATATCAAAGATTCCTGCTGCTGGCCTGACTCATACCAGCAGTTTCAATACCCTCTCCAAAACAGATTAAAATCTAAAAATAATGCTATGAAGTCAGGAGGCTGAGGGAAGAGGGAGGAGTGTCAGGCTAAACTACATAGTGTGATGGTGCCTTGAAAACAAACTCTGTAACCTTGAACACAACCTGCACGTCCTCTCGGAGCCAGGGTGGGCCTCTTCTGGAGACAAACGAAGCTTCTTATGAAATCTGCCTGACCTTGAGAGCAGGAATCACACGGTGGGGTCCAGTGACCTAGTGGTCAGTAGCTATAGATATCAGACAATGCGCTGGCTGCCAATGATCATTGCTAAAATCTGTCTATACCACACTGGAACAATCAATTTTGTAAATGATTGCAATAATCAAGGAAATTGCCTAATTTATAAATCCTTGCATAGGGCATCTTAATGGATTCCTCCATTTTAATGCTGATGCCTTCAGAGCTCAATGAATTGTTGTCTAGGCTGTCATTACACAAAATGATAAAAACAGTCCGTCTGGTAGGGAAACCACATCTCATGGATATTCAGATCCTCAACCCGTGATCACTCATTGGTGACTCCCATAAAAGTTCCCTGCTCCGCGGCTTCATTAGGAGTAAGTGAGCAGGCTTCTTTGTGTCTGTGTCCCGATGAAAACCATCTTAGTTTGGGAATCTGAGTAAATGACTTGTAGTGAATTGTAACACAGCAGACACACCCTGTAGCTCTGACAGCACATATCTTAACAGTTTGTCTCTCTTTTTTGCCTAACGCTGGGACAGGTATTTGTTTGTGTGTGTGTGTGTGTGTGTGTGTGTGTGTGTGTGTGTGTATTTGTTTTAAACCACCAAGTCACAGAGCTGGCAGACTGTACCGTGCTAACCTCCCAAATAGTGAACAACACCAGCGTGAATGATGCTGTCTGCGCTGCTGCAAATATGTGCTGTCGCCAGCCTCCCTCATCCACTAACAGGTGGATCCCCGGAGTCCACCTGGACACATAGACTGCACGCTTAGCTTCTCCCCTAAGCCCTCCACACATAGATCCCTCATCTTGGTTGATCCTTGGCCAATTGATTCTGGCCAATAGTGTACTGTCAGTGTTTTACTTACTGCTCAGTCTCCCTGGCCTGACGTTTATGGCGCACTGATTGGCCTCTGTCAGTGGTGCTGCTTGTAAATTCACTTTGAAAAGCTTTGTGTTAACAGCCTTCAACCAGGCCCCCAAGAAGAGGACGAACAGGCAGCCGACAAGCTCGACCTCCCGCCCTTATTACGGTGAGTAAATCAGGGTTTGAGCCATTAGGCTGGAGCCTGGGGCCTACACAAAGAAGGCTGACATGACAAAAGGTCAACCTCTGTCACACATGTGCAACAATTTGGATAATGGCATTCTGTAACTTATCTGAGGGAGGTGGTAAATGCTCACCAGGAAAAGGACAGGGGTCTCCAGCTTCTCTGGCTTTTATGCTAAGTACTCACGCCACGGCCTGTGTTTCTTGTGTAAATACACAAGGAATGTCTGAACTCATGAAATCTTGGGGCATATATGATTCTAAAACAGAAAGAAAGCAAGAGAGAGGCACACCCCAACTTTATATACAACTGTCCTAGCACATCTGCACACCACCAACACTCAGAACCATCCCTGGGGGAGGAAGACTTCCCTACTGCGGAAAGGATTCCCCAGCTACATGAGGTGCAGGCTTTCCCACTCCATCAAAAGGGTTTAACCCAGAAAGCTACACTACAACCATTTGTGATCCTAAGGTGACACACAGCTTCTCCACAAAACAATTAAAACTGCTGTAATTTGCACCAGGGCCTCAGCCAGCACCCCTGTCGGTTGCTGAGAATAATCTTTCCATCAGGTGGCCTGCTGGCCTGCTGTGGTAGGAGAGACAGATTTTGTCTTCTCAGTAACCTCTAAGATTCTGATTTTGCTTTCTATGCCTTGTTTTTTTAAGGCAAAGGAATAAAAAGAAATATGTGACTGAAGAAGATAATGCCATTTTAAAGCAAGAAATACTTGCGAGTCATTTTCTTCTTGTGGACAAAAGGCTCTCAATAAAAAAGTCAATTTCCAAATAAAAAATAAAAGGAGAAAAATACTCCTGCCTGCGTAGGATACATCGCCCTTATAAGGTATTTAGTTCTAACATATACACTATGTCAAATGTATGTTTAAATAAAACCTCACCAATCAAGGATTTCCAGATAAGCTTTTAGAGCTTCTTTTTTTTTTTTTTTCCTAAGTCATTTAGGGTTTGGAAAACCAACCAAGCAGAGTACTGTGCTATGAGACATAAGCCAAAAGGATGGGACTTAAGGAAATCCCATCAGAGCCAACATGAAGTATTACATCTTTGAATTTTAGCACAATGCTGGAAACCATTCCAAGAGGCAGCAGATGGTTTTACAGTTTATGTAAAACTATAAAACTCCCTCACTCTATCAAACAGGCACCACTATAAAAGACATCTTCAACTCCAATGAGGCAAAGCCGGGAGGCACAGCAGCTGTTAGTCACATGAATGAAAACCTAACAAGGATATTACAGTGGTTTATTTTTAAGGAAGAAATTACTTGAATTCTGTGAAATTGACTTATTTACAACTAAACTGACAAGTAGAGTAGCATATTAGATGATAAATTGCTAGAAATATGATTTTTACTTCAATGTAACAAAATTTATAGAACCGGGCTTCTGCTCATGTCTTGTGAATTGGGCCAAAATGTGTTAAAGTGCATAAAACAAAATATGGCATTTACAGTTACGATAGTGTCACTGGAACAATTTTAAGTGATTTTAACTTAATATGAAAGTATTGATTCAGAATGATTTTTCAACACCAAAATGTGTGTGTGTGTGTGTGTGTGTGTGGGTGTGTGTGTTTGTATAATAGAGTCATTTATAAAAAGCATTCACAGCACATTCAAAAAGCAAAATCAATTCATTTCCTTCTGGTACCAATTACCTATGATGATTTTGAAATACAAACATTTAGCAGTATGAAATATATATTTAAAATTGGTTTTCATTAATATTTTTGACTTAAGCTAAATGGTAATGATAAGAAAATAGACCATTTGCTTTAAGCAGAACTCTTATTATGTCTAAAATATTACTGCACAAAATAAAAAAAAAACAAAAAAAGCCCATATTATGCTATCCTCCTTGATTTTCTAAAGAAAAACAGTTCATCTTTAAACAGAGTGCAAATGAAAATGACACACTCAGACTTACTCAGGCAAAGTGGAAGACAGGCTATATAAAGTTAAATTCCCCTCTAGGACCCTGACTGTAATCCTAATAAGCCACTACATTATCTCAATTAGCAGGGAAAAAATTAGGGTGAAAATGGATACAATTTATTTTGTCATTGCTGTTAAAATTTCTTGTCAAACTAGACCTTGGGTTGAAAGGTGTAATTGTAGCTTATCTTGAATTGTAACTGTATTTTAAACTTTTGTATTTTACTCCAGCAGAATGTTAAGTATACACTGTGTGCATTCCTCAGGTCTAGTCATATTAAATTCTGATGTTAAGCAGAAAGAGGAAACCATATGCAACTAGATTAATTTATCTCAAGGGAAAAGAACACATTAATAACCAAGATAATGTTTTCATAAATGTTGGAATCAACTGCGCCTTTTTACTTTTTCCTTAGAGAACACATTAGGATTGAGTTATCTCACTCTCATCTATGAGACATAACTACTGAGAAAGAGTCTGCTTTCTTTGAATACATCTAAAAAGAAGTGAAGCCCATGCCCAGGTCTTGTAAGAATCAATGTATGCAACCAAAACGTTGCTTAATGTTTTCTATAACATTTGTATCTAAACTTATTATTTTTCAAAGCACATTAAAATTCTATTACTAAAAGAAACCGGCCAATTTTTTTTAAAAAAAGATTAATTTGGTGGTTTTTTAAAAAATGTACTTTTAGCTTACTAATATCTTTAAATTGGAAAAATTAATAATCATATTATTACTGGGGGGGGGAGAACTGAAGACAAGAAAACCACCCCTTGTGAAAACCTAAAGATTCAAAACATGTTGGAGAATGGCATGGTGCTTTACTTTCAGCTGCACTTTGAATGGTTGGGATTATATACACATTGAAAATATTAACCTAAAAAAAAAATGACAGCATGCTTACAAACAAATTTTCCGTGGTTACGTAATCAAGCAAGTAAAAACTCTTCTATGAATAAATTGAAGCTTTTAATGACTAATCAAAAGGAGCGACTAATGTGAACCTATTTGTTTCCACCATAATCCTCCATGTGTACAATAAAGTGCTGAGGCAGAACCGTACAGTGAACTGTAAACGGCAACAAAAATCCATCATCCACCCAGAAACAGTAACAGGGAAAAATTAGCGATCCATTTATTGTACTGAAATAAAGATAAGCAACCCTGGAAAGATCTATCATGCCCCGAGTATTGAACTCTAAATATGAAGACATTCCTTCAGCAAATGACTGGGGAAAACCCACTAAGAGGAGGAATGATCACCGCTGGCTTTTAAAATGAAAGTATCATGATTCAACAGCTTTTCACTGTCTTTAAAGTCAGCTTTGGGTCACCCTGATATCCCAGGTATCTAAAATCATATGTAAGTGAATACATTTGTGAGTCGCTAAAAAAACATTATTGTGAAGCCTTTGCTGTGGCGACGTGTAGTATAATCCAATCGTGAACTCGATCTGATGTTAACAATGAGGAAACTGTTTCAGACTAGAATGCAGACTTAAAGTCTAAAATTTCAACGGCAATTTAATAGTTACATTTTTCTGTTATTAAAGGTGGCTTGATTTAAATAATTATGTCTCATAAATCATGACGCTTACATTTTTAAATCATAATTTATTCATTTTTTAAATGTTTTGTTAAGGCGGGGTCTCAGATAGCCTAGGCTGTTTGTCGCTAAGGCTGGACTTGAATGTCTGGTTCTTCTCCGCCTTCTATGAAATGCCTAGTTCTGTACAGTGCTGGGGATGTCACACGTGCTAGGCAAGCACTCTAACAACTGAGTGACTTTCCCAGCCTCTCTTACTTCACATCTGAAAGGTAATTGTACTAATAAAAGTCTGCACCCTATTTTTAAAAGGGTTCTGTCAGGACAAATAGCTACTGCCACTAAATAACCCCAGTCAGTAACTTTTTTTTTTTCTTTTTTAACCATCTCTCAGGAGACATTTTACATGGCTGAAATTTCAATATCACTCCAGTCCTCCAAATATATGTCAATCTAATTATTATTAGAGAGGGCTGGTAACAAAAAATAGATGAATTGTGCTCTGAACTAGGAGTGGGAGCCTATAAATCATTCGAGCACAAACCTGGTAGGTCTTTTTTTTTTAAAAAAACACAAAGAACTAACTTCCTAACACATGGAACTCACATACCCCAAACAACAGGTGAGGCTCACTTTCAATCTATGGAGGTATCATGGTAAGAAACAAACAAACAAACAAAACAAAAACAATCTTATTACTATAAGAGAACTTTTCCTCCATCATGTACTAATCAAAAGTGTAACAGAAAGGCCCCATAGTTTTCAATTTTACTATGCATTGTTGAAGTCTGTATGTGTAGTGGCTTTTTGCCAACATCCCAATCACTCAAAGCCTTCTAGGAAAACAAAACAAAACAAAACAAAACAAAACAATCGGACTTTTTTCCTTCTTCTTCACATTTATGGCTTTGTCCTCCAAAGTCTAAAAATAGACAAGCATCAGAGGGCGGGATCACGGCGTTCACTTTCACATTTTCAGACAGGACAGAACTGTCCCACGACTGCTCCCTGGTTTCCCCCAGGGACACACTGGCAGACCTTTAACCATGTGATACTAGAGTCCCCAGGAATGAAGAGTGCGTGGATGGACTTCACAAACTTTAAAGCACACCAGAGGTTACAAGCGAATTAGTGAGAAACAAAAGCCAGCCAGGTAGGGTGTCAAAACCACATGCTTTCATTATGTCCTCCTTGTCAGTTTTGTGGTGCAAGAGCTCTCTCCAACTTTTACCTCCAAGTACTTTTCACGCCACACTTCCTCCTGCCCCGTTTTAGACATTCCATTTTATAAATTTTTACTGTTGTTTTTGTCTTTGTTTTTTAAGAAGAGCCTCATTTGGGGACATAAATATGACTACTCCCTCCCTTAGATACCCCCTTCGCCCCTTGCTCAGAGATTCCATCTGGAGAGACAGGAATGTTTAACTGCTTTCCAGCAACTGTTTTTAGGAGTGATAAGGACCTGGGCTCTGTGGATAACTAAATCAGGCGACTCCTGGGCTGCCCTGTCCTCACCTTGGGCTGCTGGGCTGCCTGCTCACAGGGGTCATTCTTCCTCCATCAAGGGGGTGGGGGTGGGGGGGACTTTGCAGAGACACAGGCCTCAGCCCCTGACCTTAGTTATCACGTGAGGGTTTTGGACAATGGTTGGTTCTGTTTACCAACTCTCTCTCCAGGACCTAATATAAAGCTGACCAGAGGGAAACCAGCAAATATGTAAGTGGATTATTATGTTGTAAGTGTTATGTAGTGAACGGGGACAGCTCACCACAAAAATGATCACACTGGCAAGCCACTGAGTCATCCATAACCAGAAAGCACACTGCTGCAGAAATCGCCCTATATTCAAGGCCTAGAATCTGAAGGAACTGCCCCTGGGCCCCCACCCCCACCCCCAACAACTAAGAATCCTACCTGACTGCTCCTTCATTTAGTTCACCTGGAGGAAGATTTACATCATTTAGGGTTAGTTCTCCATGGGTTGAGCAGCTAAGGTCAGTGAAAGGACTATCTCATTTTAACCCCCTCTCTTTCAGGAGTAGACCTCAATAATCAAGCGTGAAGCTCCATTAAGACTTTTTCAGATATGATATCTTCAAATAATACTCGGGATTAATTTATACCACAATGGCCTTTTCTGCTGACTCTATTCTCTGCTTTGTTAAAAAAAAAGCTGTATGAGTTCCCTTTGTCAGAAGAGAAGGCACAGGTTTTTAAAGTTTTGGTACACAATATAATTCACAGAGGAGTTTGGGCACGTTCAAAGTTCTGGGACATATTTTGGTCTCTCTGGAACATATTTAGGTGACCTGGAACTGGGCCCAAATTTACTATGTAGGTCATGGTGACCTTGAACTTTTGGCCCTCTTGTCTCCACCTCCCCAGTGCTAGGATTACAAGTGCCCACACCACCATTCTGGTTTAAGAGGACCAAATCCAAGGGTTCTTTCTTACTAGACAAGCTAGCACTCTACTTTTTCTCCACCAACTTGTGTTCACCTGGGAAATTACCCTGACTCTGCCCCCTCTCTGCTTGCTTCTGTTGCTCCAAGCACAGAGTTCTCTTCTGAACTGAGAGCCGGGCTTTAAGGCCACCTGGCTCTAATTGTAACCCCACGGCCCCGCTGTTTTCCTTCACAGCTAATCCTTCACAGTTGGAGCAAAGGCGGGTTAAGGTGGTTCTGACTCCTGAGAGCCAACAGGTCCTGTGGCAAACCACACACTCCCGCTAGTTCCTTACTGCAAGAAATTCAGACGCCAGCCTTCCAAAGGACAGGGGAATTTATTCTCCACTGATACATCCGTGGGGCGGAGGGTAGGGGCTGGACTTCTTCCACCGGCCTTAGGCCAAGCCCTGGGACCTGGTCTAGGCTCCGCGGCAAGGTGTTCAGCTCGGGCGCCTTACCTCCCAGAGGTGCTGCGTGTTCCTCACGGCTCCTGTCTGCACTTTCTCCGGGGGCAGGAGCACGCCCTGGAAGGGCCCAATCCACGTGCCCTGCTGGATCCTCTGCGCGGCACAGATGCCGTAGGCCAGGCCCGGCACGGTGCTGGTGCACAGGCACACCTCCCGCGGTAGGTCCCGCAACCACTCAGGCAGCTCCGGCGGGGGTGCTGCGGCCGCGGCGCTGCTGGTACCCACAAGCCGGCGCAGCGAGTGTAGTGGCCCGTGCATGGGGCACTCCCCGTTGCGGTTGTCTGCGCACATGTCGCAACCTGTGGGTGACACCAGGGAAGAAGGGGAAGGGAGAGCGTTAGCCGGGACATTTGTCGGAGGTGGGGGCGGGGGCGGGGGGAATCCTTGGGTAAACTCCCTAAACTGCAGCAGGTAAACCACCTGTTGGGGAGGGGGATACCAGAAGGGCGCCAGCACCATAGGGAGTAGCTGTGCCTTCGGAGATCCACGCGCGGCTTCGGTGCTAGGCTTGGGTAACCAGGTGTTTTACGGGCTCGCTCCTAACTGGCCCGCCGCGTTTGCTTCCGGTCCAGTTTGTCCGCCCCTCAGCTTCTCTCTCTATCCCTCACCGGTGCCTGTGCCTCCACCCTAGCCAGCGTTTCAGGGTGTGCTTATCCTTGCATCCTCGAGAAGTGCGTCTCTTGTCCAACCATTTATCTCAAACCGTCGCCCGAGTACTTGGTTCTGCTCTTGGGCTATCAAAGCGGGGAGTGACAGGTACAAACGGGAGCGCAAAGCCCGATCCCTTCCCTTTGTGAGCTACGAGCCCTAGTCTCTGTCCAGTGCCCACTGCAGGGAGTTCAGCCATCAAAGATCAGCAGGAATTGGGGAAGGGGTGTCAATTGTAATTGTGTGTGCAAGTTCATTCCAGAGACCAAACCAAATAGGAAGTTTAAGGATCAGGATAAAGGGCCTTTAATTATCAAGATAACGATTCAATAGCGAAGGCTTGGAGGCTGAGCCCGAGTTAAGTGAGATTATTTAACTATTGCTAAGCTTTTGCTAAAGCTGTTCCTGACTTGCCCCCCAGGGCAGACAGCACGTAAGGAAATTCCTACCCTCCAGGCAGGCATGGCGCTCCAGAGCACCCTGTTTGGTTTGACTCGAACTAGGCGGAAAGGACCAGGCAGCACGAGAAGCTAGGCTTTCAACGACCACGCTGTCGGAATCGCAGAGCCTAAGGGTTATTAATGGGCCTGGCGGAGCCGCTGTGTCTGCTCCCTGGTGCGGCCAGCCTGCACAGAGGACTCCCGCCCTCAGGACTCTACCTTCTGAGTCCAGCCTCCCTGGGGACGTTCAGGATTCTCCTGCAGCCGAGCCCTGTGTCACTGACCATGGCACTTGGTGCTCCTATACAGGAGAGCCAGGTAGCAGGGTACCTGAGTTGCCCTCGGGTTTCTTGGCACCTGCCCCTTGCCTCCATGGCAACTGGTTCTTGTAGACCACTCCAAACGTGTCATGTCTATGCTGAAACCGCAGAACCACCCAAGAAACTTGTTACAAGGCAAATCAGTGAAGAATTTTCCATAAGGAACATTCAATCACAAACCAGAATGGAGAGAGAACCCTTGCCATGCTTGCTTGAAAATAATGGCTGAATGCATGAGTCCTGTCTCACCCGAGATGGTTCCTGTCCGTTGTACATTCATTCCCCTCAATGAGCCGCCATTCTGCTCCAGCTAAGATTGCCAGGAGTGAGGAGACCTGCTGGGTGCAACTTCTTAGTGGCTGTCCCCCCAAGACTTCTTTGAGAAGTAATACCCTACCCCTCAGGGATGTCTCTATGCCTTCCTTAACACCAAGGCACCCACCCTGTGACAGCAACAAGGCTAACCTGAAGGCTCTTTAAGACACTCATTCACAGGTCAACTCTTCAGAAACCTACATTTCAGCTGACTTCTCATGTGTTCACAAGTGAACAACAACAACAACAAAAACAAGAAACCGCAGGAACAAAATGACAACAAATATTATCCCTGAGCGCCTTCTATGTGTCATGGCTTTGCACCAAACTGCCCCTCTAGTGCCTAAGTACTGCAATTCCTACTTTTGTAGAAGAGGCAAAGGATGTATCAGGAGCATTGAAATTGGGCCAAGGGCTAAAGAAACTAGAAAGAGAGTGAAAAGATTCCCATATGAGTCTGCCTCTCCAGAGCCTTCAAATGCAGAGATTTAGGAAGACTAATGAAGGCTAGGAGAATTTTATATACCAACTCAGGACTGGATCAATAGAATTGAAAGAGTTTACTGATGTAACCATTTGAGGGCCAAGAAAAGAACTCTGGCATGATTGAGTTATAGAGGTATAGAGATAGTTCTCTCTCCCACACTCATGGGCTTGAGGAAGCTAAAGTGTTAGAATAGGAAAATAAATAGCCACTGACCATAATTTTTAATGTGTCTGATTTCACAGACACACTAAAATGACCTTTCACCACCTGAGCAAAAACAGCCTTTAAAAAATGACAATGAGGAAAGGCAACGTGCCCATGAAAATAAATATAAATCACCCCCAGGGAATGCTTAACTGGTTTTCCTTTTCTGGTTCATTCAATTAAGTGAGAAGAAGAAAAAAATTACTACTCACAACCCATTAGCCTGTGCCAAAAACTCTATCAACTTTCCACTTCTCTACCTGTAACATCGCGTCATCCATGTGGATAAACAGATCAGAAGCAATTAACTCCAGCCACTACCCCCCCCACAAGAAGCATGCTTCAATAACATTGGGAATGAATGACAACTAATTCATTTCTGAAGCTCTCATCAATGTGTTGGTTTCATTGTTCTCAGCAGGTTACTTAAAAGTAACATTTTTGTAGAATACTTTAAAAAAAAAAACGAGGCTCCCCACACCCCAAATCTAGAAAAGTGTATCCTAAATTCACTGAAAAGTAGGCAAGTCTGGTCCATGCTTGTTAGTTCACTTTTAATATGAGTCTTAATAAAAATGTAAAAAAAAATTCTCCCAGAAAAGTTGACTAATTATCATTTTTTTAAAAAGTTATGTATAGTCTCCAACATTTTTACCACACACAAAATCTCTTGGTCTGAAAGTATTTATTTCTAACCTATCGCAGAGTCCCAGAGGACCCTTGGGAAGTTTTAAACAAGTAACTTTTTTCTCGGGGTTGACAAATAGTCACAAGCTGGCCAACTCGTTTTCTAGCCAGTGAGCCACAAACAGCCACATAGAAAGGTTTGAAGGAGAAGCC
Organism: Acomys minous; assembly: GCF_964271855.1. NCBI lineage: Eukaryota > Metazoa > Chordata > Mammalia > Rodentia > Muridae > Acomys > Acomys minous. The sequence continues at coordinate 33,802,357 of NC_140486.1, forward strand.
AACTAGATCCTCAAACCACTCCCCACACCGCATTCCAAGCCTGTAAGAAGCAGGGAGTTTTGTGCACGTTTACAGTTATTTGCAAGATGCTTTGAAATGTCACTGTAGAGTATGGCATTAAAGCAATCCAGGTCTCCTTCAGAGCACATCTGCCTACAGGGCATTGACTAAGGGAAGGGGGTGATGGTGAGTTACTGGCTCGCCCACTTCTTACTGACCTCAGAAGACCAAAGCGGGCCTCTGGAGAGAGATGGAGAGCCTTCCTCACTCGCTTTTCACTTTACATCCTTCTCACTATGTGAATGTTTTCAGAGATTTGTTGCTGTTCTTTTCAACTGCACGCACTTTTTTTTAAACCACTTTAAATGAATCCTATACAAAGCAAAACAGAGGACCGCTTTTCTAAATATTTCACCCCTCATTCTAGGGAAGGTGAAATGTAAAGCACTTCAGGGTTTTTCTCTGTCTACCTAAATCCGGAGAGGTGAACGGATAAGGGCTCTCTGTCCACAAAGCTTTGCTAGGCTTTCACTGCGCAGCCTCCTCTGCCCTCCCAACCCTATGTTAAAACCAGAGTAACTTGGAAGCCTGCTGAGCCGGTCCCGCTCAGGCTGTAAATCCTTCTGGGCGGCAGACAGGGTCGCAGCCCTCAGTCCAGTAGGCCAAGCCCTAAGGGGCCGGGACTCATTGATCGGTCCCGGGAGTGCCGCCTGCTGGCAACTCAGAGTCCAAAGTCCCTTCGGGAGGGCGTAGTGGGCTGAGGGTCTTAGGGCAGCTGGGCACGCCCCGCCAGGAGCCTCTCCCCGAGTCATTCCCCAGGGCTCCATCAGGCCCTGCCTTCCCGTGTGCAGGATATGGACAAAGAGTGATGCGTAGCTGACTGGATGCCTTCGCCTCCGAAGAATTCGACTTAAAGGTCTCACGAAGGGCTCCCAGAGGTGGCGACTGCCAAAGCATTCTGGGAGCCTCAGCTGCACTGGGCACCCACCAGGCTGGTCTCCACAGAACAGGGACTCATTTAGCCCCAACCACCCTCACCCATCCCAAAGCAAGACTAGGCGATCCAGAGACCCGGCGGCCACGAGGGAAGAGCCCGGTGTGGTGGGCCAGCTCATATGGATGCTCTGGGGAATCTGGCTACTGGTAACATGCTAAAAACCCAGGGCTTTCTCAGCCTAGCCTGCCGGCTTGGCCCAGGAACCAATGAAGAGACAAAGAGGGAAGGAGAAAAAGAAGGAGGGAGAAAATGTGGATTTTATTTGTCTCCTGGTGACTGTATTAATAAATTAAACGAGAGCGCGTCAGGGTGTGAGGGTGAGAGAATATTGCGCGGAGATAAACCTGGCCGCCCTCTGCCCCTGTGAGGCCACCATATACAAGGCAGAGATGATGAATAGGAGTAGCCAGAGGAGATCGAAGCGGGTCTGGGCTGGCTCCACTCTCTCCTACAAAACTATAGGGCAATTAATTGTGGCTTGTCCCCTCATCCTTCATCTCCTGGTGGCACATATCGATGGAGATTACTGCTGATGGACCATTTTATCACCTTAAATAAACAGTCACCACCTCTTCTAACCTCAATCTAATATATGGCTCTGTGTTCAGTTTCAGGGCTCTGGATAAAGAATGGTGTAAAATAGCTAAATCATGTGTGTTATGAGATGGGGCTGGGCTTGCATACACAAAAAAAAAGTGAGGAAAAGAAAAATAGAACAATATAAAAAGCCCTGCGCGCACCAACACCGAAGTCCCTCCCCCAGGGGACCAGATCTGAAATCTATAATAAATCGCTTGCTGGTCGTTAACAGCCAGATACACTGGATGGGAGTGGAGTAGAGAGTGTGTCTTCTTGGCACTAAGAACTAGCAGGTACTCAAAAAGTGCCCCCCCCAACAATGATGTGGGAAGAGAAGTCAGAACACGTGACCCTCCCCAGTTTTCCACACCCCCTGAGTACAGCTTCTTGCAACCCTCAGGCACCAATCCTTCACTATCTTCAGTCCCTTCCCTCGAATCTTTGGCAACAGTGGCCATCGATGAAACCTGCAACCTTGCTTCCGCATTCACGGTGGGGGAGGCGGGGGGGGGGGGGAGACTATCCCTTGCACAGGAGGGAGTACTTTCCTAAATCAGAAAGGTCAGCACCCCAACACTGAGAAGGCTAGAGTGGCCCAACTCTTTGCCTTGACACCAGACCAAGTTCATTTCCAGCCCCCTTCTTAGTATGAAGCCAGGCAGTCTTCACAAAGAAAGGTTATGAAAAGCTAACTCGGCTAAGATGATGGAGACCCTCTGCTTATGTTCCAGGCATGCCCAGTGACTGCCTGTCACTGTCTTTCAAGAGGGCTAACAAAGTCTCAGGAAACAGTTCTGGGTAGCCCAGAACATGAGAAGAGGCCACTGGGCTGGAGCCCCAGTTTTCTGGAAACCCAGCAGCAAAGGACTGTGTGTGTGTGTGTGTGTGTGTGTGTGTGTGTGTGTGTGTGTGTGTGTTACAGGCTCTTGACTTTTAAAGGCCAGCGCAGCAGTGAAGCCTTGGGAGCTTTGGAGGAAAGTGTACCTCAGTCACTTGCATGCAGGTCAATAGCAGGAAGAAGGCCAGTGGAGGAGCTCACTTGGGCTAATGTGTGTTTGAAAATCTGACAGCAAAGAGATATAAGCTCATTGACTGTGGCATCCGCCATATGTGCCAACACAGCCTAAAGGTGTGGCTGAGCAATGGTGGTGCGCATTACCAACCTCGCGCAAACAGAAGGGAAGAGATGAGGAAGAAGTAAGAAAAGGGAGAAATGACTAGACACTTCTTTAAATACAGAGGCACAAATTTAAAAGGGAAATGGCAAAAGCAAGCAAGCAAGCTAGGGGAAGCTACACGTGAGAAATTAAAAGTACTTAAGCCTCTCTCCTGCCTCCCCCCTCCCCATACAGTACACAAATCAGGGGAAGCTTTTGTTTTCAGACCTTCAAGGGACCAAAAGATGACACCCCAAACCCCTGGAAAAGGTTTAAGCCTTTGTATTTGGGGTTTGCTTGAAAGCCTAGTTAGAATACACCCACTTACTGCTCATCTTTAAAACACACCATATGCCCCTGTGGCTTTAAGCGAGTGCCAAGTTTACTTGCCCAGGACCAGAGGCAGGTTTCCCTTTACTCAGAGCTACATTTGCTTTCCAGTTTCCTTCCAACTGTCCCCTTTAATTACCAACCAAAGTGAGGTGTAACAATCTAACTTCCTTCTGTCCTTTCTCCTGCACTCTGACCATCAAACCAACCCAGTTGACTCCAAAGAGGCTACTAGACGATTAACAAAATATGAATAAATAAAACCACAAAATATGAATAAATAAAAACCACAAATCATTTTCTCTAACTCGGGGTGGGGGAAGCTATCTAGGTAACAAACTGATCCACATCCATATGTCAATTAGTAATCTGTCCTAATTCTTTCTCTGATTGGTGGGTGTTTTCTCTAGTGAAAATATATTAAATCTCACTGCTACATTGTAACACACACACACACACACACACACACACACACACACACACACAGCACAACACAAAGGTAGGGTTGGTATCTTTTACAACCCAGATTTACTATAGAGAAGTAACTGCATGCTTGAAAAGGCTCTCCCAATCTATAATGATTATATTTTGCCTAGCGGTAAGACCTACTGCCAAGTATTCTATCTCACACTTTAGAAAGAACTAGTTGTAAGACAACATCTGGAAGAAATTCTTGAAGAAACACACATCTTTGGGCTCAATTAAGACAATGCAATTTTATAAAATGTCTGAAGCCCTGAAATACATGAATTTTCTTAAATGCACACACACACACACACAAAAAAAAATGGAGCTGCAACTCTTATCTTAAACCCATATTTTACCCTCAGACATGAGAAAGGAAAAAGGTAAATATAACTGCTGTTTTGGTTAGTAGTTGCTGTCTTCCTCACAAAACCACTTCAAGAAGAGTGATAACCCTCAATCGTGTGGCTAATGCCCATTGTTGTTTTTAATCAAAGCAAGAACCTAAGAAACTTTAAGTTACTATTCTGATTGTATTATTTCGTTTTGATGAGAAATCAAGAAGTTTATGGCGTGATATACATTCTGCATGGAGCAACTCACTAAAATAGAATAAAAGTAAATATTTATGATCTACTTTCTTATACAGAAGGCAAATGAAGAACAAATTGAAGAAAATCGATGGGCAAGTGCTACTCTCAATGCGACTCTCTCCCAGTGGCTGTCTGAAGGTTCTGGAGAGAATAGTTCACACATATGTCAAAACCTTAGGTGTTAATATATCACCATACCTCTTGAAATTACCAAGAAGTAGCAGATGCATATCAACACATATTTTTGTTCCCTCACTGAGGGCTTGTTTCAAAATATCAAAATACAACTGTGTTTACGACAAGCGTTTGGAGTTGTGAATACAGAAAGCTAGGGAAGTTCTGACATGTAGCTAGTCCTATTCACCATTTACTTGAGGAAGAGGTAAGTTTCTTTCACTAAATTGCATCATTTTTACCTTTAAATTTTTGTTTAAACGAATAAAGCAACATGCGTTGCAAACATTTGCAAGATCAAGGGTTGCTGTCAGAATGCGCGATCCGCAAAGAACGACACTGCCCTGACTTTGGGATTTTTCTTCTCATTCAGTGGGCTCCCCGCGCCCCCTCCCCAGTTTCCTTGGTTTCTAAATAAATAGTAGCCCTACTAATAATACCTACCTGCAGGAAGAAACTGACCCATTGTCACCAAAATAAAATAAACAAACAAAAACCTCCTACTACAGCAAGGTCTTCTTTGGAAACCCTCAATAATCAAGGTTCGAAAATGAGCTTCCACCCTTAACTCCAAAGGTGGAATATTAGACCGGGAAGCAAACCCTGGTGTCCGTGCTCCCTCCGGAAACTCAAGAGTCCCTCCCTAGTTCGGATCAGGCCAAACTGAGTCCACCTGGGCAATCCTGGCTGCCAGCTGCCAGTGCCCTCCTGGCCCAGAACACTGGGCGACCAGAGGGTGGAGGGCCCTTGGGGTGGTAAAGCCTTGTGGCTGTGAAGCGGGGTCTGAAGCTAGCGGGGAGAGAGAGGAGCCCAAGGTGACAGACACCCAGGCACCCCGTCTCTTCTCAGTCGCCAGAAAAGTTTTTTTGTTTTTTGTTTCCCACAAAGATCTAGGTGGCCTGGTACAGCGGCTTGAACCAAGATCCCCCACCACCACAACAACCCTTCATCCGTGTCACTCTCCTGGGACCCTACCCGCCTCTTCCAGCACTGCCTGCAGTCGCCCGCGCCCGGGCAGAGCGGGCAAGCTAGGGCTGCGGTTACGTACGGTTGTTGGGGTCGCTGGTGTGCTGGTTGAGCGGGATGATTTCCATGCGCTGCTGGCCGTACAGGTAATAGTCCAGCTCCTCAGCGCTGCAGCGGAAACGTGAGACACTACGGCCGTCGCCACCGCTGCCGCCGCCACCGCACTTCGCAGTCCCGGAGCCGGAGGAGGCGCCGAGGCACAAGTCCTTCGTAGGCAGTGGTTCTGCGGCCACCGCAGCAGCAGCTAGAGGCGCGAACACCGGCATCTGTGCCACCGGCAGGGCCGAGAGACCCGCCAGCGCGGCGGCGGCGGCAGCTGCGGCGCAGGAGGAGGCAGAAGAGGCGGAGGTGGAGGAAGGAGCCGGAGTGGACGAAAGGGACGAGAGTGAGGCCGGCCGCGGCCGCAGGCCGTCCGAAGGAGGCTCGGCGCGCTCGGGAGGCGGCGGCGGCGGCGGCGGCTGCAGGGGCTGGGGCGCGCCCAGGGGAAGCGCGGCGCCGCTGCTTTTGAGCGGTCCGCCGCCGCCTCCGTGCGGGAAGAGTTGCTGCCAGTGCTGCAGGTAGGCTGGGTCCACTTTGAGGAAGGCCGAGCCGCCGGGATCCCCCGGCTTCAACATATCCGACGCCTCGAGCTGGGGGCAGAGGAGAGCAAGGAGGAGCTCAGTGTGAGCGGGACGCGGGCCTGGACCAGAGAGGCGTGCAAGAGGACCGCAGGGATCTGGATAGAGCACCAGAGCCCTTCTTGGCTCCCGCAGCACGGCCCGCAGCCGCGGCCCCCTTCTCCCAACTCCACCGGGGCGCAAAGTTTACTCCGAAGCCGTGGTGCGGCGCAGAGGTGCCTGCGTGCACCCGGTGCTGCCTCGCAGCCTTCGAACTGGCTCCCAGCCTGCTACACTGGGACCCCAAGACCAGGCGCTTTCCGACACAACTCCAGGCAGGACGTCGCCCCCCGCCCTCAGCCAGCGCCCAGGAGCCAACCCGAGGCGAAGTGGCGCAGCGCCGGAGCCGCGCTGGCCTCAGGCGCCGGGAGGCGGGACAGTCTCGGCCGCCCCCCCCCCCCCGCCCCTTGCCCCAGACCTCCAACCTCTTGGTGCAAGGGGCCCACGGCCATCCGCCTTAGTCCAGCCCCACCATACCTGGCAACTGAAAGCAGCCGGCGGGTGCTAGCCTTCCTGTGTGCTCCAGGACGTTTTCGTGCACGGGCGGAGAGTGGGATCCTCGGGAGCTACTTGACCCCAAGCCAGAGGAGATGGAGAGCCTTAGAGACCCCGCAGCCTGGAGCCCTCCCGGAATGCCAGTAAAGGACGCGCAGGCCCGCGGAGGGCGCAAGAGCAGCTCGGCACAGAGAGCGCGGGAGCGCCGGAGGACGCGGGACTGAGCGGCCTCTGGCAGCTGCGCTCGGTCGCTTCGGCGCTTAGGCTCTGCTCTGGCAGCCTCCCGGCTGGGCACGTGCGTTTTACGACAACACCAAATACATGTGTGTGCGTTCGTGTGTGTGTGTGTGTGTGTGTGTGTGTGTGTGTAAGTAAAGCGCGCGTGTATGGAAGGAAACAGAGACTGAGAAGGGGAGAGGAAGAGAGGGGGAAAGGGAGGGGGAGAGGGAGGGAAGAAGAGAGAGGAGAGGGAAGAGAGGGAGGAGGGACTCAGAGAGAGAGAGAGAGAGAGAGAGAGAGAGAGAGAGAGAGAGAGAGAAGAGGAAGAAGAGAAGAGGCCAGAGGGAAGAAGAAGAAGAAGAAGAAGGCGGGAGCTGGCCAAGGGAAAGTAGGGGAGGGGAGCGGGAAGAAGGAAGTTCAAACTGGGCTGAACCCGCAGACACCCGGCTCCGGTGCGCCTCCGCCTCTCCCTCACGCACAGACACCTCCTCTGCTCCGGCACACACACACACACACACACACACACACACACACACACACACACACACATTTATTTATTTATTTATTTATTTATTTATTTGGCGCGATGTCTCCGGCTTGCTTGTTGTCCTTTTCCTGTCCACAATGTATCTTTTCTAGGTACAGGCTCAGTGCTCTGATCCCAAAAGCTCTGGAAACACACAAACCAGACGAGCACCTTCGAGTCTGCTGGTGTCTGTGGTGGCAGCAGCGCACACAGCGGGGGGCTCGTAGACCCAGTCCTCAGAGAGAGTTTGCTTTTTAGCCGGGTTCAGATTTTCCTGGAATGCCGTTGGGTGCCAGAGTTGGCTCGCCGGCCAAGCAATCTCTAACATAAATCCTCCGGAGAGAAAAGTTGGGGGGGGGGGATGAGGCGGGGCACGTTATGCGCTGGCGTGAGACCCTCAGTCTGCAGCCTGAGCGAGCTGGAGGGCTTAGGAGTGAGGGTCTCTAAAGGAAGAGCTGGCCCTAGCAGGACTCCAGTCTAAGCTGCGGCAGAGAAGCTGCTGAAACAGAGCCTACACCTAATGCTCAAACAGCCTTTTTCTAGGCTCGCCTTCCAGGATTCTCCGTCTCTCCTTGATGGCACTTCGAGCTTTACATTTGTGCATCCACAATTCTTGAAGCTGCCGGGGCCTGCCCAGGGAGGTCAAACACAGGCTTCTTTAATTCAACTCCGGGGCGGCTTTGGTGATTCAGGAGGCAAGCGCAGCCCCACCCTACGATGCCGATGCCGTTTCCCAGACCTTTGAGCTGCAGCAGCTCCACAGTGCAAGATCTAGCGTCTACCCTTTGGGCACCCACCCCAAACTCTTAGCTTTTTGGCATTCATAGTACTCGGTGGCAGAGGGCAGTGACAAACTGTGTGAAATTGGCCAACTCCGGATCTTTCTCCTGGCCAGGGTTCTGTCCACACCTTCAAGAGGCAGAAAATGACATTTATCTTTCCGCAAACAACCCAATTCATTTAACAGTCACCATTCAGAACAAGTATTCTCCATTCTTTCCTAATTTCTGCAGGATTCGTTTTTTTCTCTTCCCACCACTCATTTTGTCTGAGCCTGGGAAACGGCGCTGTTTAGACTTTGTCCGGGGTCTCAGGCAGAATACCTCCCTCCTGGTCGGAGCCGAGTTGGACCGAAAATGTTTTGACTGGCGTCGCTATGACAGGGCCATCCGTCATTCCTGGATAGATTGATAGCACCCAAGTCTAAGGCAAGCACCACGAGGGAAAAGCCACCGCGTGGAAGACCCTGAGGCTAACCGGGCAGTCTTCGAAGACTTCTAACAACTCCCAGGAGAAGAGGATGAAGTTCCAGCCACCCCCCCCCCCACCCGGTTCAATTAATCTGTGTCCAGAATTGCTGTGGCTGATGGGACCCCGGGAGACAGTGCATATTCTTTCTCACATTCCCCTAGTTCACTTCGGGAGAGACCAGGGTCTTTCAGGATGCTCTGGGGACACTGCCCGCCTACTCATTTCTAACCAAAGCCGGCCATTTCCTAGAGTTTGGACCCCAGAGACGGAAGTGCCAAAGAACCACAACCCTCTTCCTTCCCTAGGAAATTTCAGGATTTTGAGATGCTAGTTGGCAGCAACGGCTAGAGAGGCCTTGTGCCACTCAGTGTGGCTGTAAAGGGTGGACTGGGCACTCCCATTAGCTGTGGCTAATGATTGCTTAGGATGTGGGAAGCCTATCTATTTACTGTATCTAACAAGGCATTATTAACAGCGCCATGTTGCATAAAATGGTGACCAGAAGGTTCCGAGAGGCTAGGTAGGTTGCCTAAAGTCGAACCATCAAACGAATAATTGAAGTCCATTCAACACCCTCCTCCCTTGCTCAGTGGGCTGCCATGTATATTTTTCTAACTACATTAGTCAAATCTCTTCTGATTTCCTTGAGCCTGGCCTAGAGGTGGTAGGATATCATAGGAGACCTCTGATAGCTTCCGGAGTCAGGGATTAGGCCAGTGAGGTAGCAAAGGCCCTCTCTTTCATTACACCTGCTGCAGAATACCTGACTTGTCAAGTTGGAGGCCATTCCCATACTCACCCCTGCCTTCCTGAGGTACTGGGCACAAGTGGACAGTGAGGAGGCAGGGCCCTTGGTAGTGGATTTCCCTGAAATGGGGAAGGCACAGTTACTGCCCGAGGGCCAGAGGGCAGAGGTCTCCAGTGGAGTGTCCTAAGCAGCCTGGGCATTCCTAGCACCTCTGCAGCAGGTTCAAGGTGCTGACTGAGGGAGGGGTCAGCATGTGTCCTTGCACTTTGGGCGGGAATATAGCGAGCCTTGGCCCTGCCCCCTAGCTAGTCACAGGAAAACATTAGCAAAGTCTCTTTGTCACAAGGGCTGACCCTAGCAGGTTTGGTGGTGGTCAGCCTGGAACATCTTGGGGTTTTTAGAAAGTAAGTCCACTGACCGCAGGGCTGTGTGTCCCTCAGATCGGTTGCCTTCTCTTAGTACTTTGAAGATGGGCGAACAAATCACTCCAACCACTTAGGAAGCGATCAAATCTGCATAAAAATCCATTGCTCTGGAATCGATGGGTGAATATTTGCTGGGAATTTGTTCCCGAGGAACAAATAAGGAGCGAGAGTGTATTAGCTGCAAAAGGGGGACACGGTAGTAGTGTTTTTCTTCATTGATTAATGACCTCTAAAATAAAACAAGTGGGAAGAAGAGTCGGGATCAATAAATTAACTACCCCAATTTATCATTTTGCCAGGATTTTCCCCCTCGAAAATCCTCCCTAGAAAGCCCAGTGTACCCTTATCCAAGCAGGGAAGAATGGAGTTAGTGGCAGAGCAGGGAGACAGTAGTGGGGAGGACAGGAAAGCAAGAGGGGGGGTCTATATACGGAAGACCCTCCATCTGACTTCACTTGACATACAATTAAAAAGTTTTGCCTTCCATATTAATTACTTTTTTTCTTGGTGGAGGAGGGAAGCAAATGGCCGTCACCTTTGACAGGACTCCAATAAGAGATCCAACAGCTCTCCATCCTGCCCAGGGTGTTCCTGTTTCTAGGTTTAAGGTCACGGGTGGCTGAGTTAATAATTCATTGATATAGACATTTATTCCGAAGGTTTTTCTGAGATCTGCATTCCCTGCCTCCTCTTGGAGATTTATTTTCCTGAGAAGTGGCTGAGAAGTGGACGGGGAGAGCTGCTCCTGAAAGGAGGGGAAGAAGAAAAGAAGGGGGGTTCTGCCTACAGCTTCAAGAGACCTCGACTGCCCAACCTAGTGGGTAGGATCCTTCAGCTTAACACCAAATCCCTGGTCAAACCACTGGTTGGAAATGTCTCATCCTTTAGGATAAGAATTCTGGTTTCTAGTGGCTCTTTCTCCCACCTCTACAGATGTCTAGAAAGCTTCTACCATGGCTTAGAGTCTAAATGAAGATGTCTCAGGGAGGACCCTTGAGTTAGGGTGAAGAAAAGGCTTTCCAAGCCCCACCCCACCCCCACCCCCACCCCCACTAACACACACACACACACTTTTCCCAGAAAAGTTTTCAAACCTGCCCATATCTGGAATCCAGGAATTTCCTTCCTAGAGCACAGGCAACTTTAGGTAGATACTTTGTCTTTACGAAAATGAGACAACGGGATGGGGTGGGGTGGGGTGGGGGGTGGGGTGGGGGGGAGGGTGCACATTATAAACCAATGCCTAAAGCCCAGGCCCTCAGGTTTACACTCTAAGGAGACAGAGGCTGCCAGGAAAGGATACCTAACTCAGCTAGTGGGAAGTGCTGTGGAAGGATGGGAGGAAAAGAGCAAATCTGGTCGAGATTGAGACAGACAGCCACCTGGGCTGGGCTTCTCCTAGAAGGTGTCATTTGGATAAAATTAAAGCAAGAGAACACCAATTTTATCCTCAGCAGGGTGCTCTGTGGCCCAGGTACAAAAGCAATGAAAGGTGCATTTTGGGGGTAAGAATTCTACCTCTTGAGTTCCTGGGCTCACTGTCATGGCCCAGGACACCGTGAGCTGCTGGATAGCCTTCTAGAATGCCCATTCAGGATTCCTGTCAGCTGGTGGAGTCATCTCCGTCTCCGCGGCTGGTGGCTTAAGCTGACACCGTGATCTACCTCCAATTGTCTGAGTCCAAATTTCTTCAAAGATGAAACAAAAGAATGAGGCTTAGCATATCCTAAGCTTGGTATGAAGTGGGCACTGCCTTGGAACCTCCCTGGCCTCTGGACCCACGTCCCCGAGGCCAGGTGACTGCTGTGAGAAATGCAGTGGAACCAGAAAGGCCACCACTTATTTGTGTCACTGTAGTCTTTCCACTGATTCCCTTTGCACTGTCCCTTCTTTGCTCTTACTCAGTGATAGAAAAGTGACAACCACTATGGGGTGGGTGAGGCAGAAAGTTGTCAGCTCTTCAGAATCGGCTCTTTCCTCAGACCACGGGGCAGGAGCCTTGGCGTTCTGAAGACACAGCATCTTTGTCACAGACGCCAACAGCTTGAATGTTCTCCCAGCTCTTTCCTACCACAGTCTGAACTATGAAGGAAAACTCTTCATTTTACCAGGTCAAATATGGCCTCTGGAGCCAGGAGGTCAAAACAGCCTCTTTCTAAGCTTTGTCTTTCATCCTCTTCTTGGCCCACAGCAGAGAGCACCTGTTCACAGGAAACGCTCCGGGACCCTCTCGTTGCTTTCACCCAAAGCTCTGGCCCACACAATGTTTCTTAGCCACTCTTGTCCTGATTTGATTGGCCAAGGTGCCCTGAAGGTGAGAAAGGCTCCACAGTATGTTACCAATCCCTGGGGCCAGTCCAGTCTCCCAGGGAAGCCTCTAAATATATCCTTTCTGTTCACAGGAAAATCAGCTATTATAATTTGCATGTTCTCCTGAATTAAAACCAATCTGTGGCTGGACAATGGTGCTGCATGCCTTTAATCCCAGCACTAAGGAGGCAGAGGCAAGCAGATCTCTATGAGTTCTAGGCCAGCCTGGTCTACAAAGCGAATACAGATCAGCCAGGGGGCTACACAGAGAAACCCTGTCTCAGAAAAAAAACCTCTATGATAGTATAGTTTTGTAAAGACTGACATTGGCAGGGGGCTGGGGAAGTGCAGCAACTCCCCTGCCCTTTTTTTTTTTTCTTTCTTTCTTTCCATCTTGAGCTGATAAGAAAAATGTAAACAATTAGACATGATAAACTACTCCTTCAGATGTTCGTGTATTCACTGCACTGTTTTCAACCCACCATTCTTTCCCCAGGAATTAAGTCTTCAGTTTTTCCAAGAGCCCATAGAAATACACAAGCCCAACTAAACTAATCTACAAAGGCATTAAGTACTATCTCGGGAACACCTGTGGTGTAACAGAGGCAACAGATAGATACCATTGGGGCAACTTTCTTTGAAGTCCTAGCAAATGCTACCTAGTTCTAAGAGAGCCTTCCACTGGTAACCAGGGTGTAGCCTAAATCAGTTGAAGCCGGTAGACTTTAAGTTCTCACCGGGATGAGACAAGCATGTAACGGTGCATCTGTTGGAAATTAGGAGCGGATGCCATTTACTGTAGGGACAGGTTTGCATCCCGAGAATTGCCAATTCCTGGTACATGGTGGGTTCCCCTTGCTCACCTAGCAACAGTCTTAAGGGGTCAGGATGCCTTCCAGTTAGTTCCATATATGAGTGGGTCCTGAGGCTGTCACCACACACCCTGTTCTCTCACAAGATCTTGTGCATACCTGCAGGTGCTCTGAGAAGCCTTTGTGCCCCTCATCACACACTCTTCCCCATGGATTCAAAGTCTCACTCACCCCTGAGCTAGGGTGATACTAAGCATGCATTAAAGAACCTTTCTAATGAGTCTATATTCTCTTTGTATAAGCCTAGTGCTGGTTAGTTTTTTGTCAACCTGACACAAACTAGAGTCACTTAGCAAGAGGAATCTCAAGTGAGAAATCACATCCATCAGATTGGCCTATGGACATGTTGTAGAGCATTTTCCTCATTAATGATTGATATGGGAGGGCTTAGTCTACTGTAGGCAGGGCTACACTTCTGGGCAGATGATCCTGGGCCACATAAGCAAGCAAGCTGAACAAGCCACAGGGAGCAAGTCAGTAAACTTCACTCTTGTAAAGAGTTGTTTCTTCAGTTTCTGCCTCCAGGTTCCTGTCCTGACTTCCTTCAATCATGTACCATAAAAACTATAAGGTGAAATAAACCCTTTCCTCACCAAGTTGTTTTCAGCCGTGGTGTTTATCACAGTGACAGAAAGCAAATTGGAACAACCCTGTAGTGAAGAGAAGGAAAAGAACAAGAAACATAGTCTCATTTTCAGTGTGGAGATGGAAAGTTTGTTTTAAAAACCTAAGTAAAGAAGTGGGGAAAGTTGTTGAAAAGTCACAGAGATCTTCCAGGGTCTCTGATACCCAAGACTCCAAGCTGTGGAAGTATTTCAAAGGCACAGCTTTCCTTCTAGGGGCAGCAAATGGGAGAAGAGTTCAGAAGAGAAAGCCACCCCTCTGGTCTAGGATGACCAACACAAGGGCCACAGAGACTCTTCTGCTTTCAGGTATGTGGTGTCGGGATGGAAAGGGCGTTCCAGGAGGGGGCAACTGCCCAGGCAAGGAGCCAAGGAAGGACCCTACACAACGAACCCGCACGGCCATGAAATTATCCATGAGACTAACTGGCTGGCTGTCTACTTTCTCTGAGAGCCACCACTACATCATCCTGGTGACCTGCAGTTACATCTCATAAATTTGGAAGGATGCTTATGAGAGTGTTCTAATCTAAAATATGTTCAGGTGTTGGTCTGAGAATCAACATATGAATGTTGAAGAGTAGTTGAGAGGTGAAGGAGAAGACAGCAATACAGCATTTCCCACTGCGTGGTGGTGGTGCATGTCTTTAATCCCACCAATTGGGAGGCAGAGGCAGGCGGACCTCTATGAGTTGGAGGCCAGCCTGGTCTACAGACAGCCGGAGCTATACAGAGAAACCCTGTCTCAAAAACAAACAAACAAACAAACAAAAAAGATTTGCATTTCCCTGATAACTAATGATGTCAAACACTTTTATGAAATGTTCATTAGCCATTTTTACTTCTTTAAGAACACTTCCACATCTTTCTTCTTTACATGTTTATTTATTTATTGTGTATGTGCCACGGCATGAATACGGGAGTCAAAGGATGACTTAGAGGAATTCGTTGCTGTTGTATCCATGAACTCACAGCAGCAGTGGCTAACTGGACTGAGCCCATTAGCATTTCATAGGAAGGAGGGGGACTCATAAGGTTCCACCCCTCCCAGAGGAGCTAGGAACAGTTAAGGGGCTCGGGAGGGGATGTGGTGTGTGTGTGTGTGTGTGTGTGTGTGTGTGTGTGTGTGTGTGTGTGTGTGTTTCCTCAGCAGTGTATCCCTAGTGTATCGGCCATCAGTGCTTATGCATGCAAACCTAATTAACTACAGTGGGTCACAAGGACAAAACCAAACAGGAAAGCAGGAGGGGAACGTGGGAAGAAGAAGGGATTCAGAAATTGGGAGTAAGGGAGGGTGTGGGCTGGGGACTTCAATAAAGCACATTACATGTGCATATGAAACTGTGAAATAAATACATCTAAAAGAAAAAGATAAAACCTAGAAAGGGCAAATACTATAGAAAGACAAGATCACGTTTTGTTTTGACAAGACTGCTAGATTCTTTTTCTTTGCTTTATTTTTGGCTTTTTGATACAGGGTCTTCATGTGTTTCTAGCTGGCCTTTAACTTGCTATGTAGACCAGACTAACCTCAAACTTGTGATTTTCCTGCCTCTGCCTCCCAAGAACTGAGACGAAAGCAGAGCTGGCCATGCCTGGCAGGAAAACTAAAACTAGAACATGGCCCATAATGACATCATTCTAGATCCAATTTTTACAGTGATTGACAAGTGACAGTTGAACATTGATTGGAAATTTGACATTTTGACAATTTAGTGTTTAACAATTTGGCATTGCAAATATTGTGCAGAGTGACCACACTTTGAGCTTTTTCTTCTTGTTTGTCTACACTGGCAAGCGTTTTTCAATGGAATCATACGTTAGGGTAGATGGCTGCTTTGTTTGGCAGCAGCCTAATCATTTAAATATAGATTTCACAATCAACTGTTTGCTCCATAAGCAAATGTTTTCAAACAGAAGCGTTTTCACCAGTTGTTCCTTCCAAACAAATGGCTGTCTTGGAGCCAGCATGGAACGCCAAGTATTCTAGTAAGCTTTTTCCTTAGGATTGTCACTACTGTTATGTCCCCTTCAACATTTTATATTGGTCGTTCTGTCATTTAAATCTCTGTGGGTTGCCTACAGAAATGACCTCTAAAAATAATTTTGTAAGATGAGTGCCATCATTTGCTTTCTCGGTAAAAATGGGTGTTTTCTTGGTAAGAACAAACAGAAAATACATACTATATTGAACGTTATCTGTATAACTGCCATATGTTTGTGATGCAGTTGTTTGCTGTATTTATTTAAGTTTGCTTCTAGATACAGATGTTAACACTAATCGGGAGCCCCTCCTCTCAAGGTTCAGGGATCTATATGGGAGAGGAGGCAAAAGGACTGTGAGAGCCAGCGGTGTCTTCCCTACAGAACACTGATACACACATGTGAACCTATGGGGGCTGTGGGAGAAAAGGAGTGGACACAAAGCCCCACCCCTAACCAGGAAGCTTTTTGCAATTGACGTCTGCTGGGAAAGGGAAAATCAAGCTCTCCACGGGAGTGTTGCTGGGTATATCAGCCACACTCCAGGGCAGGCTTCATGCCCCAGAGTAACTGGCTAACACAAAATGGGCTTCCATGTTTTTAATGTACTTTTCTTTTTTTGTCTTAGTTTGTTCTTTTTTTCTTTGTCTGATTTATAGTATTTTTAAGTTTGTTTTGATTTTTATTATTTGTTGTTTTCTTGGGGTTTGGGGTTTTTTGGTTTTGTTTTGTTTTTTGAGAGAGAGAGAGAGAGAGAGAGAGAGAGAGAGAGAGAGAGAGAGAGAGAGATAGGGAGAACATGAAGTTGGGCAGGAAAGATCTGGGAGGGCTTTAGGGAGGGGAAAAATGTGACCAAAGTGTATTATATGAAAAAAATTAATAAAAACTATTTTAAAAGAAGAACTGGAGGCAAGTGAGATGGCTCCATTGACAAAGGTGCTTGCCACCAAACCTGATGACACGAGTTCAATCCCCGGAACTCTCATGGTAGGAAACAATTCCCACAAGCTTTCCTCTGACCACCATTATATGCCATAGCACGTGTGCAGCCTCCATATACACACAGAGAATACAAAAAAGTAAATAAGCCAGGTGGGTCTAGTTTTCCTATATTACTAAGAAATCTTTTCAACTGCAAGTGACAGAAGCTAAATGAAGCTAGTATCAACTTATTTTAAAAAGAGGGCTGATGTCTCCCAGGTGAGAAACACATAAATTCAGGGGTTTAAAGAAAACCACCACGCCGCCATCTTTTCTCAGACCTTGGTTCTGCATCTTTTGTTCTGAATTTAATCTCAGATGGACTCTGTCTTTTCTTTCTTTCTTTTTCTTTCCTTCTTTCCTTTTTTCTTTCTTTCTTTCCTTCTTTTTTGTTTTTGTTTTTCCATATATGTTTTCTCTCTGTAGTACAGGTTGTCCTAGAACTCACCCTGTAGACCAGGCTGGCCTCAAACTCACAGAGATCTGCCTGCCTCTGCCTCCCAAGTGCAGGGACTAAAGGTGTGCCCTACCATCATGCTTTATTCTTCTGGATTGTAATTCCAGAGACACAGCTGTTTCTTAATCATTCCCATAAAAGGCCTGAATCGAGTGTCAATAGAGTAACATGGATCACACACACTTATCCTTCCATTATCGTAAAGGAAATAGAGCATATCGACTGTTCAAGCCTGGAGGCTTAGTCCCAACTAAGCCTCCCAAACTTAGAGGGAACAGGAAATTTCTCAAAGAAAAGACAAGGTATATAGAGGTGTGGGGATAGATATTGAACTACAAAGAGCAAGTATTTTGATGGTTCAGCTGTTAAGAGCACTTCCTGATCTTTCAAAGGATCCAGTTTCACTTCCCAGATCATAAGTGGGTGGCTCACAATTACCTGTAACTCCAGCTCTCCATGGCTGTTCTCTCTCTCTCTCTCTCTCTCTCTCTCTCTCTCTCTCTCTCTCTCTCTCTCTCTCTCTCTCTCTCACACACACACACACATACACACACACACACACACACACACACACACACACACACGGCATACACTCATACAGGCACAAACACATAAAAATAAAAACAAGCCCTTTTAAAAGGTAAATATTTCTTCTCTCGGCAGGTGATGTATGCAAACAGTGAGACCTTGTCTGTACAGAGCATTGCCACCAACAAACACTGCTAGTCACAGAGTCTCCTGTCAGAGGATGGTGAATGGTAGTCCTTGGTCTTCTTTTGAAGCCATTGTGCTCTTACAGACAGAGCTTTGACTAGTCATTTTGGCTCCTCCAGCAAATCATCCTGGGCCACATAGCAGTAGCCAACTTACCCAAGAACACCTTCTCTTCCTTGTCACGTTATAGGACAGATTTGGAAGTCATCAGTAAAATGGAAGTAGAAGTCCCTGGATGGAACTTCTAAGAATGTTTTGAAGAGCAGATTGCTTCAGCCATCATGCCCCTTAGAACCTTGACCTTGTACTTGCCATTCCCTCCTCCTCCTCCTCAACCTCCTCTTCTTCCTAGGGCACTAATGTTAACACATTGGAGGTTTACAAGTCATCTTCCAAAACTGAGGCATAAGGCTATAAGCTAAAAAATGGAAGAACTACAATAAAGAAGACTGGGTCCTTTTGTAGACGTAGTTAGCTATAATACAAGCTTGAACTACCTACCCTGAGACATCCTGAGCAACACACTTTCCTTCCAGACAGATGAATTCTTAACCAATACAAGCATCATATCTTCCCTGTCATTCCTAATGATTTTATTAATTGGGTACATCACTTGGTGGCTCCCTACTTTAATTAATCTTGTTAACAGTAGCTAATATTGTAGTGTCTGCTCTATAGGCAGGCTTCTGGTTAACACAGGCAGTATAACTAGACACCGAACACAGAGACCTAAATTAGGCCATAGGGGGCCATCTTGGTTCCAGTGTGTAAACTGGACTCATATGGAGAATAGAGCTGGTACCATGGAAAGGTGGGGGTCACCTCCCCAGCGCTTCAGGAGATAGCCACCCTGTGCCCGTCTAACACTCAGGGTTTAGGCTTTCTCATACCTGACATAAAAAGCTAGAAATTGAATTATCATGCACTCATAGTCCTAACATTTCCTAAAGTGGGGGGGGGTCTCCTCCTGTGCCCCTATATAGCTCCCATTCAGCCCTCTGAGCTCAACTACACTTTTATAAACATTTCTTTCAATGAAGGAAAGAAAAC
Source organism: Acomys minous (assembly GCF_964271855.1). NCBI lineage: Eukaryota > Metazoa > Chordata > Mammalia > Rodentia > Muridae > Acomys > Acomys minous. The sequence goes on from NC_140486.1 coordinate 33,820,988, forward strand.
TAAGAGATCCATCGCCTTGAATGGAGCATGCCTGAAGAGTGACTCCATTACTATGGCTTTTCACAAGCTTTCCTGATGGTTTCACTGTCCTCACACAGATCTCATGAGTACAAGGCAGAAACATGTGGTCCACCTTCTCCTCAATAGGAAATGCCAGCACTTGTCTGTGGACTGGCAGGATACAGCCTTATCTCACACAGTAACTGCTGAGGCCTTCTAAATGAGCCCCACTGAGTGTTATCATGAGGCTCAGAAATCTGTTTCAAGCATTATGTGAGCTAATCTATGAAGAGAAAAGAACCAGCAACTTACTTAACCTGAGATAATGATTCAATAATCTTCTAAATCAATCAAGTGAATTTTGAATTAGATCTAAATTTGAAGGGCATTCATGAATTCAACATAGAGTATGGAGCTGCGGACAAATGCAACATTAGCTCTTGGTAAAAATCAATCAACTTTAATTTACTAACTACTCTTACTTTCTATATTTCTGAGCCCAGGCTTAATCAATAGACACACCGGAAGGAACCCCCCCCCACAACCACCACAGCTGGATACTGTGGAACTGGGTGGAATGGGGGTGTAGTATGTCAGGAAAGTCAGAGAGCTGATGAAGAGAGAAAGAAAAGGAAAGGAAAGAAGGAAGGAAGGAGGGAGGGAATGGAGGGGAGAAGGAAGGAGGGTGGGAGGGAGGGAGAGAAGGAAGGAAGGAAGGAAGAAAGGAAGGAAGACAGACAGACACTCCTCAGAAGAAACTCAACAGCAGGAGTTAGGGAGGAACCTTCCTTGCGCTTGCCCTTTTTATGGCCTCCCCTGTGAAGGGGAAGTTATGAGCAGATGCAGCTAGTGTCCTGTAGAGGACTCACGTGGGCCCAGTTCATCAGTAATGGGAGCCTGACTCAACCCAGCTGCCTATGCATGAGAAGGGGATCTTGCTCAATTATCTTTGTCTGGAGACAAACTACACAGGAAAGGGATTGGCTGACTAAGCATATCTTTTCTACTGGGTAGTACAATTTTATGATAGAGCCTTTGGGTCTCTAAGAGCAGGTTTGAGGGGAGGAGAAGACATCAGTAGTTAGAACAATCAGATGGCCAGTCTTCAGTCATTGCTTCCATCGTTTTTCCTTTCTCTCTCTCTTCTTTCTTTCTTCCTCCTTCCTTCTTTTTTTCCTTCCTGTGCCCCCTCTCTTTTTTATTGTTTAAGACAGGATCTGACAATGTGGCTCTCCAGGGCCTGGAACTCACTATGTAGACAAGTCTGGGCTCAAATTCACAGAGATCTGCCTGCCTTTTTCTGCTAGAAATAAAAGCATGTGCCACCATGTGTACTCCATCATCGATCTGTGTTTACAAAGATTCTCACAAGATTTACAAGAATCTTTGTTTACACTTAATTTGTGTGCCTGTGTGTGTGTCTGAGTGTGTATGTGTATGAGAGAGAGAGACAGAGACAGAGACAGAGACAGAGACAGAGACAGAGACAGAGATGGAAAGACAGAGAAAGAGGAGAGATAATGCAGGTATGTAGGTGTAGGTGTGCCCATGCCACAGCATAAGTGTGGAGGTCAGAGGATTACTTACTTGATAACCTGCAGTAACCATTTTATCTTTCCGTAATCAGGTCAGGGGATCATTAGGCTTGACAGTAAGTCTCTTTATTGGCTGAGCCATCTTGAAGGCCCTAGGCTTTTGGTTTTTGTTTTTAATTTTTATAAAAGAATCTTAAAACAATTTCTTTTTAACCAAAGAATTGTGACTGTAAGAGTAGTTTCTTTTTTATTTTTTTACCCAAATTACAAAAAAAAAAAAAAAAAAAAGCTTAGAAGTACATGATTGCGCCTTACCTAGGGTATTTGAGGTGCATAGAAGTCATTCAAGAACCTATGAGCCTGGCTAAGTCTTTAAAGTCTCATCTAACATTTTCTTGTGCTTATTTTAGCCAGAGATGAAAACATAGCATATTAGCCGGGGTTCCTTAAAGGAGTAGAGCAGATTGAATAAGCACACGAATATGGTAAAGGAGGATTTATTACAGTGCCTTAAAGTCCAACTAGTCCAAAATATCAGTCTCTCAGTGGAAAAGCCAAGAAACTGGTAATTGATAATCCACAAGAGTGGATGTCTATCTTACCTGGTCTTCCATCTACCCTGGAATCCTGAAGAAGCAGGTTCTAAGACTAGCTAAGTCATGCATCATCAGCAGGAACGATGAGCCAGAGGGAGGCAAGCAGGCAAAAAGCCCTTCTTATGAGCTGGCACTAGAAGGTGCGGCCCAGATTTAGGGTAGGTCTTCTACCTCAGATGATCCAGACTTAAAGTTGGGTCTTCCCGCCTCAAATGATCCAACCAAGAAAATCCCTCTCGGCTGCTTGGGCTTTACTGGATTTCAGATATAGTCAAGCTGTCAGTCATGATTAGCCATTCCACAGAAACTGAAGTTTCTCATCCAATTCTTCATTCTCACTTCCTAGACAGGAAAATAGTATCGTTACATAATGCTCACGCTGTACAAGTGCCATTAGAATAAATTCAGGATGGACAAAATAAGAGAGATTTGAGATAGAGATCAGTCTTTCAGCCTAAAGATGTAAATTAGAGGGAGTTCTATAAACAACTTCCCCCAGGGAACTAGATTTGGGGAATGCCAAAGAGGGTCCTGCTCAAAAGTTATAATAGTCCTTTCAAAGTTGTGTTGAAATCTGGTTTTTTACATTTATTTTTTTCTATAGCATGAGCAAATATATGTGAGTATGCCACAGCATGTATGTGGGAGGTCAGAAGATACTGTGTAGGAGTTGGTTCTTTTCTTCTGCTGGGTCCCAAGAATCGAACTGAGGGTGTCAGCCTTGGCGGCAGGCATCTTTATCCACTGGAGCATCTCACTGGCCCGGCATGCTGGTTTTAATGATGCATATTTTGTCCTAGAGTCGGGTCATGAATTACCCACAACTTCTCTTCACAGGGAACGTTTGCACCTTCGTGGAACTTGAGATTCATTCCTCTATTTTCTTTCTATAAAAAGCAGCGCGGTTTTACAAGACAGGAGCTCAGTATGCAGCCCCTGCGTGGAATCTGAGCTGTAATGTCATCTGGCGTGCGTCAGCCATCTCCTTTCCATGTTTATGAGGTGCTTTTCCACGGAGTATGTACCCGAGATGGAGAAGCTTTAAATCACCTTCAACTTGAGGCTCACACTTTCTTTGTTTGGGGATCTCAGAGCAGCAACAGCAGTTAGATGGGGAATGAACAACTTGCGGAGGCACCAGCAGAGGCAGCCTAGGCAACAGCAGGAACAAATGCATAATTCTACAAGGCACACAGAGAGAACAGGGAAGTGTTCTAAAGAGGGTGAGCAGATCCAGTTAGCAGAGTGGGTGATGCTGGTTTCCTTCCCATAGCGTCTCCTCCTTCAGCACACACAGGACTGAAGAGTCTCTGTGCTGGACACTCTGTAAGATACAGGAGACAGAGGAGGAGTGATACTTTCTTATGAGGCACACTCCGGCCAATGCCTGCCATGGGTAGGTCACACAAAGGCATCTGGCAAATCCCTCTGCAAATCAGGAAAATGGAATGATATAGAAGGCATATGGCCTGTGAAAGATAGACCCCACCCCTCCTGCCAGTGTTTTGGAAATACAACGAATAAAAATTGTATGCATTTAAGATGCACAACGTGATTAATTTGTTCTGTCAGTACACGGAAAACAATAACAGCTAACGAACACGTCTAGTATCTGATCTGGGTATTGTGTGTAGTGTGAATAAAGCTATGGATCTTGGAAACAACAAGACTATATTGTATTTATCAAAGTATAAACTAAAAGAGAAGGCAAGACTCTTTAGTTTAAGATCTGGTTTAAACAAGCTGTGAGAAAAGCATAAAGACCAATCGTTAGCATGCCTTAGCTCAAGTTTAAACCTGATCCAGTCTTATCCACATACGTTTATACTATTTGCTTAAAGACCACTTTTAAAACATATAATGGTGGCTTTGGAGACTTTAATTCTCCAAAGACTTGTGGTAGTGGTGATAGTAAGAAATAACTGGAGCCTTAGCACCTCCCAATTCTCGTCAGAGCCTGCGCTGCCTTGAATCATATTCATCTTAACAAAAATGGATTTCTATTCATTGCATAGCAGACATCTGCGAGACCAAAGCTTAGCTCTACCACATCCCACCTTGACCTGCCAGACAGGAGCATCGGTGCATCTTCCCAGGTGGTTAGTCTGTGATGCTTGCATCTGAGTCATGCTTTACAGAAGTTCAGAAGTGGTGCTCTTGTGACGAGTGAAGAGCTGAGCGTCATGCAAGATTGGACAATGTCTCTCAGAACTCACACCTTCTCAGAATCTTAGGATGGGATCTGACTGGAAAAGAGGTTCTCTAGAGATGCAAGCACTTAAGTTGAGGGGCATATCCAGTTAGGACAGGCCCTGGTATCCGTATAAGATGACCATGGGGAGACACACACACACACAGGACAGACCAGCAGGTATAGTAGCTTGGAGTGATGCTTCCACATTTCTAAGAGCCACAGGAAGTTGGAGAGAGAGAAAAGAGTCTCCTTGGAAACCTTTGAGAGGGGGTGTTACTCTGAAGGCACCTTGATTTCAGATTTCGGGGGCCATGAATTGTGAGAGTGAACAATGTCTAATGCTAGTGCCATCTTGTTTGTGGTACTTCTTCCTTCTTTCCTTCCTTTCTCTCTCTCTCTCTCTCTCTCTCTCTCTCTCTCTCTCTCTCTCTCTCTCTCTCTGTTTTTTTAAAACTGTAAAAGGGAACTCATCAAGGGGCAAAAAAAGAATTGCAGTTACAAACTAAAAGCAATAACCATCACCTGAAGAAGGGTCTGGTTCTGTCTTTCACATGAAGTGCAATGCCCAAAAAACAGCTGCCTGAACAAGTTGCTAGCCATGATTTGCCTCAGTTCTAGAAGGCAAGGCTCGGTGTTTGCCAAGTTCCTTCTTTTTCCTTCAGGTTAGGCACCATCTTCCCGGGCGCTGAGCAAGAAGAATGATTGAAATTGGCCCCTGAAAACTCAGCCCTGGTGGCAGTGAGCTCTGTGCCTGGGAAGAAGAGGTATATCCTGGTCCTACCCACTGGCCCGAAGATGGAGCCAAAAGAAGCCCTCTAGAATCTGAATCAGGAAGTCCAAGTTGAAACTCTTTGTACTCACTCTCAAAAGTCACAGCACACGGAACTGGGTATGGGTTCTCACTCTGCTATGGAAATCACCGTGCAACCTCAGGCACGCAATGATTTGCTTCCGGCCATTTTTTCTTTTGCCAGGTTATCTGGAAATTAGGAATAAGAAGAATGATGAATCTGCACTACCCAAATATTTGCTGTTAAGATTTGCAAAATATTTTACCCAACTTGTATTCTAAATTGCAAAATTAACAATGCATCTCACTCTGCTCCAGACAGCTCATGTTCTATACTATTAGGTAGAAGATCTTTCTTGGGGTGGAGGGGGGCATAAGACTTCATTCTGTAACCTAGCCTAGACTTGAAATCGGAGTCCTTCTTGTATCTACCTTGCGGAGTGCTGGACTATAAGGATGCACCACAACACCTGGCTCCAATGTAACAGTTAACAGCCCCTATTCCTATCAAAACGGGGCCCTACTTGACCACACATTTCATGGTCGGCCAAGCTGTGAGGAGCTCCTATGCACACAACAGAGGAAAACACTCGTGGTGCCGACCTGAGCCTCACCTAGTCACCGTAGAACGTGGTGGTCAGACCTTAGCCATTCTTTGTGTGTGTACCATTAACAGACACACATGTTATTTTCATTACATTTCATTTCATTGTGGAGGGGGGAAATGCAGTTGGTATATAATACTGTAGAGAATTGTGTTTCAAATACAAAATATCCAGTGCTATGCTTAATAATTAGATGATAGGTTTCCTAATGCTTTATATGATGCAGAAATCCTTGGTGTACTATTCCACAGCTGTTCAAGCTGTGCTGTGGTATTTGAGCAAATTGATTGCAATTTTTGGATAAGCCTGGAATTCATTATATTTTGTTTTACATTTAAAATAATGGAATATAGTCATTCTCATCCCCTCCCCCCAAAACCCACTATCTGGCACATTTTCAGGAAAAAAAAATTAAATTGAGAATAAAAGGTCCTTGCCTTCTTGGGTTGTGGAGATGAGCTGGAACAGGCTGTGGCACACAGTGGATGCCCTCCCCTAATTAACATGAAAAGGTTGTTATGTGGTAAGTAGGAAAGTGAGTCCCAAAGCTCAGTGCCCAAGAAGATCACCTTATTTATATTTCAAGGGGTCATTTAGCCTCAGTGACAGCAATTTAATCTTAGTTAGAGGGAATTCTGGGGTATGCCTGGCACTTGGGTCCTGGGTACAGGAGACCACTGGGTATTCAGTCACCAGGGTATTTGTGTCACTGCCAACGCCTTTCTTGCCCCTGGCTGTGTTCCGTAAGGTCTCTGCTGGCTCCACTTAGGGCACGCAAGACTTGCTGGAGGGCCAGCTATGGTCCTAGAGCTGCTGTACCCGACGGCCACAAACACAGCTGCTTCCGCGCCACAGATGCATCAGCCTGCAGGGCCAGAGGTCAGAAGTCCCCCAGACATGTTACAGCCTCAAAGAAGGTTTCCCTTTGAGAAGTTGTGCAGATGAATCCATGTGCTTGCTTCTGCCACGTTTGGAGACCACCTGGACTTTCTGACTCAAAGCCCCTTCCTGCATCCTCAAAGACAATAGCCCAGAACGTCTAGCATCTTCCCTAATTATGTTCTACAGCCTTTGGCTCATAAAAAGCCTGGGGTCACACCAGCTGCACCTAGAGACCTCACTTAACCACACTTGAAGTCTCATTCACTACAAAAAGCAGTATCTTCTCAGATCCCTAGAATTAGGATGTGGCATTTGGTGGCGTCTTTCGGTACCCATGCACATCTCACATGGCTGCTTGTCACTAGGGTTTCACTTCCCCAAGGATGTCTTGACACCATCACTAAGTCTCCTGTCACGGGGCGCACAGATCTCTCTGCCTGTAGACACACCCTCACTAGCTCGCCCCACCTCCACTTCAGCCCTGGGAAATCTTGTTGCAAGTTTAGATGTGGAAAGTACAGTTCCTCCCTCTCCTAAGCATTTCTCCTAAACTCATAATCTGCTAAGCACTCCCAAATATTTAGGCTTTTGGGACACACAAATTCAATAATTTATAGTCTGCTTCTGATTTTTGGTCAGCCACCTCCTCTTCCTGAGACTATGGACCAGAGCTAACTCTCTGACTGAAGGGATGGAGACAGAGGGTTGAAGTAAGGGTAGAAAACAATCTATAAATTGGTACCTTAAATACTAGTGTAAATACAGAATGGCTGAGCTCACAGGTACAGGGGGAGAGGCAGAGCACAGCAGCTTATGCATGGCTTCCAAATTCTACCTTCCTCTGGCATCTTCTCACCTTCCTTTCCCCTGAAGCTGCCTTGCTTTGCTCCAGGAGCACCCCAACTCTTTTCAAACTAGTGTTTCAAATCTACAGAGGAAATTCATTCATGTTTTTTTTTCCCACAACCAAGACAAGTGGTATTTTCACCAAAATCTGTACTCACCAAGACAGACGAAACCAGACCAACCCTCTTTTACAGCCAGGCGAGATGTCTGGCTTCCTCCCTTCACTCTCAACCCTTCTACCACCTTTCTCTTTGTCTGTTACTCCCCCATTATTCTTTGGCAAAAAACGAGAACTCTAGGGAACTCCTCTTCTGCCTGGCCCACATTACAGACTATATTGGCAAGTCTACTCTTCCACTTGACTGCCCCAGCCTGAAGCATCATCATCTCCATGTAGGGGAGTTGGCCTTAGGTTCTCTCTCTCTCTCTCTCTCTCTCTCTCTCTCTCTCTCTCTCTCTCTCTCTCTCTCTCTCACACACACACACACACCCCTTATATAAAAAAATGCACAATATAAAAGCCTTTCAAAAATGTGTGGTAACTATAACCTATAAACAGAAAAGTACATTTTTCTTTCTTTCTTTAAAAAAATTTATGTATTTTGTATACAGTGCTTCTGCCCACATGTGTGCCTGCACAAGAGAAGAGGGCATCAGTCTCATTGAGGATGGTTGTGAACTACTATGTGGTTGCTAGGAATTCATCTCACTCAGGACCTCTGGAAGAGTAGCCAATGCTCTTAACCTCTGAGCCATCTCTCCAGCTTTCTAGTAGTATATTTTTCAAAGGGACAAATGTGGAATTTTAATGAAGAAAATTGTTCTAGTTTGTTTTCTGTGATAAATACCATGACCAGAAGCAACTTGAGGACGAAAGAGTTTATTGTAGTTTGTAGGTCATCATCCATAATTGAGAGGAGGCAAGGCAAAAACTCAAGACAGGAGTTTGAAACAGAGACTATGGAGGAACACTGCTTCCTGGCTTGCTTTCAGGTCATCTTCTGTCTTCAGCTAGCCCTCTTATACAGCCCAGGTCCCAGGTGTCCAGGGATGACACCACCCATAGTGAGCTGGGCCCTTCTCCATTAATTAGCAATTAATAAAATGCCCCCACAGAGGTTCACAGGTCAACCTGATGGAGGCGAATCCCCAGTTGAGGTTCTCTCCTCTAAGGTCTGTCAAGTTGACAACCAAGATTAGAGACAATCCGGCACTGGGAATATAGCCCAGGGGTAGAGTCATTGACCTGCATGTGTGAAGTCCGAGAGTTCAATCCCCAGCTCTAAGAAATAAGAAAGGAAGAAAGGGGGAGAGGAAGGAAGGAAAAAATAAATATTCAATCTAATTTAAAGGACTTCAGTAGACATTTGCATATGGCAAACAGTGCATGAAAGATGCTCAACATTAGGTGTTAGAGAAACACAAATAAAAACATCAATGAGCTGCATCTCAACAGCCACTAAGATGGCTACTACTCAACATAGTCCAAACTGAAAGTAACAGGGGTTGCTGAAGACACAGAAACCTCAACCCTCACACACTTGTGAAACATAAATGGACCAACCACCAAGGGGTACATTTTAGTAGCGCCTCAAAAGTTAAACACAAGATTACCATATGACCCAGAAACTGCCCTCCTCGGTCAACAGGCAGAAAACTCTGAAAAAAGGTTCTCAAACAAAACGGCATGTGTTCTTACAAACAATATCGGGAAGACCCCAATGAGGAAGCAATCCACATCAAACAGACACATTTTATAAAGGATAACGATCTTGAAAACATCACACTAATTGAAGGAGTGCAGATATAAGCCACGCGTTACACTGTCTCACCTGCGTAGAGTATCCAGGATTGGTACGCCCATAGAAAACACTGCAAGTTGGAAATTCACAGGAGATAAAGTAGGGAATTGGTGATGGACTGCTTAAAGAGTATGAAGGGGTTGTTGTTGTTGTTGTTGTTGTTGTTGTTGTTGTTTAGAGTGACAAAAATATTTCATGATTTTACAGCAATGGTCATCACACAATATTGTGACTGCATGAAGTGCATGGGTTGGACACTTTAAAGTGGTACATTCATTTTGTGTTATACGAATTATGTCTACTTTTAAAAGAAAGAAATGTAGAACTAGCAATAAGAGGACTGGGCTGAGCACTGGCTTTAGTGCTCTATTAGCTGTGCACTCCAGGCAAGCTACTTCCATTCCATGGACAGCCAGTTTCTCCATCTGTAAAATGGTGATTTTTTTTTTTACCATACACTTCACAGAACAAATGTTAGAATGGAGTGAGATGCAGTTTGACGTAAGAGACATATATGTCCTCCCTCCACAAACTAAAATAATGAAAAGTTCACATCATACAAAGCTGGCTAAGTGATAAATATTATTTTTTAAATAACTTCTTTATTTTTTCAGGTTATAATATAACCACATAATTCTCTCCTTCCCTTCCTTTCCCCCAAACCTCAAGCCATATTGAGGCACAACTCTTGTATCTAAGACAGGCAGCAGAGAGTGAACTGGTTTGAGGTTCTGAGACATCAAAGCCCACGCCCTTGTGACACACCTCCTCCAACAAGGCCACACCTTCTAATAGAGCCACTCCCTAATGGGCTATTGGGGCCATTTTCTTTCAAGCCACCACAGCTCCTCAGATCATAGTGAGATTTCCTGCCTGTCTGCTCTACTCTCTGCTAGAACTTTGTCTGGCTTGAATGTGCACAGGTCCTTTCAAGGACACAGTTGTCACAATCAATGTGAGTTTCTATGTGAAATTACCCTGTCGTGTGCATAAAACACAGCTTCCTTGGCGTTATCCACCACCTCTTCTTTTTACAATATTTCTTCCTTCTTTTTCAAGAAGACCCCAGAGCCTTTGGGGAAGGGGTGTAATATATGTACGTCTTATTTTGGGCTGAGCACCCTGTAGTCTCTTATTCTTTGCATCTTGACCAGTTGGGGCTTTTTGTATTTAATTTCCACCTACTACAAGAAGTTTCTCTGGTGAGAGTTGAGGGATGCTTTAATCTATGGGTACAGCAATAACTCCTTAGGAGTCATTTTAATACTAGGTCAATTTAGCAGAAGAGTAGAACTGGGTTCTCTCGTAGGGCCTATGACCTATCTAGCCTTAGGATGTTGGCTCTGTTAAAAATACCAAATATGTTATATCTTATGGAGTCAGGAAGTGGTTGGTTACTCCCATAAGAATCTTCCACTGTTGTACCAGTTGGCATGTCTTGTCTGGCCAGTCAAGTGTAGTTTACAGTAGGGGTCACAGCTGGGTGAGATCAATGTGTACTCCAGTAGTGTGCATAGCATCTTCCAACACTATAAAAATTAGCCATTAGGAATAAAGTTTCCAGCAAGTAGCAGCTTGATTTCTTGATATCTGTGATGCTAGTATGCATTGCCTTCAACAATAGGGTATTATCATCAAGGACTGGAGGGTACCCAAGAGTATTGGTAATTGCCTATAATATTTGGAGGTCTATGTAACCCCCATTGGCTAACAACTCAAAGAAGAGAAAATTTATTCCTGATGTTGCATTTTTTTTTATTTGCTGGCATGAGGCATTTAGTTGGGGTATTGCCCCTCCTCTGATATATGTATATGTATATGTATATGTATATGTATATGTATATATTTTAGGAAGGTCCTATATTAGTAGGCTGCACGTGAATTCTTCAGAAAGCCCTTGGTGTTAGCGGCCGCTCTCCATATTCCATCATCTACCCTGTTATGCCAGCCCCCCTTCCCCATCCTTCCACGTATATTATTTTCCTTTAGTCCTTTAGACGACTATTCCAGCTTCCTTCCCTTGAAGGAGTCTCCCAACTCCACAACCCCTTACTAAATTCCTGACCTATATAGATATTCCAAACGGAACACACAAGCCTGAAGATTCAAAGCTAACATCCACAAATGGGAGAAAATATGTGACATCTGCCTTTCTGAATGAAAGGTTATTTTGGCTCCAGTTCATTATCTGTGAATTTCATGATTTTTCTTAACAGCTGGACAATATTCCATAACGTAAATGTACCACATTTTCACTGTTCATTCATCAGTTTTTGGACATTTAGGCTGTTTCCATTTCCTGGCTATTATGAATTGAGCAAAAATGTTACATATCCATGTTATTGAAATAATGGTCACCAAAATATATACTCTATATGAAAATTGCAATCTTCTTTTTTTATATTTTTAAGGTCCAAGTTGTGATAAATGCATCTTTCTACTTTGAGTTTGTATATTGCAAGAGTAGGTAATAGATCATTTTGATTCATGTGAGTAGGCAACATTTAAAAATAAACATCATGATATAAACTCTCATTAGAAAAGTAGCCTTAGAGAAGGAAGATGAAATACACATCACACATATGGACAGATGACAGAAGTGTGCATCTGTTATATATCCAAGAGGCACAAGTGACACCTGAGTATTTATGATACATTAGTCTTCCTCCAACAGAGTAATGACAAAAATATGGAGCAAAGGAATACAAAAACTTTTAGTTTAAGAAAACATTTAGGATTTATCTCATTGTTGCAATGGCTTAGTGTTTCATTAACCTATTAGTGAGAAAATGTGCTTTTCCTACATCAAGATGATAATTTAGCTTTAAAATATAAAATATTGGGAATAGCTCTACCTCAAGACCCAGATATACCCAAAACGTGCTCCACCACGTTGGTAACAAGGACATTTGCTCAACTATGTTCATAGAAGTTTTATTTATAATAGCCAGAATCTGGAAACAATCTAGATGTCCCTCATCTGAAGAATGGATAAACTGTGGTACATTTACACAATGGAATACTACTTAGCTATTAAAACCAAGGAAATCATGAAATTCGCAGGCAGATGGATGGAACTAGGAAAGATCATCCTGAGCGAGGTAACTCAGACCCAGAAGACACACATGATATGTACTCACTTATAAGCAGATTTTAGCCAGATAGTACTGGACAACCATTCAACCCCAAAGAAAAGTAACAAGACCCAAGGGAGGATTCTTAAATCTCACTCTGAAAGGGAAACAGAATAGACAGCTGACATGGTTGAAGAGGGGGAACACGGTAGGAGAGGGAGCTCAGAGAAAGATGAGGGTGGAGAACAGACATGGGGAGAGCAGGGGTGGGAAGACAGAGGGCTTACAGAGAGAAGAGAAACCACGGGTGCGTTTCTGTGACAAGCTGGCGACCTGTGACAAGGTAGGATCCTGGGAGAATACTGGGGTGACTCTAGCTGAGACTCCTAGTAGCAAGGGTCATGAGGACTGACGACAACACCTAACTAGACAGGACTCCTAGTTTAGGGAAGGGAACACCAACCCTCCCACAACAACTTTGACCCATAATTTACCCAACCTACAAGATGTGCAGGGATAAAAAAAATAGAGCAAAGATTGAGGGAATGTCTAACCAATACCTGGCCCAATCTGAAACCCACCCCATGGGAGAGAGGCAGCCCCTGACACTGTTAATGGATACTCTACTATGCTTGCAGATGAGAGTCTAACATAGCTGTCCTCTGAGAGATTGCACTCAGCAGCAGATCAAAACAGATACTGAGACTCACAGCCAGACATGGGCAAAGCGCAGGGAGTATATGAAAGAGTGGGAGTGGGGGGTAGAAAGACCTAGAGGGGACAGGAGCTCCACAAGAATACCAACAGAGCCACCTAACCAGGGCTGGGAGTGGGGGGCCTTGCAGAGGCTGAAGCACCAACCAAGGACCATGCATGGACTGGACCTAGTGCCCCCCCCCCCAGAGATGTAGCCAATAGGCAAGTTGGTCTTCATGTGAGTCTCCTAGTAAGGGGAGGTGGGCCTGTTTCTGACATGGACTCTGTTGCCTGGTTTTTGATCATTTCCTCCTGGCAAGGCTGCCTTAACAAGCCACAGGGGAAGAAGATGTGCTCAGTCTTGATGTGACTTGATGTGCTGGGGTGGGTTGGGGAACTCTCCTTTTCTGAGGAGTAGTGGGGGGGGGGAGGATGGGGGGAAGAGGGAGGGAGGATGGGGGAAGAGGGAGGGTGGAACTGGGAGGAGAGGAGGGAGGGGGCTATGATGTAAAGTGAATAAATAAATAAATTTAAATATATATAATAACAGAAAAATTATCAACATGCTAAGGGATATGGAAAACATTACTAAAAGTCTATACCTCTTTATCATCTATCTATCTATCTATCTATCTATCATCTATCTATATCATCTATCTCTCTAACTTCTATCTATCATTTATCTATATATGCATCTATTTATCTACCCATCCTTCCCTCTCTCCGTCTCTCCCTCCCCATCCCCCAATTTGATATATTTGTGAGGCTCTTAAATAGTCTCTATCTCTAACTTTTTGTTTCTTCTTTATATGGGATCTCACTATGTAGCTTAGGCTGGCCCCAGAGTTGCTGCAACTCCCCTACCTCTATTAAAATAGCTTAGAGCCCCCTTTTCACTATATCTAAGAGAGTCTATGCCTCAGTAGCCATAAACAGAAAAGAAGCATTGCTCCTGGAGCTGGAGACATGGAGCAAAGGTTAAGAGCACACACTGCTCACCCAGAGGGCCCAGTTGCAGTTCCCTGCACCCACAGGGCAGTGCACAACTGTCTGCACCTCTGTCTCAGAGGCTCCAGTGCCCTCTTCTTGCCTCCATAGGCAATTCATGCACTTGGTGCACATATATGCATGCATGCAAACATCCGTACACATAAAACAAAAAGTAATATTTGCTGTTGAGCACCCATGACATGCTAGATTCTGCTCCATGGATATATAGGATAGAAAAACATGCTCTGTTGCATATACATATCTAAGTTTTCATTTAATACCTTTTAAAATCTCATGAAAAAAAGTGCAGTCATCTCATATGTAGAGATGAGAAAGCTGAGGCAGGAGAAGGTCATTGCTTAAGGTCTCATAGCTAAAGCCACATCCAGGCTCACGGACAGTGTCCCCTGCCTTCAAAAGCAAGCCTTGAGAACACAAGTTATTGAATTAACAAAGAGCCTAGCATAACAACAGCAAACCGGCCTTCTGAATGGAATGGGAAAGCAGCTGCAGCCTGGACTTTAGGAATGGCGGCCAATCTCCTCACAAGTATTCGCTATACATTCTCGGAGCTCCTCGCGTTGTGTGACGCGTGCAGGAGACAGCCTGGTCTCTGCCATCATGGAGCGTCCAGTCTAGATGCTGGCTAAGCCCTCCAGGCAGTGATTCAGAGACTCTGAAGTGCCGAGAAAGCAAGCGGAAAACATATCACGGAAGGACCTTCTGACTCCCAACAGACTCTCAAGATGATGGGGAGGAGGCGAACAGAAATCACTTAGCGGCAGCAAACAGAATGAGTTTAACAAGAGCCCTTTGATGGATTCAACAGGCATTGACAGGGTGGACACCAACCACAGCGAGACAACAGGCTCTGTTTCGTAAGACATGCCAATGTGCCATGGCAGCTCCTCAGAGAAGCTTGTTTTCTGTTGAAAGATCACAGGACGTTTAAAGACTTCGTTACTATCTCCAAAGGGACATGGAGATAAGATACCATTCCTTGTAGGGAGCCTGGTTAGCTTAAGGGCACAGGGTGGGGTGCTCCATACCAGATTACATACAGGCAAGGACCACAGAATTGGGGCATTCAGGTCGTGTCTCAGTCCAATGCATCTAACTGTGGAAACTCAATCAGGTCCAGAAATGAATCAATTTCCTTTGCCTGTGTCCTTAAATGCGATGAATAGAGCCTTTGCTTAGAGCTACTGAAGCTGCTATTCATCTCAGTTAGTTGCTAAATAAAACGTTGTTCTTGGATGTAATTCTGGTGAATATGACTTTGGAGATTTTTTTTTTTCATTTAACTATGTAAGCCCAAATTATTCCCCAAAGTGATTCTACACTTGAGCTATTTTTGTTACACATGCTCCATATTTCTTTCCATGTTAGACTAGCAACTCAGAGGACTTTTTTTTTTAATACAAGGAAAAGTCTAGCACGTATACACATTCTGTGACAAATAGCCAATGCCATCATCAAGAATTCCTTTTATTTCTTCTTTTATTTCGTGTGTGTGTGTGTGTGTGTGTGTGTGTGTGTGTGTGTGTGTGTGTGTGTGTGTGTGTGTAAGCCAGCAGTTTCTGTCTGGTGTCTTCCTCAATTGCTCTCCATCTTAGTTTTTGAGACAGGGTCCTTCACTGAGTCTGAGGCTCACTGACTCAGCGTAGCAGACCAGCAAATTCCAGGTATCCACCCACCTCTTCCTTGCCCTCAGTAAGGGCTGCCACAGATGGGCAGAGCTGCACCCAGCTTTTATGTGGGTGCTGGGGATCCAAACTCAGGCCCATAAGTTTGCTCGAGAGCCCTTTACCCAGTGAACCACCACCCCCTCCCCCAGTCCCTAAGCATCATAAATACTTTTCTAATCAGTGAAGCCTGCTAATCTGGGGAGAATTGTGAGCCTTTGGCATACACAACTCCATGCCACAAAGGAAGATAATGCTTACATAAACAAGCCTGTTTCTGATCAGAGAATTCGCCCCGTTAACCCGAAGTAGGGTTGAGTGGAATTTTTTCACTCAATAATCCAGATTCTGCTGATTTGGGTGGGTAAGGTGCTCCGCATCATGGATCTAGGGAAAGGTACACTGTAACTTGGCTGAAACTTACTTTACATTTTTAAAATAAAATGTTATTTTTAATATTACGGAGCCATGTTTACCATTTAAAACAAACTTAACAACTGGGGAGGTCTCACTACACATTTGCTTTCTGTCCTCAGAGGACAACCTTTCTGAACAGTTTCCTGAACTCACACTTCTGAATCTTTCTAAACCACAGGATTAAGGTTTAGATTAGGCAAAGATGAGCAGGACCCGGAGAGTGGGAGCCATGTACCCAGGGGTCCCTCAGCTCCCAGCAAGATGATAGACCATTTGCATTGGATGTAATCAAGACGCTGCATGAATGAAACCATCATTTGTCTCTTAAAGTATTCATGGGTGTTACACAAGCGCGGAAGGCCGTGCTACACACGGAGTGCTAGAATTCCAGGCCAAGCAATGTAGTGTTGGGTGGAAGATCTTGAAGAAATTCCTGATCCTACTGGACTGGAGGTTTCAGTGTGCCTGGCTAAAGAATTTCTTTTGGTTTGTTGAGATTCACAGAAGCTCGGGCACACTATTGGTGTTTCATTGTTTAATTATTAGAGACATTTTAGGCTAGGGATGAGGGTGAGGGGTAGACTATGCTTGCCTAGTATGTGTGAAATCCTAGGTTTTATCTCTAGAACTGTCAAGAATGAGAGTTGCCCCCCTTGTGTGTGTGTGTGTGTATGTGTGTGTGTGTGTATGTGTGTGTGATTGTGGGTTTGCTTTGTTTTGTTTTGAGACAGGTGTCTCTGTACAGCCCTAGCTATCCTGGAATACACTCTGTAGACCAAGCTGGCCTTAAACTCAGAGAACTGCCTGCCTCTGTCTCCCAAGTACTGAGATCAAAGGCGTGTGCCACCACCATCCGGCTGGTGTGTGTGTGTGTGTGTGTGTGTGTGTGTGTGTGTGGTGTGCATTAGGTGTGTGCATTGAACAGCTGTTCTGGGTGAGTCTGTGAGGGTGTCTCCAGAGGAGAGCGGTACTGAGCCATCCAATCTGTTGAGTAGAATAAAAAGAAGGGATTTACTACTTATTTCCTGTCTCACTACTGGTCTCAGGGCATATCATCTCAGAATCCCCAGGGCTTGGTCTAAGATTCAGGATTTATAGCAAATCCTCGCCTTAGGCTTTTGGATTCGGAGAGAGCAGCTAGCCTGGGGTTCCAGCGGACAAAGGTAGACAAAATTGTGGAGGGCCTTAGCCTCTATGATTACAGGAGCAGGCTCTTCATAAACCAAACTCACTCTCTCTCTCTCTCTCTCTCTCTCTCTCTCTCTCTCTCTCTCCCTCCCTCCCTCACCATGTGTGTCTCTTTCTGTCTTGCTCAACAACAATGTATTTTTTGCCTGCCTGTGACCTAATATTTTATGATGTTTTTATTAATTCTTTGAGAATCTCAATGTCATTTGATTGTATTCATCTCCCTCCTCAGCTCTTTTCAGATCCTCTCACAGCTCTCTACCTACCCAACTTCATTCTCTCTCCCTCTCCCTTTCCCCCACTCCAAAAGGTTTTTTTTTGTTTTTGTTTTGTTGTTGTTGTTGTTTTGTTTGGTTGTTTTGTTGTTATTGTTGTTGGGTTTTTTGTTTTGTTTTGTTTTGTTTTTCCTAGTTAGATCAGCACTTAGTGTCTGGGGCTAGACGGGCAGAGAAAGCTTTGGGCATAAAAACTGTCCTTAGGGAAAAGTAGCCTTACTTCTGGCTTGGTTAGAGTTGGAGGCAGAATGCAAAGGACACCTAGATGGTTTGGGACGAGGCCTCAGGGAACACAGCCGAATGTGACTGTGTTTGTCCTTAGCCCACAGCTGTCAACTGATTAACCTCCTCACCTCTTCTCCATCCTTCAACCTTTGTAGAGGGGTTTACTACATCTCAGAGCTTTTCTCTTACCACAATCATGTGCCACATAATCATTGTCCTGGTTATTTTTGTTGTGATGAAAAGCAATTGGGGAGGAAAGGGTTTTACTTGGCTTACAGGCTATACAGTCCATGATCTCAGGAAATCAAAGGCAGGAGCTCAGAGAGAGACCATGGAGGGGGACTGCTTACTGGCTTACTCTCAGCCTTGTATTCCGCTATCTTTCTTGTACCTCCCAAGACCACCTGCCCAGAGACGGGACTGCCCACACTGATCTGGGCCCTCTTACATCAGTCAGCAATCAAGAAAGTACTCCATAGACCTGCCTATGGGCTAATGAGATGAAGACAATCCCTCACGTGAGGTTTCTTCTTCTCAGACTACTCTAGCTTGTGTCAACTTGACAAAAACCAACGAGCACAGTGATCTTTCAGCAAATGGTATGTGCATGATAGTGGTCTCATAAGGTAGTAGGTCCTAGTGATGCCATAGCCTTCCCAGTGTTAGGCTATAAAGAAATAGCCTAGTAGCGTTTCTTAGACTATCCTCATTTTTGAGTGGCATAGCTATCTATCTTTTATCTATCTATCTATCTATCTATCTATCTATCTATCTATCTATCTACCAATCACCTTCTCCTATTTATCTAGCAATAAATCTCTCCATCTGGTTCTATTTTTCCTAAAAAGTGTGGCTGTGTGTCCTTTCATCCATGTTTACTCTTTAGGAGGCTCAGCTTTTGTAGGGATGGCTCTGTCACACTCCAGGGTGGTGATGATAAAAACAAAGTGTGGAGCCAGTCTCATGAGATTCTCCCTCCTCCTGGCCTGTCCCTGGAATGCCAGGCTATGCTTTGAAGAAGGCTAGAGTCTTTCCTGTTCTCTCTCTCTCTCTCTCTCTCTCTCTCTCTCTCTCTCTCTCTCTCTCTCTCTCTCTCTCTCTCCAGGAGGAACAATGGGACAGTGCAGGGGGATGGGAAAAGATTCCCTTCAGCCAATCCATGGCTACAGAGCCTCTACAGGTTTTGCCTGCATTTCTATTCACAACTCAGCCAGGCAGCTGCCAACAGACAACCAGGGTTTTCTGCCTTTTGGGGAGGGGCTGTTTTGTTTCATTTTGCTTGTTTGTTTGTTTTTGTTTTGGATGGAAGTCCAGGTAAGCCTCACTCACATATCTGGTGCTGCTACTGCCTGGGTACCTTCATTTGCCCTTCTGAGGCCTCAGTTTCCTCCAAAACAGATCATCTTTCAACCTACAAATCACAGAGGGACTCCATGAATTACAAGGGGCACTTCCAGCAACTTGAGGCCTACACGCAGGAACCCTAGCAGCCCATTTCCATAGACCTGTTAGAAAAAAAAAAAGAAAAGAAAAGAAAAGAAAAGAAAAGAACCCAACCTGCCAAAACTTATAGCCTATCTTTAGGCATCGTTTTGGGATGAAGCAGTCTCTTATAAAAAGGAGTGCATACCAGAGTTAGGGGGCAGGAGTGGGAGTGAAGGCTGCTCTAGTCCTACATGGGTAAATCTAGAGCATGGGCAGATAAGTGTTTGGTGACTACCTTGGTCTGAAGCTATAGCCCTCAGCTTCATAGGCTGACTGTTGGTCATTAGTGTATGGAGAGGTGCTCATGTCTAGTGGATGGGGCCACTGCCCTCATGCAAGGGCTGTAGACACTTGCTGCTCTCTGTTCTGTGAGCCACAAAGAAAGAAGGTATAAGCCGGCTAGACCCCAGCCTCCAAAACCGTGAGAAATAAATGTCTGTCACATATGCCTTACCCAGGTTCAAGTACTTTGATGCAGTAGCAGGAAGGGAGTCACAGATGGATGATGGATGACACAGTAATTGAATGGCCGATCCTCATTTTCTCAATAAAGCAAATACAATTATCACAATGACTCACCATTTCCTGTTGTTATTTTGTACTTGTTTATATGTTTATTTAGTGTGTTTGTGTGTATGTGTGTGCTTCAATGGCTGAACCTGGGTCATCAAGCTTGGTGGCAAGTGTCTGTAGCTACTGAGCCATCTCTCTGGCTCCTGATGACAGAAAATTTTAATTACCTCTTGATGGTGGTCTTAAGAACCGTGTTGTGCTTTTAAAAACTGTAACTTTATAAGACAACATAAGAAAATATCTTTATAAAGACCTTATAAGTCACCAATGGTCTAAAATTCTCAGATTTATATGAAATTTTAGGATGCACTTTTTTTGAGTCCTGTTATAGAGAGCTTTCCCGTTCACCATCATTTCTTGTTCTCAAGGATGGAGGACTTAAGAGACTTTTCAAAATCATTCCAATGGGCGAGCGTGTGCATCCAAGGTGGGAAGGGAGGTGGAGATGCTCCTCTGGTATAAAACTTTCCTATGGGCCCATGCTCTAACAGACTAACTTTGGTCCCAACTGCTAACGGGCCCTGGAAGGCAACTAGAGGCAGCAGAAACACCTGGGAAGGAATGCGAGGCTGGCATTTTCCTACAGACCCTTGTCTGGCAACCGAGCCAGGCCTGCGTGAGTTATTCCACTTCGCTGGGGCTTTCTTATCTGTTAACCAAAAGGGAGGTTTAGGTTGAAGCTCTTCCTGTGATGATAAAGACTAGAGACTAGGGTGGATACTGTGAGCCAGACCTTTGTCCTGGGGGCTGCAGGCCCTGCTCTACGCTCACTGGACTGGTTTTGGTGAGGTTTCTACAGAACTGGTTGCCAGGGGGAGGGAGTCTTCCTGCCCTTCAGTAAGGCTGATGGTTGTTTTCCCTGCCCTGCTGTCTTTGCAAATTCAATGTTTAGTTCCTACACTTAAAACTACTGTTTTAAGTTTGTGCTATTTGCAAGCTTTGAAAAAAAAAAAAGAATCTTTCTTTTTGAGCAGTTCTGTTATTGCAGCAAAGATTGCTTGCACCTTTAATCCCAGCACCCTGGAGGCAGAGGCAGGCCCACACCATGTTTGTTGAGTTTGAGGCCAGCCTGGTCTACAAAGAGAGTTTTAGGACAGCCAGGGCTACACAGATAAACCCTGTCTTGAAAAACAAAACAAAACAAGCAAACAAAAGTCTTTCCTTCTGTGAATCATCTTACATCTTCCCAAACCATGTTGGTTTATAACTTATATTTCACCATAATAGATAACCCAAAGCATTCCATTAACTTACTCCAATAAAACATTAAATACAAAGGTGGATGAATTTTAGACTTATTGGAAAAGAAAAGCACAAAACATCAAAAGTGTATATTTATAACGATGAAGATATAAATGTTTCTCCAGATTGCCTTCCAGAACTAACATTAATTAAAAACAACACTACAGACACAACAGGAAAAGCAAACCTGGGAAATAGTGACTAGAATAGTCAGAAAGCCACAGCTACATGTTTAAGAAGAAATTAACATTTTTGTTTCCACTCCTAGAATAATTTATGAGTTTGTAAAGGTTGATGTGAAAATAGTGAGCTGAAGCTCCTCTTATAGTTGACTCTAATTTTATGGCCATGGATTATCCACATGAGAGTGAACACAGGGTGGATTTACAGTGCCTCTTCTCTTCAAGGAAAGCGTATTAAATGACACCCTAATGCCCTGACCATCTCTTTCCGGAAGATCAGTAGCTTTTGACATACTTTCAAATATGAAGGCAAAAGCAAAACTAAAAACCCCAAACACCACCACCACCACTACCACCACCACCACCACCACCACAACAACAACAACAGTAACTCAAGAGCAGAAGAAGCAGTTTCTACAACAATTCCAAATATGCACTATCAGCTTGCTTTCTCCAGCAGCAGCCCCCACCAGAATCCTAGCAGGGACTCACTTATCACCAGATGGGGTAAAGATACCCCACCAGAAATCCACAGCCCCTGTCAGCCTGTGGCCAGGACGGAGCACACAAAATGATAAGAATGCCAGTGTTTAAAAGAGCTGCGACTTTCTGAGGCAGAGGGGCACATGGACTTTGTCAGCCTGATGTTTTAACGAGGAGATGGATGCCACCCTTTTGGTCAGCCAACTTTTTTCCTTGGGGGTGGGGGTGGGGGTGGAGTGGAGGTAGGGAGGCTTCTGAAGATGCTTACTATATTTGAAGTTGCAGTCAAGAGAAATTTGCCCTCTAACTACCCTCGTGACCAGCAATGGGCCTCTGAACTGAGTAATAATAATAATAATAATAATAATAATAATAATAATAATAATAATAATAATAATAATAGTTATTATTAGTAGTAGTAGTAGTAGTAATAGTAGTAGTAATAGTAGCAGTAGTAGTACTGAAAGTACAATGGTGGAAGCATTTTATTATTAATTAATACTGATCACTTGAGTTTTCCAACTTCTAATGGGAAAAAAAAAACAGTCATTGAAGCAATTTCTGTGAATAAAGTGAACAATGGACAGTTTGAAGCAGAATTTCTCTCTTCTACAAGAGTGAGACTTTGTTTAACATGGCGAGACACCATTACCAAAAAAAAGTAGATTTGTATTTAGCCTTCTAAACATAATATATAGTATTATTCAATCCCACAAAACAGGTTCTGAAGTAGATAAATCTACTAATGGTAACTTTGAGAATGTTCCTTTGGCTTTGGATTTCTTATTGCTGGTGTCTGGTGAGGGCACTGCACAGGCTTATAAAACTGCACAGTTTCGCTTTGTGTTTCAGTCTCCCACATTAATAAACCCTATAACTGTTATATAAGACACATCTATCAGCAAAGGTTTGGGGACAAACATTTGCACCAAGGCTGTTTAAAAGTTGGCAGCCTTGGTGAACAGTAAACAACAGCGAATAGGACAGAACATAAATACACAGATCAATTTAATAACAGATTGTCTCCAAAGAATTAAAAACAGGGGTATTTGGACTGTCAGAGAAGACATACCTAGGGCTCAGATCAATGCCTCGGGAGTGAGGGAGTATCCCGACTTCCGAGCATTGGGTCTGGATTCCTTTACATTAAAACATTTCTCTTGGTTTTGGGAATAAAATCCACGTCGAAGCAATCTTCTCTCTCATTTAAGTTGCAGCATCGCCTCACCGGTCCTTCCCACTTCTCACTCAGCATGCCAGAATCCAGCTGCACAACAGTGTCCCCCAGCGAGCCATTTTGACCACCTGCTTTGAAAGTGAGTCACCTGTGAAGTCTCCACCGCATGCGGACTTCACGGAGGCAAGCACGTGATGAACTTTGATCCCTCATTTTCAGAAGCCTCTAGCAATACTTCTTTCCTTTCACACAGTTGTTCCAGGAAGCCTGTGCAATGTGATCTGCGTGCAGTAGGCATGCCATGAAAGCAGAATTCCCGTTCGAGTCTCACTCTTGGGTTGCTCTCACTTTGTGCTCTTTGGGTCACACTGGTCACACTCCAGCTTCAAACCGCTTTTGACATTCTGCATCTGCTCTGCCTGGTGGCTGACAGAGCTTGGAAGTACATGCCTCTAGGCAGCACTAATATTACTGAAAGCTGAGCTTACATAATCAAATATGGTGTCATGCTATGACATTATATGTGCGGGGGATTGACAGGACTTTTTTTTTTTTCTTTCTAGACCAAATGAACACATTTGGTTTCAAGTAGATTACTGTTATCCACGACTCCTACTGCTAATATTTCTTTCATTTATGTCCAGTTAATGCGTTCTTTGTTGTATATAGCTTCTCACTAATGTAGTCTTACTATTTCACTATATCTATTTTTTAACTCTTTCCTATATCGCTTATTCTGTCTTGCCTATAATGTTATGATAAAAAATAATTACAAGAATAATCTTAAGAAAAAAAAAGAAGAGACAAAGGAAAGCTCAATTAGTAAAATGTTCGCCACAAAAGCTCAAGGATCTGGGTCAAACCCCCAGTACACACATAAAGAAACAAGAGTAGCAGCTTGCCCCTGCAGTCCCAGTGCTGGTCTTTGGTGGCTGACCAGTTTCATGAGATTGGTGAGGTACAGTATAAGTGAGAGACCTTACATCAAAACACAAGGTGGAGTGGTTCAGAGGTAGACTCCTAATGCCAATTTCTAGCCTACACATATGTAACACACACACACACACACACACACAACACACACACACACACACACACACACACATGGAGTAGGGGGCAGTTTTGTCCTGGCAAGCGTATTAAAGAGAAATTGCTTCTAATCTCTTAAAGATTTTTTTGTCTGTTGGCCTATGTCTACTCTAGTTCCCAAATACTGAGATGGAGACCGATAACATTCATTGATAAGTTGTAGAGCACTACATCTGGGCAAATATTGGTCTGTTCTAGCCCAGCTATACAATCCTGGCTAGTTCCCAGCCATGTGCCTGAGGCTACTTGCCATGTAGTCTTGCTCCTGCCGATCCTGTCCTCATGGCTACATCCTCACGGCCACCTCCCGAAGGCCCTGTGGCCTTCCCCTCACTTCCCTCCCTCCTCCCCTCCCTCCCTCTCTCCCTCTCTCCCTCCCTTCCTCCTCCCTCCCTTCCTCTCCCCCTCTCCGCACAGACTAGGAATGGAACTCCCTCCTTAACACTCCTGCTGTTCACCTTCTTTATTAACCAATTAGAGGTAACAGAGGAGTAATTTTTATACAACATTGAGTCAGGAGATTCCACTATAGCAAAACAATACCACGAGTATTTGGCTCACTGCCTGTTCAGCAATTAACAATCGAAATATACAAAGACACCTTATTACAATCTGAATGAAGGTCACCCCTACATTTGTCATGTGGTCCTGGCGTATATGAAGCCCTGTGATCCCCAGCATCACATAAACTTGAGTGATGATGTACACCTATAATCCCAACACTTGGGAGGTAGAGGCAGGAGGAAGAAAACTTCAAGGTCAGCCTCTGTTACAGAGTAAAAACCGCCTGAGGTATGTGAGAGATCCTGTCACTAGAAAATAAAACAAAATTTGAAAATACGTTATCATGGAAAGTTTGACCCAGGCAGCTCATGGAGGTGTGTGAGGGGGTGTGTATGGGTATCTATAGATATTATTAGCTCCAGAAAAAAGTGTTATGTATGGAAAATATAAGGACAAAGGAGAGGCCACTAATGACACTGGAATCCTAGGTCCTGACCTAGTTCCCAGAGCCTCTTCATGATCTTAAGTGACTATAACTTTCCTCAGCCTAATGGTTAAGAGTCCTCAGTTTTATAAAGCTCATTGCACACCTAGTAGGTATCAGCAGTCTTTGGCATTTACTAGCCAAAATAATTTTTAACAAATATATGTGTCAGTTCTACTATAGTTTGAGGGGAAGGTAACATTCAAATTAACTGAGATGTCACTTCTACAAATGAGAGAGAAAGTCAATACTGTGGGAAGAATACAAGGATCTAAATGACATTGTGAGCGTGGCTGGCTACTCTTATGTCAACTTGACACACGCTGGAGTCATCAAAGAGGTGGGCACCTCAATTGAGAAAATGCCTCCATGTTGTAAGGCATTTTCCTAATTAATGACTGATAGAGGAGGACCCAGTCCATTGTAGGTGGCACCATCCCCTGGGCTGGTGGTTCTGGGTCCTACAAGAAGGCAGGCTGAGCAAGCCATGGAAAGCAAGACAGAAAGAAGCACCTCTCCATGGCTTCTACATCAGCTCCTGCCTCCAGGTTCCTGCCCTGTTTGAGTTCCTGTCTTGACTTCCTTCGATGATGAACAGCAATATGCAAGTATAAGCTAAAATAAACCCTTTCTTCCCCAACCTGCTGTTTAGTCATGGTGTTTCATCACAGCAATAGAAACCATATGTAAGACAGTGAGTAACATTTATTTTAGAAGCAGCAGATATCTTCAACCTGCTCCTGACATATAGGAAATGAAACGGTAAATATAATAACACTGAACTCTTTGACACATAAGTGACTAATAAATGAAACATAAGCAGTCTTTGTGAGAAGCCAAAACGACAGCTAGTAAGGGAAGGGAAGACAATCTCCATCTGTTGTTTACCATGTTGTTACAAAAAGGTAACTGACCAGAGATTTTTTTTTTTTTACAGAGATTTGTTTGTTACTTGTTTCAGACAAGGTCTCACTATGTAGCTCTGGCTGGTCTGGAGCTTACTATGTAGATTAGGCTGGCCTTTGGACTTCAGAGATCTGCCTGCCACTGCCTACTAAATACTGGGATCAAAAGCACATGCCTGTTTAAGCTAAGCTTTTTATAGTTCATATATACAAAATCCTTAGGTTTCTTCTCAGATTTAGTTTTACATTTTATCTGTAATCTTTAAAATGTCATGAGTGTGTGTGTGTGTGTGTGTGTGTGTGTGTGAGAGAGAGAGAGAGAGAGAGAGAGAGAGAGAGAGAGAGAGAGAGAGAGACAGACAGACAGAGAGAGAGACAGAGAGACAGAGAGACAGAGACAGAGAGACAGAGAGAGAGACAGAGAGAGACAGAGAGACAGAGACAGACAGAGAGAGAGAGAGACAGACAGAGAGAGAAGGTATGCCATAGCCACTTTAAAGGTAATTGGACCACCTGTGGCAGTTGGCTTTCTCCTTCCACCCTGTACGATGCAGGGATTGCCATCAAGTTTGGTGGCACTTTGCTCACTCTAACCTGCTGAGCTACCCTGTCAGTCTCCTTCTAGCAAACTTCTTAATTGACACAGTTAGAGGGAGGGACTAGAGAAATGGCTGAGTAATTAGGAACACTATACTAGTTACCTGTCACTTGCTGTGATCAAACACCACAACCAAGGCAATTGTGAGGAGGAAGGGCTTAGGCTTATGGTTCTAGGTTAAAACCCACATCGGTGGAGTGGAGACAGTAGGTGCCAGGCAGCAGGAAGCTGAGGGCTCACTTCTTGAAATGTAAGCAGTGAACAGAGAAAACAAATTGAAAAATGGAGTGGGTCTTGAAAGTCTCAAAGCCACCTCCAGCCCCTAGTTGTTATACTTCCTCCAACAAGGCTACACTCCCTCACCCTCCCACACAGTGCCACCAACTGGAGACTAAGTATTCAAAGGAGACTACAGGGAACTCTTATTCAAACCACCATAAGCATGTGCAGCTCTTGTAGAAGTCCCTTCTTCGGCACCCCAGCATTAGTCAGCTCACCTTTATAGCTGCACTCACATGTGCCCACACACACACACACACACACACACACACACACACACACACACACACACACACACACACGAATATAGAAAATAGTAAACAGAAGTCCTAAGAAAAAAGAGCAACAAATAATGTTAAAAAGGAAACATTAAAATAGGTCCTATCTGCCTTTAAAATTATATAAAGATATTTTATACAATTGTATGTTAATGATTTAAATATAGACTTAAATACTCCTTAAAAATATTCTATGTAGAAATTGACAAAGCATAAAAATTAGATGGTTGTTCAACTAATGTCTTACAAACACATAATTTGAAACTTTATAATAAATTAACCCTGGTGCCCAGGGGCTTCCCAGAAGCATCTGAAGGAGACATAAGACCCCGACCCAGCCCTTTAGAACACAGCACTGCTGACTGTCCCTGGCCACCCTCAGCAAGGGGCCACAGCAATTATGATACAAAAACTCACAGGAGAAGAAAATTTCTGCATTCCTCATTCATAAATTCAGATCCAAAGTCATAAAAATAATATTAGTAAATTTGCATGTTAACATCAAAAGTGAATAATCAGTGTATTCTAAACTGGAAGGCCAGAGCCATACTTTATTGTGTTTATCCAGAACTTCAAGGTAAAAGACTTTTCTTTTTTCTTTTTCACATCCCTAGTAAATTTGTTTGTTAATTTAAAAAAAATTCAGTAAGCCACATCTACTAATATATATATAAAAAGCTAATATTATTGCACATTGTGGATATATTTACCCAAAAATCAAGGTTTCGTAACAATTTGGAAATCAATATAATTCATCACATTATCAAAATAAGGGGGGAAAATCACCTGATTGCTTCAACTTATTTTAATATACGATACTGATAAAATTCAAAGTAAGTTCAGGACCAAAACAACAACAACAACAACAAGAAACAGTAATTAAGGCTAACTGTTTTGTTTTGTTTTGTTTTTATCTGAAAAAAAAAAAGTTGTGCCCTGAAAGGATCTTTAGCAAAATACCATAATTAAGGAGAAACACTGAAAGCGCTTCTCCTGGGATCAGAATCAGGACAAGGCATGTGAGTTCCCTAGGCCTGTGTAACAAGGTACCTCTAGCTGGTCACTTAAAACAACAAAGATATATGTCCTTACAGCTCCAGAGGTTAGAGCCTGAAATCAAAATGGCCCTTGAGGGTGCTGGATTCCTCCTTGCCTCTTAGCTCCTGTGGGTACCAGTCTTTTCGGACGGTCCTTGGGTATGACTTGTCAAGTTGTGGCCCCAGTGCTTACCTTTTCCATCTTCACAGTGTGCTCCTTTGCGGCTGTGTGTATGTTTTTTTTTTTTCTTTTCATTAGGACACCAGTCACATGACAGAAGACAGCGTACTCTACTGTGATCTTACCTTAATATTGATTACATTGGCAAGACTATTTGCACATAAGGTCATATTCATAAGTACTTGGGATTTCAATGCTTTTTTTTTTTGCTTTAGATTGTATTTAATTTTTTTATTTGTGGGGTTCGGGGGACACATGAATGCCACAGCCCATGTTCTACATACCCACAAAGAAATTCACACACATATACACATAATGTAAGAATAAACAAAGCAAATATGTTCACAGAGACTGATCCACCAACCAAACAGCATGCATGGACTGGTCCTAGGCCCCCTGCACTTCTGTAGCAGATGCGCAGCTTGGTCTTCCTATGGGTCCCCCAACAACTGGGGGTGAAGGGGGACTCCCTTCTGAGGCCTGCCTTGGGATCCCATTCCCCTAACTGGGTTGCCTTGTTTGGCCTCAGGGGGAGAGGATGCACCTAATGCTGCAGGGACTTAAAGTGCCAGGGTGGGTTGGTCCCCTTTCTCTGAGGAGAAATAGAAGGGAGAATGAAGGGAGGGGTGTATGGGGGGGATGACTGGGAGGAGGGGGTGCTGAGGTCAGGATGTACTGTGAATAAATAAGTAGAGTTTTAAAAAGAAAATAAATATTTTTAAAAGAACAAATTGTTCCAATTTTGTACACTGCACCAAAAATAACATACCAAACACTGATGAATTTCACAAACAAAAACTAAAGCAAGAGAGAGGGAGAGAGAGAGAGAGAGAGAGAGAGAGAGAGAGAGAGAGAGAGAGAGAGAGAGAGAGAGAGAGAGAGAGAATCATTCACTTAACAAACACTTGACAAATTCATCCTTCTATTCCAGGCACTGTGCTAGACCTGAATCATCAGAAGGAACAACACAGCCGGGACCCCTGTCCCCATGGTGTTTGCCTCCGGTAAGAGGGACAATGATAAGCATACGCACAGTCACCCAGCGGGGTCCTCTCAGAGGGAGCCTTGCTCCTCAGTGGGGGTTCAGTGGGGGTGGGGTGAGGAGAAAGCTCGTAGGTCCTCACTGGACTGAATTAGAAGAAAATGACTACAGACTGTTCTGCTTGGCCTTAAAACGCAGCAGCTACACCTTCTGTCTATAAGAAGGGCTTTGCGGGGGGGGGGGGGGGGCAGGGGGGACAGGTGCTTATCCAAAGATGACAACAGTCTCCGTTTGTAATTCAGGCCATTAGCCCTAAATGAGAGAGGGGTGGGTAGAAAAATACAAGGAGGAGGAGGAGAAGGGAGAGGAAAGGAGAGAGGGAGGGATAACTAGTCATTTTAAATTTAATTTTAGTGACATCATATCAGACTGAAATGTTCTTTTGAATTCATACTTCAAAATGTAGTGCTTTAAAATAACCCCTTTCGGGCTATGAAATATTTATACCCTCACTGTGGAGCGTCTGAGAAATAAGAAAGCTACAGAGAAAACAAAGGTGTGTGTTTCTAGCACCACAGGCATTGTAAATGTCTCCTCTCCTCTAGTCCCACGGAGCTCAGACCGGCCTGGAACTTGCTATGGCTCCACCGAAGACATGAATAAACTTGAATTTCTGATCCTTTGGCCTCCACCTCCCAAGGGTTGAGATTACAGGCGTGTGCTGTCCCACCCAGTTTGTGTGATACTAAGGCTCCAACCCAGGGCTTCCCATCTGCTAGGCGGGCACTCTGCTAACTGAGAGCCGCATACTTAGGCCGCTCTTGCAATTTTTAAAGTGCTGTTTTTATATTTATTTTCAGAGTTAAGGTCAGACTTTCAATGTGGTTTTGCAACCTGAGGTTTGTTTTTTTTTTTTTTTTCACTTAAAACAATGCAATGAAAAATTCACCATGTCATTAATTTTCCTAGATGTAATTTGTAAGATTGAAAAAAATGACAATCATCCTATAGCTTACACCTGAAAGCACAGTTTGAGTATTTTGTTTTTGCAGGGCAGAATTCTACCTAGTCCCGGGCCTGGGCCTGGAAGGGCTGCCCAGAAAACTATGGATCAGATGACAAAGTCAGCAACCGCACAAAATGCCTCAACATTGTTAGGTTTTTTCCTGGAGACCGAATCCTAAGATTCCCAAAGATCTTCAAAACGGAATGTCTCTGCGACAGGTAGTCACTTCGAGAAACTTGACCCAGCCCTCCCAGAAATCCCATAAGGTCTGAGAGGTGCCCAGGACTTTCAGTCCCAAAGGAACCGCGTTAGTATTCTGCTCTCTGCAGGGCTCAAAGAGCGGTGCAGCCCAACCGGGCTCGCTCTGCCTGGCGCCTCCCCTACCATGCCGCTCCCTCGGAACCCCCCAATTCTGGCCACAGGTTTGAACTTGGGAGGGGCACGCCCCAGGTCCCCGCCCAGCCCCGCCCGGATCCACCACTCTCCCTACCCGGGCCGCGCAGGCGCAGGCGGCTAAAAGTCCCGCCACAGACCGGGAGCCCAGGGTTGCGCCTGTGCCATCGCTGCCACTTGGACCGCTCATCATGAGTCCCGGTCCCCGTCTGCTGCTGCTTGCGGTGCTCTGCCTGGGGCTAGGTGGCCTCGTGTCTTCTTCGGGGTCCTCGGGTGTTCGAAAGCGAGGTCCCTCGGTGACGGCCAAGGTGATGCAGCGGTGACAGCAACTTACCTTAATCTTGCGGGCTAGACACCAGGGCGCTTTGGTGACCGGACCGCTGTGGCAGGGCTAGAGAGAGGGGCTCTCAACGCGGGGACTGGCGGGAACTTGGGGGGACTTGGAGGGAGCTGGTGTGGTGTGTGGAAGAGGAAATAACTGGAATTTGAGACTGACTGGGACTGGAAGGGGTTAGGGGTGGCCACGCGGCAGGCGAGAAGGGACGTCTGCGCTCCTACCCCTCAGGGGCTACTGGGCTAACTCTTGCCGCCGGTTGTCGGGCTTTGTCACCCTGGCGGATCCTACTTGAGTTGCTTGAAAGCTGGGACAAGCTTGCTGAGCCCACAGGCCCTTTCTTCTAGAAGAAAAGCTTCTACAGTACTTCCTTGGCGTGGCCAGGATGTGGGACAAAGCGGGGAGGATGTAGGGGGAGGGGACAAACTGAGGAGTGGAGGCTCGGCTGCCCGCTGGGAGGAACCTGGGGTCCCCTTGGAGTGCTCAGATGAGAACTGTCCTCCTCCCCTGTTTAGGGACTGTAACCCCCCCAAGAGGAAAGAGTACAGTTTAAAACTTTGTGGCGGGCGTGGGTTGAGCCCGAAGCAGGCGTGACAAGGCGGGACTCTGAATCTTTAGGGAGTCATGTCGGGAGTCAGCAGGAACTTAGTCCATACAGTGTCCGCTGCTGAAGTTTCATTTCAGTCTGTTTTATCAGAGGATCAAAGGAGAAAGATACTGGGAGAAAAGGGAAGGAGGGACTGCTGCGGTAAATGACCACTTCCAGGAAAAAAAAAAATTCTAGCAGTTTTGAGACGGCACTGAAACAGCAGAAAGTGGTCTTAATGACCAGTCCTGGTTGTCACTGGAAATAATACCTCAGGACTAGTAAGAAAGTTTAAATCCTCTATGGAAGACTCAACCAAGGAGAGGGAAGGGGGCCCAGCATCCAGTCACTGTCGGCAGATCTGAAAGCCAGCATGGTAAGGGTAGCGTCCACCCTCAGGCAGGGCCTTGGTCTTTTAGATACCTAAACTGGAAAACTGATTTGTGCAAGCCACAGAGCTTAAAGCATGTTTGGTCTGCAGATACCATTTCGGGTAAAACCATGAACATACGTGTAAATTCATACAACTGTGAAATATCAAAGGAAGTGAACCTAAAACAGGATGGGTGCCATTTAAAAACACCTGGCTCATGAGGACACACCAACTTGCCAAAAAGGCTTGGGTGCCAAGGGCAATCACTTGTGCAAAGATCTCCAGATGAGAAAGCCTTTTTTTTTTCCTCAGATCATTCCTAAAGGACAACTTGTCATCGGGGCAAGATTGAGAGTAGAATGGCCCGAGATGAGGTTGGGTGGGTGAATAACAGAAGAGCTCTGAACAGCCTTAAAAGGCATGGCTACGAGGGTGGCCATCGAGGCCACCATTCTTAGGACTCAGGTGGTACTCCAAGGCGTTGTGCTCAGCATTTCCTAACGCTGTGACCCTTTAACACACTTCCTCAGGTTGTGGTGACTCTTAACCATAAAACGATTTTTATTGCTACCCCATAACTATGATTTTGCCACTGTTCTGAATTGTAAGGTAAACATTTGATACGCAAGATATCTGATATGCAAACCCTATGGTAAAGGGGGGGTCTCAACCTATGGGTTGAGAACCACTGCTCTAAGGTAAAGTGGCTGGAGGGGTTTGCAGGTGGAAATGACACAATTCCATATATGCTCTCAAGAAATTCCTGTGGTCACTTTGGAGGCTGAACTGAGAGGCCATTCAGGGCTCCATGCCAGACTCCTTGCTTGGAGCAGGGTGGTGGCAGTCTTGTGATGGAGGGGGGGGGGGATAAGGAATTTGAAGTGGATATTGGAAGCATAACAAGAGTTGCTGAAAGCTTAGGTGGAAGGAGGAGTAGGGGAGTTAGACAGAGCATGATGCCCAAGTCGATGTGACTTTCAGATTAACAATGGGTCATTCGTTAGTCTATGTCCCCAGTGATGCTGGAAACATCGCTCCCACAGACCTTTAAAGATATATTGGTAGAGATCAGTTCAGAGCAACTCAGCAGCAGTCTTCATAGTAGTCCCCAAGCCTTTCCCTTTTGACACCCCCTGGCCAGCCTAGGGTACAACCTGGGACTAGAGAGCCTAGAAAAGAAAAAACAACAACGAAAACACGGCTGCAGGGGAAGAGGTGGGGCATCCTGACTGCATCTAGGGCACTGTCACTTACTGCTACTGGGCCTCAACTCTCAGAACTGTCGGCATAGTTTCTTCCTTTTCACCGGTCTAAGTTCTAAAAGCCAGAGGTATAGGCGAGCCTCTCACCACTCTGCACTGGTGCGGCTCTTGAGTTACATTGTTATCGACTGTGTTACAATTCAATATAGTGGGAAATTAAGACATTAAAATGGAGCTGTAGGTTAAGTGTCAGGGACTCTGCTACATTGTCTGGTCCACAGTCCTTTCTTCCACTATGACAATATTTAAAGGTAGGAATCCGGTGGTGGCACATGCCTTTAATCCTAGCCCTGGGGGGGGGGGGGGGAAGCAGAGGCAAGTGGATCTTTGTGAGCTTGAGGCCAGCCTGGTCTACAAAATGAGTCCAGGACAGTCAAGACTACACAGAGAGAAACCCTGTCTCAAAACCACCCCCCCCCCAAAAAAGGTCTGAGGTACTACCCCTCCACACACACGGTGGGGGCAGGGGTGTGTGTGTGGTCCGTTTCAGCCTTGCAGCCTCCTGTCCCACTGGCCCTCTGTGTGAGCTCTAGATCTCAGACTCAGAATCCATTTTCCAGAAAATGCTTCTCTCTAGGCACTCCCTGCTAACATGAGAGGTCATGAGAGAGGGGACCTTGGATGAGATTCTAACACCCACACTCCTAGTTGGGAAGTTTAGGCCTCATCTCCACTTCCCTTGTCTATGAATTTGTGGCAACGGTCCCTGCTTCCCTGAAGTTGGGGTGGGGGATGAATTATACCAGGTGGTGAAGTTCATCAAAACACATCCCAGTCAGCCTCCCCGCTCCAGAGAACCTTACTCTTCAGCTGGTGTGTATCTCCAGCTTGTCCTTGGGCTCCACGTAAGGCCCATTCCCAAAGGGCACTGGCTTCCCTTCTCTCCGTTGCTGGGCAAAGCAGGAACCTTCAAGGGTGGCATTTGTTCTTTGCCCCCTAGAGCTGGCAGCAGCTCCCTGCCCAGCCATGACACAGGCAGCCCTGATGCTTGGCGCCCAGAACATTGGTCCTGCCTGGCTGCCTTGGCTTTGAGAAATAGTGTCAGGTGAGCTTTTGTGCTCACTCTTGTCCCTGGGCCTGTTGCCCTCCTTCCAGGCCTGCCTCCCACTCCTCTGGGGTGCCCTCTCCCCAGGACTTCATAGATGGTGTTCTTGGGATGATGATGATGATGATTGCTTTTCTTTCTTTTAATTTTTTTTAAGACCTGTAACTTGCTAGGCTCGACCTCACACAGATCTCCGTCTCTGCCCCCCCCCACACACACACACCATGCCCACTTTATCCTGGTTCTTACGTGCTGCCCTTAGGACAGGCAGTTGGTGCACGGACATTGCTTTGTATGTAGGTATTTAATAACTACTTGCTGGCTAAACAAGATTGGACTTTGTCATTTCCATTAGAGTTGGGAACATTCTCATGTGATTCTTATTCTGTCCTCATGGAGTTGAAGGGCATGGCAATTGGGAGAAAACATTTCAGAGATAGGTAAGCCCGGCTGTGTGTACAAATGGGATTTTTTTTTTTTTTTTTACTGCAGATGATACTGGGTGGCCGGTTCTTTCCCTTCATCTCTTGCAGCTGCTTCTTTGTTGCTTTCTAAGAATTTACTCCCTTATTAAAAGGTCGGGAAGGCTTTGCAAACCTGTATCTTACAGGCTGTCTCTTTAAAATTACACCCTTGCTTCTCTAGCAGTGGCCACATTCCCTTCTCCTCTGGGCATGGCAATCCCTTGGTGAAACTACTTCTCACTGCCAGACATGAATGTGCTGAGGCGGCCTTTTGTCCCCAAGCCACATGGGTGGTTCTTCTCTTCTGCCACAGATCACAGGAAGAGCCAAGTCTTCAATGCTTCCAGCAAAGCTCTTGTATATAAATGATAATAAGACAGTGGCTGGTTTTGGCCATGTGGAAATATAAATGCCACACAAAGCACTAAATATCACATCAGCCCGTGACAGGCGTCCTGATATATTGGCAGAAGCCCTTGCCTTGAGCTGAGTTTGACAGTCTTTACCTAGTGATTTTTCTAGATTGCAAGGCATCTTTTTTCTCTGACAACCCTTCTTACATCTTTTAAAGC
This sequence comes from Acomys minous, assembly GCF_964271855.1. Lineage (NCBI taxonomy): Eukaryota > Metazoa > Chordata > Mammalia > Rodentia > Muridae > Acomys > Acomys minous. Next base: position 33,856,302 of record NC_140486.1, read on the forward strand.
CATCCCTTGAATGTCTTTTTTTTTACCCATTCAAACAGTAAATTGGTTCGTATAATCTAAACTCGCTAATGGAGTGCCCTTTGACTCCGTGGCCTTTTCAAGCCTCCTGTCTCCGAATCATCAGAACATAGTGATTTGTGAAGCAAAATATGTATAATTTCATTCCAGGTGAAACAGTTTTTAAAAAGAAATCCCAAAAGAACTTTTAAGGATTAATCTGGGGAAAAAAGTGACTTGTACTTCTTGCTGTGTTATCTGTCTTTTGTTCTAAGATGACAGAGAAAGAACAAATGCTACTTGGGTGACTGTGGGAACAAGATGCCCAAATCCAGTGTTGAAGTTTACAGGACAATAGCTTTGTGAGTCACCAAGCACAGGTTGACTGTCCTGCTGGGGTCCTGGTGTCTTGCTGCTCTTGGATGTGAGTGGCAAACTTTCCAAGGATGGTTGTTATGTGTCATTGTCTGTGGCTGTTCCCTTGACAGCTGATGGTCTACTGAAAATTCATCCCAAGTTTGGCAGTGCTTGAAGTGACAAAAAGACAAATTTGGATGGGTAGACGTCAGCTCCTCTTACCTTTTCTTTTTCCTTCTGCCAACAGTAGAGAGTGTTACTTTTTAAAAGAGCAGTAGTTTTTGCCCTACTCTTCATCCACAAAGCAGGGACTCAGGGAGAAGCAGAGCTGTGGTTTTCTAGGGCTCGATGGGATAATGTCGTGAAGACTTTAGAAGCTGACTCTGGCCATACTGAATCAAGCTGCAAACTCAAGTAGCTAGTGCACCACTTGACCCATTGGTGATGCTCAACAAATGTTTGTTGAACGAATATTTGGGAGCGAACTGCCCCGACACAATGTTGTTTCTGCACATTGAACTGGCCTCATGCTTCATGACTCTCATAAAACACTGATGGGTTGGCTTCCCTACGGGGACTAATCTTCAGATTTAATTTTGATTTAACTCAGATTTCTGTCTTTTTCCTGTGGTGACCTTCTACTGTGCATCTCAATTATTCACAGGTCTTTTTTGATATGAAGATTGGAGACAAGGACGTGGGTAGAATTGTCATTGGCCTTTTTGGAGACGTTGTACCCAAGACAGTGGAAAACTTTGTGGCTCTGGCAACAGGAGAGGTCTGTGTCAGCCTTATGGCCTTTAACTGAGCACAAGTGTGAACCTTCTGTAAGACAAGATACAAAGATGTCTTCTGGAAAACTGAGTGTTAATATTTTGGGTCTTGAGTGTGTGTTAGCTTATGCTTTTGTTTTCTTATAATTATTGAAGCACTCGGTGTCCCTAGACTTCTAGAAATTGAGAAAAAAAACATCAAGTAAGAATATAGACTGTTCCTTTTCTACTTATTCCCATTAACACATGATTCCTGTAACTCAATTATTTTGGCCAGTTAGTGATAAACTTTCCCCGGTACGTTATTGCTAGTGAAATTCTGTAAGTGTTTTGTTCAGTTTTTCTCATTTTCAGATTAACACTGTTCATCTCTCAGTATGGGTTGTTTCCACTTTGTGCATTCAATTGAATTCATCTCTTTAGAAAGGCTACGGGTATAAGGGGAGCATCTTCCACCGTGTCATCAAGGACTTCATGATTCAAGGAGGGGACTTCACAGCTAGAGACGGCACCGGAGGTGACACTGTCTTTGCCTTTCTCCCTTCCCATTTGCCAAGCTGAAACCAAAGCATTGCAGATGAGGCCATGCGCATTTTGAAGACTGAGTTTTAGTTCTTGCGAAGACTGAGGTTTAGTTCTTGTAGAAACACAAAGAAAGCGCTGAGATGTATTGCAGTGGTAGAGCACTTGCCTAGTATGCATGAGGCCTTGGTTTCCGTCGCCAGCACCACAAAACAAGAAAAAAGTCTTACAAAAGGGGTACAGGATATTAAGTGCAGGGTGGAGAAGAGAAATGTACACAGGTTCCTCAGGGATAAGGTTGGCTGAGGAACCCCGGCTGCTGCAGCACCCGATCTTGGGAAAACTGCAGCTGGCTCTGGCACCCTTCCCTCACTCTGGTACCCACTTTCTTTCCAGAGTCCAGCAAGAAGAGAAACAGCTCTACTTTGCCCTCTCTTCTATTTTTATTCTCTTCTTTATTTTCTTTACCCACTGTGTGTGTTGGGTTAGGGTGGGGGGTAGTGCTGAATCTTGGGTTAAAAATTTCTGAGTTTGGAAGAGAGGAAAATTTGCACCGTCAGAGGCCACCTCCCATGCCCTAGACTCTCACCTTTAACATTCATGGTTTTGTTTTTCACTTCTGGTATTTCTGGCTGAGCCAGGGTTTTGAGGTTGGCAATCACTAGGCAGACAGACTATGGGGAGAGATGGGCAGGACAGGCTCTTGGGGATCTGGAAGATGGAGTGGGTGTCTCTCACAGTTTACACTGCTGCTGTGGGGACAGCAGTGCTGTCACTGCTGCTTTGTTAGAACTCCAGGACACAGGTGTTCCTAGTTTTGATGGTTCTCTGTGTCGTAGGGGCTCTGAAGTCACACCTGTCACTTACAGACTAGCTGCTGCTTGCTGCTCTTGGTGCTGAGGCAAGAAAAGGCTCTAGGCTTAGAGTCAGAGAGCCAGATGTTGCAACTCTGCTCTGCTATATTGGGAGTTTTCTAACTCTTCCCCCAGAAAAAACCAGGGCTGAGAAGACCTGTTCTGTGGGTCCATGATGGGGCTAAACCAATGTGTATGCTCAGTGCTTGGTTGCCTGGTTGGGTGCTGAGATGGGGTCACCTAGGACCACTTCACCCAAGCATACAGCAGAGGCAGAGCCACCAGGATGTCCCAGCCGCCTTTCTACCCTGCTTTCAGATGCCATCTTCCCTTCAAAATGAAATCACTGACCCATTTGGTCACATTTTGGCTTGAGGCATGGGCACTTTCATCTTGTGCCATCCTAAGGGCCTTCTTTGGTTTGGTTCTGACCCTGGTGTCTGCTTCCTTAATGAGTTGGTTTTATCCTACGCCATTCATTTCTTATATTTGCCCATCCTCATTCCTGTCACCCGTGGGATTCTATTAGCTGATTGCACCAGAGACTTAGGTCTCTCTGGAGTCTGCTTCTAACGTGTGCTGCCATCCCTCCCTGTTTTGCCTCACCCAGGTGTCAGTATCTATGGTGAGACATTTCCTGATGAGAACTTCAAACTGAAGCACTATGGCATTGGGTGGGTCAGCATGGCCAACGCTGGCCCGGATACCAACGGCTCCCAGTTCTTCATCACCCTGACCAAGCCTACTTGGTTGGATGGCAAACATGTTGTGTTTGGAAAAGTCCTGGATGGGATGGTAAATTGATATTTTCTTTTTCTTTTACAAAGCTTTATATTTATGAGGGGACCTTCAGTGATTCATTGAATCTTCACATGTACTGTTAGATACCTGTCATATGATGATGGCTAGAGTTATTGAAGGTGAACAAATTATATATGGCATGGTATTTTAATTGCTAAAGGCATTAAAGCAGACATGGAAGAAGTTAGGTACTTCAGTTAGCTTAAGAAACATAACCAAATAAATCAAGGACTGAAAATGCATTCAATGAAATATTATTTGGTATTAAAAAGTAAGAATATTTTTTTAAAATGCATGCTATAACATATATACTTGTGTGTGTGTGTATGATCTATCTATCATCTGTCTGTCTGTCTGTCTGTCTATCATCTATCTTCGTGCACATACTTTAAAACATTACTCAGTCACAAAAAGACAAATAGTGTATGAGTTTAATTATATGAGGTATTTAGAGTAGTCAAATTCATAGAGGTAGAAAGAAGATTGATAGTTGTCTGGGGAGGGGAGCAAGGGACACTTAGTGAATACAGAGTTAATTTTGCAAGTTGACAAAACTTCTGACTGCATGCATGTAAACATTACTGAGCAGATGTTAAGAGCATTTTAATTATTTGGTGACTTTTCTTGGGAAGACATGGACAAACATCTGTTCACCCTAGACAGAGCACTGATGACAGACCAACGGAATGACTATCAAAGCCCAACTTAGCGAACCAATGAGTTCATCAGGTTTCCTGACAGGAGTCTAGGTGAGGATTTACTTACAGAAACATGGGTGACTCAAAGGCTGCTATGTCACTGAAAAGCCCATTTCAACAAGGGTGACTACTCAAAAAAAAAGCTACAACCTTGGAGATTTCTGGATGGCCTGCCAGCAGTTCAGCTGTTCTGAGAGTTCCCTTTACCCACAACAGTTCTTATTCTTTATATAACTTGAGGGAGGTGCCTTGTGAATCTTGTAAATTTCAGGGACTTTCTGAGATTTGTGATTTGTTTACTCCTGAGTCTTAAGAGCCTCCATCTAGAATAGGAATGCTTCAATGTAGATGATATTGCTATACAATAGTTCTTAAAAATGGATTGATGACAAATTTTGTGTTATATGTTTCTTACCACAATTAAAACAAAATATTAGCCTGCAGGTGGTGCACAACTTTAATCCCAACACTTAGGAGGCAGAGGCAAGCAGATCTATGGCTTTGAGGCCAACCTGATCTACATAGTGAGTCCTGGCCAGACAGAGACACATATTGATATCCTATCTCTGAAATAATATAAAATAAAAATATTATAGCCAAGTATGGTGGTATATGACTGCAATCCCACTACTGAAGAGGCAGAGGCAGGAACATTCTGATTTCAAGACTAGCTGTGCTATATAGAAAATACTAAGCCAGCCTGGGCAAAACCCAAGACATCTCAATAATAAGTAAACAATCAAACACTTTTTAAAAAAATCTTGAACTTATGTGACAGAGTCCACATACTAAGACACATGTAATAGTAACTAGAAACTAGGGGCCAGAAAAATGGCTGAGGTTAGGAGCATTGTCTGTTCTTCCAAAGGTCCTGAGTTCAATTCCTAGCAACCACATTTGGCTCTCAACCATCTACAATGAAATCTGGTGCCCTCTTCTGATGTGCAGGCACACTTGTGGTCAGAATACCATATAAATAATAAATAAATAAATATTTAAAAAATAATAATCAGAAACTATTAAGAGGATCCATATCTACATTGTTACTTATTCATTGAAAAATAAAAATGATAGCTAATTCATAACCCATTTCTGAAAATCTTCGTTCTTCTCAGATCTCAGGTTTTCTTCTATACTGCCCAGAACAGCTCTCTCAGCCTCTGCCAAGTGTACAGCTATCCTGGTTAGCTTCCCTGTTGCTGCAATAAAACACTGACCAAAAGCAACTTCGGGAGGAAATGATTTGTCGTAAGAGTTTGTGTTGCTGAAACACTATGACCAAAAGTAAATTGTGGACAAAAGGATTCATTTGGCTTACACTTCTACATTACTATTCATCACTGAAGACAGTCAGGGCAGGAACTCAAGCAAGCCAGGAACCCGGAAGCAGAAGCTAATGTCAAGGTCATGGAGGGGTGCTGCTTACTGGCTTGCTCCCCATGGCTTGCTCAGCCTGCTTTCTTACAGAACGCAGGACCACCAGTTCAGGGATGGTACCACCCACAATTGGCTGGGCCCTCCCACATCAATCACTAATTTTTAAAAAAAATGCTCTACAGTCTTGCTGATAGCCCAATCTTGTGGGTCTTTTCTCAGCTGACACTGTCTCATCTTTAGTGACTCTACCTTGTGTCCAGTTGACATAAAACTAGCCAGCAAAGGGTTCATCTCGCTTCCAGGTAACAGTCTGTCATCCATGGATGTCAGAGCAAGAATTTGGAGGCAGGAGCTGATGCAGAGGCCATGGAGAGGTGCTGCTTACTGGCTTGCTCAGCCTGCTTTCTTATATTATCCAGGATTACCTGCCAGGGGTGGCCCTACCCATAGTGGGTTGGGACCTCCTATATCAATCATCCTTGAAAACAATGTCCCGCAGATGTGCCCACAGCCAGAGACAGTTCCTTAGTTGAGTTTTCTTTTGCCCAAGTGACTAAGTTTGTGTCAAGTGGACACACACAGGCCAGCACACCAACCCTGACTTCCGGTTGCCCTTTTCTGTTTCCCTGGGTCTCATTTGCATGAGAGCTGCTTTCTGTCCCCTGGGTTTACACAGCATCTCCCTCCGCTGATCTCCTACACATTTCTACTGCCCTCCTTGTGCCACCAATCTGAAGGCAGGAACTGAGCTGCACTCTGGAGAACTCTCCAGAAACAGCTTTCTTGATCATGGTGTCCTCCATCCTTCACTGTGGACCTTCGGTGCATGGCCCTGAGAGGCTCTCTAGGGCTCCTGCCACTTGGGATTGAATTATACCCATGGCAGATCCAAGTACTAGACAAGTGGCTTAGGTCATCTGTAAAGAAGACCTGAGCTACTTTTACAAATGCTTTCTGGCCTGCATTGATGAGCCTAGACTAAGATAGAGATAGAGCTGAAGCTGACTCAGATGCCATGCTAATAATTACAACGGTGGTTAAATAGAAATATATTTTATAAGAGCTATGGATTTACAAAGGTAACTAAGTCTTTTTCAAACAAAAATGTTTATCAATAAAGAAATGGGGAAATATGTATATTATTTGAATTTCTGAGAAACAAGTGACTTTATCCTGAGTGAGCCAATATAGAGCATATATATTTATATATGTACTTATATACATGTATACATATATGCAATATATGCACACATATATGTGTGCTATAACATATGTTGTATATTATATAGTATATATTATATATTATATAGTTACATGTGTATATTATATATAATATATATGTTATAGCACGTGTATGTAAATTTTGGTTGTGAGCCTAGCCTTTAACGGCTGAGCCATCTCTCCAGTGCTAGCACGTGTATGTAAAATCCCAGGATAATCTAGGCGCTCCTCTCATGGTGGCATTGTTTTGAAGAATGACAGTAGCATATGAGAATGATGCTGGAGTTACTTGCAAAGCAGTACTCCTCAGCTTGCATGGTATTTATAATGATGACACATGGCCCAGGGTTAGGCATGGAGCCCAGTTGGTAGAGTGCTTACTCAGATTATAGGAAGCACTGAGTTTGATCCTTCCTACTACTTAAACCTGTTGTGGTGGTACAGACCACCCATTTGGAAGCAGAAATATCAAAAGATCAAGGTCATCCTCATCTGTGTAGTAAGTTCTAGGCCAGCTGGATATGCAAGGTTCTGTCTCAAAAGAGCAATAACAACAAACATTTCCCATTTGTACTTCTGGAATTGGACTGGTGAATCCTCAAATGAGCCACAGGTCTGTTTCTCTCTTGCCAGAGTGTGGTACACTCCATAGAACTTCAAGCAACAGATGACCACGACCGCCCACTTACCGACTGCACCATTGTCAACAGTGGCAAGATTGATGTGAAAACACCCTTCGTGGTTGAGGTCCCTGACTGGTGACAGAAATGGCGGAAAACAAGGAACACACTCTGGCTGGCCCATGTGTTTACCTGCTATCCACCAGCTCTCTTTTGACTCATTAGCTACATAAAGTTGTACTTTTAAAAAAATGGTCTTTTAATTTCTCAGTGCAGATTGCAACAAAGATTTAAAAATCAACACACAGCCAGATGTCCCAGCAAACACCTATAATCCCCCCATTTGGGAGGTAGGGACAGGATGATCAGGGGTTCAAGACCATCCTTGGCTATATAGTGAGTTTGAGGCTAGCCAGGTCTATGTGGAACCTTGTTTCAAAAAAATCATGCCAACAATAGCAAAAAATCATCAACCATAGTTTATTGTGAATAAGTTTTGGCATATTACCTCCTCAGGTACTTTAAATTGAAATGACATATCCTTTTTCCAATGGTGCTATTTTTAAATTAGAATACTTTGTTTTGGCTGTTTAATTTTAAGAATACAGTCTTAAAGCTGGGCATGGGGTGAACGCCTGTAATCCCAGCACTTGGGGGGTCCGAGGCAGGCTGATCTCTGTGAGTTCCAGGCCAGCCCGGTCTACAAAGCAAGTCCAGGACAGTCAAGGCTACATAGAAAAACCCTGTCATGAAAAACCAAACCAACCAAACAAAAAGCCCATGGTCTTAAGCTGAGCATGGTGGTGCACACCTTTAACCCCAGCACTGGGGAGGCAGAGGCTTGTGGATCTCTGTGAGTTCAAGGCTAGCCTGGTCTACAGAGTAAGTTCTAGGATAGCCAGGGCTACACAGAGAACTCATGTCTCAAAACAAAAACAAACAACAACACAGTCTCTTATTTGTTTAGTTTTGCTCAGTTCCTTGTGATCTCCATTTGGGTGTTCCAGAAGCTTTGTTTGAGAAAGGTGAATATAATGAGTTTTAGCATCCTTTGTTCAGATAATTCTTGTCAGGCAAAGGGAAATTTGAGTAGTATCACATATTGTATGTCTGTATGTCATCAGCATTTTTGTGCTTTAATTTTCTTTCTCTCTCTCTCTCTCTCTCTTTTTTTTTTTTTTTTTTTTTTTTTGTTGTTGTTGTTGTTGTTGGTTTTTTGAGATAGGGTTTCTCTCTGTAGCCTTGGCTGTCCTGGACTAACTTTGTAGACCAGGGTGGCCTCTCACAGCGATCCACCTCCCTCTGCCTCCCAAGTGCTTGGATTAAAGGCGTGCACTACCATATCTGGCCTGATGTTCTTTTTATTAAATACTTTTAAAAATATGAATTGGCTCTTTTTGCAATGTTTTAAAATTTTTTATGTGATGGATATTTTATCTGACTATGTGTCTGAGCATCATGTATGTACAGTGCCCATGAAGTCTAGAAAAGGGCACCAGACCCCCTGTCTGGTACTGGAGTTATAGACAGTTATGAGCGGCCATATGTGTGCTAGAAATTGAATCTGGGTCCTTTGGAAGAGCACCAGTAATGGGGAGGCACAGAATCTTCATCCTGAACACATAAGCTGATCATTCAGTAATATTCCCTTAACATTTAGAGCAGTGGTTCTCAACCTTCCTAATGCTGCAACCCCTTAATACAGTTCCTCATGTTGTGGTGACCCCAAGCAGAAAATTATTTTCATTGCTACTTTGTAATGGTAATTTTGCTGCTGTTATGAATCATAACGTAAATATCTGATGTGCAGGATATTGACCTGTGACTCCTGTGAGGGTTGAGAACGTCTGATTTAGGCTGTCATCTAGAGTGCGGTTGGATGGAATCTGAGTTGGTAGTGTGCGTCAGGATTCAGGCTGTATTTAAATGAAATGGGACAGTGCAGTCTTCTCGGGGCTGTGTGACATCTGTGGCTATACAGCAGAGGTCAAGCTCCTGTAAAATAGGGAGAGAATCACTCCAGGCAAGGAGGAGCCAGAGGAGTCTCTCTCATGATCGCAACAAGAAAACTGTCTTTGCAAGAGATGGAAGGGAGGGGGCCTGGAGAGATGGCTCAGCAATTGCGGACTCTTAGTCTTGTTCTTACAGAGAACCCAGTACTGACAAGACAGTTCACACCTGTGTCTAACTCCAGTTCCAGGGACTCCACTAACACCCATTTCCAGTCTGTAGGCTCCGGGCATGCAGTTCACACCTGTGTCTAACTCCAGTTCCAAGGACTCCAACACTCATTTCCAGTCTCTGTAGGTTCCGGGCATGCATATGGCACACATACATACATGCAGGAAAAACACACATAAATAAATATAAAAAAAAAAGGATTAAAGAAAAGTTTTGAAGAGTCAGAGGTAGGCACCCTTTGCTGCTGGTGGTATCGTAAAGTCTACGATATGCTTGGGAAATGGTTTGCTCATATTTTTTTTGCTTTACAACAAATATTTATTGTGGGGCTTTGCTGTGACAGAGTGTGTCAGATCTTAGTTTGACTTTGGGGATATGACACTAGACGAAGAAGTGGGTCTCATCCAGTTGATATTGTCATGGAGAAGGTCAACAATTGTAAAGAGAGATGAGGGAGACGGAGATGACATGCATTGCTAGGGTTAGGTGGGAAACGCCCTTGGAGAAGTTTTCTAGAATCCCTAGAGGGATAAAGTTTGCACAAAGATATGAAGAAAGAGTGGGAGATAACCAAGGAAGATGGGTCCTGTACTAATTACTTTTCTATTGTTGTGATAAAACAACACAACCAAGACAACTTATAGAGAGAGAGGTTTATTTGAGTTTGTTTCCAGAGAGATAAGAGCCCATTGGCATCACGTCGGGGAAGTGTGGCAGCAGGCAGACAAGCAACTGAAGCAGCAAGCCGAGGGCTCACATATTAAACTACAAGCAGGAAGCACAGAAAGTGAACTGCGGTTGGTGCCTAGCTTTTAAATCTCAAAGCCTACCCCCAGTGACCTACTTCCTCCAAGAAGGCCACACCCCCTAAACATCATCATCTGGGGACCAAGTATTCAACTATCTGAGCCTATCAGGGGCATTGTTGCTCAAACCACCATAGACCATCTGAGAAGAAGAAAAAAAAATGCAGTGGCCTGATGTGGGAAGGAGTGAATCCCAGGCAAAAGAGAAAACCAGCCTTTGGGGCCTAGTGTGAAGTGGGCCAGGATGAGAAGAGGCCAGACAATGCTGAGCTTGACCAGTTGGGAGAGTTGGTTTTCAGAAGTGGGAATGTAGGGTTAGTGGAAAGGAACATGATGGCATATGCATTTTAAGAAGATTATTTTGTCTACTATAAGAATATTTGTTTGTTTGTTTGTTTATTGGAGTTTTTTTTTTTTTGAGACATGGTTTCTCTGTGTAATAGCCCTGACTGTCCTGGACTCACTTTATAGACCAGGCTGGCTTCCAACTCACAGAGATCCACCTGCCGTGCGCCACCATGCCTGGCCACTATACGAATGTTTAAAGGGACAAAATGGGAAGAAAGAAGTATCAGGAAACCCAAACATATATGTCCTATGTGTTCCCTGTTCTGAGATTTTGGCATTAAAAGTCATCTTAGCCATAATGCACACCACTATTTTGGTCAGCCCTATAGCCTAGCTCCTTCTTGTGGAAATGGCTGCCCAACTTCTCTTCCTTTCTCTTCTCTTCTCTTTTCTCTTCCCTTCCTTCCCCTTCCCTTCTCTTCTCTCCTCTCCTCTCTTTTCTTCTCTTTGGGGAACTGCACTATTTCAGATAGGTTGACATTATACACCTACCTAGAAATGTCTTTCATTATTAAGTACAGGAGAGACCTATAAATATATGATCCCTCTTGGTCAGTGGTTCTCAACCTGTGGGTCATGATCCCCTTGGGGGTTTCATAACAGACATCCTGCATACCAGATATTTACAGTATGATTCACAGCAGTAGCAAAATTACAACTATGAAGTAGCAATGAAATAATTTTATGGTTTGGGGGGGGGGGTCACCACAACATGAGAAACTGTCTTAGAAAGTTGCAGCCTTAGGAAGGTTGAGAAGCTACTCCTGGTTCCCATGAAATAGGCTCTGTTGCATACTACATGAATATTCAGCAGATCATGATGCACTAATACTTCTGTGACAGAAAACAGAGCAGGAGGAGTGGCCAGTGAATGCAGGGTGGTTGGGAGAAACATGAGTGGGGAGTGAAGACAGTGATGGGGTGGCAAATCATGTGATGACTCAGTAAGATCAGGCTATAGGTAAGCCTGCAGAACATTTTCTTAATTAGTGATTAATGGGGAAGGTCCCAGGCCATTGTGGGTGGTGGTCCTGGGCTGTACAAGTAGCTCACTCCTTGGCTGGTGGTCCTGAGTTCCATAAGAAAGCAGGCTGAGGAGGCCATGAGGAGTAGGCAGCACCTCTCCATGGTCTTTCCATCAGCTCCTGCCTTCAGGTTCCTGCCCTGGTTAAGTTCCTGTCCTGATTTCCTTCAATGATCAATAGCGATATGGAAGTGCAAAGCAAATAACTTGCTCCCCAGCTTGCTTTTTAGAAATCCCATCTAAGGCAGTGCTGTCCCTAAACATGGGTCAATGGATGACTTACGTCTCGGACTCCGACCTCAGTTGTATTAAGAGCAGCTGCCTTTGTGCAATGGATGCAATGTAGTAACACTGAGAATGAAATCATCACAGAAAGAGGAAGGTCCAGAAGGAAAAAAAAAGATGGATCCCTATATGCAATATCAAAGCAAAAGAAGCAATTAGTTAGGGTGAACAGGGAGAAAAGGAGACAAAGAAAGGCAATAAAGGGGGAAAATAAGAACAGTATAAATATATACATGTATATATATTTAATAATAATTCATAATTAAAATAATGGAATATGTGTACACATATTTAACAATGATGTTTAATAATTACATGTGTATAAAGTATATGAAAGTGGGACAATGAAACTCATTGTTTTGTTTACTAAAATTTTAAAGTTAATGAAGAAAATGAGAAGACATCACTGAGCCTCTGTGTCTGGTTATGCCTGAATTTAATTTGTCCCTCCCTTTTCACTACCAAGCCAATACATCTCCTTTTTCGCTTAAGCCAGGACAAATTGATTTCCTTTGACATACAACCTGAACTCTTTGTCTAACAGAGCAATATTGAAAACATTTTGTGCACAAAGGCTGAGAAATAACTAAAGGAAAATATTGAAAGTAACTTTAATCCCCAAATGTTTATAAAGTATATATCATATGACAAAATAGTATCATTCATTAAGACTGGTATTAATGATGGATTTATTTTTGAGATGGGGCATCATGCATCTGAGGCTAGTCTTCTTCTTCTTCTTCTTCTTCTTCTTCTTCTTCTTCTTCTTCTTCTTCTTCTTCTTCTTCTTCTTCTCTCTTCCTCCTCCTCCTCCTCCTCCCCCTCCTCTTCCTCCTCCTCCTCCCCCCCTCCTCCTCCTTCTTTGTTTGTTTGTTTGAGACAGGGTAGCCTTGGCTGTCCTGGACTCTCTTTGTAGACCAGGCTGGCCTCGAACTTACAGAAATCTACTTGCCTCTGCCTCCCTAAGTGCTGGGATTACAGGTGTGTGCCACCATGCTGGCTGTGAGCCTAGTCTTGAACTCTCTTTATAGTTGATCCTCTGGTCTTCATGCCTCCACCTCCCAAATGCTGAGACTGCAGATCCTCATGAGGTTTATGTAGTGCTAGGGATCAAAGCTCAGGCTTAGTGAATGGTAGTCAAGCAGAAATACTAGCTAGCAAGGATGGCTCTGTGGGTGAGGGCATCTGCTGCCAGTCCTGGAGACCTGACTTCCATATGCTTGGACCCACACAGCAGAAGAAGATAACTGACCCTCAACGTTATGTCCTCTGACCTCCAAATATATGCTATAGCACGTGCCTCCCCTCTGCCTCCATCACAATAAATAGGTAAATGTAATGAAAAGTAGAAATTCTGTATGTAGTACAACCCCCAATTATGTAAATACAAATGTTTAAAGCAAACAACAAAATATAGCTTTTCACAGTGCATGTGAATGGTGGGAGGCTTTTACTCTTATTTGTTGTACACTTTCTAAATTTTTTTTCAGGTATTCCCTAGGGTACAGTTAATGTTAGTAATAACAAGCTCCCTATATTTTGGATTTTTTTTTCAAGCAAGGTTTCTCTGTGTAGTCTTGGCTGTCCTGGACTCACTTTATAGACCAGGCTGGCCTCGAACTCACAGCGATCCACCTGCCTCTGCCCTCCAAGTGCTGGGAAGCTCCCGATATTTTAAACAAAGGCAACAAGAAGAAATTGGAAACATCGACCTTATAGAGGCTAAAGTGCCTGCAGCCTTCAGCATCAGAAAGCACATAAGCTACTGTGATCCTATGCGTAAGGGTGTGGACCTTGACCCATATCTAGGTTTTAATCAGTGCGAGCTGGAGCTACACTTCTCCGGTGACAAGAAAAAAAAAAGAAGTTCATTCTAGAAATGAAGAATTCTGAGACCACTAGAAATTGTCACATTTTTGATTGAGCCAACAACTATGATAATAACACCCAGCCCTACCCAAAACACTTATTTCTTATATGTGGAGGACCAGGCTTCATCCTGAAACACTAGCAAGCAGAACACTATGACAGTAGAAACTGTCACTTTTTGAACAAATTGTGTGTGTGTGTGTGTGTGTGTGTGTGTGTGTGTGTGTGTGTGTGTGTGTACAGACCTTGGATGCCACTTTTCTCCTTCCACCATGTGTGTTCTGTGCATGGAACTGAGGTCATCACACTCCTCCCTGGCCAAGACATCTCACCAGCTCCATCTGTTGTTTCTTATGGTCTAGTATGTTCTACAACAGGTTTTTGAAGTAAACGCTTCATTATTTAGCTATGGCTGATGATAATAAAAGGGCACATGTGTAGCTGTGGGCGGGTACAGACTCAGGGAAATCACACTGGATACCATCACCAAGCCCAAGTTTTTACAATTTAGTCTAGAATCACTTTAATAAACAATTTAAAACATTTTGGCTTTCTTAGCTATAATCTGCTTTACTCTCTCCAGTGCTGTTTAACAATTTTCTGGATCATCAACTAAGTGCTTGGTAAAATTTATTCTTGGGTCACATTAGTTGGAATGACAGTTTAAAAATGATTAGTTACTTCATTTTTTTGGTGAATTTTTAGATTTTTGAATAAAACTCAACCAATCTCACTTCTCAGTTCAGCCGTTTTGAGTTACAAAAAGGCAAAAACACTGCAAGGCTTTTTATAAGGGGTTTGGTTTTGTTTTCCAACATTCTTATAATTCAGACAGGCAAAACAATCTTTGATCTAGAAGGTTTAGAAATTCAAATACGCCTCAAGGCATTTTTTTTGTGTGTGTTTTTCAACTTAAGCAAGAGTGAAAACAGTATTTGTAATGGAAAATGTTGGTGCCTGTCAGTACATAACAGCTTTTACTTAATTCTGTAATTCAGTTCAGGAAGGTTTTGGCTCAGGGCAAGCTTTAGCTGTGGTATAACATAGCCCCAAACTTGCTAGTGGTGTGCCAGTGTGGTGGGGAAACAGCTGTAACGAATCCAGAGTTGGGGTGGCTAGGCCTAGGAGCAGCGGCAGGCAAGTGCCTACGTGACAAGCATCAGAAGACAAAGCAAACTGCATCTTAAAGCCCACTGTCAGCATCTTTGTCCTGGCACTGTTTCAATCAGGATGCTTGGGCAACATGAACGTGTTGGACCCAATAGGTCCATCATGCAAACACTACTTTAGTACCTACTTTGGGGAAGGGGGGGGGAACAATTTCATAATTTCATTTGACACATGGGTAGCTAGTGCTCATCCATGTTGACAGTGCATAGATTTTGACTTTGGTGACAAGGACCAAGTTACTAAAGTTCAGAGGTTTGTTGGTTGGTTGGTTGGTTGGTTTTTCTGAAGCTTTGTCCTCGCCATGGTTCTCAGAGAAGCTCTCCGATGAGGATGGCTCATTCTTTTTGCACTGAAGCTGGTCCAATGAGCACATCTTCAGTCCCCCGCTCCTTGGTGGCAAATGCCTGCTCTGAGAGTTAGAAGGTGTGCTTCTTGAAGCCCATTCCCCGGGGTGCACTTGTGAATGTAGGTGGTAAAGTAATGGATTGCCTCCTTGATAGCAAACTGACCCTGCCTCTTTACACCACCCTGTCTTTAAGGGGAGCCGTCCTGGCCATGCCAAGTAAGAAAGGAAGAGCACAAGAGAGTGGCTGGCACCCCTTCTTGAGGGCCCCTGAGGAGTTATGTGAGTGTCTATACTCACTACCTTCCCGGTCATGGAAGGACTCTGTTTCTGGACCCTTGAAATTGCTATCCTCTAAGGAAGCATTGTGTGGACAGGCATCACCATGTGAAAACTTGACCTCTTCTCTTTCACCTGGCCCTGAAGGATGGATCTGTTTCTTGTGACTCCAGGAACTGTACTATGACCAGCATCCATGAGACCAGGAATGAATGAAGCTTGGCCAGCTACAGCAGGGAACACCTGAGGTTTGATTTTACCCCAACTCCTCTACAGCTCTTGACCTCTCTCAGGATGCTCTATAACTCTACAGAAGCCTTCCCTATAGGGCTTACCCTGAGCTCTAAGCACTCACTTTCCCAGGGGGTGCCTATACCTTTCCTGGATGGAAGCCTCTCTAGGACAAGTAGCTCTCGTTCCAATCTATGTCCCCAAGGAGTGTATATACGTAACATCTACTCAATAGATATACTCAAAATCATGAACCAAAGAACAAGCCTGAGTTTATGCCATGGGGTACTTACAGTGTCATAGGATATAAAAACGGCAACACATTGATTTACCTTTTAACTGTTAGTTTCTTTTCTTTTACCTCCTTTGTTTCTTTTCTTAATTTCTTTTAAAAACTATTTTTCAAAGATTATCTTAAAACAACATCTATAACCCAAGCTTCTTTTATTTTCTGAGTTGAAACCCCAAGGGCATAGTAGATGTAGCTTGGCAGGAGGTAAGTATATGGTCAGGGGACACCTTGGTGTTGGGGACTGTAAGTGGCAGTATCTATAGCAAGTGGCCTGTTGGTGTGGCATGCTGCTGGCAGTGGGTTGAGGCTCTTCACTGCTGCCAACTTACAGCAGGGTATCTTTCTCCACAACCTTTCAACTTCACATCCCCACTACAATCTATTTTTTTAAAAAAACATCCTGAGCAATATTTTAAAAATATTTTCAAATAAAGACTATGGACATTATTATAAATGGTTTTAAAAATTCAGTTTTTGGCTGAGGAGATAACTCAGTGGGTAAGACAGTTTGCCGTGCAAGTGCAGGGACCTTAATTTAGATCCCCAGTACGTGTGGAAAAGATGGGCCTGTGCCTTAGTCCTGAGCTGGGGTGGAGACAGGAAGACGGCTGGCCAGCTGGCCTTGCTGAAAAAATGGCAAGCTCTAGGTTTAGGAAGAGAAGCTGTCTGAAGTGGATTAGGTAGGAAAGGTTGAAACAGTTCAGATGACGTCCTCCTCTGGCCTCCCCATGCATAAATGGAGTATACCACACACACACACACACACACACACACACACACACACACACACACACACACATTTCACATGAATGAGTTTTCTCTCTCTCTCTCTCTCTCTCTCTCTCTCTCTCTCTCTCCATGACTTCATGCTTTACTTTTTTTTTTTCATTTTATAAATGAAAATTTAAATTCTGACAAATACATGCTATTAGAAACCTGGTTATACCTTCTGTGAGGAGGCCACGGTTGGTTTCCCAGTATATGCCAGTTACACCCAAACTCCTCACCAGAACATCCTGAGGGCTTAGTGAGTGGGGTTTGATCCTTGTCCCTCACTAGCCTCCACACTAACCAGCTGACTTCCAGACAAGCCATGAAGCTCTCTCCACACTGGCTCACGTGTCTGCGGTACCGATTCCCTTCTCATGCTGTGCTGGGCCAGGTCCAGCAAGAACCAGTGGGTCTCCCTTCCAGACCTGGCAGAAGACTCCTGACTACCCAAGTCCAAACTGCATACACATCAATTGTCTCTGGGACACTTCTCATACTTTGCCACCACAACGTGGTTATTCCCCCAGGCAACATCATGCTCTTCTGCCAGTCCCCTGAGGGCAAGGATTCTGCTTTATTCCAACCCACATTCAGAAGGAGAGCAGGCATTTGGAAAGACATTGTGTTCTCTCTTAAGGACAAGGAGAAACAGCCATGATAAGCAGGTACACAGTTCATGTAAAAGGTGCTCATTTCTAAGCAGACGGTCTCTCATTTTCTACCATACTTAAAGTATGTACCTTATCATCTGGGTATGGTGGTGTACAACCATTACCATATCACCGAGGAAGCTGCTCAGGGCGGTGGGAAGTTCAAGG
This sequence comes from Acomys minous, assembly GCF_964271855.1. Lineage (NCBI taxonomy): Eukaryota > Metazoa > Chordata > Mammalia > Rodentia > Muridae > Acomys > Acomys minous. The sequence goes on from NC_140486.1 coordinate 33,873,939, forward strand.
CATGCCTGGGGTGTACAGTGCGCCTAAGCTAGGTGAGACCCTATCTCAAAAAGTCGACAGCTGCCTGTGGAGGCGCACGCCTTTAATCCCAGCACGTAGGAGGCAAAGGAAGCAGATCTTTGTGAATTTGAGGCCAGCCTGGTTGACATATCAAGTTCTAGGCCAGCAAGAACTACATAATGAGCCTGTCTCAGCAAACAAAGCTAACAAACAAACAAAATCCACAAAGCATTTAAATAAATCAAGTTCTTTAACAGCTTTGCTCTGATCCCAATAACTTTCTGAGGGGCTGGGCCTTCTGCAGGAGGCCTTTAGCCACCTCAGTATTCTTGACTCTATGCCCACCCATGCCACCTATGAAGATTTCTCACTGCCAATGAATTTAAATTCAAAACTGTCTAAATATTATTTCATTTCAAGTAGAAATAGGTGCACATGCCCAGGACGCTGCTTCATGAACTTCTCAATTCATCAGGGTTGTCAGGTCTGAACCATTCCCAGAGGGCAAGTTCTAGAGGCCTGGCCATGCGAGTGGGGTGGGAGGTTACTGGGTTTTCTAAAAGTAAGTAGGTGCTACTGGTACAAACTGTATGGGACAGTAACACATGACTCAGCACAGATGCAGTGAGGCTTCAAAGTCCATGACCAGGGCTTACTCAGAGACGACCATCCCAAAAGGAACATGCAGATTAGTTCCTTTTTTACTACTTTGAGCGTCTGATTTTCAACTATAGCTATGTGTAACAAGATACTGTCTAATTAGAACTCAATGAACTAAGGATCCACCACTCTAGCCCCACATTTCTGGAGTGTCCAGGTGAAACGAACATCACAGATAGGAACAAGACAGATACCAAAGAGACCACGAGCGGACAAGAAGGCAAGAAGTGCTTTACATTTGCAGGTCAGGTTTATAAGCATATTTTCATAGTTGTAGTAAGTTAAGTCTACGTCAGCATAGCTTTATAGTAGCTATATTCTCCTCTTCACACAAAACCGCATTCTACTTCACTATCAAAATCCTGGCTGTCACAATGTATCTGCAGAGACAGAGAACAGGTGTCGTAGACGTTCAGTTTGGAATTAGAGGTTGCTACTTCCCCAAGTTCTCCTGAGCAACTTACAATCTATAATTATTAGCAAGAATAAAGCCAAAACAAGATGACACTGACTTCCAGAGCGTCGACACGCTGACCTTTGTTCCCTGACGCAGCACAGTGGGAGACACTCCTTAGTAAATGGCTGACCATTCGTGAAACACAGATTATATCTTTACTCTAGAGGGCTGTATCACAGTACCTTAATGAACCGGAGGAACTCAAATGTACTCCACTGAATGGATACATAAAAAAGCAAACACATAATTTCCCCCACAGTGTATAACCATATTGAATAAGAATGTTCCTCAAGCCGGTCAATCACCCTTGATATTTTTTCAGTCTCCTCCTATGGCCACATACAAAATCCTGACTTGAATGGGCGCATCTTTGGATAGTAGATTCTGAAGGCGTTACGAAAGTAAACTTAACGAGTCGCTCGGCAAGGTGCAATGGCAGGTGCCTGCAACTCTAGCTGATCAAAAGGCTGAGGCAGGGGATCACTTAAGGCCAGGAATTCAAGGCCAGCGGAGGCAACACAGCAGGTTATGGCAAAGACACACAGGGAGGGTGGAGGGAGAGCTTGACGTGTAATGGGGAACAGGAGAAGAGATAAGAGGAAGGGGGAGAGAAACCCCTCAAGATGCTAAACTTATTGGTCAGAAAGCCCCAGAGTGACCCCCAAACAACACAGGTTATTGCTCTTGCTCTCCCAGTATAGCTAGGTAGTAGGACTCTATTGTTGAAGACAACACCCATTGATTACTGAACATGGGGACTGATTTGGAAACTTCCTCTCTGCCGGTGAGGTTTCATAGTACCCAAGGCGCTAGGTATGTAGGTAGGCTTCTGGGTGAGAAGTAATCAATGGGTGTATGCAGTGGTGGACCAAGAATACTACAATACTGACTGACCTGCCAGGCAAGCGGTGCCTACTGGTGCAATGGTGATGTGACTATAATCGGGGTGACCAATCATTTTGTGATTGGATTTGATGCCTGCTCTACAGGAAAGAATTAATGTCTGGACTGTAAACCTGGTCAAAAGTTCACGGCTCAGGTCCAGGCCTATGGGGAGAACCTATTATCCTTTTCCTAAATGGACATGTTGTCAAACTGCCTTCTAAATATTTCCAATTATACCCATAGATTAATGCTGTTCTCAGCCTTTGTCAAAAAAGCTTGTTTATAGTGGACAGTGATGGACACAGAGATTCGGAACTGGTCAAGTGCTGAGAATAAATGACATTGTATCATTATTATCCACCCACCTCCATGATGGATACCATGAATCTCTGTTTCAACCATTTACTAAGGAGTGTCTCCCTCTGTGTTGAGTTAGGGGGCAAGGTCCAGCCTGTCTACTCTCTGGAAACCAGCATCATCTTGGCTCTGCTTTGGCTTTATCCTTGCTGACAACTGTTGATTGTAAGTTAATCAGGGAAACTCAGGGAAGTAGCAACCCCCATGATATTTCAGAAAATATCATGGAAGAGAGTGCAGAAAGAATGTAAGATGTTCTCTTCTGGACATGGCGTGACTATTACACTTAGGAATGTACAGCAGCTATGGCCACCTATACAAAGTCTATATACGATCAAGCCAGTCAACATTCCAACATGGATTGGGAAATGACTCATGAGGGTCATCTTCCTCCAGCTGAGAAGCTATCAGCATCTTATAAGCTGCTGAACATGAAGAAGTTGCTTTCCTATGGGGGTGTGGCCGCTGGTGGGTTGCTCATGGTATGGTGGATGGCCCCTGTCCTACTTTGCTTTCTATTGCTGTGGAAAAGAGCATGGCCAAAAGCAAGTTGGGAGGAAAAGGTTTATTTGGCTTACATGTCCCAATGACGATCTACCATTGAGAGATGCCAAGGCAGGAACCCAAGCAGAGTAGAAACCAAAGAACACTGCTTATTGGATTGCACATCATGGCCCACTCAACTGGCTTTCTGATAAAACCCAGGGCTACTCGCCCAGGGGTGGCACTTCCCACAGTGAGTCAGACCCTCTGCCCACACCTCAATCTGATGGAGTCAATTCCTCAACGGAGGAGACTCCAGTTTTTGTCAAGTTGGCAGAAACTTGTGCCATGGCAGAACATGTGTTCATGCAGGCAGGATTAGTTAGACTTGGTGGGTTAATAAAGAGGGCAGGAGAAGCTGGAGAGATGGCTCCAGTGGCTAAGAGCACAGGCTGCTCTTCCAGAGGACCGGAGTTCAATTTCCAGCACCCACATGGTAGCTCATACCTGTCTCTAACTCCAGTTCCAGGGGCTCTGATCAATACACGCAAGCACAACACCAGTGCATATAAGTAAAAATAAATAATTTTTTTAAAGGGCATGAATGTAGCAAGAATTGAGATGTGAGAGAAGTGGGAAGATGGATTGGGTTATAGACACTAATGATACCTTGTATATGTGTATGAAATTGTCAAAGAATAAATAAAAAGGTATTTTAAAGAGATACTAAAGGTAATTCATAAAATCTCCGTGGTTCCTACCAGTGTGTGTCAGTCAGCTGTGTGGTTCTAACTCCTCAGAGGGGATGGTCCAGGCTACCTCAGTATCCTAAATGGTTGTGATACATAGCTCTAGTTGACAATCTTAAATTTTTGAATCCAGTTTGAATTTTTCAAGTATCCAGGACTGTGAGAGGAGCAAGAGTTTGTGTACCAAGACTCCTGCACCCGTGGTAGAGAGCACCAACAGAGAGAGTACTGTCTTTACTCACAGAGCTCCAGTTGCCACAAGCCTCCTCCTCCTCCTCCTCCAAGTTGTTTCCTATTGAGGTGAAAGATACATTATGAAATCAATCATTCTGATCATTTTTGGTGGTGCATGTTGACCACATCCAGGTTGTACAACCATCCATCTCCAGAATGGTTGTCATCTCCAAAGAAACCCATGCAACACTGACTTCCCATGTCTGCTTCCTGCAGCCCTGAGCACAGCCACAACCAGATTTTGCTGTCTGGGAATCTGACTACCCTAAATATAACATATGATTGGAACCATATAGTATTTGTCCTTCCGTGACTGACTTATGCAACTCATGTCTTCCAGGTTCACCCACACAGCACACTCCAGAATCCACTTGTTTTCCACCCAATTCCTCTACTATGGCCACTTGGGCCATCTTTCCTTTGGGCTATTGTACAAAACTCCGTGAACACAGATACACAAATGCCATCTTCAGATGCTGCCCTCATTTCCAGATCATTGAGTCTTATGGGTATTCTACTTACATTTTGGAGAATCATTATAGTACCCAACCCCCCAGAAATGCAATACACAATAGCACTAGCGTCTTCACGTCCTTCAGTAGTGTTGCGCTCTCCTTCATAGAGGCCATCCTCGGGAGTATGACAGAATCAGCAAATGCTGAAGCAGCCCCCTTGCCACTGATCAAAGTTAACAAGAGAGATGAAAGCCCTTTGACCTTTTTGAAGTGTGATTGTTTCTTTAAACTGTGCTTGTGGGATTTCCACACTGCAAAGTGAGCTTTGCCAGGCAGCAGTGGTCATGACACTATAAGGCACTATACACACAGATGGCTTCTGAAGGGCAGGGTGGAGAAGGAACACCAGAAGAAATGACACCAGGGCCAGGGCAGTCAGTGTGCAAAGGAGCAGGGCAAATGAGAGGAAGGAGAGCAGCTCTGCAGAGAACAGGCACCAGGGAAAGAAGGGCGGGTAGAACATCAGGCAAGCAGCCATGCGGATGGTGCAGGAAGAACCGCCCTACATCCTGGATCACATGGCAACTGAGTTTTCTTTTCCTTCTTATTCTGTCTTCTGCCCCTTTACTTCACTATTGCTCATGAATCTATGTTTTAAATAGATGCTTTTTTTTTAAACTACTTCCCCACATGCAGAGCTTCCACCATGGCTCCATGTACTACTCACACTGCACAGCTTGTGTAGGGTGTGCTGTAGTCCTGTGCAGTGCACAACCTGCATAGGAACACAGCCACGAGCAATGGAACCCAAGGGTAAAATATAGTATATTTACACATGTCCAACAGAACCGAATGATGATATTGTATGTGTGCATCTACACATGGGTTTTTATATGAAACTTTTGCTGTGACCATCCTTTTTTGAAAATTATTAAAATTCATGTATGTAGATTGTGTATACAAAGCTGTCTATGGCATTTTTTTAGAGTAGAAAAAGTCAACATATTCATGAGTATAGTACTGGTTGCATTAATTGTAGATGTGTGCAGCTGTAAAGAGAAGCATACTTTGTATACTAACATAGACTTGTCGAGATGTGTCATTATATGAAAATATGTATAAGAGATGGGTATTGCAGGCTTCTGTATTTGTAAAAGGGGTGGGGGGGGGGACAGGATGCATCAACATTAAATGATGGGGCTGGAGAGATGGCTTAGGAACTAAGAGCACTTGTTGCTCTTGGAGAGCACCTGGGTTCAGTTCCTGGTACCCACGTGGTGACTCACAAGCACCTGTAACTCCACTTCCAGGGAACCTGACCCTCTTCTAAGGGCACCAGGTAAGTATGTAGGTACTGCACATACGTACGTACATATATACATACATACATTAATCTAAAAAAATCCAACAAACCAAATATTAGATGGACAATAGATCCTTTCCTAGAGAAATTATCTCTCAAAAGTACTATATAGAAAAACTAAGTACCCTGACTGCTCACAGGAGAGGAGAGGGTATTCAAGAGTTGGGTTGGGAGGAGGGTTTCTTTCTATATCGTTTTATACTTTTATATTTCCAACCATAGAAACATGTGAAACATGTGGCCCCAACTATCCAGTGTGCCCTGAGCTGTGTTGACCAGAAGGCTACCAGCTTCTTCTCAGATACTTTTATATTTCCAACCATAGAAACATGTGGCCCCAGCTATCCAGGGTGCCCTGAGCTGTGTTGACCAGAAGGATACCAGCTTCTTCTCAGATACTTTTATATTTCCAACCATAGAAACATGTGGCACCAACTATCCAGGGTGCCCTGAGCTGTGTTGACCAGAAGTCTACCTGCTTCTTCTCAGACTCCACTGCAGTGGAGGGTGACTCTCTGCTTCTTATATGTTAATGAGCAATGGAGTGGGGGTGGGGTGGGGCTATAACCAACTTCTTATTGCTGTGTATATGACTGGCAATCATGTTCTTGTTCTTGGTTTTAAGCTTTGGTGTATAGGTGTGCAGGTGTTCGTGTGCTTATGTGCACACCGAAGCCTTCCTCAACGGCTCTCACTTCATTTTCTGAAGCAAGGTCTTTCCACCATGGTGCAAGTTACTGATTCAACTAGACTGGTAGGCCGGAGCCACACAGATCCTCCTGTCTCTTCCTCTCCAGCGCCACCATTACTGACTGGGTGTTCAGGTCTTTTGAGGTGGGTGCCAGGGAACTGACTCAGGTCTTCTCAGCTTCACGGATACAATCCTTTGTGCTTTAAAAGACCTATAGCGGTTTAAAGTTCCTACAAGAACCTGTGATAAGATTATATACTAAAATTTCATTTTATTTTTAAAAGATTTATGTGTTTATGTATATGAGTGTTTTGTCTTCATGTATACACACCAAAAGAAGGCATCGGTCTCATGGGACTACAGTATAGATGGGTCAAATAGTTGTGAGTGCCCACGTGAGTGCTGAGAATTGAACTCTGGACCTCTGGAAAAGCAGCCTTTCATCCACTGAGCCATCTCTCTAGCCCAGACACTACATTTTAAAATGGATTTTTAAAAGGTCATTGCTAAAATGTGATTCAACTTCCAAAAAAGGATGATTTATCTTTGTCTTGGTTTTGAGTCAAGGTCTTACTATGTAACCCTGGCTGGCCTGGGCTATGTAAACCAAGCTGACTTCAAACTCACGGCGATCCTCCTGCCTCTGCCTCACAAGTGCTGGGATCACAGGCACGAGCTGCCATTACCAGCCAAAAGGTTTTTTGAGTAATTTGGTAAGTCATGAGGTATTTAATGAGTATCTATTAGTTTAATCTTGGATGAGGTCATTTATACCCCATCAGCTCAGAAATCCATGTCTATGTGAAAAGTAAGAGTGGGTGAATTTGTTTTCTGTGCACACGTAGACAGAGAGGTAACCCATGCTTCTGGTAAAATACTGAAAAAAAAAAAAAGACAAATTCAAATATTTTTCTTTGTCTTTATTTAACTCAAAATAGCTAGTAACATAAAAACATTTTTTAAATTATCTCTAATTCTTCACTATTTTATTATTTTTGTTGTTGTTGATAACACTTGGTTACTTTATTTCCAACATGTAATTAATCAATCATAAAAATGTATCTTTAAAAGTTTGCAGCAGGCTTTCAATCTGTAGGTTTAGACTCTAATAAAAATTCATGACATGGTATTTTAATTGTAAATATTTCCTCCCAGATTTAAATTTATGAAAATTCATAACCATAAGAACATCAGCACATATACACAGGTAGCACATACACTCTGCTCTGTCATTAAGCAAAAGATGACTGCCTGTGTGACATCCAGTGGTGGGACAGAATCAAACATCTAACTTACATTAATCCATACATGATGTCAGTGAAGAGGAGCCTGTAAAAACAACCATACAAAAGCCTGTGAAAACACCATGAATGTACACCACTGAGGAAACTCAGCCACAAACAGTCGATCTGCACCTGTTGCAGCCACTGTCGACTCACATCCGACCTTGAGGGGACAAAAATTTTGCAGTGTGATTCTAGTGTTTAAAGTACATACTTTCTATATGAAATGGCCCTGGGACTTCACCAGGGGTGTCAGCTGGTCTTGAGAGGAGCAGTCCTACTTTTTAATCCTAGAGGGGGAAAAAAACGGTCGAGGATGGATTTCCGGTACAGCGTCTTTCTAGAGGGTTCTCATCGACTGTCCCAACACCCCATTTCATCTCAAGCACTGATGCTGGAAGCTGATCTGTAGGTGGGAGGCAACCCCACTGTAATGGAAACTAAAATGCCTTCTATTCTTCAATGCATTCTATTGTCGGTCTAGCTGAAGTTCCAGCCGGGCACAGTGGCTTTCAGGGTACTCTGCTGGTGCCCACAGCCTTCTGGAGTATCTCCCCCTGAGAAAAATCTCCTGGCGTAAAGATGAGTGTGTCAAAGTCTGAACAAAAGCCACCGAAGTTGCTCAGTGTCGGTGTGACCCAGGATATGATTTCCAATTAGCACACGGTGAGACTGAAGCAGAGGCTGGCTCTGTTTTGTGACACGCGGTACTCCCAGTAATCCACCGTGGCCTCCTTTTCTTGAGCTGGAATCTCCCTTTACCTTTGCGAACAATTGGTCTTAGCCTGACCCCACCCTGGTTCGGTTTCTAATTTTAAAAGCACCATTCTTACAGAAATATCCCTGTTCTGAAGGAAGCTAGGACTGTGAATTTTCCCGCTAGCTAGAGCTATTGTGTCATGGAGTTTCGGTTAACTTGGTAGAGAGATCGATTTTCTTGCCATTGCCGTTGACACTCGCTTCATCTGCTTGCAGCCAGGCACAGTTTCTACCTGGACTGCAGGTGAGAGTAAAATATCCCATGAAGAACTCCTTCGATGACCACATTTGGAAAATCTAAAAAAAGAAAAGATGCTTTTCTTAACATGCATCAGCAACAGGAAATCGTGTTTTATGGAAAAGGGTCAGAGCCGCATCTCTCTGGAGTCCACATGATCAGTCCGTTTGCCCTTGGTCAGGAAAGAAGGTCAGAGATCAAGGCCATGGTGTCAGAGGTCAGGGCTACTACTTGGGCTTACTTACCCGTGGGTAAGGAGTGCTACCATTTGTCAGCCAGAGGCCACTTTGGCTACCACCAGGCGCGGCGGGCCTGCACGGCCAGATTTGTAGTGTATCGACTCATGGGCTGCTCTTCTAACGGTTAATGCTGCTAGGCCCCGGCTCTTTATCTCGATGTTTCCTCACAAGGAAGATGGATTACGCTGGCAATTCAATTTCTAACAAAATCTCAATACACTTGAAGGAATTCCAAGAGTTCTACTGGGAATAGTTGGCTGCGGTTTTTGCACTGAGGCCTTCAGAGGTACTTAGTCTACGCTGTCTCCTGTGTGTGTGTGTGTGTGTGTGTGTGTGTGTGTGTGTGTGTGTGTGTGTGTACACACTCTTGGGAGTGTTTCCCGAGAATGGAAAGATGGGGCCTGTCTCTTTGACTTGAAAGGGCAACATTTTAACAAAAAGTCATCTTGTCATACTTGAAAAACCAGCCTCATTTCTGCAGAGGGGCACAAAGGAGATGCAGAGGCACACACAGTATGTCAAGCCAGTTGCTTGTGTTGAGCAATTAAAGTACCATGGACTGGGCAGGGGCTCGATCTTCCCACGGTTCAGACGTTTAGGTTTAAGCTTTGCTCTGTACACAATTACGTCAGGAGTTGGATGAAAGCTAAGCATCCCGAATAGTTATTATGCAAATGAACCAAAACCTTAATAACTTTTCTTCATACATCTATTTCCTCTGCAGCAGCTACCATGTAAAGTCGAGCACAAGGGAACTGGGCTTCATTGGAGAAGGTGGGAAGGCCCCAGGGCAATATGAGGCTACAACACAGTCTCTGGCAAGGGAGCCTCAAGGGTTCAGAGTCCTCAGTGGAAGTGAGGCAGTAAAGGGGGCTGGTGCTCAGGAGGAAATTACCACACCAGACTTGGGAAGCTCTCACGGGAATACGGGCTTTATCAGAGATATACTGAAGGACTTGAAGTGAAGTCAGACAATATGAAATTTTGAAAAGATGACGGACTGCCACTCAGAGAACAGACTGAAGCAAGTGTGAGGTGGACACAGATGGATTTGGTCACTCGCTGCAGTTGAGAGGGAGTTCCTGAGGCAGGACACAGAAAACTGGATGAATTCTAGAGGAATGAAGGGCGTGACCAGCTGACAGATACAAGTGACTAGGGGATAAAAGGGCGAAGTCGAAGATTAAGCTGGATGGGGACATACACACTTGTCACCTCAGGAATCAAAGCTGAGGCAGGATCTCAAGTTCAAGGGCAACCCAAATTATTCAGTGATTATAGATGATGTCATTCATAGTGAGACTGCCTCACAAAGGGGGCTAGAAGAAAGGAGAGGGAGGAAGCTGGAGCAGAAGAATGACGGAAGTCACCACAGGTGTTCCTCGGGTCTCTGTCTTACTCAGCCAGAGGACTGTGGGAGAAGCTGAGGGGCGAGAGTGACCCAGAGGCCAATCTATTCAGTCTGGAGCCTTCTGGGTTTGATATACCTTTGCATCTAGTCAAGTGCAAGGTCAAGGAAGTGCCTGGATACACTGACAGGGTTACCTTACCGAGTATTTCCTGAAATGGCTCTGCATCCTGGGTAGTCATGCCCCAGTTCTATGACACAGCTGAGCTGTTTTACCAGTGGTGAGGTGGGACTCACACCAATAAGTTCCTTACGGGTTATTGAAAGGTTGGTGGACTGGGCCTGGCATGCGGTAAATTCTTGGCCATTAACACATGCCATCTATTCATCTAGTTATGGGACATGTAAGGAAGTTACCCTCTCTGTCCAGGCCATGGGACAGGTGCTAGCAATCAAATGACACAAATAAAATGTTTTAACAAATCCCTCCACTACACTTCCAAATAGTGAGTTATCTCTGGCTGGCGATATTAGCTTTCTTAGTGTGTGCCTTTCTGACACACACACACACACACACACACACACACACACACACACACTTTTTTCCAGAGGTCAAGTCTTTAAAAGCCTGTAATACACTATATATGTGTACTTGAAGCAATGGTCTAGCTAATTCTAATCTTAAATTTATTTTTCATACAGATATTAATAAATTGAACCATTGATTACTTTTCAGTAAATACCCAAACAAACATATTTCATTACAGGTGGCATATTGTTATCCTTTGCCATCTGAAATCTGAAAGTCTACTTAAATACAGTTAATTTATACCATGAATATATTTAAGTTAAGTGGATCCAACGAAGTGCCATAAAACAACAATGAAAACCCCCGTAATGTTCGATGTGCAATCCTGTAACATGACTAGCACATCAGACAGTGGCTTCAAAGCAAGGACACACAACAGCAAGCGTTACAGGAGAGGGAGGGAAGGCTCAGGGTGGAAGGGTTGCTTGAACTGAACTGAAGGAGGTGCTGTAGGAGGCAGATGTTGAGGGTGTCCAGGAGAAAGGGTTCCCTCCCAGGGGAAAGCCAGTGTGGAGGCCCTCCAGAGGATATAGCCTGCAGCCATTTGTACTGAAGAAAGCCCACAGGGTGCTCTGAGCAAAAGTGACTAACTGGAGGGTCTGCCCGCCTAACGGTCAGCAATGGGATAATTGGCTTTGCACCAGCTCCTACTCACTTGTTTCAGTCCGCTTTAAAGTTACCCTCAGGCTCCATCATGGCGTGACTTAATATAATGTCCATGACTGCTTGACTTACTCAGAAAACTGTTCTTTCTTTCCTCTGTCCCCCACTGGGAGGGGAGGGGAGGGAACACAGCGCGGGATACACTTCTTGTTATTTTCACTGGCATTTGTTCATCTAATGAACGTTCACCGCGAGCAACAGCAACAGATCAAATCTGACTGGAGGCCGCTCTGAAGAGAGCGGCATTCAAAGCTTCAAAGCTGGGACACTCAATGTGAGGCCCTGGAGACAGACAGACCCACCAAGCATGCAGATCAGAAGCTTCAAGGAGGGAGCAGCAGGTGTCCTGGGTTTAGCATTGACAAGGCAAAAGCCCCTGGGGTAGAGTCAGCAGGGCTGGCATGGTCATCAGGTGGGCAGCATGGGTGCCTTGGGGGTCAGGGTTGGCAGTGTTGGGGCAGGATGAATAGCAGAGTAGCTGAAACCAAGTGGAGTGTCTGAGGAGAGGCGAGCTGGAGCAGACCGCAGAGTTCCTGCGAACCAGAACAAGTGTCTGTGTTGGAGATAAGACACAGCCTCTTAGTCGCACAGATAGGGTAGCTCCAGGCTACAGGAGATTGATTAAAGAAAAGCTCAGTGAGCGTCGTCCAGTCTTTGAGGGGGAAGCCGAGGGTGAACAGTGTTTGAAGCGAGAGCATGTGGCAACACATCTTAAGCTGATAACGGGGCCAGGAGAACCAAGCGGAGAATCGTCTGGAATGTCCACCCACACTGAGGACCCCTGGGCTTTTGGAAAGAGTTGTTTTGTATCTTTCAAAAAAAATTAAGACAAAGGCCAGAAAGCACATGCCTTTGAGGCTGTGAAGAGAGCTCTCTCTGGAGCATAAAGATGGCAAACTGGTTGAGAGCACTTGCTACTTTTACCCAAGACCTGGGTTTGGTTCCTAGTATTCACACCGGGGCCTCACAAGCATCTATAACTCCTGCTTCGGGGGCCTTTACAGACACACACACACACACACACACACACACACACACACAGGCAAGACATCCATACATGTAAAATAGAAATAGACATCTTTAAAACAGAGGGTATTCTCTTGACTTTTGTTGTTAAAAGGATCAGCCTGTTCTTTATTCTCTTGTACATGCGTGCACACATGTGTGTATGTGTGTGTATGTGTTTACACACATATGTGTGTATGCATGTGGAAGGTGGAAGTCAACCCCCAGTGTCATTCTCAGGAGTTGTCCACCCTGTTTTTTCAGGCAGTAGCAGAGAGCACACTAGTTCAGCTTGGCTGGTTGGCCAGTGAGCTCCAGGGCTCCTCCTACCTGCCTCCAAAGTGCAGGGTTACACAGCACGCACCACCATGCCTGGTTCTCTTTTTATTTTTAAATGTGAGTTCTGTGGGTGGAACTCAGATTTTTATGCCTGGGTGGTAAGCTCTCTACCAACAAAGCCACCTATCCAGCTGTGAGTGCTAGCGTTTTCTAGAAGGATGTATAGGCCTGCATGTCTGAAACGTAAAGAGAGTAAATGTGAACGGGAGTCAGCAAATCTCAAAATCATTTCCACTTGCTAAAAAGTTGTATCACACAACACAGTGAGATACAGATAAAGTTTCTCTAAAACCAAAGGAGTCAGATTTCTAAAACTGGGTGTGCCAAAATTCTAAGAAAATAACATGAGGGTTGGCCTCTGCATCCCGTTAATTACAAACCCATTAATTACAGCTATTCTCAAAAAGGAGTTCCCTTATTTGGTCCACATGATCACATGACGGACAATACACACGCCTTAATCTTCCTGCTTCCCACATTGGCACCTAGCATTGCCCCCCAGAAGGCTCGTCTGGTCTCCACTGGAAAAGTGTATATTATGTGGTAGGTACTGCTTAATAAGCTTAAAGAGTCAGATTTAAAGAGCACAAAACACACGGTTCTCCCCTCCCCCACCCCTTCCACTGAGCTCCTGGCTCTTTCTGTCCAGTCATCATCCCGGCCACTGCTGCAGGAACTTTGGACAGGTGCACGAAATATCTGAATAAAGATAATTCCTAGAAAGATCATGTGTGGAGCCATTTTTAAAAGGTAATATGACTATTTAATCTAGACTGGGTGGTATATTTGCTAAACATAATATTTCAGTACACCACCAGCTAATATACAAATATGTTAAACACAGGAAGCAGTTCTTAAGAGGGGCAACTTCCTCACTGAGAAGATACGCACAAAAAGCCACCATGAAACTGTATTCCTTACAGCTGAGGCAACTCGCTGAGCAGGAGTCTGAGGAGTCTGCTGGTGAGCGATGCCTGCGTCCTGGCCCCCTTCTTCCACTGGTGGGTAAGTGGGTGATCTGAATACAAGCCCCATGCTACAGACAACAGTCCCCTCTCTCCAGCTCGTAGGAAGGTTTTGTTGACAGAAACAACGAATCCTTTATCTTTGCTTTTCTGTGGCTTGATTATCTGTGGTTCTCAGAGGTTGGAGACCAATCTGCTAAAAGCAAAGGAAAACTCAGGCCTCAAATGGTCCACCAGAGCCTGGCAAGTCACCACCATCCTGTGCTTGGATTTTCCACTTTAGTCAGTGATATAACGTGCTGAACCCATTTTATAAGGCTGCTTGCAAATTAAATGAGATGATGCCCTGAAAATGTCCTCCGGGAATGCTGCATAGGAGAACACTTTGAGAACGACTCTGGGGAACTGGAGCTGAAAAAGGACGTATGCTAACATATCGATTGTTTTTACACTTAAATCAATTAGTTGTATTTAAAATATACAACTTAAAAATATATAGTTTCCAATCAAAGACACTGAAATCTAAATAGAAACACAGGTATATTTGCAATGCCTGTGCACAGCTTTTTGGAAAGAAGCATTTTTAAGAAGGGCTAGAGGCGGAACCTGGACATCTAAATTAAAAACAAGCAGCAGTCTGAATAACATCGCATACAAAAAAGGAAAAATAAATACCTTTATCCCTTCTTTCTCTAATTCAAAATAGGCTAGGAAGAGAGAAAGAAAAATTACATTTCCTCCTGAAAGGCCGGCCCCAATTAAAATTCTAAATGTCTCTTACACCGAGAGCCCTGGTTTATTGGCAGATGATTAAGCCCTGGACCGATGTCACTCTGTTAGACCCATATTACAAACGTGGTTTATGTGGTGCAGGGGCAGATCAGTAAAGAGCTGTAGCAGATGACAAGTTTGATTACCGCTGGCTGCAGGCAAGACGTATGGATCCCCGAGGAACAGCAGCACCGGCTGGTGGGACAGCTTGCTGGAAAGGTCAGAAACAGGCATGTCAGCATCAGGGGACGATGGTAAACAGAAAACACTACAAACTAGCTTTGAGGGGATCAAACTGCTGTGTGGGACGTCTTCAGGTCTTTGCATCTACCAGTGTGGGTAAATAACAGCAAACACACGGAGAGAAAGCATGGGCGCTGAGCTTGCCTTCCCAAGACTTCTCTCTGGGATATGAGACAGACACTCATCTTTGCAGTAACTGCAGTTTGATCATAAGTAAAACAGTATTCTTTTTTATTTTTATTTTTATTTTTATTTTTTTTTGAGACAGGGTTTCTCTGTGTAGCCTTAGCTGTCCTAGACTCACTTTGTAGACCAGGCTGGCCTCGAACTCAGAGCGATCCACCTGCCTCTGCCTCCCAAGTGCTAGGATTAAAGGCGTGCGCCACCACGCCCGGCTGTAAAACAGTATTCTTACTTCGTGATGCTATGTGGGGTCCTTAACACTTTTCATTCCTGATTATAAGCAATTAACTCTGCAAATCACTATCAAATATTTAACATCTTAAACCCAATATCCAACATCAGAGAAACATGACTTTAAATGCCCACACTATGGGTAGTTACACACAACAACCTGCAGCTCTACTGTTGACCTCTGCAGCTCCTGGCTGACTAAAAACAGTTCTTACCTTGACTCTTCAGATTCGGTCTCATCAAAAGATCTGAAATTTTTATTAAAAAGAAAAGAAGAGAAAAGAAAAAGACCAAATAAGTTGGGCCAATATTTATACCAACAAAGCAAAAGATAGTATCCTTAGCACTAAATTGGGAAACAGACAGAAAAATTGAGAGCTTGTGCTGAGCCAGGCACAGCTGATGACTCATCCTAAGTAATCGTCAGCCTGGAAGATCTCGGGACTTCAATTTTCCTTAAGATCATTTAAAAATTGTACAGCTTTTTACTCTTTGGGGGTTGAAACAGAAGTAAAAAGACCCCATTTTCGCTGTTCTTGTTAATGTCTCCGTGTAAAATTCAAGAGTGTCTGTGAACCAGGAAACACGGATACACAGGTTGGGATAGGCCACAGTGGCCACATAGATTACTTAGAGTGTATGGGGTTACCAGACTCCCAGGTGAGGAACAAGTGGCCTTGAGTCAACAGTTCTGATGAGGAGTGGTGACAGGTGTCTACGGCCCTGCATTCACCGACAGCTCAGGGTTAGCCTGACCTCAGGAAAGGACTAAACACACATGGAGAATTGGCAAAGCCCTCAGCCTGCAGCATTTCCCTTACTTTTTTTGTGTCCTGACTGACTGGGCAGCAGTATTGCTGACTGTTTTCAGAGCCTAGCTCAGCCTGGCTTGCTGCAGGTCATATTCTTTAGAAGAACTTTCTCCAGCTGCTGGGATGTTGTTCTTCAAGTTCCATGGTTAACAGGGACTGGGGGCTACATACAGCCGCAGGGAAAAGTGGCAGTCAGAAAAGAAAGCAGCCTCCCTCCCTCACCCCCAAGAAAGCCTAAGTTCTGTCACTTGTAAGGCTTGGGAAAGGCACTTAAATACTGTGCCTCTGACTAACAACCAGATGAGGAGTCTACAGTCATCTAGAGCTTTAAAACTATAAAATATGGGGCCTGGAAAGATGGCTCAGCTCAGTAGGTAAGACCACCTGCTGCTCTTCCAGAGGACCATGGGTCCCCACCCATGTCGGGCAGCTCACAAGCGCTTACAACTCTAGCTCTGGCGGCTCTGATGTCCTCTTCTGACTTCCAAGGACTCGCGCCACATACTTGGCACACACACAGGCCCATGCATACGCTTAAATAATAAAAGTATATCTTTAAAAAGCCATATGAATATGTACACTTGGCACAAGTCAAGGGACCGTCCTTGATCATACTGTCTGGACTCATAATGACCGTCTGTGACACCATTATTTAAGAGGTGAGTCCTTATGCCTAAGCATGGGTTTGCTGGGACCACCTGCTGCAGGACGGAGATGAAGACTTGGGAGGGGTTCCTCTCACTATGAGCAGAGGGATGAGGGAATGACACCTCAACTAAGAGCTTAGGTGCGGCCAACTTGCCCTGTGGCGTGACTCTGGGTTATCTGTTGGAACTAGCCTTTACTGAAGAGTAACTGAAGTCCCGCACCCACAAGGTAAATAGCGGTTCTTACCCACAACTTTC
The DNA here is from genome assembly GCF_964271855.1 of Acomys minous. NCBI lineage: Eukaryota > Metazoa > Chordata > Mammalia > Rodentia > Muridae > Acomys > Acomys minous. The sequence goes on from NC_140486.1 coordinate 33,890,846, forward strand.
TGCCTTTGGTAGAGAGGGCAAGTGTCTTACATTGAGGAAATCAAGGAAGAGTTTGGGGAGCTCTTCATTTTCCAAAATGACAGCCTGCAAAAGCAGAAAACAGAATTAGGAAATGAGAGGCAAGTCTGTTAGGCCATCAATCAAAGGATTGCTATCAAAAAGTCACAATTGTCCATCAAAGTCCTCACCAGCAACATTCCTCACAACTGAGAGGTCCCTGTGCCACCCATCACAGATTCAGGCTGACCTGCGCACATGCTATACCACACTTCATCCACTGCATCTGGGTACATTTACAGACGTGTCTCCTATCTTGAGTTGCTCACTAGTGGACAGTGCATTGGGGAAGTCCCTTCCCTTACACAGACTCTGGTCCAGCCTGAACAGTCCAGCCCTGGACATATCAGTAACACTGCTAATATACAAAACAATTTTACTTATTGAATGATACAGCATTTATGTTTCCATAATACGTCGCCCCTCTTAGGAAATACTGCAGTTTTTCCATCTGGAAGATTTAGTCTAACTCTTTAGTTATCACCTGTTTCTGTACTAGGATCAGTTGACATTTATTGCCATCTGGACAGAGCCACTTAAAGGGTCAGTGACAACTTTACCACTAAAGTGTAAATCAGGGTATATATTGAAAAAAAATCTATAAAATTCTTCCACTTAAATAGCTTTGCTAAAGAGCTGGCATAATGGCATAAACGTGTCAGCTGAGAACCAAATTATGCAATGTAGAGGAGAAATCTGATGGAGGCTATGAGTGCATTTTCATATTTATGCATTTTTAAAAGACTCTGCCAACATGTGTCAACAGAATACACATTTGATACCTGCTCCTCTCCCCGCACTAAGGACAGTGAGGGAAAAGCACCAAAGAATACTTAATGGCTCACTTGCTTGTCTTTTGAAAGGAAGGTCTACTATCTAGCCCAGGTTGGCCCTGAATTCACAGCAGTCCTCTTGACTCAGCCTCCACAGTGTTGGGACTATAGTCAGGAGTGTCCATAGTTCACAATATAACTGTTCTTAAAGGTCTACTTGAATAACATATCATGGGTGATTTCCTCCCACCCCAATAAGTACATTATTATCTAGAGATTAATAAAAATTAGAAATATTATCTGACAGCATCTTAGGACTAGCCATAACTAGTGCAGAAGACACAGAACAAATAAAACACTCAGGTCAAATTATAAGTGCTTCAGTGCATCTTGGGCATAGCATCATTTCCATAGTGAGTCACCCTGTTTCTCACAAGGTTCGGAATCCTGCTACTCATTTCAGACCATATACATGGATTGGGGCATATGGGCTGTCAGGCCTGCCTGTGCCTTGCAGTGCCCAATTCTCCTGCTGTTCAGGTCCAAGAGACAGACCATCTGGGAAGTTAAGGTGCCTGGGCTGTCAGCATCCCTCACAGAACCCACTGTACCAGAAAGATCTTAAGGAATAGGGGGAGGGGGATAGAAAAGTGATGGGGAATTCTACTCTACTCATTAACTCGGGGTCCTTGTTACAGCAGGTGCTGGGACATGGCAGTGAATAGGGTGGTGGGCTCGGTAGAGTATCGGATAAAGAAATAAGCGCGCGCGCGCGCACACACACACACACACACACACACACACACACACACACACACACCTCAAACAATGCAGAGTACAGTGATAGAGTTAAAATGCCGCACCACTCTCCAAATGCTTTCCCTCCCATTGACTCATCCAATCTCCCCACTCCTCCTTCGTCTCAGATATAATATTCTTTCCCTAATTATGCATGCAGAAAAACAAAAGCTTGAGGAAACAAAGGAGGGAAGAGGAAGAGGCACTCTGCCCACGGAGATGATTTCCTACATTTCAATTCATTTCTTCCGAATTGTTTGACATCTATCTCAAATCCTACCTACCCAAGGGGGTTTCTGAATACGCAGACACGATCGCTTCAGTAGTCCAACACGTTCTACATGTTTTTGCTGTGACACAGGGTGCAAGGACTACCGAGATCGTTCTAGATGTCTGCCTGACAGGAATAACATACAGCATCTGAATAATAAAACTTAATGTCGTGATAAGTATGGGACGATTTGCTCTAGGAGTAGTTTTAACTACTTGCATAGGTGGTAGCCTTCAGATTAAAAAAAAAGATGGGGGAGGAGGCAACATCCTTATCTCCGCCCCTACCTTTTTAAAATAAATTAAATCAATAAGAAGTGTGGGACACTTTTAATGACCCGAACTACTTAATTTCCAGGCTCTTTAGACATATCATCCATCACTGTAGTATGGAGGAAGACATCTCTTGAGTGTTCTGGGGGTTGCTTTGGTTTTATTAATGCAAGATTTAGGGAATTTTAACAAGGTGAATTGTTTATTTGCCTTGACAGATTGGCTTACAATGCACTGGCTACATCCACAGCATGATCATTAATGACAAAAGACAGGCAAAAGGCTGTTTACACTGCACACAGGGACAGGAATTAATCCAGCTCTCTCTCCCTGGTGCTCTCCAAACAGATGACCACATTGTTTTAGGTAAGACATCCTGGCAGAAAGAAATACAGAAAACTCGTAGAAACTTACAAGCACCTATTTTTGTTCCGTAAATATTCTCAACTAATATTTTCCAGAAAACAGTGGTCAGGCTGATCTTCAGTATTATAAAGGAAGCAGCACCCTGTGTGTGCTGGGGTGTTGGTAAGGCTTTTGGTTAGCTGGCCAGGAGTTTTTCCTCAGCTCTGTGAGGAAACCTTGCACAAAGAAGAATTAATACTTTAGTCCAAACAGAGATGAAGAATTCATCTAATTTAATGTAATATGTACAAATGAAACAACTGTCATTAATTAGGACAGAGATGCCAAATAGGAATTAAATTAGTTCAATTCAAGTCTTTCGGGCCATAAACACAAGATGTCATGCAGGAGACTGAACGGTACATGGGGCCTCCCAGCTGTTCCGTTCTTGTCTTCATTCCCTGAAATGCACAGCCTCGGGAGCAACCCTTCCTTCTCAAAGCCACACCCCAACTCATCCCACATCTTCAGAAACCATCTGGTTTAAATCACCCAACTATATTCCCTAGATAAGCTCCTAACTGTATAGAAAATCAGATTGTTAAATATGAAACCATGATTGCCGGCCTTTGTTAGTCTTTGATGGCATCCCTATTTCCTCTCAGGGCGATGTGGTACACAAGGCACATGGGTTTTATAGTCAGACTTGGTCTGTATCCTTTCTCCTTGTACTTATGGGGTTCTTGTGAGGACTCAAGGAGACATATTGGGGGGAATCTGGCATACAACCGGCATGTGAGATTTAACTCTCTTCCCTTTCTGTGTGTGTGTGTGTGTGTGTGTGTGTGTGTGTGTGTGTGTGTGTGTGTTTGTCGTCTCGATTCCCAACTCATTTTGCCCACTTGATGATTAGCTATGCAGTGAACAGATCTTAGTCATATGGGCTTTGTGGATCCTTTTAGAAAACTGGATACAACTAGGTCTCAATCCCTCCTCCCTCCCCCTCCCTCGCAGATGCAGATCCCTGACAGCCCAGCAGAGGACCCCTGCTCTCAGCTAGGCTGCAGGAGTCATCTTGCTGAGCATTTACTTGTGGTCTGGGACCTGACACACAGACCAATGATGTGCTGGCTTCCTGTTTGGGGTTTATCTCTCTGTCAAACAGGGCCTTGTGGACACCCCACATCAGTGTTAGCTCTGGACTGCAGTTAAAAATATTAGTCTAAGCAGCGAAGTCACTATGGTAAAGAGTTCTTCCTGACCGAAATCTACTACTTCGCTAGTTCTAGGAAGCCGTTCTATGTTCACTACCTCAGTGTTCTGTGTCTTCTATACATAACTCAGAAGTGTAGCAATTAGTGGTGCATAGGGTTCCTGAGGAACCGGGAGGGAAAATATGATCTGAAACGCTCCAACTACGGCTGGTGGAGCTGAGACCTCTCCACCATCAGGTGAGGGGCATTTTGGTGGTGGGACAGCGCAAGGTTCCGGGCTCAGAGCTGTCTACTTGATATCTTAAAGTCCCTGGCAGTGGAGTTTCCATGCTGCTTGCCCAGTCCTGCAGAGATGGCATGTGAGGCCCAGCAAATAATTTATGGAGAGAGCATAATTCAAAATGAACTGTACAAATTAGAGAAAAGTCTAGAAATAAATCCCATCGAATTTTACAGGTATAAGCACTGAGTCAAATACTGTAAGAGGTACAATTAATCACAGACCCAAGACAGAGAGTAGCTGCCTCCACTCAAATGCTGTGGGTATCCAGTGGTGGGTCAGCGTGAAGTGCTTCTTCTGCAAGCTGTCAAGAGAGCTGAATAACCCCCACTCCACTCAGCACACTTGTCCCATCCCCTGCGATCCAAGAAAGAGGAAAAAGAATACACTAGGAATAGCCAGAGGCAGTGATGGTAAATTAAAAGATCACAGTTTCTAGAGTAGTGGCTGCTCAAACGAGGAGAGACAGTGGTGGGCTGACTGTTCCAGGGCAAAGGGGGACTGGTAATGAGAGGTAAGCTACTGGTAATCCAGCGTGCTCAAAGAGAGGCTGTCCCAATCAGCAGGGACGAAGTCTACCTCCAACTGAAGCCTGTTCAGCAGAAGTCAGAGAGTGGCCTATGTGTGGGAAAAGAAACACCAAAGACCTTCTGCATAATCAGGGCCCGAAAACACACCTACAGATCTTTACTCCTCCAGTTTATCACTTAGGAGTGTGTGTCAAACACATGCTTGCGGGTAAGATGACACGGTTTGAATCAAGGGCCTGTACCAAGTGCGTAACGTAATGTGACTCGCTTGGATATCACTGCACTTGATAAATATTAAATGTTAAAACTCCGATAAATATTGAAACTGGCCAACTAAGCATGCTTTGTAAAAGCCAAACCTTATTAATTTTCTCTACACAGCATTAAATAAGTGTGTGTGTATGTGTGTGTGTATTTCATATTCTATAAAACCATTTACAAAAACTTGTCAGAATGGGGCAGAAAAACAGCAGCATTGGTGCAGCTACCTTGCCAGCTCCGTGTTTACTCCAGAAATGTCGTTTTTATTGAAAAGGTGCAATTATCATCATGTAACACAAATCACAAAACCCCGATTTTTCCACCTTATCAGCTTTATAAAATCACGGTCCCAAAGGGTGCCATTGATTAGTTGCACATGTTCTTTCTGTGGCATCCCAAATACTTAATTGTCAGTTATCCTTTCTTCTGCAGTAAGTAAAATATGGTCACAAAATTACAGAGGGACCTGTCCTGCCTTAACCTCTGCAAGATGCCGTCATGCGGTAGAAAACACTGGTAAAATATCACAGGATAACACCATCCGACAAGGGGGACGTATAAACACTGTAATGATTTCCCACGAGTTTCCATTTTAGAAAATTGTCACTAAAGCCAGCATAAATGGTGACACGTCTCCACTGAGGACACGGTGAAATCGAACGCTGGCATTCTAGTTAGGGCCAAGCCTACCCAGCAGCCAATTATAAGAGGAAAGGAACGTCCTGAAAGCTCGGACGAGCCCACTCGACTAACCTTCCGTGATCACTGCAGACAGCACTGTTGTTTTCGCCTGCTTGGTTTTTTTTTTTTTTTAATTATCTTTTCAAAACACTAAACATACACACTCATGCAAACATGCAGAGCAGGTATGTTTTCTCCTATCAGGTTGCTAAAGACTGCATGCATGCTCCCCCATATAGTTGCTATGGACTGCAGGGACCTCTGTGTCACACAAGTCATGAGGTTTTCGGGAGTCCCGTAAGTGTGCCCGCTCCATCTAGTTTGGTCTGAAATGTGTGATTTGGGGAGTGACAAAGTTCACTATGACAGTTTTTCTTCTCCTGTCCACGAACGATGCTCCCTATGATACCTACTTCAGAGGAGTCGCTGAGAACAAGGAGGGAGAAAAATCAATATCACTTCACAGCAGGAACTGGGCCTCAGTGTCACCGTCCTCGGGGGACCCAAGCCTAGGAGCTTGTGGAGGCTCTGTGGTCCTCAGTCTCCCACTTAGCCACCTCCCGGCACTTGGTCACAATTCACACAATGAGTCACAGTAAGACTAGCAAAGTGATTTAAATAAAAACATGCAGTACACAGATCTCAGAAGACTGAGACCACCTAAAAAATAAAAGGCACGTGTGCTGCTGAAGAACCCACTGCCCAGCGCAGCCTTTGTGTTGATGTGACTCCATCCCCAAGGCATGTCTAGCCTGTGCCTTGGCAGAACCTGTGCTACTTATGGAATTCAAACAAACAGCTGGCTGCTAAGGTTTTCCAGAGCTTTGCATACTATCTTATAAACAAAACAAAACAAAACAAACAAAAAACCTCAGGGACCTACACAAAAAAGTTGAATGCCAAGGAAGGGCCTATTTAAGGAATGAAGAAATCTGTAAAGAAATAATGTGATTTGGCTTAAGAAATCTTGAAAAGAATTCTTTAAAAATGTTCATTAAAATGTATTACTTTTTAATTGTGTGTGTGTGTGTGTGTGTGTGTGAGCACACGTGTGTGTGCAGGACATGAGAATGCAGGGCAGAGGCAACGTGCAGAAATTACATGTCTCCTTTTACCCTGTTCTTGAGATCAAACTCCTGACAGGGTTGATGGCATGTGCTTATAACCCACTGGGCCATCTTGCTAGCCTAAATCTTTTTTTATCAACAAGGTCTCATTATGTGTCCTGGACTGGTCTGTAACTCACTATGTAACTTGCTTTGAACTCCTGATTCTTCTCTTTTTACCTGGGACTGCTGGAAGTCTGTGCTACTCTGTCTAGAAGAAAATATAATTTTTAATGTGGTTAAAAAATGAGCCATGACCAGGTGTGGTGGGGCACGGATTTAATCCCAGTATCCCAGCAGACTTATCTCTGTGAGTTCAAGGCCAGTCTAGTCAACATAGAGAGATCCAGGTCAGCCAGGGCTATCTAGTGAGGCCTTGTCTCAAAATAAGTAAGTGGGGGAATGAATAAAATGACTACTAAACAGTAGAAACAAGGAAGTCAGATTCCTTCTGGGCTACTTTAATATCAGAGCCTCTGCTCTATTTCTGCATTATCTGTTATATGAAAACGTTTGTCTCTCGGTGCGCAGCCCAACAGCCAATGTGCTGCCTTCCCAGGGCTGAGCCTTTGGTGCTGCAGTGGATGGCGTCCCTGCAATTACAGTAAATGAATGCGGAGCCGCACACAGGGCGTGTACCTTGTAAGGAAGCAGCTATTCTCCTTGATCATTAGTAGCAAAGTGCCCTTACTAAGCCGTGGGGAGAGGAGCAGCTGCCCTGGGGAAGTGACTCTGGAGCATCGGAGAGATGAGTAAACTAATAAGGGTAAAGAGAATGGGGCATTCCAAACACAAAGCATGGCTTCCTCCCAGGCATCTGGAAGGTAAAAACCACAGGAAAAACCTGAAAAGTGGCCAGGGAAGATGATGACGCTGAGCAGTGAAGTGGGTGCCGTGGCTAGAGATGCTGGTGGGCTTCTCGGGATGTGAAGGGCTTCCTAGCGGATTTAAGGGCCTGTGAGCAATCTTATACAGGTGGTGGGCATGACACCTAGGTGTGTGTGACAGGATCTGACATATGTAAACCACAACTCAAGCAATGCTAGCATTCCTCAGGTCCAAAGGGGCATGAGCTCAATCCTTTCTTTGGCTATCCCTAAAATGCTCCCTAACTGATTGTGTGTGTGTGTGTGTGTGTGTGTGTGTGTGTGTGTGTGTGTGTGTGTGCGCGCGCATGTGCGTGCGTGTGCATATGTGTGCATATGTGTGCATGTGTGTGTCTCTCTGTGTGTGTGGTGGGAGTGTGTGTTCACTTACGCATGAATATTTATTCTCATCTGTGTTTTATAGTTGGGGTTCATGAATTCAGTTTTAGCAGGGAATCCAGGGCAGGTCAAGGTCAATATAAGCCCTCCTTCTGTTTTTGGTTTTCCCTGGTGGCTCATAACTACATATAACTGAAGTCCCACAGTATCAGACACCCTCTTTTGGTGTACAAAAAAACACATACACATAAAATAAATAACTAAAAGGAAAGGAAAAAAACCCTTTTCTGCAGTGGATAGTGGTTAATTGTAACTGATTTTTTTTTTTAAGTGTTTTGCTTTCCCCAATATATATATTTTTTGGTGTATTTTAACCATAGATAATTAAAGACAGCCGCTGAAATTTTAAAAAGCATTCCTTTCTTGGGATTTAAATTTTATCTTAACATCTCAACTAATTTGTACTAGTATATAAAGAATTCTAGAGGCAGGGCCTGGAGCGATGGCTCGGTGGTTAAGAGTACAGAGGATGTGAGTTCAGTTCCCAGCACCCATGTCAGGTGGGCCACAGCTTTCTGTAACTCCAGCTCCAGGGGACAGAGGCCTCTGGCTTCTTTAGATACCTGCAATCACATGCACATATCTACATGAAGATACACACACCTATACATAATTAAGAATAATAAAAATAAATATAATCCCTGAATGAGAAAAGCAATGAATTTCATTAATTTCTCTTTTATATTAAATATACTGAAAAAAAATCAAAGAACACAAAGTCTTGGCCTCAAAACAATTCAATACCTGATAGACAACTTTAGGGTAGCCTTTTTTTTTTTTTTAAGTATGGGATGAAGCTCAGGGGTAGAGCATTTTTCTATGAGAAAAAAAGTCATATATATTTAATCAATTTAAATTACCAAACATGTTGAATAAAAATATGCTTTGACTACACACTATAAAAAACACTTTATTTGGCATTTTCCTGATGAAGCAAGAAAAACAAGCAAGCAAAAAAACTCTAACACAATTATTTTTCAGTTACTTATCTGTCTGTTAACACTAAGGGCTGGGAACCAGTTACTGACCTGTCCAGTCAATCTCAAGGGCTGGGGACTAATGCTTTTGAGTAAAACAGTATGTCACAAAGCAAGCCAAAGATGACTGAGTAACTCAAATTATGTAGTTAGAAACTAATTTAAATACAACTTATATGTCATGTTTATCTAAGTTCTGTTCTGTTATTTTAAGAAATAAATAGTAATCACAACTGGACTTGTAAGATGCTGCCTGAGGAAGGCCTTAGGAGACTAGATTTTAATGAAAGATTTATAATCAGCACAGCCCATGGGTGGTGATGAATTGGTGGTTTTTTAAAGTGCTCGAAAACAATTTGCTCTCTCACATCTCTCACACTTTCCTCCAACACTTCTGGCTCGGGTTTATTTCACATTCTCTTCCTTCACGACTTGACCCAGGCCCTGCACCTCTGGAGTGGTACAATCCAGACAGACCGGGCCCTCCTGTGCACACATCCCTACTGCACTGTAGTGAAGGCGATTCCACAGGCTAGCATCATTTCTTTTTAAGTGAAGAGCTCTAATGTCATCTTCTATCCATACAATTACAAGCACTGCTGTATGTCACTTGGTTAAACGAAGTTATGACTAGACATGGAATTAGTTTTACATGAATTTAAGAATCCTTGATGAGCAAAGCCCATTAGTGGGAACACAATGGAAAATGGCTGGAAAATGGCACTTTAATTCTTTTTTAAATAAATAGCATATGAAAAACAAAAACAAACCAAAAAGCTCCATTCACACATACCTTGAACTTTATAAAAAGCAAGAAAATTACCAATATGTGAAAAGCATGTGTGCCTAACTCAACAGGTGTTAAGAACACACAGTGCAAGAAAAATAAAAAAGAAGTCAGCTCACAGTTAATGATGTGAAGCTAAGCACAGAACAATGGAAGCCGATGAGCTGGAAGCATGTCCTCCCAGAGGGGCTTTGAGAACAGTGCGGGTGGCATCCCTAGGAAACGTGGAGCTTCTTTAAACTTCTCTCCCGAAGGACCGTCCACACCCTGTCGAGTGACCACAGGGAATGCGCTTTCACTGTTTTCATGATGATAATGCAAGACTTACTCAACAGGTCATTCTAATCACAGCAGTTAGGACCTAACAGCTTTCTACTAAGAGCAATAAATAAAAGGACTTACATTAATATTCTAGTAGACTGCGTGTACCTTAAAGACTGTGTAAGTTTGAGAGAGAAATAACTCACTAAGTTAAGAGAAGAGGAAAAGTAAAACTAAAAAGAGACGTGGCTGCAATCCAAGCACCTGATGTCTCAAGGAAACAGTTTGGGCAGACATCAACCGGTGCTCGGCAAGGGGTTCAGGAGATGCATCACGGGTAACCATAACAACCCAGACAGCCTGTCACAATCACCTCGCTATGCACACAAACCACCTCAGGCTTTGCACGAAGGGAGGTGCCTGGGGGCCCACAGAGTTCCCTACAGATGCCTCCTCAAGCTTGAGCGGCTGCTGAGCAGCAGGCCACCAGCGATCAATCACATTGATCATTGTACAGTTGCTGAGAAGTGAAAGAGGGATAGTTTGGTTTACAAGAACTCAGTGAGATGTAGGGCCCTTTGAACGTTTATTTACTTAACCTTGAGAAGTTAACCTTAGGCTATATCCTTGTTGGTTTTTTGTCAACTTGATCAAGCTAGGATCATCTAGGAAGAGGAAACATCAATTGAGAAAAGGCCATTGGACCGGCCTGTGAACAAGCCTGTGGGGCATTTTCTTGACTGATGGTTGATGTGGAAAGGCCAACCCCACTGTGGGTGGTGCCACCCGTGGACACCCTGTGTTTGTTTGTTTGTTTGTTTGTTTTTATGGCAGTAACACAGGTGAGTGCCAGCTGATTACTTCATTACTAACCTTGCTGAGATCAGGACCAGCTTCCCCGTCAGTGTCTGGAGATCACTGCCAGGTGCAGGTAGTCATGGGGTATGTAAGAATGCAAACTAAGAGAGCCAGTGGGTGGCTTCCCCCCCTCCCCCACCCCACGGTCTTCTCTTTAGTTCCTACCTCTAGACCCCTACCTTGCTTGACTTCCTGCCTCAGTTTCCCTCAGTGACGGACTGTGACCGGGAAGTCTAAGCCAACCATCCTTTTGGTCATGTTCATTATCACAGGAACAGAAAGCAAACCAGGACACACTAGTTTGTTGGGCCGCCGGTGCTTCAGCGTTCTCATTTATAAACAGGCTCACTCACTGGGAGTATCTACTTCAGAGGACAGACTCTTGGTAAAGTTTAGTTCAAGCCTCTAAACTTACAACAGAGCATGGTTTATAGTAATAATCTAATGAATGCGGGGCTTGTAAATTGTTTTAAGGATAAATAAAAGCCTGGCATAGCCAATTAAATATTATTCTTATATAAACAAAAAATCTATTACAGAAACTGGAAGAAAGGAAGGGATCCTCTTCTGTCTTTAATCACGTTATCACTAATTTTAGAAAGCTTGTGTTCTGTATGCAATCCAAGTACGCTGTAACTTTGAGGCCCCTTGACGTGTGCACACAGGCAAAGAATGTACTTGTTCCTCAGTCTGCTTTATACAGAGTTCATAGAAGCCTGCCCCTCAGAGGATTACCTCTGCCGGGTAGGAGAACCATCCACGCCCTGGTTCTGCCACCCAGGGCCCTTCTGTGTGCTGAGTTTGGCTATAGTGAGCCCTCAGTGTACTGACCTGCTGCTTTCTCATTTCCCAGCTACCTTCTAGCTTTTCTGTCCTTCTTGTGCAGCTTATGATTCCAGAATCTACCCCAAAATCATCCCCTGCAACCACCCCAATACTTAGTCCGAAGCCTCCTTCTCCTCAGGGGACAGACATCTCTGTTCAGGTTGACTCCCAACATTCCCTTATCTGTGCTCTGGCCCAGGCTGTCCCAGGGAAGAAATGATACACTATAAACACAGGGAGGGAATCGCATACCATAAACATGCGTTCCGTTATTTCCATTATATACTAACTTGGTTTTGTTGTTGTTGTTGTTGTTGTTGTTGTTGTTTATTCAATTCCAACTCCAAACAGAGGGCCGAGTGAGCCTCAGTCATCGTGGTGACTTATAATTCAAGCTCTTATCCTTAGAATATGGCCCAGCAACCTTATTCCTCTTTCTCTATATCAGTGGCTCTCAAGTTTTTGCCAGAATCACACAGAAGGTTTGAGGCTGTGTGGTAATTCACCAATAGTTTCTAATCTAGACAGCCTTTGGTGGAACCTAACAATTTGTGCTTTGAAGAATTTGCCAAACTTCCAGAAGACGCTGATGCTATTTATCACCACGCTACAAAATGAGCCCTGTGCATTTTCACACTGTCTCCTGTTGGCTTCTTCTGTAGATGTGCATCTATCTTCCCTCTGGGTTCACAGCTCCTCGTCCTGCATTAGGAAGAATAAAAAGGTATGCCTGACCTCTTCAGTCCACTTCCCTTCCTGCAGCCGTCTACTGTCTGAGCTTTATGGACGATGTATTTCTTCTTCTATTACAAGCTTGCTTGTGTGACACACCTCTGGTTCTTGGTACATCCCTTGGTTTTCTTAGCTATTTGTTTGGTTACTATTTTCTTTCTCATGTTTAATTATCAATTCTATCAATCTATAATCAATTTATACCTATCAATGTTTCCATCCATCCATCCACCCACCTACTTTTCATTGCTGCAGAATCATCCATGTCAGCATATATGCATGCTCTAATATGAAACAGAACAAACGAACCAAGCCCTGTAGTCTGAGACCTTAATCCACTTCTCAGTTCTTTTTGGCAAAGTGCTCAGCTGCTGCCTCCTGTCTCATTTTGAGACCCCTCGTCCTCCAGTGTCACACACCAACCACGGCCTCCTCCATTTGCTGTCCTCTGCTGTTGGTCACAGACCTCTTTGAGCTGTTAAATAAAACAGTCCGTTCCTCACGCACTGACTTCTGAGCAGCCACTGAACGGCTACTTCCCCACTCCCTGCAATGCTCCATTGACCCCCTCCCCTTCTTCGGGCGCTCCTGGACTTCGCCTTCTCACATTCTCACTATTACTTGTTGCTTCGTTTTCTACCTGCCCTCAGAATGCAGAGAGGTGTTTCAGAAGTTCTGTTGGCACTTTCTTTTTCATCACTTATTCTACTGTGGTTTTTAAAATCTTAATGCTGATAAGAGAGTTACGAATTCCAAACTACAGGCTGGGCTTTTCCCCTGGAGTTGGATGGGGGAAAACAAGTAAATGTCAGAGGAAATAAAAGAAACAAGGAGTTGAGGGAAGGTTAGCAGAGCAAGAATAAGAACAACACACTTTACATGGGCAACGTACCCCAATCTAAATGCCACCTCCCAGGTGCCTGTCCTCACCCCTGGCACCCAAACACTATTCTTACTCTGTGCTAACCTCCCCCAACTCCCTGCTTGCTTTTTTCATTTCCCTTTACATTTACTTGGTTTTCCTCCACTCAACTCAGCTCCAGGGGGGCAGTACTGAGCAAGGGTGCCTCTTTAACAGCCACCCCTCAGAATCTAAGACAGGATTTTGGCTAAGCATAGTGCTGCACACCTGTAGACCCGGGAAGTGGGCACAGGAGAACAGGCCTTTGGAAGTCAACCAGGATTACACAGCTAGAACCTGTCTTAAATGAAGCAAAGCAACCAAGAGCTTTGGCTGCACTGGGGTCACTCCACAGGCAGCATCAGAGGTAAGGAAGGTAAATACTGAGAAAGAGAGGCCGGGAGGAATTTACAAAGAGAGACACCACAACTAAAAGCCGAAGGCAGCACTGTCTGTTTGGGGAAACAGCCAGTATCACTGTAGCCAGTATCTGACTAAAAGTTGCTGGAAGCTCAGTTCATGGGAATATTGGAACAAGGATTTACAGACAGGTAGGAAATCAAGCAAGGGAATTGCTAAGAAAAATAAAAACCAATAGCAGCTAATATGCTTGGGATGTTCTGCGTCTTCACTACTGGCCTCACAGATGCAGAGTCACTTAAGCAGCTGTTAGGATTCTGCTTCAGTCCGCCTACCTGTGACGACATTGCTTGCCTGCCATGGGGGCGTGGCCCAGCCCCTTCTCCCTCTCTCTCTCCCCCCTATCTCTGTCTCTCTCTGTCTCTCTGGGGTACCCCCCTCTCCCCTTTCCTTCTCCCCCTATGCTCATTAATAAACTCCTCTACAAGATAATATGTGATGCCTGGCATCTTATTTTCTTATCATCTTATTTTCTTTTTATTAACCATAACAGCAGCAACCTCACCTTTGACACAAATCTACTTCAGAGTATTTACTGGACTGAGAAGATGGTATTCTGTAGAGCACACCGCTGTCCTGAGGCTCATCTCTTGGGATGGGAACCAAGTCTTGTGCTTTTTCCCCTGAAGTGCTCTTAAGAGTTCCATCTCACACCTGATGGTCCTGCAAGAGTAAGCTGCGCCCACTTCACCTCATTTATTCCACTTCCCGTGAGACTCTGGAACAAAAGTCAGTCCTGTTTGACTAGGGAAGTGAGACTCAACCAAGAAGAATGACAGGAGGGACAAACCAACAAAGGGGGGCATGACATCTACCGAGTGGCTGTAAGTTACTGACCAAACAAGCCATTGTTCACTTAAGCTGTGGGGGAAAATAAACCAAACAGAATAGTGCTGTGGCTGATGTCACCCTTACTTGGCTGCCAATCAAGTCCTCTTTGTCCTTTTATTACAGCCCATCATGATATGAATTTTAGGACCAAAAGAGACTTGGAAATAGCTTTGCTCAACATGATTTTGAATGCAGATGGGGGAAAAATGCAAATTGAAGATCATCTGCCCTAACTTGTCTTTTTAAGTATTATCACAACCAGCACTAAAAACTGATATTAAATTTACAGAAGTTTACTCGTTTTTCTAATGCAGTCAACCATGCTGCGTTCTTGGAAACAACACATGCCAGGGCCCTCTGTCTTAAGAGCACTTCTGTAACTAGGAAGCTGGACCCTTTAGCACTTCCCACTGAATAATGCAGCAAAATGCAGCGAGGGCAAGCTCCTGGCTGTGGTAGCTTCTCTTGTTTTCTCCCACTGATACTTCCTTATGAGGGCTTTGGGTCAGGCTAAACTCCTGAGGACTGTGCTGACATTCCCTTTGAAACTAATTACACTAAACAGCAGGAGCCCTCTCTTCAAGACTGAGCAGAAGGCAGCATGCTGGTCAGGGAATTTGGGGTTAATGCTCTCATTTTGGGGAGCTTCTTTAAGCTTAGAAATCCCGTTTCACTGTCACTGTGTGAAAATAAAATAAGGGTCAATCTGATGATAGATCAAAAAAAAAAAAGCAGATTAGCTTTTGTGAGAATGTACGTGGAAATATTTGAATACTTTGGACTGAATCGTCTAATGAAACTTTTAGTTGAGAGGAAGCCTCTAAGTTAGAGCGTAAAACAATGCTGGGCTGACCACACAAAGCTGGAGGGGAGCAGGCTGCAGGGAGGAAGGGTGTCTGTAAGAACTCCCTGCAGGTTTAAGAGAATAGGTATTTCTTCACTGATTATCACAAAGGGAGACTGCTCTGGAAAGAACATAGGTGCTAAACTGACAAGGTTGTGGTGGTTTTCCAGTGGTCTGAGGTTGCTAATGTGATGAACCGAGACCACAATATCAACATTTAGTAGACCCCAAAGCATACCTTCTTAGAGATACCAAATGCACTCTAAACATGAATAGAAATGATTCAGTTATGGATTACAAAGCAATTGCTGATTACTCTGAGCTTACACTCTAAGGATGGGGGAGTCTGAGTCATTCTCACACTACAAGCTGATGACTAGTCATGGCTGGAGGCCCGGTCTGCCCTGACCCTAACAGGTTTGATTCTCAAGTGCAGAGAGCCTAAGGCAAATAGTTGACATTTCATGTAGATGGCACACAGTATGGCCAAACATTTTTAAATGCCATAAAAAAAAGTGCTAGTTCTAATTGCCTTACGTCAAAGAACCAAGAAGAAAAACTGAGGCCTCAGAGTGATGCAGAAGTCAGCCTGAGTACACAAAACACGCAGTATTTTGGCGGGCTGACACACTCCGCTGCTGCCACCCAGCCTCAGATCCAGGGCTTTGAGTTGGCCGACCCCAACATCTACCCTATGTCTGAACTGCTGGAGCTCCCAAAGGGGCTGGTCCTGCAGATCCAAAGCTACAGCATCTGTGTGACACGGGAAAACAACAGGAAGTCAGAGAGAAGACCTGGTAAAGATCCAGTGTAGCCTTGAACCCAGCCAATGACTCTTTGCAATGACCATTTGCAACTCCCATGGAGAGTTTGTTTTTTTTTTAAATTATTTTATTTTGCATCATTCTGGGGAGGAGGTCGCAAGGGCAGAGGGCAGGTATGGAGGGACTGAGAGATGAGTGGGACTGGGGTGCATGATGTGAAATTCACAAAGAATCAATTAAAATAAATAAATAAAAGGACATGGAAAAAAGGAAGCTTTTGCTTTCTGCCTGTTTGCCCTCACTTTGCAAGTTCATCTATCCTGCTGCTGAGGCATTCCTTGCCTGGCGGTAGAACCGCCTTCTTCAGGATTCCGATGTACACAAGCAGTGCTGTAGAACTTTCCTGGGGCTCTAGCACCAGATTGCGACTGCTAAGACAGTCAGTCTCACGGACTGCCAACTAGTGGATTCTTGGCCTTTCAGGGAAACAGCCATTATTAGAATACCTGGACCACAGTCTGTAAGCCACACTAATAAATAAATTCTTTTCATACATATACACAGGGGTGGGGAGAAGAAGAAGAGGAGAGGAAAGGAGAGGAGAGAAGAGAAGAGACGCCAAAAAATAATCAAAATATATATAAACAGATATGCCTCTAAGTAACATCAGAAAAGCTCACTCCGAGTCTCACCTCTGTGTCCAGGACTAACTTTATAATTATTCATTTCAGCTGAGGAGAACATGACACTTGTTGAAAACAGAACACTTTCATTTGATGTCTTTTTCCCTTGGAAGGGAAAAAAACTCCAATTTTTCTTCGGAGAAGTAGATCAATGATTACTGACACTTGTGTTACCACTATTACAACCACAAATGAAGCAGCTTTAGAGCGCTGAGGAGGGCTGGCAAGACAGCAGGATGGCTCAGGGGCTCAAGGCACTTGCTGCCAACGCTGGCCACCTAGGTTCGGTTGCTGGAGTCAGCATGGTGGAGAGAATCGACTCCCACTAAGTGGTCTCTCTGCTCAGCACACATGTGCACACACATACACGTGCACACATTAAATAAATACATTACATATAACTGAACATTTGTGTAATGCATAAAGTAATTTAATTTGACACAAAATTCTATAACTCACATGCTAAGTGGAATGTGATTGAGACAGGGTTTGTCTATGTAACAGCCCTGGCTGTCCTGGAACTCACTGTGTAGACCAAGCTGGCCTCGAACTCACAGAGCTCCACCTGCCTCTGCCTCCCAAGTGCTGGGATTAAAGATGTGTGCCACCACGCCTGGCTGGCAGGTATTTCTTGCCACTGGGAAGCCAGGGATAAAATCAACAGGGGAAAGATTTTGGTACAGCCAACTGCAAATATCTAATTTTTACAATTTCAAGTACATAACCACAACCACTCCAACTGTCCTGCCGGAATGCACACAACTATGAATTTATTTTAAAAGTGCTTAAAGTGTATGCTATATATTTTATGGTATGTAAACATGGCCTAAATCAAGCTGATATTTTTTAAGGAGGTAACTAAATCTCCTCATTTCTCCCTCCTTTTGTAACTGACATTCAAAAGTCTGCCAGATAATTAGGCAAAATGCTAAAATACTCTCAACAAAGAGATTGATGATCAGTGGTGGGCGTGGCCAAAAGAACAGAGCAGGACCTTCTCTCAACTGAGGAAAGACAAGGTCAGCACACCGTTTTCAAGTTACTCTACTGGAAACCAATATAGAAATGCTACTTATCTGTTACAACACGCTAAACTAGCGCAGATGGGGTTTTGCCTGATTTACACAGTCAACCCACTGGTAATATAAATAGGTTTGTCTACTACAGAATCATCTATGCTCTTTAACCTCATGGGCACAGCTTGTGCACTTGACACAAGGCATGTGTGTTACTGCGTCATAGGCTCTATATTTCTCCCCCACACAGGAACTGCTGGGGAGGACTTTTCGCTTTTCAGCCTCCTTTCCGTCTCACAAAGTGGATACTAACTGTTCTTGCCTTCCTCTCTTGGAATGGGGGCTTGCCCTTCATGCAAAGTCTGAGTCATACTAGAAACTGGAAGGTATGCAGAATACATCTCAGCAGATGATGCTCACGGACATCCCCAAGTCAACACAACAGCATGTCAAATGCATCTCCTTCCCCCCCGCCCCACTTACACCTCTTTCTTGTGTGAAAGGTCTAGAAACTGAACAGACCATCAGACAGAGCTAATGTTCTCCTGGAACCAAGCAGAGTGAACTTGACTTTCTACCCCACAAGCAGGGAAAATGACATAATAGAATGTTTCCACTGCAAGGAGCAGCTGCTATAGAAACACTCCTGGGACAATCATTGCTGGGAGTTTTTAAGAGCCCAGTGACGATCTGCAGAGACCTGTAATGACGGGCAAGTAACGTCACTGTCCGTTTTGTTGTTGTTGTTTGTCGAGTATTCTACTTCTACTTAAAATTACAAATTGCAAAGTAGTTTAAGTTAGATAAACACGGCAGGATGTACATGATCAAAAAACACAAATACATGGTACCACAGTGAAGTCTATTTCCTATTTGTTCACGTTGTTTTTGATAAGTTGTTTTTCAGTAGTTAATGAGTCTGGAAGGAGTAAGGAAAAAAAATCTACAACCAATAGGCCCAGCTTACTCGTAGACAACATACAATAAAGTCAATGTTGGACACAGCTTAAAGGAAAATGTTTACAAACGCTACATCTGTAACTAACGACTACGGAAAGGCATTTCAAAACCAAACGTGGCGGCTGACAAAGGATACGGGTGGAATGCTGCCTAAGTGGAGGAGGCTGTCAGGGCAACGGTGTGTCCACTTCGGTTTCAGGCCAGAAGGCTCCACATGGGCGCTGTATGGCATGGTTTAAGATGACTTGTTTTTGCCCTGAATGCAGGAGGAAAGGTTTCATTTCCCTTCTGTCAGGTATCAGGGGCTTGAAATTACTATTCTGTGACTGTTGTCTATTTGCTATTTACTTGGTACATCTGCATATGTGATGACCACAATGTTCGGCTCTTCTGAGAACCAGTACATGAAGTGGCCCATGACATGTGACTGTGCTAATTCACATTTTTTTCAGTTAAGTAGCTATACACAGTTCCCAAATAAGATTTTTTTTTCTCCTTAGGATTTGGGGACAGACTAGTCAGCCCTTCTTGGCTTCCATCCTTGTCCCCAAGTCTACAACCCCTTTTTACAATGCAGTGGGCATGCCGGGCTGTAGGCTGCTCCTTAACTATGGAAGTAAATCAATAGCAGCTGAATGCCATCTGCTTCGGGCCGCAGAACAGAACCGAAGTGTGAGCCATGCATCTTCCCTTATTGAAAGGTTATTTTATGCAAGTAAACAATTCATCGTCTTCTTGCACGCTTGATGCTCATTTACCACTTTGATCAATAAAATATGCAAAACAACAAAAAAATTGAATCCTAAGAGTAGTTCTGATGCCAGTGTGATAGTTAATCAATACCCGGCCTCTGCTCGCTGGGGCAAGTGGTGGGGGCACCTCACATTGTAACCTGCAAAACCCAGCGAGGTAGGCGGAGCTATTTCAGAAAAGCCTGGTTCAGAAGGGAGAGGCACCTGAAGGTTACCCTGCTTAAACAGAACACATTTGCACCGAATGAAATCAAAATACTAATGTCAACAGGCTTGAATATTACTGATTCAGGCCAGTTCCCAGTCTTAAGAAAAAGCAACTTTGGTTCATAATGCTGCTTAGACAAGTCCTGGACAAGACCACTGACACGGGCCTCAGAACAGGCATCCTTCTGGCTCTTTCTAAGTGCTATCTTGTTAAGTCTTGGTTTTCAATATATTCACGTTCCAGGTGAACTCAGTTTTTCTTCCAAAAACAGACTGCTATGGGAATTTCTTGTGCATGCCATTTCTGTTAGTCATATACCACAAGCTGTGTTATTCTATTAAACCTCTTGATAATTGATTCTGGAAGAATACCTTTCTCCCTACGGAGAAAACTGTATCATCTCTGTGACTGTGTCAAAGCTCCCAATTCAAGAGCGTTTGTGAGCAGAGCTCCAAAGCTGGAAAGCTTTCTCGTCTGTGCCAAACTGCGAATTTTAACGTGGAATGAGAATAAAACAAAATAAAGAAAATGGATTAGGTATCTTCCTTGAAAAAAGTCTGACGGAAAGAACCTTTGCCGTGTGGAGCAAGAAGCTGGCATGTGCCGTTTCCTGCTAAGGAAACGTAACCATTACTGTACACCTTCGGAACTTGGCCTTTTCATGCTGGACTCTAATCTTCTGGATCCGCTACAATTTGTTGTAATCTGTTATTCTACAAACCCATGTAGTCCTCTGTTTCCCATATGTATACCAAAGGGATTACTGAAGATTTACGCAGTTAATGAGGGAATGAGTGGCGTTCCTTAGTGAATAGGACAAAAGAATGAAAAATCCTAACAGGATCGCCTTAAAATAAAGGGGAAAAAAAATCCATAAAGAACCCACCAGGTTCCGAGCAATATACATGTGCGTGCCATTTCACACCAATCACAGTAAACAAATCCTTCCCTTTATAAAGTATTTAACTGAGACCAAGATTTCCTCAGTGTTCTCCATGAAGAATGCAGAGAGCACTGAACGCAGGATGTGTTTTCCATGTAGTATTCCTAGAGCCATAACACACCAAACAACGGGCTCTTTTGTCTCGACATTATTTTAAAACCATCACTAGAGAGAGCTGTGTCTAATTCATCTCAAAGTCCTAAAAACATTGCACAGAAATAACGATTTACATATTTATTTAAGTCAGATACTGGAGGTGAAATCAACAGCAGCGGCATGACTGCAGGGCGCAGTAGCTTTTGAGTCCATGACCCGCCCAGCAGCAAGGGTGTAATTTAAAGGCAGAAATTTCCAGTGCATGCACTGTTGGCCACAGTGAACCTGTTACAGCTCTAAAGGGAATTGTTTGCCTCTTATTAGATTTTCTACAGCACAGCCATAAGTGATAAATGTACTGCTGTACTCACTGTCAAGTTAATCAATGCTGCCAAAGTTTTGTTGACCTAACAGTAATCCATAAAGTAAGCAGCATTTTCTCTACCCCTATGACATCTCAGTCCACAGCAGGGCTGCGAATCCAAGAGCAGCTTCGCTCCAGAGTGTGTAGGTGGGGGCAGAGTGGGGGCTGGAAAATCTAAGCAAGACAGACAGGCTGGATGGTTCTCAAAATTAACAGTACCAAGGTTCCCTTGTCCCAATGAAAAAGCTTTTAAAGCCAGCGCCACAGATAAAAGAATCCACATTTGATGTTAAACCCTTACTGAATTAATAGCCCAATCAAAGATGCACACCCCCACCTCACTGCAGAGCAAAACACAAGAACACAGGTCCCAAACCTTCAAGAGTGTCAAAGCAAAATAACTCTGATCTACGCCTGTCTGCAGGTCGGTGCACTGATTAGACACAGTGCCAGGGACCAGTAACAAGAAATGTGATGTGGACAAGGGAAAAAAAAAAAGCCTGAAATGTGCCTCACTGTACAGCAGAGCCTATGAGAGACAAGGCTGTAAGAGGGCCACAGAGAAAGGGATGACAGGGAGGGGATGAGGCCTGCAAACAAACCGCAGCCATGCTTTCCCCAGCAGTTACGGACATAAGGAGTATGAATTACAGTCGATTTTTCTTCCTGGGGTCACCATGCCCTGCATCTTATGAACCCTGGGCATTTATCTGGGCAGCGAACTGACAAGTTTTTGTGGAGTGACCTGAGCAGGGTCATCTCTGCTCAGTCACGGCGACTTCGCTGTGGCTTCTCTTCCCTGACACTTGTCCCTCCCCCAAACTGATTGGCAAAGGAATCCTTGATAAAGGCATGGAGCAATGCAGTTGCTGGTGAAAGGGGCTGGCAGGACCTGGCCAGGGGACACTCAGAACCTCGTGTGCCAAGGAGATTCAAATACCATCAATCTGGAGGAGCGACGTCCATGCCCAAACCTGACAGCCAATCTTCTCACTTGGGCAGATAATACGGGAGAATTACTAACCTAGTGTGATTTGTCTAGCCCGTAAGAAAAAAGAAAAGTAAGAAGTTGTGGTTTTGAAAATAAAATAAAAAGAATTTATACTTTAAAAAAAAAACTCTATTAAACTATTTTTTAAAAATCTACTTTCTATGCCTCTGACTGACTTCATGATCTTCCTGAATTTCAGCCTTCACACGGCTCTGAGCTGTGAATGCCACCCATCACAAGACAAAGAGTTATTGCTGTAAGCTTACCTCTGGAGAGCTTTCCATATCTCTTCCTGAATCAGCCCACAGGGGCAGGTCAGCTTTTTCTCTCAGAACGCATAGATTTATAGTAATCTTGTGAACTGCTATGGAATATTTTATTAATGTTTTCATTGGATAGAGATTTTTTAACCAATCCACTTTTCATTGGACAGTTTTTACAACAGACTCTAATGAAAATACCTTACATGCCATGAAACAAAATTACGTAAGAATGACTGTAGGATAGATTCATAGATGGAATTGTCAAATTGTGTCTCCAAAAGACCCTTGCAATTTGCATGCCCCTTGAAGGCTTATTGGAATGCTCATTTCTTCATAGCCTTATCAATAATGTTTTCTTTCAACCCTTACAGATATAAAAGTAAATGTATTGTTTTAACTGGCCACATTCTGATTAACAATGAACTTATCTTTTTTCCTGATTTACTGAACATTTGTAATTAAAAAAAATTGTTATGTATATAAATGCAGAATATGTATATATGGGGGGCACATGTACCACACAGTATGTATGTGGGGGTCAGGAGATAATTTTGTGGATTCAGTTTTCTCCTTGCATCTTTATATAGGTTTAGGGGATCAAACTCAGGTTGGCAGGTGGGTGGCAAATGTCATTTCATTGGCTCCATTTAAAATTTTTTTAATAAATTAAAATTTCTACTTCTTGAGAGATTATAAGAGCTTTTAAATCCTATCGTTGTCACATGTATTAGGAATAGATTTTTGACTACTTGCTAATTTATTTGAATCTGTGGTAATCTGGGGGAGGTTTCTGGCTATAGAGAATTTTTTAAAATTCATGTGTTAGAGGCTGGAGATTTGGTTCGAAAGTTAAGAGTACTTGATGCTCTTGCAGAAACCAGGGTAAGGGTCCCAGCACCCACATGGTGGCTCATAGCCATCTGTAACTCCAGCTACAGAGGACCTGTGTGCCCTTCTGACCTCTGCAGGCATAGGCACACGCAGGCAAGCACTCACACACCCAAAATAAATAAATCTAAAAAGGAAATATGCAAAAACAAAGTACCTGGCACTGTTGGGTCAGCAATCATGCGGGGTGAGCTAAGGTTAGAAGGCACAGGAGGGGGCACGCCTGCCTGGATGGCACACAGGACTGGTGGGAGCTGTCGAGAGCAAGTCCGATACTCTGAGTGCTAGCAGAAGGTAAAGTGTGATGGTGCGTTAAAGTGTGCTACAAGTTAAGACCACCACTTCTGGATGGGAAGACTCAGGAAGGGTCCCACGGAAGAGACCACAAATGAGCCTCCAGGGAACGCTCTCATAAACAACTAAGAAAAGGGATGTGGACATGCAGGGCATGATAAACACACAGGGCAATGAACGGTAAGGTAGTGAGGCTGACACAGGATCGCAGAATGATGTGGAATTAGGGACATGTGGCCTAAGAATACCTCAAGTCAGTGCCTGACGAGGAGCCATCCAAGTGCTCTAGCGGATAGACGGCATTCCCAGATAGGAAGCTGAGATAGGTTAGCAGTTCAGAGACCGTGAATAAGAACTAGAGTGGCCAGAGCCAAGGAGGAAACCGCCAGGAAGGTGCTAGAAAAAGAACGAAGCGCTAACCACTAGGGGTGGACGGAGGAACAGCGAACAAGGATGCCCTTGGGACAAACAGCTCCCAGGGCACAGGCACGGGATTGTTTTAAGTGAAGATCCTGGGTTCATAAAGGGACTTAAGAAGGGCCCAGATTTTTCCAAAACAGCACAAGAGAAGTCCGTGGAGCGCTTCAACAAAGGGCAGGATCACCTGCAGTGAGCAAGTCCAGGGAGAGGCTGCCTAGGCAGGAAGAAGCTGAAGCTGATCACCAATGTGGAATATGGAGAATGCCTCAACATGGCCTCACGTGCCCTGGGGTAGCCTCTGATGAGTGGTTCTAATAATGCCAAAGAGAGCTGACCAGTGCCCCAACACTGCTCCGATATAATGGCCCCGCCTTCCTGCCAGGCGGAGGAGGGATAAAGCAAGACAGCTGGTTTATCTGTATGCTCCTTTTCAAAAGAGGAACAGCGACAATGACAATCCCCCATGTTCCCTGCAAGGGCAGGAGGCAGCAGGATCCTCTGCCACACTGTCACAGGATCTAACAAACAAACAAACAAACGCAATTCTGTAATGGGGGCAGGAGAAGACAGAGAGCACAAAACCAAGGTGAGCTTTAGATGCAACAGCCTCTCTGACAACCTTAACTCACTGCACCGGGTAGGAAAGCGAGGCCCTCCGCCCGGCTGGTAAACGCCCACCAGTCTTATCTGCAGAAAGGGATTGTCAAATTCTGGGTTTCTCTTTTGAGATGGGCTCTCTCCACGGAGTTCTGAACTCCATGTAAAACTAAAGTGTGGGAGGCGGTGGTGGCTTGCATCTTTAATCCCAGCACTTAGGGTACAGAGGCAGGCAGATCTCTTAGGTTCAGGCCAGCCTGGTCTACAGGGTGTTTGATGACAGCCAATGCTACACAGAGAAACCCTGCTTCAAAACAAAACAAAACAAACAACAACAACAACAACAACAACAAACAAACAAAAAACCCAAACCCAAAATAGAGGTTGTATTATGGTGACATATGCTGGTAACCCCAGTACTTAGGAGGCAAACGCAGGATGATCTCTGGGAGTTCCAGAGTAGCCTACTTTACAAAGCAAGTTTCAAGCCAGGCAGAGCTACATGGTAAAATTATGTTCTAAAATAATGATAGAGCACTTTAATAAACTGCAAGTAGTACAGGAAGACTTGTTTTATTATTTTTTAAGATTTTATTTATTTTTATTGTATGTGAATAGTGTTTTGATTGCATGTATATTCCTGGGCACCATATGCTTGCAGTACCCATGGAGGCCAAAAGAGGGCAGAGGATCCCTTGGAACTAGAGTTACATACAAACACGTGTAAATTGCCATTTGAGTGTTGGGAACTGAACCTGGGTCCCCTGCAACAGCACCAAGTGCTCTTAGCCGCTGAGCCATCTCTCCAACCCTGACGATCTAACATTGTTAAATCATATGACCAGTACACTATTTTATTTACTTAATATCTACTGGGATGGCTAAAGCAAGGTATTTCATTCAGGACTTCGCACCCCTAGGTCAGTGCTTCCCAAATATAAATATGAAATCCAGTAGATACACATTTATTCACTTAGACCTGACACAAAGGTATGACTGTGTGAATTATGCATCATATAACATAAATGCATAGGACACACATCTGTAATCCTGGTTCTTTACAGGTAAGGAGGGAGGACTATACATTCCTGGCTACAGAGTAACACCTTGTCTGAAAAAATCAAGAGTTTTACTATAAAGATGCAATTCAATGCAGGTTTCACTTTCCGGCATTTACTAGTAATTTAAAGGTCTCTTCCATGCGTGTTTTAACGTGAGAAAGTCTGGATGTTTTAGCTCTGAGTCCAGTGCTTGCCGTGCTCTATTTTGTTGGAACAGGGTGACTGCTCACTGCATTCAAGAGTGACCCAAAGGTCAACATATTTCATACAGAGTTGGTTTTTAACAAACTGCCATTATGAAACCTTTCTCCACCAAGTAGACCCCACAGCTGCTCCTACTAAACTACTATGCCCTCCCCCCACCTTCCCAGCTCCGTTCACCGACCTTCTGCAGAGACCTGGCCAGGAAACTCCCCTTTTTCCTGATGTCACACAATTATAGAACATCTGGGGAGTGCTGCCTTCAATAAATTTTTTGGTAAAGGACCAGTTGAGGCTCTTCCTATGAAAGGTTTCTAAGCAGGCCCAAAGTCCTGCTTCTAGGTGTTGTTATGGTAACGGGACTCCATAACAAAAGCAACTTTCTAAAGCAGCCTGCTCAGGATGTGCTGAGGCTTACAACACTTCAGGAGTCACACACTGGCCTCTCAAGCTCCTCCACTGGATCACATGAAGGAGAGCTTGGGACTCCAGGAGAGGCTGAGCAGCACTCTATGGGGGCAGCTTCCCTAAGACTGTTGGGCTACCAGACAAGGATTATGGGAATGCCCACTTCATGACAGTGTGAAAACTATTATTATTAAACCGCACAGCCTCCACTGGGACCCCCAAACAGGCTGCCATGTTCTCCCTGGGACACCCAGAGTTCCTCCGACTGCCAGGTCTCCGTGTCCAGAAGAATTTGAGGCTGGTCCCCACCCTGTGGTCTTGTGAAGAAAGTCCAGAGCCTCCCTTGTACCTTAGTACATATGTTAAACAAACTGGGAGCTGGGGTCCCAGCAGGCCCGTGGTGGTTCATAACTGTCTATAAATTCCAGTTCTAGGGGATCTGGTGATGCTGTCTGACTTCCCGGGATGCCTGGCACGCATGTGGTGCACACATATACACAGACACAAACACAGTCATACATATAAGAAATAAAAATATAAATATTTTAAACAAAATGGCTAGCAGTTAGATCATCTGGTGATATTATACAGCCAGCCTGGTGGTGAGGTAGAGGAGGAAGTAAATGTGAGGCACATGGCAGGGGCCAGGCCAAGAGCCATCCTTAAGAGAAGTTGATTTGAGAGTTAGTGACAACTTCTCTCTATTTAAGTCATTGGCCTTGTCTGGGTCCAAACAGAATTTTGTGTGGATCGTGGTTTTAATTGAATTGTTCAGACGGTTCCTGAAAGAACACTTTCTAATGTAATTTTCCTGGCTAAATAATAAAGATTGGGCATTAATCCCTGTGAACACCTGGAGTCAGCAGGATAGTCAAGGATTTTGCTAAAACATACATGTCAAACTCCACGCAGATCTGAGGAAACACAAGCTGCCCGATGTGCATATGCTGGCACACCGAGTCACCATACTCTGCCGTGGTGATCAGTAGTCAGAGGAGTTAAGGAACTATCCAGCTTACACAGCGTGGAGGCCTGCAGTTTTACATTTACATGACCCGCTAGGATGGCTGTACTCTTCATTGTAGTCTCTCCAACCCTGGACACTCACTATAGCCTCCAGCCCACCCCTGGCCAGCCTCCAGCCCACCCCTGGCCAGCCTCCAGCCCACCCATGGCCAGCCTCCAGCCCACCCCTAGCCAGCCTCCAGCCCACCCCTAGCTAGCCTCCAGCCCACCCCTGGCCAGCCTGCAGCCCACCCCTAGCCTCCAGCCCACCCCTGGCCAGCCTCCAGCCCACCCCTGGACAGCCTCCAGCCCACCCCTGGACAGCCTCCAGCCCACCCCTAGCTAGCCTCCAGCCCACCCCTGGCCAGCCTCCAGCCCACCCCTGGTCAGTCTCCAGCCCACCCGTGACCAGCCTCCAACCCACCCCTGGCCAGCCTCCAGCCCACCCCTAGCTAGCCTCCAGCCCACCCCTGGCCAGCCTCCAGCCCACCCCTAGCTAGCCTCCAGCCCACCCCTGGACAGCCTCCAACCCACCCCTGGTCAGTCTCCAGCCCACTTGTGACCAGCCTCCAACCCACCCCTGGACAGCCTCCAACCCATCCCTCGTCAGCCTCCAGCCCACCCGTGACCAGCCTCCAGCCCACCTGTGACCAGCCTCCAACCCACCCCTGGCCAGCCTCCAGCCCACCTCTAGCCAGCCTCCAGCCCACCCGTGACCAGCCTCCAGCCCACCCCTGGCCAGCCTCCAGCTTAAGAGTTGACTATAACTCAGAGCCAAATCTGGCCGTCTGCTGCCTTTATAAATACAGTCTGGTTGCAACACAGACCCTCTGCTTTGCTTACTCTCATCTATGGCCACTTTTGCACTATGGAAGGTCAGTTGAGTGGCTACAGCCGAGGCAAGTGACGCGCAGTCTAAAAACACTTCGTACTGACCTTTCACAGGTTTTGAACTCCTGCCCACTCTCCACACTCCTGTGTTTACCTGTCTAGTCCTTCCAGTCAGAGTGACAACACATACTGCTTTTAATTGAATCATTTCCCCCTATCCAAACTCACATGTCAATTCAGGCATGCTATCAAACATCCTTCTCAAATAAATAGAATTTTGAAAAGAAAAATGACACTAAAAATCATACGCAACAGGATATTGTTTAATGAGTTTTCTTTCTCTTAGTGGCCAGAGGTACAAGTGACACTGTCACCATGCCAAAATGTGCCAGAATCACTAACAGTGCAGGTTCACACTCCCTCTTATAAGAAATCTGGAACTAACTGCTCTCAATTAATCTGCTCTGCTCGTTGATAGCTTATTTATCAGACTGGGAAAGATGGATTTAATAGTGCTTGGTGGAAACAGCTTCTTTAATTGGAAACATCACAGCATTTAGCTCACTTTGTACTCAAGCAATTAAGAACAATTTGGAAAAGTGTTGTTGATTTTTTTTTTTTTTACACTATTGTCTCCTTGATTAGATTTCCGAAGATCCAGACAAAACAAATGACAATTCTAGCGAGGACTATTGGTACAAACAAGAGCCCAGCAGCCGGGTTACTTACCATGAGGAATGCGAGCCATCCTCATCCATTTTGTCAATGTACCACATTCGTTCTCCCTACCCTTGTCTCCTGTGTAGGTAAGTGGCAATACCTCTTACACAAGGCACCTACCTTTATACAATTATCTTTTCTCCAAATAAGCCAAATCAACAGAAGAAATTATTTTTCTTGATTAAGCACCCACATTTCTCTTGGGAGGGAACAAAACAAACAATTAATCTTTCCTTATTTGTTCTCAGAAGTCCCTGCCTCTTTGAACGCAGGCTATCCAGGTACCTGTGGCAGCCAGTCGGCAGCAATTAGGCCTGAACAGAAAATGAATGGACTCAGGGCTGAGTGCCTAATCTGCTGAGAGCCTGTGAGGGAGGGCAAGGTTACACCAGGAAAATTCCCTGTTGTCAGAACACAGTTCAAAATTACGACCTGGCTTCAGCATAATTAACCAGGCTTGGGAATTTATATGAACTAAGTAATTGGAAAGAATTAGCAAGAGATATGTACATTAATCTTTACCAGTTACCCAACATTTAATGAAATTAAGGGTCTTGTGTTTATTCTTGCTTGCTTAGTTTGCACACATTCTATCTCACCTGTAGAACAAGGACTGTGCGCCTTGTCAAGAGTAGAAGAAAACAGACAGAAATAAAGGAAGGAAGAAACAAAGTAACAAAACAAGAAATTATAAAGGCAAATTAGAAACAGCCCCAAACAGGCTCCTAAAGTCCAATACATTTATAGGGCAGAATACTATGCAGTAGTTATTAAAACTGTTTTATGAAGAATCTTTGCCTATTATGGATCCATACTGAAATATATACGGCTGAAAATATATTGGGGAGTTTCTTCAAAAATTATGGAGGGAAAAGTGTAAGAAAATACAGAATCTCATCTGAGCTGAAAACTGTTGAAGCTGGATGATGGCAACTTAGAGATTTATGTTCTTTTTATGCTTTTTATGTATTAAATTTTTTCATAATAAAAGTTAAGACTTTAAAAAAGAAACTTGGTACAGAATAAATGCTTATGACATTTTTAGTTGAATGCATGAATAAAGGTCTAATTGTCTTGAAAAGCTGTTTATACTGTGTCCCTTAAAAAGTAATACATTTGGCTAGTTTTGAGAACTTCAACCACTGCTACAGACTAAAAATTATCTTAAATGACATGCATATTATTTTGAGATGAACGGAAATCACTGTAAAAAAAAAAACCACCATAATTCTCTGTGGTTCATCTGCAGGCCTTTCAAATATGAGAAGAGCCATTGTGTCTGGAAGAAATTAGGTCTAGCCTTTGTAAACTGTCTAGCTCAACACAAAAGCACCTGACAGAACCATTATAAAAACATAAGGATCCACAGGTCTACCTAGAGATGGCTCACCACGATGAAAATAAAACAAAGACTTCTAAAGTATCTTTTCCTCTTCTTAGTTTGCCCAAAATTCCACCAATTATGCTGAATTGCCTATCTGGGAAATTCCAGATCCGTGGTTAGGGCAAGACTGTCTAAAAGGCCAGGCACTAAAACTAGCTTATGGGATTCTTCCCAGACACAACAGAAACATGAATACACAACAGAATCTGAAAACACTCGCTAGCAATGATGGATTTAAGTTATTAACAGATCAAAAAGAGATGGATGGCGGTTTGCTTTTCTTAATCTACATCATCATCTAGATCTATTTAAAGATACGTGGTGCACTAACAAACTTGGTTAAGGTTTCGATAAAATCAGTAAAAATAATCTGCCCTGTTACAGCGAGTCTGTATCGATCAATAAAATCACTTGTACGAGGAAGGCACGGCTAAGTACTGACAATCCCAGCCATTAATATTATTTAACACAGTGTTCACCATGCTAACCAGAACAAAGAGCAGTTTGTCTGGTGTTGTAAGCAGGATCTTCATAGGCCCGGCTCCTTTACCGGCTTCTCCCGTGTTTTCATGAAGTTCAGGCTATAGCTTCCTCTTCTATCAATAATACCTTTTCTTGTAATACATGAGGTATAATTTTTTTTGTAGTGCTTGTAGGATGAGGGAGAGGGACGGGCAAATGTGCCACTGCCTATATATGGTGGTGAGGGGCAATCCTGCCAAGCCGGTTTTCTTTCTACTTTTATGTGCGTTCCAGGAGTCAACCTTTGGTCACTGGGCTTGTGTGGCAGTCGCCTTCTTGTTGGGGAGAAGGTCTTACTCTCTACTTCATCTTCAGTTTGAAAGAAATCCTTGGTGGGTACTAGACCCGGCATTACAAATCACTGCTGGCTGTATGAGTGAAGGCCAGCACCCTGAGGTGGGGAGCTGTGAAGGTACAGGTAGTGACGGTGATGGCCCAGGGGCCAGGGCTCCCCTCAACATACGCAGACTTCCCTCAGCTCCATCAACGCCTTTACGCTGTCAGGCTTGAATTAAAGAAAAGTTCAGCTCATCCTCAGCGAGAGTTAGCTTATTGAGAGAGAGAGATGTTGGGGGGGGGGGGCACATAAAAACATTTTATATAAGAAATGTTTTTTTTAAATCACCATGGATATCTGTACTTTTAAGATTGATAATAGATAACAACAACAACAAAAACAAAAAACTCCTTGAAGAAATAAAGCTAACTTCAAAACAGCCATGCTTCTAAGCCTTATATTAGGAACTATTCTCAACCTTTGAAGCTTTGAAGACTTAAAATCTAAGGGGCTACTCGCCACTTTGACAAGAGGAGCGTAGGAGTCTCTGCCTGCAACACAGATCGCCAAAGAACCCAATCACCATTTGGTTAGATTTAACCTGTTATTCTCAGCACTCTGGGGCTTACACTGAACCGATCAGAAAGTCTTAACCAAATAAAACTTAGGGTGCTGCACAGGACTCGGAGAAAAAGACCCTCAAAAGAACACTCATTGCTAGCGCTACTTTTAAAACAACAAAGAAAAAGTGAAAACATATACCTAAAAAATGGCTTACAGTCACAAAACAGGTAATTTTGGTCATTCCAGAGCCAAATGTAAAATCTGTGAGTAGTTTTTTGAGAAGTGGATCCACGGGAACAACCTGATGTAGTGGAAACGGCCAGAGCACGTTTGCACTAGAGCAGAAACTTCTTGGCACGTAGGCAGGAGAGCCCTACAGGGAAACAGGCAGAGCAGCCGGGGACACCCTGCCACCTGCCCTCCACACAGGCCTCTGCAGCAGACGGATGGTCTGCCCAGCAATTTCATGACCTAACAGGTGATAACAGCAACTACACAGTGTCTCGCTCACCAATTTCTGTATAAAACCCCCATCCCAGCAGTTTAGATGTAGTGTCTGCTGCTTAATGGAGGAGACTCACTCACAAGCAGGATCTTTCTTTCTTTCCCTTGGGAAAATGACAGAGCTTAAGCAAATGAAAGTGAAGGGGGAGGAGATATTGGGGCCTGAGCGGTGGTGCAGGCCTACCCTGGAGGAACACGATCACGCCTTCTCAAGCACTTGGGACAATTAAAGGCCACCACCCAAACTATTACTGCTGCACTCCCCAACATTAAGGCTACAGATAAGCTCTGTTTTTAAAGAAAAGTTTAGATTGTGATGTAGGCTCCGTGGAACTACAGGGGGTGGGTGGGGGGTTGGGGGGTGAGTGGGGGGTGGGTGGGGGGCGTGGAATAAGAGGTACTAGAAGCAAGGCTTATTGCATGTGGGTGCAAGCACTGCAGACTGTGTTGTTATGGCCTGGGTTAAATAAAATCTTAAAGTTAGCAAAATAATGAAATGAAAATTTTCTTCAATTTAAAAAAAATTATGAAGATGATGATTGAGATATCATCTTTTTATCTTAAGCTAAAAAGACAGTGTTCTTAGGTAATTAATGGAAGCAAAGACATTCTCTCTGCAAATGGCATAAAAGCTTCCCAAAGGTAAACAATCCAAAGACCCCAATCACTTGGTCAAACATACAAAATTTTAAAATCCCGTGTACACACAATGCGGAGATACCTGACAAGGAAGAACAGCAGAAACAGATGTCAACTTGAACTTGGAAAGAAACAGCTTTTAAATTATATGATTCAAACTAGAAAACAGGAAAGAAAAGGCAACCCATCTCAAGATACGGTACCCAAGCATCCCCCAGGGGCCTGGGGAGCTCAGAGCTCAGCACGTGAGGCCAGGTTTCATCCCCAACACACATACAAAAGTACAAGTACATGTGTTGTACAGACATCAACACATGAAAGAGGAGGACGTGCAACAAAGAGTTTCACAGTAAGACTAAGGGAGACCCAGATTAAAACAATATCCAACACATGTGTGCAATCCCAGCACTCAGGAGGCAGAGGCAGGTGGATGTCTGGGAGTTTGAGGTCAGCCTGGTCTACAGAGTGAGTTCCAGGACAGCCAAGGGTACATAGAGAAACCTTGTCTTGGAAAACCAAACCAAACCAAAGCAAACAATATCAAAAATACTACCCTAAACGGAGTCAGCGAAAAACCACAGGCCAATCTCAAAAGGCAAAGAATTTGCCAGTTCTGTTTGTACACATAGGCAAAATAAAGTATCTTGGTTAAGCTGGGCATGGTGGCACATATCTTAAACCCCAGAGTGAATTTGAGGTCAGCCTGGTCTACATAGTATGCTCCAGTTCAGCCAAGGCTACTCAGTGAAACTGTCTTAGAAACAAACAAGCAAGCAAACAAGACTGTTTAAATTAGTGTATATGCGCTATCTATTTAAAATTGTAGTTTACACTCTTTATATTAACACGAGGGTTGTAGAAGTAGTGTAAATATATTTATTTTTGAAAGTTTTATAAATCTAAGCATTTGCAGAAGTTACCAGAAGTTAACCAAAAGCTACCACAAAGTATAGAAATGACCTTCCAGTGATTGCATAGATAATTAGAAGAAGGAATTCAAGGGGGAAGGCACATGGTATTCCTTGGAGCTGTTCTCTCAACAGTATGTACAATACCTCTGATTACTTTGTAAGAACACGGAGCACGGCCCTTTGCTGAATAAGTACAGGCCAGGAGTCCTGCAGCTCTTATAACTGTGTACCCAGATTTGCTTGGCAGATCCACGACTTTATACAACTTTCTATAGGAATAGGGACTGGAGGGCAGCGAGGAAAGCTGTGCCGAGTCCTTGTTCTCCTTTTGATTGTAAACCCAATCATGAAATTCGTACAATTTTGCCTCCATTTTTTTTCAGTAAGATTATTAAGCATCAAAATGTTAAAAATACCAGATTTTAACAGTGCGCACACCCAAGGAGATGAAGGAGAAGCCAGGGAAGCCCCAGCCTGCCGGCAGTGTGTACTCTAGGATGTGTCAGGGCGCAAGCGCAGTTTCTGCAGATCTTAAAACAGTTATGGGATCAAGTATTGTGGTGCTGTGAATAAAAATGGCCCCCAGAGAGTCGTGTGTTTGAATGTATGGCCATAGGAGTGTCACTATGACATGTACAGTCTTGTTGGAGGAAGTGCGGCCTTAGGGTAGGTGTGGCCTTGTTGGAGGAAGTGTGTCACTGTGGTAGAAGCTCAAGTTCCAGCCAGTGTGGCACACAGTCTCCTGCTGTTGCAGGCGGATCAAGATGTAGCGCTCTCAGCTCCTTCTCCAGCATGACTGCCTGCATGGGGGTCTTGTTTCCTGCCATGATAATAACGGACTAAACCTCTGAAACCGGAAGCCAGCCCCAATTAAACGTGTCCCTTTGTAAGAGTTGCCGTGCTCACGGAGTCTCTTCACAGCCATAAAACCCTGAGACAGGTATCATATAAAGAACGAAAACCAGCAAGTTCACAGGTTGTCAAAGGAAAAAAAAAATCACAATTAGCAAAGTGATGGATCACAGAGGAATTCACCAATTATCAGGTGCTACACAAACACTAAATGATCATATTAAACAAAGAAGGGAAAGGTCACGGGAAAGTTTGGGGGGGGGCAGTGAAGATGAGAACACAACGCATCAAGACCCCGGAAAGCAGCACTCAGGTGGCCCCACAGCTTTAAAAGCTTACCTGAGAAGTCAAGAAAGACCCAGCAATTTGACTTTTTAAACTTGACAATTTAAGAAACCAGAAAAAGAACAGACTATGCCAAAGCTAGGAAGAGAAAGGAAACCATAAAGCCTGGAAGAAGACTTGAAGAAAAATAAGTGGAACAGAGAAGAGAAAATAATAGAAAATCAGTAATAGGCCAGTAAGATGGCTCAGCAGGTAAAGGCAGTTGCTGCCAAACCTGACAATCATAATCCCACACCAGGGACCCACATGGTAGAAAGAGACAGCCACTCCCATAAGCTGGCTTCTGCCCTTCTATATGCATGCATGCACATACATGCATATACACATGTGCACGCATGCATGTGTATATGTGTGTGCACACACACACCTTTTAAAATGTAAAAATAATTGTCTAGGATAGTAAGTTTTATATCTCACAAACAACTTTTAAACTTGTGGGGAAACCCCAAAGAAACAAATAAAAACCAAGAAGGGCTGAGGAAACGGCCCAGTGAGTAAACACACTTGCATGCATGCATATGTGACATCTGACTTGGATCCCTGTGTAAAACATGGAACCCATGTAAAAGCTGGACATAGGAGTGCATGTCTGTAACCGCAGCACTGCTACAGATGGAGGCAGAGGAACAGAATCACAGGGAAGCTCTGTCAAGCTGCCAGCCTGGAGGCTTCAGTGCAGCAGTCAAGAGAGATCCTGCCTCAGACAAGTGGGAAGCATAGGCTGATGCCCAAGGCTACCCTTTTACTTCCACATGTGTGACATGGCAAGCACGTGCCCTCATCCACACACAGATGCAAATATAAATAGGGCTGGAGAGATGGCTCAGCAGCGAAGAGCACTGGCTTTTCTGTCAGAGGACCCAGGTTCAATTCTCAGCACCCACTCAGCGGCTCACAATTATCTGTAACTCCAATCCCAAGAGATCTATCTTGTGCCCTCTTCTGTCCTCTGAAGGCACCAGGCACAAAAGTGGTGCACAGACATATATGCTGGCAAAGCACTCATACACTAAAATACATACATACATACGTACATAATTTTAAAACAATTTTTATCCAAGTATGATGATGCCTATCTTTAATCCCAGCACTCAGGGAGGCAGAACAAGGCAGATCACTATGAGTTTGAAGTCAGCCTGGTCTATCAAGTGAATCCAGGACAGCCAAGGCTACACAGAGAAACCCTGTCTCAAAACAAACAAACAAACAAACAAACAAGATAAAACCCAATTAAAAAAAAAACTCAACAAGTAGATTTCCATTTCCAATAAGATGGAAATATATCTTTCCTTATTTTTCCCACTTAATTCAACTGAAAACTGGGCGTGAACACAAAATGAGCATACGATCAGGAAACGCTCAGGAAGAGGAGGAAACTGCTACAACACCATGAATGAACAACACACAGGGTGCACTTAATGTTTCCCCTGCTCCCTATGGTTCCACATACCTCAGATCAGCAACTAAGAAACTCAGGAGGAGAAAAGGAAAGAAGGAAGAAAGACCCACCGAGCCCCATGTTCCCAGCCAGAGTGCTGCCACCATGCCAGCCTGCCATGCTACCTTTATTTGATATATTCACTTTGTTCCCCCTGAAGATGTGACATTCTTATCTGAAAATAGAGTAGCTTGCTTGCTTCGTCTCACTCCCTCTCTCATCTCTGCCTGCTTGCCTCTCCCTTTCTCTCCTGGTTATTGCTGTTCCCCAACTGATCTTGAAACTCTTAGGTTTAAGTAATGCTCCTGTCTCAGCCTCCTGAAGAGGAAGGTTGACAGGTGCAGGCTGCTGTGGCTTTTTCAAATACACTGTAGAATCTTGTTTGTTTTTTGAGGCAGGGTTTCTCTGTGTTGCCTTGGCTGTCCTGGACTCACTTTGTAGACCAGGCTGGCCTCGAACACATAGAGACCCACCTGCCTCTGCCTCCTGAGGGCTGGGATTACAGGTGTGCATCACCACACTGGCTTACTGTAGAATGGTTTGGGTTTTTTTTTTTTAAACACCATTAGGAATGTGCTTCTCTGCCAAAGTATTTTTAAATGATCTACATTACTTAAATTGATGCTGATGCTATTTCTAAATTATAGTTTAGAGATTAGGATGCTGTGTGTTTCTGAATAAAAACAGTCAAAAGGCCCATAAGCGTGGACCTTCTTTAATTTTCATTTTCAAACTATTAGTGACCAAAGAAAGAAAAAGAATATGAAACATACAGATGTTAAGAAAGCTTTGTTTCTTTTGATTAACAACTTAGAATGAAATGAATTTTGAAAATGGGTGACCTTATCTTTCTTTCTTAATGTTAGTCTCTTACTTAAATGTAGCTCCCAGAATGTCCCATAATCCTCTCTCAGGCTAAGGTAGCAGAATCTACCTAGCTTGAATCCAGGAGCCCAACGCTACCATGGGCAACACAGTGAGGCTGTTTCAAACAATAAACAACAAACAAAAACTCCCCTTTAAGCAGGAGACTTAGAATGGAAGCCTTATTTGCTAGGACTTTAAATATTTATGCTAAAAATGTTAAGAGGCATGGTCCGAGAAAGATGCTTCAGTGTTTAAGAGCACTTGATGATCTTACAAAGGACCTGGGATTCGTATCCAACAACCAGGTGACAGTTCATAACTACCTGCAAATCCAGTTCCAGGGAACCAGTGCTCTCTTCTGATCTCTGTGCTCCTGCTCACGTGGGGTGCACATAAAGACATGCACAATCTCTCTTTCTCTCTTTCTCTTTCTCTTTCTCTTTCTCTTTCTCTCTCTCTCTCTGTCTCTCTCTCTCTCTCTCTCTCTCTCTCTCTCTCTCTCTCTCTCTCTCTCTCTCACACACACACACACACACACACACACACATACACACACACATACACAGTTAACAAAACAACCATTTATTCACCAACCAACCAATGATTCAACCAACCAATCAGGGAAAAAGCAGTCTGGTAAACTGTAATATTGATCACTATAAAGTCTTTTCTTGTACCTACTATTACATATCTATATTAAATTCTCAAGGGCGAAAATGTTTTCCTAATTTACAAAATCACCAGTGTGCATGAGAAGAGCCCATATTGGGCCGTAGGAAAATAAAATCCCAGCCGCAGGCCAGGATAGTAACAAATGTACTTGGGAAGGCCACAGGGTTTCAGCCTGCTTGACCTCAGTCTTTCCATATCTAAAACAGTGGTGAGGGCCAGAGGAACAGTTGCGCTGACCTTTTCAAAAGACAGACTGCCACAGGGGTGACTATGAACTTCTCTGACAGGCAGCAAATGAGATGGAATAGGCAGTCTAGGCCCTACGGCCTTGGGAGCACGGCTCGGAGGCAGTAGTCCTTGGTCAGGCCGTGGGCCAGGCCAGTGCCGTACCATGCAGCTGAGGCTGAGCTGGACTTGCAGGGATGCTATCTGCTAAGAAGTGCTCTGGCAGGCACTCCTGGGGTGCAGTCCTGTCCTGGGGGTGAATGGGATTCTCCCTGGAGTTAGGTAAGTAGTGGGGGAAAAGAATACTATCTCATCAAAAGACATAAAAACACTAAAAAGCAAGAATTGGCCGAAGCCAAGGCTCTGCCTTCACTTCTACAACATGTCACAGCAACCTCCGCCCAGCTCCCACTGCCAAAGGGGAAGAAAAGGCCCCCAGTGATGTCCTCTGGGTCTTCAAGCCACTCAGTGACAACAAAAGGAATGTAAAACACACAGGAGGAAGCAAGCACTCTCAGGCCTCAACCGCATCATTCAAGCCCTACATCTGAGAATAGAAAATCCTAAGCTCAATTTGAGCGTCACTGTAAGTTCCTCTCCGCAACAGATGATTTTATCCACATATTTACACACGAAACACAAACAACTTAAAATGTTTACACTGAGGAGTAATGGAAGTCATGTGTCAAATGCAACGGGGAGGGAGGCGGTGAGGGGGGGATAAAGCTTTCCTCAGCGCTGAAGCCGAAGATACACACTATCTGTGGAAAATCTGGCCTACAAACGAAAGCGTGCTGTTTACGTATCCTATCTAATTACACAAAGCATGCATTCTACCCTTTGCATACAATGTCTTAGGTCTCTTTCTCTTGGTTTTTGGTTGGCCTGTTGCTCTGAAGTGATGCCTGATAGCTCCACGGCACAGAATCTCAGAGAAGGCCACACGCTTTCCTGGAACTTGTGATTCCAGGTTCCTTTAGGCTCTCGCTCCCAGAGACACAATGAAGAATCCTTCCACCAAGCCCTGCAGCCCAAGAGCAAAACCCACGAGCAACGTCTTCTTTGGAGCTCCTCGTATAGGTCCAGTCCTCTTTGAAGAGGGTAAAGACTAGGACCCAAGAGAAGGCTGGCAACCGACACCTAACATATTCCTTTCCACTGAGACAGTGTCCTCCACTGTATCACTGGGTACCAGTCACCAATGACTCAGACCCAGTCACTCACCGGAGCTCAGTATGGGGACAGGCACACAGGCTTCTCTTCTATACAAGTTCCTCCCTGAGGTTGACAATGCTTGAAGGGGCCACAAGGACAATGAAGGAAGAAGATGGCTGTGCTGCCAATGTCCCTAAGGTACTACTCTTAGAAGGACCAGTCTTCCTAACCCTTCGATGAAGTCTGCCCCTTAGGTCTTGTTTTAGTTTTTGAGGTAGGACCTGTCTGTGTAGGACCGGCTGGACTTGAATGTCTGATTCTCCTGCCAAGCATCCAAAGCTCTGGGATTACAGGTGTGCCCCAACACATGGCATCCCAAAGCGCCGGGATTATAGGTGTGCCACTAACACTTTTGCAACCTTCTTCTTTGAGGCATGGTTACTTTCCTCACCCAGCTACAGTCACCTGCACATATCACTACTGACACGGGACTAAATGTCGTGCATGCCTGAGCATTCAGGCCTGTCTGTCCCTGCACCTGCCTGGACCATCTATGCACTTACTGAGAACTTCATGGAATGGAAGCCTGTGACTTCAAAGGGATTGTAAAGCCCAGAGAAGTGGAAAGGGTCCCGCCCTCTCCTCTGCCTTCTCTGTCACTCGTGGGGAAGAGACCTGCATCTCATCTCACTCGGTTCTGCCTGTCCCTTGAGGTGACAGTGAAGGGCTTCCTGATGCATTCCTTCTATACATACATTCCAATTTCACAGAAGCTAGCACTTTCTCAGGAGCAATTTCTACACAGCCCTGGTGGGGTTTTGCACGTGTGTTAGCCTGCCCCACCAAAGAGGCATTTTCTCCCAGGACTCAACTAGCTTCCAAACATCTAAAACCCAAGGGCTGAGAAAACAGGACTATTACATCTCAAACACAAAGTAATTTGTACAGCTGAGTTGAAAAATGGACAGATCATTTCAATAGCATTCTTCCAAGGACACTGAATCTGCACTTGACCAAAGATTTAATCCAATAAAAAAGAAGCCAATACAAGCTAAATGAACCAACTGGCAGCCATATCTGTAGCAGTGAACAGCCTGTATCTCGGCATCTCTGCTGTTGGTCAGTATTTGGTGTCATGCTCTTACAGTCTAAGCCAACAGAGTGAGACACAACGATTTAAGCTCCGGTTCCTTGCGGATCTGAACATCGCTTACCTGTAAGTATGTTTCCAGGCCTTGCCGCCGTTGTTCCAGGACTTTGGGGACCCAGTTCCTGACGTGTTTGGAAGGGATTTCTGGAGTCTTTATACATTTCTTAAGCTTCCAAGACAGAAGGGAGAAGATGTTTGTTAATTATAATGACACCATTTGGAGGAAAGAGAAGCCAACTATGGATAGTGAACCAAAGCTAAAAACACACTGAAAACTTTTCCAAATGCTTTTCATGCAGGTGTTCTGACAGCTCAGGCTTCAGGACCAATGGGGTTTATGTTTGGTAACTGGTACGGTATGTACTTCACACTTAAATATTTTTTTTTCTAAAAATTTAAAGCCTAGTACTTGAGTTAAAGGGAAAGCAAAGTAAGATAGTCTGAAAAAGAAATTTGTTTAATAGCAAAATTAGCTCTTTGTTTTTGTTTCTGTTGTTTTTGAGACAGGGTTTCTCTGTGTAGCCCTGGCTGCCCTGTAACTCCCCTTGTAGACCAAGATGGCCTCAAACTCACAAGCATCTGACTGTCTCTGCCTCCCGAGTGTGGGATTAAAGGTGTTCGCCACCATGCCGGGCTGTAAATTAGCATGTTTTAAATATAGTTTTCTAACTAAAGAAAGGAATACAAAGAACGGTTATTTCTGACCACTGTCCCAAGAAATGCCACATGAACCGGAGTACACCGCTCAGAGAGGCTCTTGAAATTTCTGAAATAAAGTGAAATTTAAAACATAGACAAAGGCTAACCCTTTGCACAACCCAAAAAAGCAGCTCAAAGTTTGTTCATGCAAAGTGGAGGGCAGTTCTGAGTTCAGTCTTCCAGGCAGTCTTTTCAGGGAATGGCATTAAAAAAAAAAAAATTCCAGGGCTGGAAAGCTGCCTCAGTTGTTCAGAGCACAGGCTGCTGCTCTTCCAGGGGACCGGTGTTCAATTCCCAGCAGCCACATGGTGGCTCACAACCATCTGTAACCCAAATTCCAGGGGGTCCTGGACACCTTCTTCTGATCTCGTCAAGTACCAGGCACACAAGTGGTATACAGACATATACGCAGGCAAAACACCCAAACACATAAAATAAAATAAAGATTTTTTTTTTAAGCTATTCAAGTTTGAGGCCAGCCTGGTCTACAAAGTGAGTCAGGCTACAAAGAGCAACCCTGTCTTGAAAAACAAAACAAAACAGCTATTCAAAGTTAAATTAGAGCTGTTTCGGTATGAGGAAACATGTATCTTCAAGAAGTACCAAGTCCTACATCTGGAATGTTTCCACATACAACAAAGGGGATTGTTCTAGATTGGTGAAATGATTGACTTAATAACAGGCAGATTGTCCTAGGTTATCTGGGCAGGTTCAAGGCAACAATGAGGACCTTACAATAGGGTAGAGGTTGGCTACAGGTCAGAGGTTAAAAAGTACGAGGCATAGTGGCATACACCTATAGTCTCAGCACTTAGGAGGCTAAGGCAGGAAGATCACAATTTGGAGGGTAACCTGGGCTACAAAGAGAGATTCTGTGTCAAGGCATAAATGTAACTCAGTGGCACAGCACATAGTGCTTGCTTAGCATGTACAGTCCCTTGGGGTTAATCCCCGGGACCTAAAAATATATAAGTACATATATTTTATCACAAAAAAAGTCTTAAATAGTTGTGACTAGCTTTCATGATGGCCTCATCAGCCTCTAGAAGCCAAAAAAAAAAAAAAAAAAAAAATCTGCCCATGGTCTCTGGAAGCTTGGAACAGCTACTCAGGACTTCTGGAAGCTGCAATGGACCTGCTCAGGGCCTGTGAAAGGGCTGCCGCTCTGCTGACCAACTCAATTTTAGTCCGGTTACATTGATTTTGGACCTCAAAACCTCAGGCAGTGTGAAAGAATAAATCTGTGAGGCTTTAAGCTACTAAATGTTAACCCCAATGTCCTAACTCATTGAAGACTTATTAAGGCGGCCACTTTACAGAACAATTTCTCATCCATTTAGAAGGAGAGAATGCATGACTAAGCCTGTGTAGCCAAAACCACAACAACATTTCTTTGCACATTTAAGAACATATTCACCAGTGACCACTCTAGGTTAAATCCTTATGGACCCTGTGAGAAAGGAGCACTGTGAACAGCAGCCCTTCAGGCTCTGGCCATTGGGCTGCACCCATGTTCACCACCTCCCTCTATAAAGATACAAGGAATTGCAAAACCCCAATCTGCTCTTCCTTACCAACCAAACTATTAGGAAGGGAATTACATAGCCTCTGGGACACAGCTGCCTGGAGAACCGCATGCCTGGCTGGAGCCTGGGATCACTGGAGACAACCAGAGGAAGACTGCTTCCATAGAGAAGACAGCACAGGGACACTGGATAGGTCTTAGGATTTGTCCAAGTGTATTATTCTTCTGCCAGTTAGAGAAAAGAAGTTCATCACTTCTCACTCTTTTGGGCAGAGAAAGGAGATCCTGCAACAACAAAGGCCCCGAGAGATGGCTGCTTAACAGCCACTGGACTCCTCCTCCATGTTTCTTGGCACCAGGGACATACCAGCCCCTAACTGAAAACCAACTATCTTAAGGTTCTATTGCTGTGATAAAACAGCATGACTCAAAGCCAGTTGGGGAGAAAAGGGTTTATTTCTTCCTACAGCTTGTAGTCCATCATGCAGGAAAGTCAGGGCAGGAACTTAAGAGGCTGGAACTTACACAGGGGCCATGGAGAAGCACTGCTTACTGGCTTGCTCCCACGGCTTGCTGTTCAACTTGCTTTCTTACACCACACAGGACCACCTGCCCAGAGGTGGCACTACCTACAGTAAAATGGGCCCTCCCAACAAGTTCATATAACTTAATTAATTTATTCTAGTCCCCATTTATTCTAGTCCACGTTTGCCACGTGGCCCGTTACTTCTCACTATGTCCTGGTAAGTCCAGCTTCCTCCATGTCTGGCTGGGGCATATCCTGCCTCTCAATTCTTCCCACATTTCTTATCTCTGCCTGGAAGTCCCGCCTTTGCTCTCCTGCCTCACTAT
This sequence comes from Acomys minous, assembly GCF_964271855.1. NCBI lineage: Eukaryota > Metazoa > Chordata > Mammalia > Rodentia > Muridae > Acomys > Acomys minous. The sequence goes on from NC_140486.1 coordinate 33,934,181, forward strand.
AGGCCATTTGCTCTTTATTAAACCACTCAGAAGGTGATGGAGAAGACTGACACAGATGATGCTTCCAGGTTATACTCAACTCTCTGCCCGGTACAGAAATCAGCATTTGAATAATACAAAGAAAACCTTTACACACTGCACAAAAATATCCCAACAAGGGGTCTATCCAATCCACGAGCAGCTCTTAGAGGCCATAAAGTGAGGGAGTATTTCCTTCCTTTCCTTCTTCCACTCTTCGCATGCAATAGATGGAGCCAGAACAGACACCTTTGACCACCGGGCACAAGCTCTGTGGTGTTGGTAATGGTAAAGTATCAGAAGACTGATTACCCTCAAGCGAGAACAGAATCTCATCTGCTATTGTCCCCAGTGTTTTGCATTTATAATCACTGTCAGCTAAATTTAATCCCCAGGAATAGGGGAAAATGACATTCCGAGTTCAACATATTAAACTTAAAGTTCTTGATTTCCTAAGTTCCCTTATCACCATGGTCATGTGATACAGTTGTTAATTAAAATGCAGCACAAATCTACTGGGCAGAACTTGTTTTCCCAGAAGACAGCAGGATTTGTTCCTGCCAGAAGTATGAAGCAATGCCTGGAGTGACAGCAGCTATATAGTAACCAAAAAAGTAAAAGTCACAGCCTTAGGACAACAGAGACTGAGGCTTGCACCATCCCTTGGGCTGCCTGCCTTTAGGTTTCCTGAGGACAATACCAAATCTCTTACTTGCTTAAGAAAGCTGGCCAAGGTTCTATGATGTACAACCACAGACACTTCTAACATAAAGGAATCAACCGTTGAGGCTAGAGAGTTTAGGTGACAGATGCCTCTACGTATCCATGTAGAGATAATGTGTGAGAAAGTATACAGAATTCTGTGAACCCAGGAGTCTGAACATTGTGCTAATAGCATTTACAGATATAGAACTAAGTCAAGGCACATTGAGACTGAAATCCTAACACAGCAAACTGGCTTTGGCAGGTATAACGCTCACACTGGCCCGATGGTGTTTCCAACCTACTTAACTCCTTCCACGTGGTTTGGGCAGAACCTGTGACTACAGTGACTACAGTGGGATAGTTACTTCCACGATTACCTGTCTGTACACCTTGGTCTCAGAAGACTGCTAGCTCTGAGGAAGCGGCTATGGCTTGAAGTGGCCTCTAGCAGCTAAGAGCCACCTCTGGTCAAAAGTCAGCAGTACCAGCATCACTCCTAGAGATGCAGGCAGAGATCTGTCTGAGTGAGCGTAAATGCAGACTTACGCCTAGGACAAGATGGGGCTGTAAGCCTTAGCAGAGCTCTGACCCCTGGCCCACAGAGACTCTGTAACAACTGTTACTTGAAGGTTATGTGTTTGTTCCTCTGGTGAGTTACTATGCTGTCGTAGAACACTAGGAGGGCCAACCCTGAGGGACAAGCAGCGAGTGAGGATGAGGGTAAGAAGATGATATCACACGGGAGTGTTTCCAAAAGGGGACAAAGGGAGGCAGGGTGGCTATGCAAGCCTGACTTCAAGCCCCATAGAAGCTCCACCATCTGTCTTCTCCCTCTCTCTCTCTCTCTCTCTCTCTCTCTCTCTCTCTCTCTCTCTCTCTCTCTCTCTCTCTCTCTCTCCCCCCCCTCTCTTTTCTTTGCATCTTGATGATCATGACAGAGACTGCATCCATGACACATTTGGAGGTGAGACTAACCTAAGACAGTATGTTTCCAGTAGGGCTCAGTGCTTGCAAGATAAATACTCCTTGTCCACTTCATCTGATGGTTAAGTGTCCCAAGACTCAGCTTCCAGGCAAAGGGCTTTTCTGATGTGTGTTGATAAGCACGCGCCCGTGCACATACACGCATCCCTTTTCAGTGTGTGACCACTCCCTTTCTGTTTTCACACTGTTAGAACTCACTGAGAACTTACTTACTCCAGACAGACAGGACTCACTAGCATTGAAGTGGATATTTTCCACAGAGAGGATCAGAAATACTTTTAGCAAGGACAGGAATAAAAAGAATGAAACGAAATCATCAGAAAAAAAAAAATAGACATTTTGGGGACAAGATAACCTTCCCATATACAGTTACCCCAGTTTTCTCAGGGCTCCTTCAGGGATGGCTCATGTGTCCTGTTCTCTCAGTTTATCCCACAGAGCAGGTTTCTTGATCATCTGAAATGTGCACTTCATTAAAGTGAACAGAAGAGAAGGCAATATTTGACTCAAACCCAAAGGAGGGAGTAACAAAAGACGAGGGTAGTTAATTTGAAAATGAACCAGCCCCATATTTCACAGAAAACATTATGAATAAAAGGGTGGTTGGAACTGACAGAAAACAGCTGGGGAGGCATGAAGGATGAAGTATGCTCAGAAGTTTGCAGTGTGGGTAAGTTTCTTGTCATGTATGAGGTCTGGGGCCTACGAGAACACAGCTCTTTCCAAGCATGGCCATGGAAAGCGATGAAGTACTTGGCTGAAATAGGGGTGCCTGGGGCACAGGGCTGGGCTGCTCACTTAGGGGTTCAGCCATCATAAGAGCCTGTGCCTGAGGTACAGGGTCACCTTGCTACAAACAACAGGAGGGAGCCTTGTTTTGTTTGAGTGGAGATTTGTTATCCCCTACCTCATGGTAGCCCAGTAGAAGCTCCAACGCAAGCAGGATTAGAGAGACCTGGGGTCAAATTTCCAATCACATAACCCTGCCCCCGCCCTACATACCGGAACACATATGATGTTCTCCAATATCCACACACCAGATAATTAACCTTATGGAAAATACAAAGGCTAAGACATGGTGTATGTGTTGGGGGTAGGGGATGCAGAGTCAGGCATAGCAATACCCACGTGGAATTGTAGCATGTGGGAGACGATGAGCTTTCCAATACCCTGGAATATACAACACAGCAAGCTCAGAGCCAGCTGGAGATATGGGATAACTAAGCTTCGGGTTAAGCTATACCTTTAATTGTTTAAGTAGAAATGTCTGTAGTAAATGGAACAAGAGTCTCTAGAAAGAAGGAGATTAGAAAACAGGCAGCTGGCATTGAAGAATCTGAATGTCCTGCTTTGCTTTTAATGCACCAGATGGATGGGCATTCAGCCGGGCAAAGACAGGGAAGTGCAGACCTACTCGGGACATGCGTGGGTGTGGCCAACATGAGACTCAGTAGAAATAGTGTCGGCCAGCAGATGGCTGGAAGTGAACAGGATGATGATGATGTCTTCAAAGACGTCTGAGCATCTCTAATTCCCAGAGCCTAGGAATGGTATTCCTGCACAACGGAAAGGGGTGTTACAGGTAGGGTTTTAATTAGGGATCCTGATACAGGACTGCTATCCGGGATTATTATTGGGATGGGCCCAATGTTAACTTCACAGGCGAGACAGAACTATATGGGTCAGAGAGATGGATGTGATGATAGGGGAGGTCAAGAGGGAGGCAGCAACAGTCCAGGAGATGACTGCAGCTTAGAGGACGGAAGGGGGCCGCGTGGAATGTGGGCAGCTGCTGGGAGCTACCACAGGCAGAAAACAGACTCTCCTGTGGGAGTGCTGCCCTGTCCACCCAGTTAGCACAAGATAACCAGCATGCCTAGTTTTAAGTTGCCATGTTTGTTGTAGTTATGATAGAACTAGGAAACTAATACAAGGTCTGGGAGCACTGACTGACCCGGAGAGTCACAGTCTGTGACATGGTAGACAATTCAAGCCTACGTTGGAGAGATGTGGCCTTGAAATGCAGGCAAAAGCGAACTGAGAGAAAGGTAAGAAGAAAAAGAGAAGAGATGCAATACAGAATAGCACAACTCTGGCCTGACAGTGGTGCACAAGGTGAAAGCCAAGTGGCCGGTATTGCAGGGCTGTGGAAGAATGAACCAGCAGCACTTAGCAGCTTTCTGGAAGATTTGGGTATGAAAAAGGCCAGAAGAATCTTCAAGATTCATAAGCCTTTTCACTGTATGTGTGGGATGGGGTGGGGTGGGGTGGGGTGGGGGAGGGGGTGGGGTGGGGGAGGGGGGTGGGGAGGTATCTGAGTGGTGTCTTTAAAAGTATAATCCAAAGTGGAACTTCAAATTCTAGTGAACGTTAATATCCTCCAGGGAACTCGCTTGAGACGCAGATTACTAGGCCCACTACAGACAGGCTGATTCAGTGTGTTGCGTGGTATGAAGTATCCTCACTTTGGTCTTTAAAACTAAAAGAGAACAGAATCAAATACAGAGCACAGCTGTAGAAGAAATGACAAACCTCAAGGGGTGGCCAGACGTGATGGTGGACACTTGTACTCTCACTTGGGTCCCATTCTTGAAAACACTAGGCAGGGGGATTGTGAGTCTAAGGTCAGAATGAACTACGTAGTGAGACCATGGCAAAATAAAATGTTCAGAAGCAGGAGGTGTAGCTCAGTGGTATCATGTTCACGTGGCATGTACAAAGCGTTGGCTTCACCCTCAGCATGAGTCAGACAGAGACAGGGACAGAGAGAACCCAAAAGGATAAAAATTGATATCATAGGAAAAATAAAAACAGAAAACTGTTTTTTTTTAATAGTATGTACACCCAAACTAAAACAACAAGATACATTTTGTGGGATTAGAGCAATGGCAGCAACTAAAAGTTTGCATTGCTTTTCCAGAGGACCCAAGTTCTCCCAGCACACATGTCAGGAGGCTCACAGTTACCTGTAATTCCAGCTCTAGGAATCGGATGCCAACTTGTGGCCTCCACAGGCACTCACACACCTGTGACAGACACTCAGGTCCACATGCAAATGATAAGTACTTATTATCATAGCCAAAATTAAAGGTTGCTGGTGAAAAATAAGCAGGCGGGCAGTATTTTAATAATCGGCAACATAAGCTACTAAGCAGACCTGAGACCCTAGTAAATGAGAAAACACAGAAATAAAATAACTCAAAAAGGGGGGGGGGGCAGGGGAAAGAAGCAAACAAACAAAACAATAAAAAAAAAGAAAAGAAAGGGAAGAAGAAGAACAACAACAAAAAAATGTTCACCTAAATAAACTAAAAAAGCATCACTTGGTGCAAACGAAGATGTGTGCTTCCTAAGTAAATGTGTTTGATAGGGATAATGTCCAAAGCAGACAAGCAGCTACGAGCTTACACAGGCCCACCTGCTTCTGTAATACATGCCAGGGGATTTTAAAAAATATGCATATCCTTTGACAGAGAAGTGCTCCTTTTGGTAATATAGCTCGCTATGCAGGATTTATTTTTAAAATCCAAGAAAGAAAACAGTAATTTCTAGATTACTAGACGCTGAGCCAGGATGTGCAGGTAACCATGGGACACTCCCCTTGTCCTCGCTCAAAGCTGCTAGAAGATCTAGCTTTATGCCCAGAATGGTGGGTGCCTCATGCCTGTACTTCAAGTGCTTGGGAGGCTGAGGCAGGAGGATCATAGTAAGTGCAAAGCTAGCCTGGGCTACATCGTGAATTTTGAGAAGAAAATATACAGGGGGAAATGTAAGGAGGGCTCTATCTTGGTAGTAGAGTACGTCCAGCAGGCAAAGGCGTGGGGGTTGGGATCCTGCAACCTTCATCACCACCAAAATGAGAAAAGCAGAAAAAAACAAAACCAAACAAAACAACCCCCCCAAAAAAAACAAAACCTAGTCTTCCCTGGAAACTGGCTGCTTGCAAGGAACTGAGATGGGAACGAGGGGTAAAAGTTCCTGAAGACCGAGAGATCCAGAAGCATTACCAGTCCAGGCGGTGGTGCTAAAGCCTTTGTTTGGCCCACAGGAATCTCGAATCCCTCACATCAAGCAATTGAGCCAGGCCATGTTCGGGCTGAAGACTCTGGAATCTTCCGAGCCCACTGAGATCTGAATTTATGGCTCTCAGAACAAGCTTCAGGCTAAATGGATACTTCAGTCCATGGCTGAGAGGTACTGCGTGTGTCAGGAGAGAGGAATGCTCAAGCCGGAGGAAGCCACGAAGACCCTGGAACTAGACCAGTGTTAGGGCGTGAAGCCAATTTCCAATCCATGTGACTTGCGCCTCCACACAGATTAGGCTCTGGCTGGTGGTGGGATGGTTCTGGCGTGCTTTTTAACTCTGTTATATCCTTTATAGTCTAACGAGATGTCTCTGGGATCCCTGCCTTACAGTGAGTTCTGATGTATATATCTCTTTCCAAGGTTGCTAACAAAATACTAAAATTTAAATAGTTAAAAAAAATTGTTCCTAATACTAACCAGACAAGCTCAAGTAGTTTCTTCCTCAAAACTAGTGAGAACAATCAAACAAGAGGCATCAGTGTGTCTGTGGGACATGAAGAAGAGTGTTGAGCCCACCCTGGTAACGGTGTGAGCGGGACCACTCACGTGCTGTTCTGCAGTCAGCTCAGGTGCACTGCTGAACACGTTCATTGAGAGAGCAGAATACAAAACATAAGAAAAATCAAGACAGGTGTGGAGCGAACATCATAAACTGAATTTTCAAGAAAACTGAATGACAGAAGATGATGTAAGCACAGTTAGAAGGAAGCATTTTAGTAAACACAGTCATATCCTATCTCAAAATTCACGCGTGGAAATTGGGGGGCTCAAAAGTACCAGTTAAAGGAGAGGGCCGCCCAGTGGGGAGCAGCGCGGGGGGGGGGGGGGGGGAGCTTGCACAAGGCACCCTGTTGATTCTTACCTGCTCCGGGTACTTCTAAGCAAGTTTACAGTTAAGATTACAGACCGATGTGTAACTATTTCTCACTGCTGCTTGCGTTTGCCTTTCGGAGTTGCCTTTCCACCAATTCTAACACAGCAGTGGCTGTCCCCTCTCTGCCATACATAAAGTTCAACAGCCTACCTCGCCCCCAAAGCTGCAATATCCAAGTCCCTACAAGGATGGCTTGGATTCTATGGCAGAGATCCGAGAATTTCTACTCTGTTTACTCTAAGCTTCATTATGAAATTCTGGATAAAGTTACTAATGGAGCTGCAGATATTGAAAGAATAAGTCCTAAGAAGTGCAGGAATTTGAGGTTTTTGCTTGTTTGCTTGTTTGTTTGACAATGCTCCATTGCAGAGGAGAGAGAAAACAAATTGTTCCAGAGCAGGAAGAGAGCAAGCCAGCCTGCACTCAAGCAGGGCTGCCCACTGGACAGGGCCAGCCTAATTGGCAGTCACCCTGCTGTGTCTCTACAGAGTTCCTCCCCACCCCCACGCCCCACCCTCATGCCCCACCCCCACACTCCCACCCCCTGCAATCCCCCCCCCCTCTCCCCTGGTATCTAAAGAGCTCAGCTGGGCTGTGTCCGCCATAGAGTACTTCAGGCTGACCTAGCGTGTTAGAAAGGGCTTGCACCTGACAGGCTGCCCAGGCCAGACTGGCTGGGAGAAGCTGAGAGGGGGCTAGAGAGAGACCCAGTCTGCACCTTCAGTAGGGGACTCGCCTCACCAGGTACCTAGCAGAATTTCCTTCCTCTAAAAACCAAACAAAAACAGAATCCCACAAGAAAGAAAGAGCCCCAGACATTATGTGCTCCTCTCTGAGGTCCGGTGGCTGGTGCATCTTAAAAAGTCTCCTGGCAACATCTGAGGGCCGTCTGCAGGCACTACTTGCCTGGTGTCTCTAGGAGGGAACCTGAGCTAGATGAAATTCTAATTGGAGAATTAAGTTCGTTTAATTCTATCAAAAGCTTAGAGCACCTATAAAGAGAAATAAGGGGGCGAGCCTGGGGGTGCTTGCCTTCAAGCTCAGAACTCGGAAGGAGGGACAGAGGGGTACCTGTGAGTTCTAACTCAGCCAGAGTTACACAGTGAGACCCCATCTAAACTTAAACAAATAAACATACAGAGAGGGAAACAGGTTTGCTAACCTTTCAGTAATGTCATGTTAACGTTTAGACTTAATTCTCTATTCTCTGATTAAAGTGGGAAAACTTTTTTAAAAATGCCAAAAGCCTTAATCCAGAATCAACACATTATGACATTTTAATATAGAGATGTGTCCCAGAAAACCTATGTAGGCATTAATAAACATAAAATTAAACCTCTCCTAACTTAATATATTTCTAGCTTCTTGCCCAAGTATCTAACTATAGCATGTATTCTGTGCACGTATGTATTTCATACATATGTTTCATGTGTGTGTATACACATGCATATATAAATATATGATATATTACTGAAAAAAATGATAAAAGTTCTGACTCATCATTTACGGTTTTTCTTCCAGGAAGTCTCATTACGTATTTCAAGCTATTATGAAAATGTTAGCAACCAAATAATTCACAACTCACAAAAAATTAAGCCTGGGTTGGGTTGTTTTGTTTTGTTTTAGGTATTCATTTTCAGTTCACTAGTGAGCATTTCTTCCTGAAATTCAGTTGCTTCTTTTGCATTTCTGTTTCTTTAATCTACAGCTTTGAAATGCACCCTGGAGCCAAAGCATCAGTCAGCCTGGTACAGTCGCTCTTCCCACGCAGAGGACAGCGGTGGGCTGGGAGCCTCGCTTCCATGTACCCCACGTGAACACACATGTGCACATACGCAGCCCTGCATCGTTAAATGCCTAGGTACATGGCATTTAAAGTGAATTTAATAAATTTCTCCCTGTATAATGACTTCTTGTGTCTCTTTTCCTTTTATAAACAGCATTAAATGCATTTCTTGGGCAGATGAGGGCGTTGGCTTTACTCATTATAAACCTTTAACCCTGGATGCGATACACTGCAAACAGCTTACTGCCTCAGCTTCTGTAAGTGAGCAACTGGAACTGGAAACCCGCTTATTTAAAGCTAAAAATGAAGCACACCGACTGAACAATCTATTTTAAAATAAATTGAATACCGTTATGAAGAAACTATATACACCGCAGACAGCAATGCTCTGAGGATTGCAGCATGGAGTCTTAACATTACACCACAGGCCATACAGAGAAGAGGAAAAAGCATGAAGCTGAAAGTTACCTTTTTGTGCAAGGCATGGAATTCGCTGTACCTTTTTTCAACAAAATGTTTTCTTCCATTCATTAGCACTTCTATTTTAAACACCTAAGGAAAAAAAATTAAAGAGATTAATTCTGCTAGTTCAAACCCCTCAGTTGTCGATGTGGTAAGTTTGTGACCGTGATATATTTCATCCCTTTAATTACAGAAGCCGATTCTCCCCAAACCCAGAAGGCTCAGGAGACCCTGACCCAACAGCACTGATTAATGAGCCCTTGAACCAAATGCTCGCTCACTAACTGCAGCATTCTCTAAGAATGTGTCTACACATGGCAAACTTGGATGCACTGAAATGCTAATTCACTTTTTTTAATGCACAGAATATCCTCCCTTGAAATGACTTCAGCAAATGACTATGATGGCACAGATCTGATAGTGTGATGCAAAAGCTAAACTCTGAGGACTGGGTCACCCGGCAACCTGTCTGGGTGCTTCCAGGAAGGCGAGTGTGTCATCTGAGACACTCATGCAAACAGCAGTGCCTTTTAGGTTAATTTCTTCCTAACCTGCATATTCTTCTCTAGTCTCAGCTGGGCTTCTCCTGCTATTTGCAAAACAGGGCAAATGCGGGGAGGGCTCCTTTTCCCTGCATGACGTGAGTGACAGCTAGTGCTCCCGCTTGCAGAAGGTTGACAGGCCAGATGCAGAGGCGCTCTGGGCACACTAATTAGTAGGCACTAACATGACATCGTCTTGATTCTTGGGTCAGTCGGGTCAAGACTGGGAACAGGGATGAGAAAGTATTGTAAGCTGCTCATGAAAAAACAAGCTCCTCAGCTCCAGAAGGGAGGGGTGCCCAGCAGGCAGGAAGAAGCTGGTGCTATCCAGAGTCTCCAGTTCACCCTCGGTCTGCCAAGTGAGACTTTGTAAATACCAAGATGAGAGCTCAGGTCCCAGTTTTAGGCAACCCATTGGAAAAGAATAAAGGACATCCCACAGTACAAAACAGAAACAAAACCCCACACTTCCATCAAAAATGTACTATGCAGTCACTTTAACACGGGACGTAAAAGGTTCTTTACTTTTATTATGAAATCAGAGCCCAGTGGTGCTGTATTTCTGCTTTATATGTAAACATAACTATTCTGAGTCAGACTTACTAGCAAACATGAACAACTCATGCTTTCGCTGTCTTTGAATCATATATTCTTCCACTGCAAGACTCAGTTAAAGAAAACCACTATCAAAGATACACTGGAAATATTTTACCACTGTAATCAATATTGCATAGAGTTCACTCATTTCTTCAAGAATTCTTTGTTTGCTGGGTGCAGTGGTACACACCTGTAATACCAGCATTTGGGAGGCAGAGGGAGGTGGATCGCTGTGAGTTCGAGGCCAGCCTGGTCTACAAAGCAAGTCCAGGACAGTCATGGCTATACAGAGAAACCCTGTTTCAAAAAAGAAAAAAAAATTCTTGTTTGTTTTGATTTTCCAGACAGGGTCTCCCTGGCTATCCTGGAACTCACAGCGATCCGCCTGCCTCTGCCTCCCAAGTGTGTCTTCTTCAAGAATTTTTCCTCAATATTTTTCTTTAGTGATTTAAGAAAAACATATTCTTTTAAAATGTGCATATGCTTCAACCTCTCAGATGCACATCAGCTGCTTCTTAGAAACACTACCATTTACTAATTCATCAAAGAAAATGATCCTTCTTCCAAGAGCCTGTGAGGACGAGAACTAGGAAGTTATCTCCAGAAACACTCCAACCTGTAGCCCCCTTCTTGGTGTCAGGGCCCTGATTTGATCAAAATCAATGTGGTGACAATGAAAGTAGTTCCCATCTGCTGAGCTGATAAAATGGACCACTCTGGTGAGCTGGGCACACGATCCCTTTAATTGGCAAGGCTGCTGAAGAACTCATCGGACAGAGACAACGCTCAATCTACTGGGTCACTGTCAGACTGACGCTCTTGAAGGCCATAGGTAAGACAGATGCTCTGGCTGCCTCAGGAACCGTCATCCCATCTCCTGCCCAAGATGGTTCTGTCTCCAAGTTCTACAGTTACTCTTCACAGACAGTAAGTTCCTAATGGAGGCAGAGGGGTTGGGGGTGGGGCACCAATATAACAGAAGTTTATCGCAAGTGTTAACACTATTACATCGTCATTAAAAATACAGAACGTAGTACCCAGTGCCGCTGAGACTTTTTTCCTTCTGGGCTCTGGGCAAACATTTTTGGAAAGCAGGTTGCTTAGCCAGGGTGGAGTCAATTCAGGGCATTCTCTTAGTATCTCTGCTACACAGAAAACCCTTTTCTCACTTTGTTGTCCTGGAAAAGTTCTGGTGTGGAAAATACTCTGGGGTGTGAGAGATGTCTTAGGACTCAGAGAATAGTTGTGTGGTAGGCACCTCGCCTAGTACCTGCCATTCAGCTGGTAACTGACTTAACACATTCGCAAGGGTTTCAGTGAGCCTGGTAGTTGTCCAGCTAGACATAGTCAGGAAGTCAAGCATGGGACTTGACAGGAGTGTTAGTGTGTAGGGAAAGTCTCCTAAGGACAGGCAGGGAAAAGAGTACCTGAAAGTTAGTATTTGTAAGAAATATAAAAATATGCAGCCTACAAGCAAGATAAAATTCAGTTTGGTAACCAAATGAAAAGCAGCAGGAAACACAATTTGTAAGGAGAAGAAAAACCAATGACAGATACTGATTCAGAAAAGACACAAGACTAGGGGACAAAAGCCTTCATTACTACTGTTGTTAGGAGGGAACTTCTTACTTTTAAGACCTGGGATGAAACACTAAGTGTTAAATGGAGATGGGGAAGCCATAAAAGAAAACCAAAGTACGGGCATGGGGGCTTAATGAAATCACAACATCTGGACGTGATGCGTAGCAGACTAGTCACTGAGGAAGAAAAGGTTGGTGTTGAGAATCTGTCAAACGTGAAAGAAGCGTAAAGGGAAAAACAACTAGAAAATAAAGAAATGGTATCAGTGAACTAGTAATAACTAAACAGAAAAACTGTACTTATAAACTGAAGTCTCCAGAGGAGAGGAGAGATTCAGGCAATGAGGGTTAGAAAGTAAGGAAATACAGTCAAAGAAATCGCCGCTGTTCGCCATCCCAACGGAATAGAAAACATAGCTGGGTGAGGTGGCCATGCATGTAGTTCCAGCAATTGGGAGGCAGAGGCTCCCAAGAGGCAGATGGATTGCTTTGAGTTTGAGGCCAGCCTGGTCTACAAGTGAGTCCAGGACAGCCAAAGCTACACAGAGAAACCCTGTCTCAAACAACAACAACAACAACAACAGGAAGAAAGACCAAGCCAGGCAGTAAGTGGTGCATGCCTTTAATCCCAGCACTTTGGAGGCAGAGGCAGGTGGATCTCTGTGAGTTTGAGGCCAGCCTGGTCTACAAAGCCAGTCCAGGGCAGCCAAAGCTACACAGAGAAACCCTGTCTCAAACAACAACAACAACAATAGAAAATAGAAATGTACAAATCTGGAGACATACACACACCCTTAGGAAAAAAAAAATAGAACAACAAAACAAAGGCATCATTGTTTAAAGCCAGTAGGACAGAGAAAATCTGAAATGCAGCTGAGAAAACATAGACACTACCCAGAAAAAGAACAAAGATGAAGCAAATATATTACTATTAAGGTTAATACACATATGTGTAATCTATACTTTAAAAGATTTGAATTGACCATCACTGCAAACCTACTCCCAACTCTTACAGTAGAAGCTCACTCAATCCTCATAGCAGTCCCACATTGTCTGCTGCCCACATGACAGCTACCATTGTCCCACTTTGAGGCTAAGACAGGAAATGGGGAGGTCACACAGTTTGACTGCTCTTTCAACCCACAGTTTAGCTCTAGAATTTCTCCTAGCTACAGTATTACACCGAGACCCACTAGGCAGACTCACTTATAAAGCCCCAAGTCTCCAACTTGGAGGTAGGAGAAACAGGAAGATATCAGTGAGTTCGACGCCAGCCTGGTCTACACAGACAGCTCCAGGACAACATAGAGAGACCCTGTATAAATGCACAATGCACACAATTTTAGGAGAGGCTTTAAGTGGAAAAAATATATTTTATGCTGAATTTCAGTTAAGAAATACATTTTTCCTTATTTAATTTTAAATAAAAATTTCCTTTTCTAAAACACTAAGTGAATAAAATAATAAATACTATTAACTAATTGTACTATTTTGAGTGTTTTTTTAAAAGGCAATTTTTCTCAAATTTTTAAGGATGAGTTTCATAAATTTTGAATAAAAACCCTGAAGTATTGCTACAATACAATGTTTCTATTTGCATGTATTCAATACCTGATTGTATTTATGTGTTTGGGAGGCTGATGGGCACAGCACTATAATTTTTCAGGAAAAAAAAATCATGACAGCAAACAAGACAAAAAAAAAAAAAGCAAGCTTTGGTTAGGAAGGTTACGAGAAAGACAAACTAATCAACATAAAATTGGAAGAACTCCTGATCAAACCAAAAACCACTGGAAGCAAGAAGAAAACCAAAAACAAAAGAAGTCTGAGTTTCCTGAGCGCTTGTGTGGTCTGAGTGAGAACGGCCCCCACAGGCTGCTGTGCTGAAACACTTGGTCCCCACGTGGTGGTGGTTCTTTGGGACGGATCAGGAGGTGTGCACTGGGGGATGACTCCCGGCATTTTCAGGGTGCTCCCTCGGTTTCCTGCTTGTGGATCAAGATACAAGCTCTGGGCTGTTCCTGCTGCCATGCCTTTGACCCCCCACCATGGGCTCTGTCACCACTTTCTTTTGTGTTGCTTTGGTCCTGGTCTTTTGTCACCCTAAACGGAAAGAAACTAAGGTGGTTTGCCTGACCCAGGAAGGAAGATAAGCCAAGGACAGCCACATCTATTCACCAGATTTTTTTTTTAATTACAAAAACAACAAAGTATTGCTGATACACACACAGCTTGTGTTGTCAACTTGACACAGCTGGGACGAGGACCCCTCAACAGAAGAACTGCCTCCACCAGATGGCCTTTGAGCTTGTCTATGGAGGCATTTTCCTAACTGCTGAACAATACAAGAGGGACCACTCCACTCTGGGTGATGCCGAACCTAGGTAGGTGGGCCTGGGCTGTGTAACAAAGGACGCCGAATGCCAGGCTGAAGGCAGCCAGGAGGCAGCACTTCTCCACAGTCGGTCTCTGCCTCAAGTTCCGGGCTTGGCTTCCTTGAAGATGGATTATAACTGTTAAGCTACAAATGCCCTCCCTCCCCAAGCTGCTTTTAGACTAGCTGTGGTGCTTACTGGGGCAGAAGAGGAGGGTACCAGACAAGTACACCTTTGGGGGGCGGGGGGAAGCAGAAACAAAACTCAGAATGACTAGACTCTCTCCACCCCCCCAGAGCCTACAGAAGTGCTGGTTGAAGAGGCTATCGGCAAGCGCTGTCAGTAAGTGTTGATAGTGGGTGATCTTTAGCCAATTCTATTCCCCGCCAAATCTGCCAAGTGTGAGGTGAGGGTGCTATTTTCAGGGGCATGCAAGTTTACCATGTATACTTTCAATATTCTTCTCAAGATGCGGATTTAAAACCACCAAGGAAGGTGATGGAGAGGGGGGCAAAATTAGGAGGTCAGATCTAAAAATAAAATGGGAGAAAAATCCTAAAATAAGAACTTTGAAGCTTAAAAAGCATTCACATTCAAATAAGGCAGAAGACTAAGTAGTGCTTAACAACGACAACAACAACAAAGGGAATCATGTCAATACTAATTCATACATAAGATCTCAAAGAATTTGCCATTCTCTTTCAAGAAGAGTGCCAGATGTGATAGCTCATGCTTACAGTTCAAGAAAACAGATGGCTGACCCAGAACTGAGGAGGACAGCCTGGGCTACAGAATGAAACTGCCTTAAAATCTCCCCCCTCAAAAGCTATATACAATATAAAGGCTCAAATATAAAACAAGCCAAATAGAATAGGATTTGGTACCAACCTTTACTTAATATAGTTCTCACTGAACAGCACATACTCCACAATTGTGAACCAATGCTTCCCCCTCTACAGTTCCAAGCCCACATCTTGACTGCACAGCGAAAATGTATGTGCACACGCGCGAGCGCGCGCGCACACACACACACACACACACGGGGGAGGGGGGAGGAGGTGTGGAGTTGAATGGGTGGGGAGGTGGGGGAGAATCTGGGAAGAGATGAAGAAAAAAAAAACGATGATCAGAATATACTGCACAGAAAAAATACTATTTTTAATTTTAAAAGGGGGGAGGGAAAGACATGATCTCAACTGATATAGATAAAAGCCTTTGAAAAGCTACACTGATATAACAAGCAGAAGAGATGAGATGTACTGGGAAGGAACAGGAAGAAAAGAAGAAACTTGAAGGGCTGGAGAGATGGCTCGGTGGGTGTGAGCACTGGCTGCTCTTCCAGAGGACCCAGGTTCAATTCCCAGCACCCATGGCGGCCATACCTCCAGTCCCAGGGAACCTAGCTCCCTCTTCTGGCACCTGGTACGCAGACATATATGCAGATAAAACATCCATATACACAATAAAATTTTTTAACTGAAGGAAAGGGAACTGGGGTACACCTTTTCTCTCTTGACATAATTGTAGGTCAAAAGACACTGCTAAGAGCAGCCAGATGTAGGAAAATGGAGGCTCTCAAGCACCAAGTATAAATATAAACACACACACATACACACTAATTTTCTTTAAAATTGGATGAAACCACAATTTTCTTTAAAACTTTATGATTTGAAGAAAAATGTTTTGGCCTTCCTTTAATCTCAGCACTGAGAAGGCAGAGGCAGGTGAATCTCTGAGTTCAGGGCCAACCTTGTCTATAGAGCAAGTTCCAGGATAGCCAAGGCTACACAGTGAAACCGGGTCTGGAAAAAAACAAACCAAAAGAACAATGAAAAGAAAACCATTTTGATTATGACCAAGATGGTTCAACAGGTGAAGGTGCTTGCTGCACAAACTTGGGGAGCTGCTTGATCCCCAGCACCCATGTAAAGTGTTGGTTCCGTCTTCCGCTTTTCCCGGGGAGCCCGGATGCTGCCAGACCCTGAGACTGAAGAAGGTGGGCTCAGCAGGGTTCCAGCCCAGCTTGGTGGGGGGCGTGGAGAGGCTTTCTCTGAGAGTAAATCACTTAGACGATATTCTGTGAAACAGCTTATGCGTGCCTTTATTGGTGAAACAGCTCGTGTGTGTGTGTGTGTGTGTGTGTGTGTGTGTGTGTGTGTGTGTGTGTGAACTTATGTGTGCAGGACTCTTATTCCAAGGTGCACAAGCTTATTATGAACCTTGGGCAGTGGGGAGGAGTTTCCAGGATGAATGTGTCTCATTGGGCTGGAAGCAGGATGCTAGCAATACTTTATTCACATGGGGAAAGATAACAGGTGACAAGCTCACCTGACTGACCACCTGTAACCGTCCTGGGTTATGTCATGTGCTTCTGAGGCAGGCACAGGGAGAGCACTTTGTCCCATACCTTCCACTCTTGGGATGAGATTTCAAATCTCAAGTTTGAGATTTCCAGGGTTTGAACACACTCCATCTCACCAGATCCCTGGAGGCATGGTCTATGAGCCCCACATAAAAGCAGGAGGAGCGGGCCCACTGCAAAGAGGTCCTCCTCACAGCACACACAGCCAATGACATGAGTGTGTGCAGGTGTGCACACACAGAAACACTGATAAATAAAAACATTACACTTTAAAAATGCTTTATAAAATTAAACTCATATTCATGGTGAAAGCTGAGGGTGGGAGGGAAGGGAGCACACAGATGCAATGAGCTGGGCTCACTCTGCAGAGTGCTTGGGGGGGGGGGGTCAGCGGAGACGTGGAAAGGGAGAGAGCAAGACATGAAGAGGGCTGTGAGTTACTAAGAGGCGTGGTGTTTCTGATCCTGGTTCTCTGGGGCCCTGGACACATCTTATTTTTCCCCTGCACACATATTTTGCTTTCAGACATCATAATAATGATGCCAATTAGGTCAAATGTCTGAAGTGTTGCCACAGAGACAGAAGGAAAGATTTTCTTGAGCTTATTGATATTTGTAGGACTGCCGGATTATAGACATTTTCACAACTTCAGGTTTTCAGTCTTAAGCCCTAGTGGTGGTTTTAGCCGCTGCCTTTTGACTGATTATTTGATTATGAAAGTCTTCGTTTTTCTTCTTATTTTAAGCCACATCATCAGTATGACACAAAACCAATCAATCAATTCAGTGAGGGAAAAAACGCATTCAAACCCATCAGGTCATACGCATTGTTGCCTACATAGTTTTTCATTTGCTTCAATATTGTATGACTTTGGCTTAGATACTCAATACAATGTGAACACTGCTAGGACTGTGCTCGCTTGAGCTGTGCTAATAAATCATATTTGTTAAACAATGAGCCATTCCAAGAAGAGAGGAGTCCATGGGCCTTCCCATTCTCCTTTCCAATCCACTCTGAAAGAATGAAAATAAATATATTTTATCTCCACTATTTACTAACTTGGGCAGATCTGTAAATAGCCACGACATCCTATCTTCTTCACTAATGAAATAAGAATGATGAAACAATATTCTTGACGGAGCATGCTAGAGAATACATGTCTTGGTCTTTGCGAGATGAAAGCTTTGCAAGAGAAGGAAAAACTATTGCTAATCATGCAGAGGCAAAGTCCCCAGAAGGAAGAGGAAACAGTTTCCGAGGGCTTCTGAAAACAGCCTGTCTCAGAAGCCAGCTTAGTGGATGAAAGAGCTTGTCACACAGAGAACCAGGAACCCAGCTTTCTTCTCACAAACTATCTATAGATTGTATCATCTGTTGCTTCTGAGAGGAATAAAAAAACCAAAAATTTTAGTTCCTTCCAAAAGCTTCCAGAACCTGCAACTTACCCACTGAACCTTGCTACCACAGCTAGCCCCTCCCTGAGTCCTCCCCACACTGCTGGGTGCCACCTGGGCAGGGCTGGCTCTTCCTTTGAGGGCTCTCATCCCCTAAATCAAAACTGAGTCCCTTCCTGATGTGACTGCAAACAAGTTCAATTCCACCTCCCTTGCAGCTTGCAGGAGCAAAGGCTCGCTGTCTTCCATGATTCCCCTAAGATAAGAGCATCTAAATCGTGGGGACACCATGTCAAGTGCAGTCACCATCTCAATTAATCCTCAGCATTACAAAATCTACTTGCATGGGCTGATAAGACAGATTATATGTGCCAAATAAGCTGTAATGTTTTAGAATTTTTGTTCAGAAAAAAATTTCACGAGGAACCTATAGTGACACTTTGAGAAAATAATCTGTAACCCAGTACCAACTAAAAAAGTCCCAAAAATATTTGCCTGTATCATCTTGTTGACAATAATACAAATAAAAAGAGAACCCCCAGAATAGGTCACAAGCTGCTTGAGTGGTAAGGTTACTAATGATTTTAATTTTCTCTAAAATATATATTTGTACCAGAGCACATATTATTCCTATTATCTTGAAATAGGTAACAAAACTTCTGCCTTTTCATTTAAACTGGCATAAAAGCAATACATGACAACTATTCATTCAATACTTTCGAGACATGTTCCATTGGCCTCAAAAAAATAATCCTCCTGCCACAGCCTTCCAAGTGCTGAGGTGCTATGTGATATCATACCAGGCTTCAATTACTGTTTCCTAAAACAATTGTGCATTCCTTATTTGTTCGCTCATTTTTCATTTCATTTATTCATATCTTCGTTTCCACAGATACTGACTGAGCTATGGCCAGACACTTTACACTGTAATAACAGAAGCAGTATATACATGTTACAAATTACTTTGATTACTATTTTAGTATTTAATTTCTAGTCTAAAAGTTAAGACTACGGGGTGGCTAGAAACAAAAAACTATGTGAAGAAAAGACCTCCTAAGCTCACTGATCAGCAAAACTAACTCTGGGAAGATAATTATATTATCAAAAACAATATATTCAAAATAACTGCCATTGAAATCCATAGCACTCTTTACTACAACAATTCTAAATTTTATATGACAAAAGACCATAATAGCCAAAAACAGTGATACCTGATCTCAACTTATACTACAGAGCCATAGTGACAAGAACAGCATGGTACTGCCACAGATATAAATATACAGACAGATGGAATTGAATAGAGGCCCTGGAAATCAACCCACACAACTACAGCCATCTAGTCTCTCCAAGGTTACTGGGAAAGATACAAGCCACTTTGACCAATGATGCTGGTGAAACTGGATATCCACATCTAGAATACTGGAACTAAATACACATCTCTTACTCCCGGTAAGAACCAAGTCACTGCCTGGAGAAATAGCTCAGCGGTTAAGAGTACATGCTCACCTTCCAAAGGACCCTTGTTCAGCTCCCAGCACCCACATTTGGCAGCTGACCTCCTTTTCAGATCTTCCATTACTCATCACTGTCTGGATAAAATATGTTTTTTTCGGGCTGAAGTTCAATTCCCAGCAAGCACATGGTAGCTCACATGTATCTGTAACAGATGCCCTCTTCTATCTGATGTTCTCTTCTCTCATGCACGCATAGGTGTAATAGAGTGCTTATATACACAAATAAATAAATCTTTTAAAATATATGGTTTTTCAATATCATTTCAGAAAACAAAGAGAGTCCAGGACTCAATGAAATGCTAGTATTAAAATATTAATGGATAGACAGTGTCCCCAAATCTACTCTCTAGGTAGTTTAAACCTCAATAGAAAACTTCTCATAGCATCAGTGTACAGAGTCAGTTTTAATGCCAGCCTAGGAGAGAAAACCAGTTTTGTCCCCAAAATGCACAAGGGACAGTACTGCCATTACTCTGCAATGGACATCTGTAGTTCAGGACAGTGGTAGTTCAGGACTGTGGCTCTCGTGTCAAACTGCCTGGGACTGAATCGCGCCTTTCATTGCTTTCTCCTAGCCTCTGCTAACACACTATGGTTTGAAGCAGTTTTAACCTTCACAGACCTCAGTGTCCTCACATCCAACCTGGAGCTTAAATGATGTCAGATTGAGGATTAAGTGAGATTATCCACATAAACTACTTATCACACAGTCTTGCATTTAAAAAGACTTCTTGATGAGGTTGCCTACTTATGTCATGAACTTACACAATGGCTGATAAAATCCTTTCTTAGGGAGGTTACTGGGGAGAGGGAAAGGTGACTCCAGGTGACAGAAACTCATCGACCACATCTCTTCATCACTGTCTGTACCACCAGAGGAGTTGACCCCAGAGCGTGCACATCATGGGTGTGTACTCACCTCTGTCAAGGCCCATTGCCTGGTCATTTCAGTGACTCAAGTCACACCCCTGGATTTTAGCATAGGGTTTAGTACCTGTAATAAATGTTTTAGAAACTGTACGTTGGCCTACAATGCCCTGGGAGTAAAATAAAATCTTTGGGTGTTCAGCAGGTGACCCTCAGGCCTGAGATCAGAAAATGACCTGTTAAAATGCCACAGTGCTGCCAATCCCTTAAAAAGTACCTGGCACCAAGGCAGGCTGAATCCATTACATACATACAAGAAACGACAGGCGAGTGGGGGAGCTGGTAACAGGTGCTATAAAGTTTCTCTGTGTAGCCTTGGCTATCCTGGACTTGCTTTGTAGACCAGGCTGGCCTCGAACTCACAGAGATCCGCCCGCCTCTGTGTCCCTGAGTGCTGGAATACAGGTGTGCACCACCATGCTCGGCTGGCTGACAGTTGCTTTTTAATAAAAACAAAACCAAACATAAAACACAAAACAAAAACAAAGCAACTGTCAGCTTTAATCTGACTCAGAAGAAAGCTTCATGACACCGAGGAATGAAAAGCAGCCCAAGGCCAGACACACTTGGAGTCCACATCTGCCACTCCTGCCGTGTCTCCGAATGTGTCATCTCTTTGCAGTAACATGTCTAATGTCTTAGGGCTGGTGGCGGAATAGACAAGTGAGACCAAGTGCATAAAGCACTGGCACCCAGACAGGCACACGCTTGCTTCTCAGCTCACACCAGGATCCTTTGGGATACAAAATCTAAGAGGAGTCTAAAGTGATCTGCAACTTTTATTTTTCTGCCTATCATAAAGCTGGATGGCACAGTCTGCTTCTGAAAAGCAGGGTGTCTCACTAAAGCCACTAAAATTCCAAAGACCAAAACTTTAAGGAAGGACTAGACACAGGTGATAGACAGGAGTTATGAAAGTAGATATAAAGCTAATTCTATTTTTACTTCCTATTGTTATGAGTTTTTATTTTCAGTGCATAAAGATACATTCCATAGTGAAAGTGTAAAAATCCACCATGAGGCCTCACAGTTTCAGAATGTCTATTCTAAGAGTGCAGAACTTTATCGAGATGTGTATATATAGGCTTTGGGTCTGGCTA
This sequence comes from Acomys minous, assembly GCF_964271855.1. Taxonomy (NCBI): domain Eukaryota; kingdom Metazoa; phylum Chordata; class Mammalia; order Rodentia; family Muridae; genus Acomys; species Acomys minous. The sequence goes on from NC_140486.1 coordinate 33,955,487, forward strand.
ATTTGAGTGATGATGTTCTTTATTTGAACCTTCTAATAATAAAGTTTATTTTTAAAACCTTAATCTTTTGAATTTTACACACACACACACACACACACACACGTGGATGGATAATTCCATCTCAAGTTGGGGAAAGTATAAGCTCATGTGTCTGAGTATCTGTTTTGTTCACAGCCCCTTTCTGTGGGCACTGGAGTAGTGAGGGCCAAGACTGTGTGCTCTCTGGGCTGAGCTTACCCGCTTTCCTGGACCCCGGGTAGGGAAGGCTACTTGAAGACAGCTGCAAAAAGACTCTCCTAGCCTTACGCTCTGGTGCTCAGCTCTGAAAGATAGGCAGGGAGCAGGTCTTGGGTTAGCTCTGTGCCCACCAACACATAGAGGCCACATCTAACATCCAGGCCCCTCTCGCCCAGGTTCCTGGTGAGGAGAAATCAGCTTTGCTGTGCTGTGAACAGGTGTTACAAAGCGTGTGTTGATGACTTTATGATGTCCTCTCACAGAAAGACCGGAAGCTCTTAAAGATCACAGAATGATTAGCTTCCTTCTCAACTCTCTTAGGAGAAGATGTTTACCAAGTCACTTCACTCACTACCTGTTGCCCTAGAATAATGGTAGTTATATATCCCTTTCTCCAGAGTCCAGCCAAGGGGTCTGCAGTCTATTGTTAGTAAAGTGGCAAAGCTGGGTGTGGTGGTGTCTGTTATACTAACACCCACTTAGGAGGCTGAGGCAGAAGGACAGTGTGGTATTTTAAGAGAGAACGGCCTCCATTGGCTCTTATATTTGAATGCTTGGTTCCCCATTGGTAGAACTGTTTAGGAAGGATTAGGAGGTATGGCCTTTTTGGAGAAGTGATTGCCTTTGAGGTTTCAAAAGACCAATATCGCTGGAGAGATGGCTCAGAGGTTAAAAGCACTGACTGTTCCGCTGTTCTTCCAAAGGTCCTGAGTTCAATTCCCAGCAACCACATGGTGACTCACAACCATCTATAATGTGATCTAATGCCCTTTTCTGGCCTGCAGGCATACATGCAAGCAGAGCACTATATACATTATAAATAAATAAATAAATAAAATCTTTAAAAAAAAAAAAAAGACCAATATCTTTCTTTCTCACCTGCTCCCTACCCTCTCCCCATGCCTAAGCTCTCAGCTACTACTCCAGTACCATGCCTGCCTGCTTGCCTGGCTGCTGGCCTGCCTGCCTGCCTTCCGGCCTGCCTGATGCCAAGCTCCCTGACAGGACGGCTATGCACTAACCCTTTGAAACTGTAAGCACACCCCAAATTCAGTGCTTCCTTTTTGTAAGTTGCCTCGGTCATGGTGTCTCTTCACAGCAAAAGAACAATAACTCAGAAACCTCAAGGTCATCCTGAGCCTCTCCCAAAATAATAAATAAATAAAATGTTAAAGGAGAACAGTGGCTGAATGCTGTTTTCACAGGACTTTATGTGCTAGAACAGGAGACACGAAACAGCAAATATGAAAGAGTAGGTAACTTATCAACTGAATTTTAGGAGGTGGCTACCTGAAATGAGGGGTGAGTCCCGAGCCAGGAAAAAGCAACTAGCAGTGCTGGGGGACAAGTGGCAACTTCCAACAGAACGGTCAGAAGGGGCCACACTGAAGATGCAAGGCCAGCCCATGAGGACGCATCACGGAATGCACGCAAACAACTCACCGCTTTGTGTTGGGTGTAAGTTCACCCACTAAAAAGGACAAGTGAAAACCCTGCACTGTCCCACAACTTCCGAACTAAATTTATTTATAAAAAATTGCAGTTAAAAGTTCTTCATCAAACCAATTATTACTTTCTTCCAGATCCACATGGCCAATACCAGCGGCAAAGGGCCTGGAAGAGGAGTCAGGTGCCTAACGAGCTCGGCCCGGCATGAATCACTGTCATTCTTCGTGTAGAATCAGCATTTCTAAACCCACATACAAGGAGCTGCTAAAGAAAGAGAGGGAAAGGCCACTCCGTGCGCCTCTTGTATTGATTTCTCTTACACCAAACAAAGAGATTCTCCTAGTTACATGATATATCATAATCACTTAATTTGTCTGACTGCTTTAGAAAAGAACAATGGATCCAGGAAAAGGTGTTGACTTGCAGAAAGATAATCATTCTGAGGGCTTTTGCTCTTCGTACGGCCTGCTTACTCTTAGTAACACGCTGCATAGAGTCTCCAGAGAAACCGAACATGCAAAGCTCCACTTCAGGCATTCCCAGGAGCCCTCGGGAAATCTAAAGCAGAAAACTACGGAGAACACAGATGCTGTGCACGTGCAGCAGGCTGGGCCTGTGCTGCAAGTCTCACTCCTCAGCTTGGTGCATGAGACACGCATAGTCCCACCCCTAACTTACCTGCACATGCAGAGACAGCATCTCTCCGTGAACAGTGCATACAGGGTTCAAGGGAACTTTTGGACAAAGTCTTTTTCTAGACAAAAATGGTTCGAAGAATAGGGAACTGAAGCCTCCAGCCATGATTTGTTCTTTACATGTCCAGAGCTCTGCTCCTCAGGATGGCTCTGCGGAGCCTGGTTTTTCTCACAGTGTCATCCCATGGGGACAAAAAAAAAACTCATTTCCCAAGAAGTAAGCAGCCTGCCTCCCAGGGACAGTACATCCAATTTAAATAGAGTTGATGGCAGGAAACAAAAGTTTTCTCTGTTCTACTATGTGGCTTTTGAGGAAACAAACCATGAGACGACAGTACTCTAAATCAGTACACATGACCAATATAACAAGTGACCTGCAGAGTCAGGGTCCAAGCTGGGAGGGAGTCCAGTGTGTGAGAGGCTACTTGACCTGCCTCTTGGCCTCTGACAGGTGAGGACGACATGGCAGTGATTTTGAGTTATTCAGTTATGGCTGTAACATCACTTTCCTAATACCTAAAGAACCTCAATGAGTTAATGTCCTCATATGTCTCTCTAATAGGCTTCCTGAAATACAAGCAAACAAAAATGTCTAATTTTTCTGGTCATGAAAAACACTACCCTCAACACCACAGAAGCAAACCTACCAACCCTGCCTGCCACTCTCCTGAGCAGACTCCACTCTGGGTGTAAGATATGACCCCCAAATGGGCTGTGCATCTTTTTTTTTTTCTTTCAACTCAAAGATATTTCCACTTCATTAACACAATTCTTTATTTTCTACTTCTTTGTTAACACCAAGGAGAAATTCCAGTCTTTAAAAGATTCAAATGACTTCTCTCAAAATCAGAGCTGGACTCCCTCCCCCCCAACACACTGATTTCCATGAAATCTCTGAGAGTTTCTCTGCTCCCATAAAGCGTGGGTGCCGCTGCCCATCAGCCCCACGTCGGCCTCTCTGCGCAAACAGTCCAAAACAGTTTTCCTGATCTGTTTCAACTTGAAGTCTTGTCAATATATGGATTGTCTTGCTTTCTAATTCAGTGAAAAATCTAGTTTTCCATTAGTCTCTGCCTTTCTAATTTTCGATACAGCCTTACTAAATGTAATTATTAAAGGCAGATTCAAGAAAGCAATTACTGAGCTACTGGTTTGTATCTCTGAAGTCTTAATAAGTGGCAAAAAGTTGTAATTGCACTGGGTATAAAATAAATTTTTCTCTAGATCAGACATGCACACCCTTGAGTTTGTACATGGAAAGACGTAGTTGCCACAGCACTGAGGCTTAACCTCATTGCAGCTCCACTCACAGGCAGTGCTAGGTGACACACAGTAGGAAACCACATTCCGGAAGGGCCGAGCCCTCCCTTTCTTCAGGACTCCATGACTTTGGTAAGTACCTAGTTTTTCTGAGTTGCCTTTTCCCTCCTGTTTGCAAACATGTCAGGAAATTAAATTACACATTTAGCATGTACTCATCCACCTCTCAAACTCTATGAACAATTTGTTAAATTCCCAATAAATACAGTGCCAGGCTCTGTACTAGACACAGCCCGAGCCATTCTAATCTACGGCTTTAAGAGACTTGCAACTTAGTGAAAAGAGGGAACATAATATACAGCAATACTCTCCCAGTAACATAAGTCAATCTTTTAAAAGCCTGAGGAATAATTAAGTCCCCACGGAAGAGGTGCATACTAGTGACTTTTCTGTTACTGTGATAAGACACCATGGCAACTTACAGAGGGGAGGACCTACAGCAGGCATGGGAGCTAAAGCCGGAAGCTGAGAGATCACACCTCAGCTGCAGTCCTGAAGCAGAAAGCGTCAATATAATCCAAAAGCCTGCCTCCAGCATCAGAATCCCTTCAGGAAGGCCGCATCCCCTAACCCTTCCCAGACAGCATCACCAACTGGGAAGGAAATGTCCCAGTGCCCAAGCCTAGGGGGGACACTTCTTATAGACCAGCAGATCGGGATACACATTCTTTGAGACCACCTCACCTACATATCGAACTGGGTACCCTCCTCTCACCCACATGTGGAATCTCTAACCCTCAGTGTGGCTCTATTTACACAGTGGCCCTTTAAAGCGGAAACTACTTATGGTTGAGTAAGGTGAGAAGGGCAGGGCCCTAAATCCAGCATGATGACTGACCTCACAGGAGAAGAAACCAGCGTGTTGTTGGCTCCTATGCTGAGGAGGCCAAGGCAAGAGTATTACGGGTTTGACAAGAAAAGCCGTTCACAAATATGCCAAGCTTGAGGCTAGCCTGAACCGCATAGCACGGTTGTCTTGGAGACCAAAGATGTAGCTTCTTCAGAGTGCAAGCGCCTTTCCTGCCCTCCGACAACAGCCTTTACTGCTCTCACTGTTGCCTCTTGGTTTGTCAGCATCACTCCAAACAGAACCTACTGGTAGGCAAGATGGTTCAGTGGGTAGCAGCACTTGCCACAAATGCTGATGACCTGAGTTCAATCCTCGGGACCCATGTTAAGAAGTGACTCTTACAAAGTTGTCCTCTGACCTCTGTACATGTGCCATAGTGCATGCGTACCCACACAAAGAAATCAACAAACACACACAACAAATAAACAAACAAATGCACTAACAATGTAAGTTAGCACCAGTTCTGTCTTAGGATTATTTACTGGCCGCATGAGGAATGTGGCTTTGTGATTCCTAGCTGCTGCTAATTTAATCTAGAAGAATCATCACCCAACACCTAAAAGCCTATCAGGGACACATCACTCCTATCAAGACTGGCAGACACATGCACAAATCTGAAACCACACCACAGTGAGCCTCCTTCAAATGCTCTTTCTTGAGTATCTGAGAATCAAATATGAAGCCATGAGGAGAAAGAGGAGCAGAACAGCAGACAAACAGCACACGCACTCCTTTCATTCTGTGACGAAGTTAAAGGCCCACAGAGTGGGTCCCAGCAAATCACCTTGCGAAGGTTTATCAAGCTCAGCGGTGGAAGCCATATTCTAAGGAGGCCATTGCTGACTGAGGCAGAAGCCTGGCAGGATCAGGACTCTCCTGCTCTCAGGGGCATCTTAGGAGCAGGAGAGTCATTCAGACGTCAGCAGAAGCCTTCTCTTTCATAGACAATGAGGCTAGCAAGTGAAGCTGTATGGATTCCAATAACAGAATTAAGGCCTGTCGACAAATCTTCTGAGAACCGAAAGAAAACAAATCAACACAACAACAAAAACCCAGCACGACGGGAACACGCCACGCAAGCAGCTAAGCCTACATCCCAAATCACCACCAGGTGAGGTCAACCGTCAGCCTCCACACACATGCCACAGGCTATGGATAAGCAAAGAGCCTCTATTTAAAGTGAGTCGGTGAGGGCAGAGGTGTTAGTGAACCCAGCAATAACGGACACAGAACTTGAGGATCAGGGCTGAGATAGAGGCCAGCTGCAGGACCTCGCACATGCAATGCTCCGGGTTCAATTCCCAGCACCACAGGGCATATGGGGCCCACACATCCGTACACTGTGGAGAGTGCCTAGAAGCTATGTGGGAACAGAGAAGATCCTTTAAGCCAGTTTTAGGGGAAAGCAGGGTGGGAATGACCCAAACAGGCGACTGTTAGTGGTGATCCCTCCCACCGCCACCTTAACCAGGTGACAGCAGGAGAGGAGCCACCCACCTTGGAGCCTCCACCCAACACTTACTTATTACTTAGCTTTCTTCTGCTCAATCACTTGCTCCCTCTCAGAAGCCTGTCTGCCCCTCACACGCCCAGCTATGCCTTGTGTACAAGTAAGAGGAGAATCTCATTTTTGAACTCCTCTCCCTTATCTTACATCATTGACCCTGAAATCAACAAGAAAAGAACCTCAAAAGAAACAGTGAAAACCAAAGACTAGCCATCGGGGGGTGGGGGGGGAGGGGCAGCTGCACAAGGAGAAGTAGCCCAGGTGAGTAACTTGGGTGGGGGTGGAGGGGGTAGGGGAAGGCCTCAAGAAAATGGGAACAAAACAAAGAATATAACTTAAATCCCTGGAGGGGGAGGGACCAGAGTTCAAAAGTAACTTTCTCTTATTAGATTATTTCAAGTAGCTTTCTCATTCTCAAAGTGAATTGACCTCTGGTGATCTTAACTCCCCAAACTTCTCTCTTTAACGGCTCCTGCTCCTAACAGTACATAGTGGCTTACTATTCTAGGATAAACTGTCTTTCTACCTTGGACCTATGCTACCTGGCCTCAGTGCTGCACTCCAAAGTGCAAAACACGTTCTTGAATGAGTTACCCAACCACATACTTTGTGGGAAAGAACCAATGAAGTACGGTCTCATGATGCTGGCACACACTTGTGAGGGGCAGACGGTGGAAGTCAGAGACAGGAAGAGAGAGTTGTGAGGCAGAGGATTGCCTAGCCTACTCGGCAAGCTCCAGGCCAGAGGCAAAAGCTATCTCAAAGAATCAGGTGGGTATCACTCCTAAGGTTGTCCTCTGGCCTCCACATGTGTGTGACACACACACACACACACACACACACTCACACACACACACACTCACATGAATACACATATATAGAAATAAGGAGTCTTAAAAATAAAAAAATCACTTAACCAAATATATCTGAATGCAATTTTAATATTTTTGTGCTTTTTTTTATTCCTGCATTCAGTGTGCGTGCACACATTCACACACACACACACACACACACACACACACACACACACACACGGGAGTCACAGGACAATTTATAGGCGTGTGAGTTCTCTCCTTTCACCATGTGGATCCCAGAGACACAGGCTCCGAGGCTGTCTTGCAGACTCTAAAGCACAGAAAAAGGAAATCTCACGCCATGATTTAAAGATAGACACAGCCAGCTTACCGTGTCCCTATATCTAAAACGACTCCCTGGGGCAGGATGCCTACAGCGCACAGCAAGGCCCCACCCACATATCCCAGCATAGAGCTGTGTACTATTCTAAAGTCCTTTCATCTATTTTATACCCCAAAGAGGGAAACCATTACCAAAGCATCAAGGACGATCCACAATCCTCATGGTGCCAGCTACCTTGGGTAACTTTCAGCGACAACTTCACTGCAACACACAGTCACACAACCATCTCTGTGCTCTACAAGGTCCCATCAGGTGACCAGCCTTGTTTTGTCTAGGGGCCAGTGATAAACAGCCACTTGGTAACCAGGACCATCACCAAGCTGCAAGGGGCAGCCCCGAGCCAACCTGTAGTAGTTGGTTCTCTCTGCCTCTTACAGCATACTCCTGGCCCTAGGCAGCCCTGCACATAGGCCTTCAGCCTCGGAGGGCTAAGGTTGGGGAGTATGGTTGTTTCCAGGGTCCCTAACACAAGAATGAGAATCTGGAGAAGAGATATGAGGGTCCTAAAGAACTGTCACCAGTGTCAAGGTAGACCCTGAAATCCAATGCAAGTGTCCTGTCAAACAAGAATGGCTGCTTCCAGGTGCGGTGCATGGCTTATGCTGGGCGTCTGGGTGGCTCACCAGCTCTGGGTGGCAAGAGGACACTGGGCCCTCTGGGATGGTTGCTCCAGTTAATAGAAGACAGCTGAGTTCTTGTGATGGCTGCACCACTCTTCCTTGCTTATTCAGTGTGGCCAACGCAGTCAAGGCAGTGAATGTAACTGCCAATATTTTTGGCCGTAACACAGTTGACAACCTTAGACACATCTTGGATATAATGTGACCAGCCAAATCAAATATCCTTGGCTCTAACCTTGAGGTTGAACAAATTCCTGCTGTCCCTGGACTTTTCCACCATACAGTGTATAAACACAGTGCTCTGCTTTCTCTAGGGACTTTGCCAACATGTCACAACCCTCCTAGTTGACAAAAATGATGGTGGACATATCAAAGCCATGTTCCAAGACTGTCAGCAGCTTTCCCCTCATTCTGATTCTGACATAAGGCCTTTTGTTGCACAGGCTCATGGGGCTTGCCTACAGAGCCAGAGTATAGCATAGCAAGTGAGTGAAGGCAGATGCTGGCTAGGTGCCCATTGCCAGGGGCATGGTAGCCATGAACATGACTGTTTGATGATACTTGTTAAAGTTGGCCAACATCTTCTTCAGGCTCTCAGGCTCATCTGTGTTCAGCTTATGGTTGTTGACAGGTATGTATTCCAGGATCTTCTAGCTCAAGCTTACGTCAACCATCCTATCTGCCTGATGCCAAACTCCACAGGTATCGCAGCTCAACCCCAGGTAGTGTTGTTGTATACATCAGTCAGACATCCTTGCATCCATGTGTAGCCCGAAGCCTCAGTCTTCTCTGCAGATGCTACCAATGGCAGCCACACTGAACAGACTTTGCAACTCTCCAAACTTGATGTTTCTTCCTTAATCCACTGAGCCAAGTCACAGGTAGGTAAGTTCTGGGAAGTGTGGTGATCCAGACAAGTAGCAGAATGAGGAAGACTGCTGTCTTGCCATGGCTGGTCTCAGCCATACCAGATGTCATGGTTCTGTAGTCCACCGAGAACTGTCTGAGGTTACATAGGCATTGGCTCCTTGTAGCTATAGCTATCGATGACCTGCAAGGTATGTGGGGGCCCAAGAAGACTCTTACCATGATCCCAAGGGATTGGGGGTCCTGTCACCTTTAGTGGTGACATTATAGTCCTTAAGGAAGAATCGTGACTCTGTCCATGTGTCATCTCATCTGACTTCTGGGATCAATGGTGACCATCCCACTGTTGCCTGCTTCCTTCTCATGAAATCTGTGGCGTCTTTCTTTCTCCTGCTCCTTTTCTTCCGGGGTTTACCTCTTTTCCATCAGGTCTTCACAGAAGCATGGCTGCTCTTGTTTCTGCTGCTTTATGTCGATGGCCACAATGAATCATGAACCCCAACAAGTGCATCTGATGCTGTTCTTTGCTGTTGGCCTCTAAGATTTGTTTGTATTATTTTTAAGAGAGAGCGAGAGAATATGTATTTGCATAAGGTATTTGCAAAGGCTGTGGAAGAGAGAGACACAGACAGAGACAGACAGGCAAAGAAAACATGTATGTTTGCATAAGCCATATGCAGAGGCTATGGAAGAAAGAGAGAGAAAGAGGGAGGAAGGGAGAGAAAATGAATGCATTTTTCATAAGCCATATGCCGAGGCTGTGGAAGCCAGAGGCTAGAGCTTTGGGTAACTGTGAACCCTTGGACATTGGTGCTGGGAACCAAACTTGGCTCTTCTGGCAGAGCACTAGTCATCTGTCCAGCAGCCTGATGATCTGTTTGTTTGTTTGTTTGTTTGTTCGTTCGTTTGTTTTAAAGGCAAGTGTAGTCAATGGAGGTATCTTCAACTGTATCCCACTCAACAATACATTCATGGGCACTGTCCAGACGCTACCCAGATGCCACTGAGCAGTCTCTTGCTCTTGTTCTTCCCTTCCTTCCTAGCCTTCCGCCACCACCACTATTTCCTCTTCTTCATGTCCACTGCTCCCTCCTATCTCTGTACTCCAGACATTCCTGAGAATCTTCCAGCAGCTTCCCAACCCTTTCCTCTTTCCCTCTCTTTGAGCATCGACTGTCACATGTCCACCTGCTGCTGGGGTGGCCTCTGGCTCTGCTTTGGAGAAGAACCTGGGTTCAGCTTCATCTTCCTCCCCAGTCTACTTCTTGGCCAGAATTTCAGGAACAGTGGCTGGGTCATGGATTTCTCCCCATCATGTCTGTCCTCCTCATTCCTAAGAGTCTCTGTCCTCCCAGGGTTTAAGATAAAATTTGCCTTGGTCAGGAGATAATCTTGCAATCATTTAAATTTAAGGTGTCCTCGTACTGTCTGGGTCCATCCCTGTCTTGATTTCTGCCCCCTTCCTCTTGTTCTTTATGTCACTGTTCCTGCTCTCCCTGCAGACATGAGGCAGGGAGGAGAGTGGGCGTGGCTACCTCCTCCATGGCTATCCCTTCACAGATGCCTCTTTCCATCTTTAGACAGAGATGACTCTGTCCCAGTCTTTATCTTGTTCTGTGAGAAGAGTCTGTGGCAGCTTTCCTTCCTCCTTGGAAGATGACATACCCAGGCCCTTTTGGTCAGCCAATTCTCTGGCCACTACCCTGCACCCAGCCTGCCTAACGCAGCCCTGAGCTTTTGTGTTTACAGGTCACCGAGGAGGACCTTGGATGCATTTTCATGTGTTTGTTGTTTGCTTGAGACAGAGCCTCTGTAACCCAGGTGGGCCTCAGCCTCAGAGTTATTATGTAGCAGAAGATGACAGTGGATTTCTTATCTTTCTGCCTCTACCTCCCAAGTTCTAGGATTCCAAGCACTAAGACAGCATACGTGGTTTTATGTGGTGCTGGACTCTAACTCTGGGCTTCCTGCATGCTAGGAAGCACTCTGACCACCGACCTATACAGCCCCTGTCCCGAATGCCCTTGTGGTAATAGGACAATACCCAGAATTCTCTTGGCATGTGTCCTTTCGTGATAGATACCGCACTTCTTTTCAAGCACTTTAAAATTTACCATCTTTAAATGCGGACCATTCACATGGACAGAAAGCAACCTCCCCTCACACTTAACTCTTCCCTGACCACTCCCCACATCCTCACTGGTTACCAGCCTTCCCACTGTGCTCTGTGTGTATCTGAACAGTCAGCCTTGGGTCTATCCCCTACACACAGCACTCAACACTGAGCCTACTCCTCCTTGGGCTTTTTCATGGGGCTGCAGCCCTGAGCACCTTCTTGTGCCTGGATGCTTTCCTTTCCTTCCTGTTATTACACGAACACTGTTGGAGTAAATGGTTTTTTAGGTCACAACTTTTTGTGACTGGCAAATACGTCTAGTCACAATTTGAGAAATCAGTGGTAGAGAAAATGCTAGAAATATATTTCCATTTGCCTTGATTTTCCTTTTGCCAAAACCTAATTATCTTTGGAATGTTTTATATAAATCACATAATCACTGTGCTACGACTTAGAAGAACAATTTTTTTCTTAAATTATTTGGAAAACATCTGCTCCGTCTTTTACACATATCAGGATCATCTTCTTTGTGTTTATGCTGGAAAAATGCCTGCTGCTACAGTATCCAATCAGTTACCCCAAGGAGATGTCAGCTGTCACCTGTGTCTGTTGCAGCGATTTCCCTCTTCTGTCTCTGCCCACTCTGGGCGAGCTGTCAAGTTTCTAGTTTCTGACGTGCATTTACATCACTCAATGACATCTGACAGCAGTGAAAGGCCACAGAAAACTGCTTATTGATCAGAGCAAAACTAGTTGACGGAACAGATGAGGTTGTATCACAGAGATGCAGCCACATTCAGGTGATGACATTTGCTCCCCCGCACACAGGAGCCTAATGGAATACAACTTCATTATATCATGCCACTTGCGCTTACGGCCCCGAGCCCAGCTCCTGACTGTTTTGTCTATGTGGTGATGAGGGCAATCTACTTGTGCTGGTTTCAATGTCTTACCATCTCGATGTGTTCGTGAGCACCTGCAGACTACCTGTGACTCTGTCCTGACAAATACACCAAGAGACGATGAAGTCTCAATCTCAGTAAAAATCTAATTGCACTGTCCTTTAAAAAAAAAAAAAGATAGAATTACCATTTAGTGAGCTATAACCGCCCAGGTGAAAACTTTCATACCACTGTGCAAAGAAGTTTAAATGTTTCAGGGTTCTGCCCCCCCCCCCCCAGCCTTGTAGCACTGTCAGGAACACAGACAAAAAACCGAGTAAGTTGGATACATTTGGAATCTACTTATAAATTGAACTTAATTGTTTCTCCAGCACCAAGACACCAGACTGAGTCCCTCTGCCTACATATTGTTCCTTTTGGCATTAAAGATAATAGCGCCAAACACCTCCCATTTCCACTGCCAGTGCAGCTTTGGGGCTGTGAAGTTATGAATCAGGCACTGTTAGTAACACAGCAGACTGCTCAAAGGGAAGAAAGAAGGTGCAAATGAGACCGTGAGACTGGCTTGCTGGCCCTCAGGCTCCTGGGGGAAGGAACAGGACCTCTCTCCCCTGAGAGCTATGCCCCTGAATGGCTCCCTTGAGAAATGTCCCCATATTGCGGATTCACAATTTGGTCACATGTGCATCGTACCTAAACTTAAGATTCCCCTTTGCTCTTTGCTCCAATATGATCTAAAGGCAACTTTATGTTGTAACCAGATAAAGAAAGCCAGTATCACTTGCCTGAAATGGAAGGCGCCATTTTTAGGAGTGTGCTCCTTACTGAAGGTTCTGGGCTGAAGCTGACTCTCTTCCTTGTTAAGAGAGATTAGTAATGTCAAGTAAAGGTACGGGAGACTTTAGGTGAGTGGGGGAAAAAAGACATGGGGTTAGAAGAGAAATGCAAAGAGAGTAACTGTCTCCCTGAGACTTGACGGCATGCAATGCGTGGCAGCACTCGAATCATTCCCGAGCATGGTGGCCTGTGCAAGCCTGGGAGCTGGCTCCTGCAGATGCGACATTCCTATCCTGTCCTGCTTTCCCTTCCACTCTACAGGTCACTTAACCCCACCTGCCTCTCCTTCCCTTCATCTGTAAAGAATAAATTTGCAGTATGTGAATCGCAGGGGGCCACTCAAGAAATAAATGACATTATGGGTGTAAAGCGCTGGGCACCATATCTGGCACTAAGAAAACATTGACTAAGTTAAGCCTTTATTATTATTTTTTTCCTGTTTCCTTATAGAGAGCTCATTTAAAACAAACTAACAAAAAACCCAGAACAACAGGACAGAGAGGCGGAAGAAATTTGGACTCACTCCAGTAGCCCTCTTTGTTAGCAAAGATCAAATTTTGTTCCTTTGCTTCAAGCAAAGATCACACTTACATCTGACAGCTTCCAGCACTGTGTCTAGCCCCGCCCCTCAGCTGAAAGCCTCCCTCCCCCCAACAGAAAAGGGCTAAGTTACCCCCTTCCGGGCATTCATTCTCAGCGCCAGGCAAAGCACTCAAATACATCAGGCAAGGAGTGGGGCTGGCTGAATGAACAGGGCCTCCCAGTTCTGAAGGCCATGCCAGCCTAGTAGGACCATGGGGGTCATTTAAGTAGATCTGAGTAAGGGACACTAGATGTGGCCTCTGACCTCTTGCTTATGGCACCAGCACAGATAACAAAAACAAAGGAAGATGCAGAAAAGTACTTCAAACAGATTAAACTGTTCAAGAAATACTGCGAATTTTAAGTTTTCACAAATCCTACCATACTGGAGTCATTTGCTTCAGTCTTTGGATTCTGAGATAACTAGGAAAGCGTTTTCCTCTTTAATTACCAGACCAGGGTTATTAGTACCTTTCCAGACTCAGTGCTTCTAAATCCTTGGGCTTTGTGCTCTTGTTCTTCCAGATAGAAAGACAAACTGACCGGAGTCAGACTCACGGCGCAGCCCTCACCCTAACTGGACTCGCACTTAGTAAGTTCAGATTGAGTACACTCTTTGTAATGTAGGCAAGAAGAGGGCAGACTGGTAGGACCCTGACTGGGCCAAGTGCACGGTGATAAGCGTTGAGAGTGGCCGGGCATCGTGGCTGACTCCAGACAGTCCAGGCTCGCTGTCTTTATCTGCCCACAACTATCAAGACTTCACATCTGTTCGGATATGATCATGATCACACTAAGACTACAGAGGAACATTACACACACACACACACACACATGCGCGCGCGCGCTACACACCAAGAGGCTATGGTTCACGGTTTTGTTTTTCGAACATTTGTTTGTGTGTGCACACTTACATCTGACAACATTTGTTCAAGCCCAGCTTCCAGCACTGCGTGTAGACCTGCCCTCAGCAGTATGCACCTGCTTCTCAGCCGCAAACTCCCCCACCGCCCACCCCCCTGAAAAAGGGCTAAGTTACCTGGGGTTGGGGGGAGGGCAAGTATTCTTTCTCACAAGTGGCCACAGAGGCCAGAGGGCATGGAATCCTGAACTGGAGTTACAGGCAGGTGTGAGCTGGCTGATGTGGCTGCTGGGAACGGAACCCAACCTCAGGTAGCAGCTTTAGACTTGTATGTTCTTATATACACGTTTTGCCCAACTCTTAGGTGTTACTCTAATTCTATCCTCCGTGCCTAATGAGCACCTTACCAGAGAGTAGATATTGACCTGTGGTTGAATGATTAATCCAGTCAGCCAGGAGTCATTGAACTATAATTTACCTGGGAGACCTGAGTGGCTTCACCAGGGAAGGCGGTGATTTGTTGGGTGAAATTAACATACACTTGAGTTTTTAAGCAATATTTCTACACATGAAAAGCATATATGTGACCTTATAGATAGGAGGGACAGCCAAGTACACACATGGAAAGGCCCTTAAGCTGGTACTAAGTCAAGCCAACCTCCAGTCACATGGTCAAGTCCCGACGCTTCATCCTGACAGCTTTTGGGTGTAGTTCACAGAAACATCTGTAAGTTCTGGCTCGTGAATGAGTGGCAGGGGCAGGCCACCCTGATCAGCACAGGAAAGAGCTAGAATCACAGTCTTCTGCCAGGTGGTGGGACCACTCCCTGTGCACCGGCACAACGTACCCAACAGTCAGGATTAACTATCCCACACGCCTTTCTCAAGACCAGGCCCCATCTCCATTCAACAAACCAACAGAAATAGCCGGAGCAGAACATCTTCAAACAAATCTCCCAGTCTAAAGTACCTGTCTACCTTCAGCCCATTTGACAGGCACATTCACTGAGAACCCTGGGGCCTTAAGAAGGACTCTTACATACTCATTTGCACACCCACATCAGGCTCTCCTGTACATGACTGAATGTGCCTGTTCATGAACAGAGGCCCTTCTGAACATGACTTAAGTGCCTGGCCATCTTTCTTCCACCAAAGAGCATGATTATGTGGCTTTTTTATTTTTAAGTTAAAATTCATGGAATTTAACTGAAAGTCAAAAGAAAATTTAATTCTGAATTTATTATCAATGAAAACCATTTTGCTTTCTGGGTTGGTTTACTCTATTGGTCAGAGATAATTTACAAGGTTTATTTATGTTAACTGTATGTCTGTAAGTATCTGCCTGCATGTATACATATATACTATGTGTGTATGTGGTACCCATGGAAGCCAGAAAAGCGTATCAGGTCCCCCGGAGCCATGTCTCTAGTCCCAGGGTGTGTGTGTGTGTGTGTGTGTATGTGTGTGTGTGTGTGTGTGTGTGTGTGAGAGAGAGAGAGAGAGAGAGAGAGAGAGAGGGAGATGAACATTGTTGTTTTGGGGGTTTTGTTTTTTCAGAGTTTCACCTGACTAAGCTGGAAATCACAGAGATTCTTTACTGTCTCCCTCCTGAGTGCTTAGATTAAAGGTATGCACCACCATGCCCAGCCCACAGAATTAATTTTAAAGAGTATACTGACAAGAGACTAAATAATTAAGTTAAATTATCCAATGACCACATGTTACTGATAAAAATGCATATAATATAAAAGGAAACTGTAACTACAAACAAGCTTTAAATCCTAAGAGTTTGAGGCTGTATTATTTGTAGAGAAGGCACTTAGTTAATGAATTTACAGTAATCAACATATTTTCTAGGTATTCCATTGGGTGGCTGTTTTTACTTCAACAACACATCATTTTCAAGCTCCCCTGGCTTGTAGTGTTTAAAACTGTGTCATAAAATCAACCTGAGTGTTTACCAATTGATGAACAGATAAAATGTAGTTCACATGCATCAAGGAAATACAATTCCACCATAAAATCTCCTCCTGCCATTGCAACAACATAAACAGAGCCGAAGACCATTACGCCAAGAGAAATAAGGCAGGAGGACGGTACAGTGCCATGTGATACGACTCATATAGAATCTAAAGGACTTAATCACAGGCTGGGGTTGTAGCTCAGCTGGTAAACCGTCTGCCTACACGCAAGGAACCCTGGGTTCAATGATCATCATCGCACACACAACCTGTAAATGGGCCTTTTCCCATCAATCCCAGCACAAGAGGAATGGAGGCAGGACCATCTGGACAAAGCCCTTCTCAGCTGTGCATTCTATGACCGCATGAGACTCATCTCTAAAATAAGTGCTTGAAATTTTGATCCTCTAGAAGTTGAGGGCAGATGATGGTTCCTGAAGCCCAGGGCAAGTGATGGGGAGGGAAGGATAGAACAGGCTGCTCAACGGGTACCAAGCTACAATTAGACGGCTGCAAGAAGCCCCGCTCCATTATTAACAGTATTGATGATAATACATGTTCCAAACATCCCATAAATACAAATAATTCTATTTCATTTTTAAAAATTAAAATTTATTTTATGTGTTGAAGATTCCGTGTGTGTGTGTGTGTGTGTGTGTGTGTGTGTGTGTGTGTGTGTGTGTGTGTTTTCATCTGTTTGAGGCCAGTCTGGTCTATCTAGAGAATTCCAAGCCCAGCCAGGGCTACATAGTGAGAGCTTGTCTCCAAACATATATCTATATTTATAATTCAAGACTTTATGAGCACTATGAAGATAAATATTAGGCATCCATTGGTCATTTAGCTCTAAACACAATTAGCTGCAACACCCACAGATGTTAAAAAAAAAAAGTTTTCAGCTGTAGAATATGAGTGCCAGAGTGGCAAGTCTGTTATATGAGTAACCAACTGCCTTCTGATTGGATTTGAGGCCTGCTCACAGAAAAGAATTCATGCCTGATATTGCAAATCTAGTCAAAAGCGAGTGGCTGGGGAATTCAGTGCCTAGGGAAGTCCCTAAAGTTACTGCTATTGTTTTGTTAAGTGGACATGATGTGTCTCTCAAACTGCCTGAAAATAACTACATTTGTGACTATACAATAGGTGCTCTTATAAGCTTTGGTCATTAAGTTGCCTTTTGCAAAAGTCAGAGGTAATTGCAAAGACTGATAAATGGCCTACGTGCTGATAACAGGAGATAGCTGAATGCTTAACTATAGATGGGACATCCACATCACCCTGCCCAAGGCTCGGGGAGAAGAGAGGTGGGAAGAATGCACAAGCCAGAGGAAAGGCTGGGAAAGTGGTGTGGAACACTGACTTCCGGGCATGGTGTGACTGTACACACGAACTCCCAGCAGCAGGGATTACCCAGGTGCACAGCTATTTGTACACGACCCTGCCTCAGAGTGGGGAGTCGCTCACAGCGCTCAAGGTTGACAGGGAAGGAGAGAGACACTGTCTCTCATTCTAAGTATTTTATAAGCATATATTAATTAGCCATAATAATGAGCTTTATGACATTTTCATATATGTCCATAACATATTTTAATCAGTCACCCTCCCTCTTCCACTAATCCCCTGCCTCTTCCCAACTATCCGCTTCTACCTTCATGTGTGTATATGTGTGTGTGTGTGTGTGTATGCATGCATTTGTGTGCATGCCTGTGTACATGTGTGTTTGAGTACGTGCATGTCTATATGTGTGTACGTGTGCATGTATGCCTGTGTGTGCATGTGTGTGTGTGTGTGTGTGTGTGTGTGTGTGTGTGTGTGTGTGTGTGTACACCTGCGGTCCTCTAAACAAATCCTCCCTATATTCCTATAAGGAATGTTAATGAAACTCATAAGGTCATTAAAAAAAAAGACATGAAATGAATATGACCAAAATAAATTATGCACATGTATGGAAAGGTCAGAGTAAACTCTATTATTATGTATAATTAATATATGCTAATAAAAACATTCAAAAATTAAAGGTTTTAATTTTAATACATGTTGTATTTGTATCTTTTTATGTGGTTACTGAAAAGCATATTTACGAAAGTAACTTGGAACATATCTGTATAATAGAGTCCATTAGATGGGAACAGTAATCCACAATGGCAGACATTATACATTCAGCAGAGCAGCTTATTAAACATATGGAAATTTTAGAAACATATCCTTTTCAAACATTTAAATAGTCATCCTGCTTCAAATTACACAGACACTCGATACTAAACCAAAATTGAAGGATAATTAAGAAACAAAACTCAACATTAAACACATAGCCAGATACTTCCCAACCTTAAAAGCAATCCAATGTGGCCCTTCACCCATCTAACCGGGAAGCACTGGATACAGTGTGGGTACCAGCACACAGGAGGCGTCTGGATGCAGAAAGCAGGGTGTAGGGGTCAGAGTCACAGACCAGCAGCCGGACAGGGCACTGCTGGTGTGCCATAGCGCAAACACGGCATAAAAGAAACATGAACTAGGTTGTTAAAAGTAGAGAAACTTGCAACCAGCTCCATGCTAGGCAGTTAGGAAGAAGTTACAGAGAGGGACAAGGTTCCACCATGGCACTTGGGGAAGGAGAGGCAGGCAGGCAGGCAGGCAGGCTCTGTGAGCCTAGTCTACTTAGCAAGTTCCAGGTCAGTCAGGGCTTCATAGTGAGACCTTGTTTTTTAAAATAAATAGATAGGTAGGTAGATAGATAGACAGATAGATAGATAGATAGATAGATAGATATTTAGATAGATTGATTGATTGATCTGGACAACAAGGGGATGGAGAGCCGCTGTTGCAGAGGACCCAGGTCCCCTCCTGGCACGCACATGGTAGGTCACAGTCACATGTATTTCCAGTCCTAGGTCTGCTGTTCTTACCACCTCATCAGGCGTGTGCACATGGTGCACATACATACATGTGCACAAAACACTGATACAGGAAAAAGTAAATAAATCTGTTTTTTCTCTTAATATGGAAGACAAATTAGTGAGGAGGCAATGACAGGAGTCAGTCAAAAGATAAGATGAAAGTGGAGCACACACGGGACAAAGGCAGCAGTGGGCGCTGAGGCGGGCGACAGGGGCTAGACAGCTCCACATATCCTGCACGCCAGCCCTTCTAAGCAAGGGCTCGCAGCCCGCAGGCCACTTCAACCTTTACTATCTCTTCCTCGTCTGTGCCTAGTTTTCCTTGTGGGTTGACTGTAATCTCAAATAGCCTGTATGTTCCCACAGGAGAATACCACATTGTACAAATCTTCCCCGTGCTGCCCTGGGCCGTTCAAAGCACGGAAGTAGAAACCCAATAAGTCCTTGTGAAATGAAAAGAAAGCAAGCTGCGTTTCAGGAGGCCCAAAACGTAGGTACAGTACCACGGTGCTTCACTGTAAATTCTAGCGGTGTGGTATCATTTTTCAAAGCACACAAATTGTTTTTCCTGGCTCTAAAATGAGCAGCACGTACACTGGTTGAGGAATGAAAGCCTGGCTTCCGTGTCTTTAAGCAGGCCTTGCTCTTCTCCACTATAACCCCGGTGCCACACCGCGCCCACTTGCACATGGCCGCACAGAACTGAAACATGAGCACTTTCCCACGCACACACTTGCATTTCTCCTGCTCTTAACTTTTTAGGGGATGTTTCATACTTCACACTTTAAAATGGTCTCTCTACATATAGATACATGTGCACACTGGGCTAACTATGCCAGGTGACGGATACACTGAGTAACCTGGTTGTTCATTATATTTATGAAATGTCATCTTCAACTCTTTAAATACATACAATGCTCGACTGTCATTTATGCCTCAATAAAACTGGAAAAATGGGGAGGGGGGGTCTTAAGATTTCAAAAATGTTTCTACTGAAGCTCTTGGTTTTTCTCCTTAAGAGTGGAGACTTTCCCCCTGCTGCTTTGAGAGTCACCCACATAAAAGGATATGGTATCCCCCAGGAGTCCCCGGCCCTCCAGCTGTGGGGTGCAGCAAGCAGCGAGCAGAGAGTCAATGCTCCAGTGTGTGTTTAATGAGCTTCATATCACTCATCTGGAGCATTTCTGATCGACTACATTAGTTTCTCTTAACTCTGTGAAAGCCGAAGAAGTAAGTTTGCTGCTGTTGCCACCGGCAGCCCCCCTCTTAAACATCTGTTGTCAGGACCTAGCGTACAATGGCTTCAATATTCTCTCCCAGACACTGTGGGGGGCGGGGGGAACCACAGCAGTAAGAGCAGAGGGGACAAGCCAGGGGCTGGCAGCAGGGAAGAGGACAGACTACAGAAGGGACAGCCAAGCCCAAAGCTCTCACCGTGAAGTATGGAAAAGCTTTCAAAACAGGTAGGACAAGCTTGGCCTAGCAGTGCACGCCTATAATCCCAGCTGCCAACAAACTGAGGCAGGAGGATCACAAGTTCAAGGCCTGCCTGAGATATACAGAATAAAAAGTAAAAAGACGGCGGAGCACGCTGCTCCGTGCTGGAGAACTTGCCTGGAATGTGTAAGCTTCAAGCCCTGTGCTGCTCAAAACAAAACTCAGAGGAAGACATGCTGGGCAGGCAGCTCATAGCTCGGTGGAACAGTACTTACCTGGCAATGCTCAAGGCCCTGGGTTCAAGTCTCGGGACAGAAGAGAGATGGAGAGATGGGAGGGACAGAAGGAGAAAAGAGGGGTGGAGGGAGAGAGTAGGGAAGATGGAGAAACAGATGAAAGCAGGACAGCCCACCCCAAAGGATGCGAGGGGACATCTGTACTACACACCTGTAGCTACCCTCTCCCTAGGCCCCAAATTATGGGAATACTTTAAAGGGTTTTTAGAATAATTTTAAGAGTCTAGCTTATGAACCTGCCCCAGCAGCCGCACTGGGTCTGTCTGCTTAGTAACAAAGC
The DNA here is from genome assembly GCF_964271855.1 of Acomys minous. Lineage (NCBI taxonomy): Eukaryota > Metazoa > Chordata > Mammalia > Rodentia > Muridae > Acomys > Acomys minous. Next base: position 33,976,402 of record NC_140486.1, read on the forward strand.
ACCTTGGAGACCGCTGGCTCTCAGTCCTGACAGCACATCAGCCGCCCCGGGAACACTGTAAAAGCGTCCTGTCCTTCCAGCCTCCAGTGTCTAAACAGACACTACACAAACAGATCCTCACACGATCAAGATTTAACAGGGGACTCCAAATGCTCACGCTTACTTTGATCTCACTTCTTTAATAAATCACATTAATCTCTGGCAAAGCTGGCTCAGAAGGTAAAGGTGCCGGCTGTGCAAGCACAAGCCCTGGTGATCTGAGTTCAGTGCCTGGAACCTAGGTAAAGGTCAACAGAGAGAAACCTCCACAAAGTCGTCCTCTGACTGCCACACACACCATACACAGCAATAATACATATAGTTTTCCAAAAACAACAACAAAAAATGTTATAGATCCAGTCCCTACCCTTTAACCTTCATGACACTCTTGTGAAGTCCCTTCCTAGACTAGGAAACTCAAAATCAGACTTTCTGAGCTCAGCCCATAATCACACAACGGAGTGCTGGTGTAGCGCCAGGGCCCTGACCTCCTGACCCCAGGGCAAGGAGCTTACTGTATGGTGTCACACTGCCTAAAGGAAATTGGATTTGGGATTTTTCAAGGGTTTTTTGGGGGGTGGGGTGTCAAAACAGGGTTTCTCTGTGTATGGCCTTGGTTGTCCTAGGACTCAATTTGTAGATCAGGCTAGCCTCAAACTCACAGAGATCAGTCTGCCTCTGCCTCTGCCTCCTCCCAAGTGCTGGGAATAAAGGCATGTGCCACCATTCCCAGTTGGGCTTTTTTTTTTTCAAGTATTATTGATCTAAAAACTTGAAAATGGGAAAGAATTTTGCACGAGCACTGCTGTTCTTGAATGCTACATGTGTGTATGTCTTACAGCTACTTTGTCCTTACCATGAAACAGGCTTCATCTCCCTCTTCACTGTGTAAATCATGGACCATAGAGTCCGAGGTGCCTCACACAGGTAACAGGCACACTTGCTCCCAGTGGATCTGTTCTATGTCATTCTTTGCAAATGTAACAGTAACTTCCTTAGGAACTGTCCGTATGTAAGCATTTCAGCCCGTGAGTCACTCCTCCAGCGCTGCCTGCCCCGCCCCCACACAGGCACAACTTCCCAGAACACGACTGCAACCCAACTCACATGCTGCACTGAGGACCATGTTCTATGATGCTCACTGCTCCTAGCACTGAAACCTTGCAAGTGAGATTACTACTCCCCCACACCCCATAACAGCCCGCACAAAGCCTTGTGCTCAGTGCTTTCCTAAAGGCGCAAAGGGGGCAAAACCAGAAAAGGCAAAGTGCATGCTTGACTACTGCCGTCCCAGCAATATGGGAAGCATTGGCCAGGGTTAAGAAACATAACCAGATAACAGACTTTTCTCTTAGAAAAACTAAAAACAAAGTAGTCTGATGAAGTTGTGGAGCTGCTAAAAAATCCTTTTCAAAAAGTCTTGGATACACCCTCTACACCTTAGACGCTTTATTATCTTGTACTGTCGCAGAAAACGTCGGTAGTAACAGACATGGACTAAGGCGCTTGCTGTCAAGCCTGATGAGGAGGCCTGGTCCCTGGGACTCACACAGTGGATAGAGAGAACCGACTCATACAAACTGACCACTGACCTCCACACATGCACTACAGTACCTCTGTGCCCCACCTACAATAACATAAATAAATAAATACACATATAAATAAATATAAAAGTTTAAAGAAGCCTACCCTTCTCCAAAGAAAATGTCTAAAAGCAAATTCTTCACTAGGAGAGAGAGAGAGAGAAAGAGAGAATGCTACACATATGCAAAATGAACCAATCCCTTGGTTTAACGTATTCGTAAGTCTAAGTGTCGTGTTCACATTCTCACAGATGCACTCACACCCACTTCACGTGCACAGGAGGACTCACTTTAAGCGGGAAGAAAGGGCAAGCTGTGTTTTCTTAAAGAAGCCTAAGAAGGTAACTTTTTCAGATATTAAAAAAAGGGGGAACCAGGTTTAAGTATCCTTGCGCACTGTGGGAAGCTGTTTGAAAAACCTCTAATAAAGCTTAATTTAAAAATTCATTTAATGACATCTTTGATTTTCATTTAATGCACACAGTGACACCTACTGGTGCAGCAATGAGACAAGAGGGCTCAGAAGATGCACGCACAGGCAAAGCTTCACAGGCACATCTCTGTCTCCTGTTAAATGACATTTGACTCAAGCACGCTGTTCTGAAACGCTGTACCGAACTGAAACTGAACAGTGAGAGGCTGAGAGCCCCTTTCAGCTTAAGGACTGACATAGGGGCTGGCACACTCGGGGGCTGGAGCTTTTACTTCACTGTTATGTTCATAATCTCCAAATTCCATGGGCATTTTTGGCTAGTGGTTAGGGTTAAGCCTCAAACCTCACTGAGGCCATTATGTTTGGCTGAGGACAGTCACAAAAAACTGTTAAGAGTCACACAAACCAAGAAAAAAAATGGGAGGGAGGAGTTAGCTGCTTCCTAAACAAGCTGTGGCCTGCTTAAATCAGCTGTGGACCATCACAGCAACAAGACAAGACTTAAGGGTTTTGTTTTTTGGGGGTTAGGGGTTGGGTTTTTTTGTTTTTGTTTTTGTTTTTGTTTTTGTTTGCCTGCACACATGCTGTTACTGAATCCCACCACAGAGAATGAATAAATTCCAGACCAAGAAGCCAAGAGAAAAGATGGAAGTGGACAGAGAAGCCATTCAGTAAATTCTGTTTAAACCAGCATTTAAACATGTCTCTGGGACATGGCAAAACAAGAGGCTCCAGAGAGGACATGATAGGGCCGTAGGAACCTGAGAGACTATGCCAGCAGGTACTAAGCCTGCTTCAGTCAAGCCAGAACAGCAGATTAACATCAATATTCATGGTAAATTCTGTCTGGGAAGGTACCTGTTGGAAAAATTGCCTTAAGAACAGGGTGTGCGGCTCAAATGCCAAACCTGCGTCACAAGGCTGGCTAAGGTTTCTAAGGCATAATCCCAGAAACAGTGCCGTGATCAGTAAGCAATGTCTGCTATGGCTATAGGCCTGCAGCTTCATCATCACAAGGTTAAAAATAAGTTAATAACGCTGGGTGTCTTGGTTAGGACTTTTATTCCTGCGACAAAACACCATGACCCAAGAGCAAGTTAAGGAGCAAAGCGTTTATTTGCTTACACTTCCAGATCATAGTCCAGCACAGGAAATCAAGCAGGACAGGAACCTGGAGGCAGGAGCTGATGCAGAAGCTGTGGAGGGGTGCTGCTTACTGGCGCACTTCCCTGGCTTGCTCAGTCTGCTTTCTTATAGAACCCAGGAGCACCAGTGCAGGGATGGCTCCACCCACAATGGGCTGGGCCCTCCCCATTGATCTCTAACTGAGAAAATGCCTTACAACTGAATCTCACAGAGGCATCTCCTCAACTGAGGCTCCTTTCTCTCTGAGGACTCTAGCTTGTGTCAAGTTGACACCAAACCAGCCTGTACACTGGGCATAGTAGTGTACCTTTAATTCCAGCACTTGGGAGGCAGAGGCAGGTGGTCAAAGCCAGCCTGGTCTACAATGTGAGTTCCAGGATAGCCAGGGTTACATAGAGAAACCCTGGTCTCAAACAAACAAACAAACAACAACAACAACAAAAAAACCCTCACTCAACAAACAAACAAGTTAATAAGAATAATTCATTTTAAATCTCTGCTTTTTAGGTTTGGTACTGAAAATGGGTCTTCTGAACAGTATGTGCTCTTAAGCAATGAGCTATGTCTCAAGTGACATATCCATGTTTCATGTTTGTGTAGCTTTACTCTTTGAGTGAAAACTATTTTGAAAAGGAATGCTCTTTACTTTAATGCTGTCAAAAATAACTAGGCTAGGGCTGTGGTTTAGGGATAGAGCACCTACCCAGTATAAGGCCCTGGGCGCCACCTCTAACAACACACACACATACACACACACACACACACACACACACACACACACACATCACACACACACAGGCACACACACACACAATCCTAACACTTATAATTTTGACATCACTACCAAATATTCACATACTAGCCACAAATTGATTATAAAGGATGAAAGCTATAAATGGGCTTTATATTACATTGCAATACAACCTATATGAAGACAAAACATGCTAAGGTTATTCAAGTTGGCATGAACTGTTAACAGTGAAGTAGCGTGAGGGCAAGACACTAACACGAAGAAGGAAAGTGTGAGAAAGCCCCCAGGGTAAAAACACTGAACACAATTAAACAAAAGTCTGTCCCTTTGCACAACTGTTAGAAATGATGTAACGCTGAGACTGGGTAGACTCGGTGGTTACGGGCAGTGGAGCTTTTCCAGAGGACTGAGGTTCAGTTCCCAGCACCCATGCGGCAGCTCACAACCATCTGCAACTCCAGTTCCAGGGCATCCAACGTCCTCTTCTGGCTTCCAAACGTGCACATATTTGTAAGTACACAAGTATACTTGCAGGCAAAAGATGCATACATACATATAAAATAAGTGATTTTTTAAAATTGTGTATTGATGAACTCCTCCCTAATTGGGAGAAAGTTTAGTCCTCATTAACACAAACTGTGAACCACCTTTGCAACCCATTGGCTAGTGTACTCTCCCACATACACAGTGGGCATTTACTTGAAACTGCCTCTGGAAATTAATGTGAGCGGGGCTCCTTACTGCAGAATGGAGGTCAAGGCCGGACCGAGCGATGGGCTGTACTGCAAAAGCAAGAGCACCACAGGGAGGCTCGAGAACTCAGGAAGAGACAGGGGCCAAATCTGCCTTGAATCAGCTGGGAAACTCTCCAGTTACCAACAGGTCCTCAGCTAGTAGGGACAGCTCAGGTGTAACCAAAAACCTAATGGCCGGAATGGCTGACACCCTGCTCAGGTAACTTGAGGTGCACAGTTTCCAGCCAGTGTGGCAAGGCTCGCGCATGCGGAGCTGGCTCCTCCACCTGCAGGAACTCTCCTGCAGTACCGCCGTGCAGTAAGTCAGCCAACTCAAAGGAGCCTGGGTGCTTGTGAACTCGATGTGTAGCCTTAAACACAGTATTTAAAAAACCAAACTTAGTGGGGGGGGGGGGGGAGGCTGTGGTGGTGCACGCCTTTAATCCCAGGAGACAGAGGCAGCCAGATCTCTGTGAGTTCGAGGCCAGCCTGATCTTACATAGTGAGTTCCAGGCTAGCCAGGGCTACACAGAGAAACCCTGTCTCAAAACACAAACGAAAAATTAAACGAAATCATTTTGGCTGACTAATATTATCTATGACGAGAAAAGGTTCTCCTCCCTTGCACCACCTTTTCCAGACAGAGTTGCAGGTAGCCCAGGCTGTCTCTAACTCAATATGCTTTGTAGGTGAAGATACCTTAAACTCTGGTCCTCTGTCTCCACCTCCCGAGTGATGGGACTGTGTACCACCACCTCTGGCTTATGCAGTACAGGGAATTGAGCACAGGGCTTCCTGCATGCTAGGCAAGCACTCCACCAATGGAGGCACACCTCTAGTACTATTTTCCCTATAGAGAATATATGGTAAACCATCAAATCTCAATGCTTGGGAGGCTGAGGCAGGAGGACTGCTGTGAGTTTGAGGCCATCCCTCCTTGAGGAGCACCCACACACTTGGGCGTGTCTTCCTTTCTTCAGAGTATCTTTTTTTTTTCTCCCCTCGCCTAACTCTCAAGGTTATATTTTTAAAATTTAGTAAATTTCCAATTCTGCTTCATTTAAACAAATCACAGTTCAGTGAGATGGTTTAGTGAGTAAAAAGGAGTCTGCTGCCAAGCTAGACAACCTGAGTTCGAATCTGGAATCCACACAGTGAAGAGGAGAATTTATTCCCACAAACTGCCCTATGATCTCCACACAAGCACTGTTGCACAACACACACACACACACACACACACACACACACACACAAATGCATGAACAAATATATATAAAGAACAACAAAAAATGAAATAATTTACTGAAACTTGGCACTTACAGGTCAATAAGTTTATTTAACATGATTTACTGAAGAATATTTATTTTAACTTAAAAGATTTATTTTTACTGAGAAGCATAGCATAATAGTTTATTTAATCTCATCCTGCTTCTATAACAGTGTGCAGTTGATACTGAAAACTTAGCAAACACTGAAGTAGCCACTAGGTACAGGATGCATGAGCACGCCCATGCACTAACACACACACACACACTTATTAATTATTAATCCACTGCTCTTCCTTCTGATACACGTCTAGCCACTGGAACAGCTACAATATACATATGCTGCTCTTCCTTATATCAGCAGTAGGAGGGTGCTTCTGAGTCTGCATACTACACGGATGAGCACACTTCCCAGCTATCTACTGAAAGAGAGGTCTAGAAGCACACCTGCCTCCTAGCTCTTAGTTTCTGCCCTTGGAAAAGCTTGGAACTGGGAAAGTCTAAAATGAACCTGTATATTTTGGACAGAAAGCAAAAAATGGCAACCAAAAGCAAAAGGGGCCATGCCCCTAGCTCATCAAAGAGGAAAAGTCAAGTTTGTAACTTTAATAATAATAGTAATAATTAATGATGATGATGATGATGATGATAGTAATAAAATCATGTCAATTAAAACATGTCAGTAGTCTGTAGATGCTGTAGAGAAAGGACCAGCTAATGAATGTGGAAGAAATGGTAGAATTAGAAAGCACCACGAGGCTGCACTTGGGTTTCGGATGCCCACGTGTAGTCACCAGCCCGACAGAACAGACTTTCAATTGGCTCTTAAAAGGGAAGGAAGGAAGGAAAAAGGAAAAGAGGGAAAAGAAACAAAACTACCACGATAGTTACTGAGGCAAAGACCATTCCTCTGCCCCATCAGTGGGTCACTGGGGTGAGGTGTTGTGCTTTGGGGGTGACAGAGCATTACTTAGTTTGCCCCAACATTTAGTGCACATGTACTGGTTATTGGTGTGTTATTTATATGCATGTTCATGAGTCTGTATGTACACATGTGGAGGCCAGAGGAGGACACAGAGGGTCCTGCTCCATCGCCCTTCATCTTATTCTGAGACAGGGGTTCCTCACTGAACCTGGAGCCTATTGCTGTTCAGCTAGACCAGATAGCTGGCAAGACCCCAAGACCTTTCTGGCTCTACCCTCGCCAGTTCTGGAGTTACTGATGCACGCAGCCATAATGGAGACTTTCTGTGGGTGCTGGCAATCCAAACTCAGGCTCTAAGCTTGAACAGCAAGTGCTCTAACCCATCATTACATCTTCTTTATGGGTTATTCCCTTTGGTAGTACACAGTGGCCTTCTTTATCTCCATGACGTTGGTTTGAAGTCTGTTGTCAGAAATTGGGACACTTATGCCCGCTTGGCTCTCAGTGGATACATGTTTCCAGTGAGATGTGTACTGTGGCAGATAACTTGGTTTTTTAAATCTAGTCTCTTAGTCTGTGTCTTTTTATTGATGAATAGAAGCTATTTACATTTAAGGTTATCTTGTTTGTAAGCTCTCTGCTTTCAGGGCCTGACATATGTTACCCCATGCTTTCTTGGTTTATGGGGTTGCTGATGAGAGATGCAGCCCTCCTCTTCTTTTTTACAAAAAATCAGTTTTTTAAATGAAAAATAAAATCAACAAAGCCCAACCAGGAAGTCAAAAATCAACACCAGCAGTTAGCGGTGAGCAGAAGCTTACAGAGCTTTTCACCCTGCTGCATCTCCTCAGTTTATCCATCAGGAAAACTCCAGAGAAAGCCGACACTGTATAAATGGCTGCCCTGTCTTGGACCAAAACGGCAATGTCGTGGGAGACAAAGAAAAGCTGATGAACAGTTCCAAATAAAAAGGAACTAAATGACAACTAAATATAATGTATTGTCCACATCTTACACCAGGAGAAGATAAAGATGATTACTGGGACAACTGAAACATTTGGAATGTGACCTACAAAGTATAGTGTTAATGTTAAATATCATGGATATTTTACAGTGTTAAAAGAACTACCTCCTAGGATTGACAGAATAATGAGGCACAGATAACGTACACAATATGGTCTCCGGTGGTTCTGAAGAAAACGTGGGGACAGGTTTAACATGGGTGGCAGGGACAGAATGACACAGGTTTTTAAAGGGATGGATCTGCCTACCCTGAAATAAGAATTATTTGAATTATTTATATTTTTTTCTTTTTTGTTTTTTCCTGTGTTAGCCTTGGCTATCCTGGACTCACTTTGTTGACTAGGTTGGCCTTGAACTCACAGCGATCCATCTGCCTCTGCCTCCCGAGTGCTGGGATTAAAGGCATGTGCCACCGCGCCTGGCTATTTTTATATTTTTTATACTTGAAATTATTTCAGAAATATATTCCCTCCAGTGCCATACATCTGGCATGTGTCTATAGTGCCAGCACTTGGGTGGCTCTGCACTGGGGATAACGAGTTTGTGGCTAACCAGGGCTACACTGCAAGACCCTGTCCCTAAATAATGTGTGTATGCATACTTACTACACTGCAGCTAAAACCCACAGAACAAAAAGACCAGTGGCCAGCAGAGGGGCTGCCAGTTATTTTTTATACGGTGTAATGAGATATAAAATCCATTTTGAGCAGTTGGAGAAGCCATGATCACCTAGTGCTTAAAACTGGGGACTCTTGTGCTCGCTTCAGCAGCACATCTACTAAAACTGGGGACTCTTACTGCCACCCTGGTGTGAACTTAAATAAAGCTGAATATGTGAGGCAGAAGGAGATTGCCTACACAGCCAAAAGGCCTGGCTGGTCATTCTGAGTTTGTGGGATTCCCACTTTAACCAGAACACTCATTTGAGCGTGTGTTCTGAGTCAGACACACTTCTGTTTATTAAATTACCTACTGAGTTCTACCACTATCCCATGTGATGAATGAGCAACCGAGGCACAGCAACATTAAGTGAGGTACCCACCACAGCCGCAATACTGAGTAGTGTGGGGATTTGAACTTAGGTTGTGGGGTTCCAGTGCCTGTACTCTTAACAAATATGCTAGAGCACCTCTCGCTGTGACAGGTGCCTGAGGGGACGAGAGACCAGGCGATGGTACAGAACAGAAAGGATGTTCCAAATCAATAGGAAAAAATGATGTGTGGGATGAAGGGAGGGCAAACTCACACCCAAAGCCTGCAGACAGAAACTCTAAAATACATGAGGGTACTTTATAAATAAGCTACTGGGGAAAAGAACACAAAGACAAAAATGACCCAGAACAGTTAACACCTATTTTGCTGGAAGCAGTAAAGAAGAAAAGGAAGAAATAAAATGTTATCTGAAGTCCATACGTAGGTAGCATCTGAAGTCCATCTGCATACATAGGTAACAATGGATGGGAGTCAACTATAAATCCTACACATAGAACAATCTAAGCTCCAAAACGAAGGAGGACTCGGTAGTCCAGTAAACAACAGATCAGACAGAGTGGAAGAGAAGATTAGTGAGGTGGCAGAGCCAGACAGTGAATAAGAGGTTGAGAGTTGAAAGGAATGAAGGGCAGATTGAAGAGCATTTACATATTTCCCAGAATTTAAGGAAGATATGAGTCTTCTCATCAAAAAGAAATTATCTCTAGGACGAGGGCTGAAAATGCACAACAGAAGGGGGTGGGGACACAGCAGGGCTGTGTGCACGCCTTCAATCCCAGCACTTGGGAGGCAGAGGTAGGAGAATCTCTATGAAATTGAGGCCAGTGTGGTCTCCAGAGCTAGTTCTAGGTCAGCCAAAGCTACACAGAGAAACCCTGTCTCAAAAAACAAAACCAAACAAAAAAGTGCACAATGGGAAGAATGAAGAATAAAAATTGAAATTTTTAGAGAGAAAATCAGATTATAGATAATGATGATGACAACTTTATAATGGATTAAGTTGATGACATAATACACTCAAACAGCTGACAAAATATGACCATTACCTCTGACTTACAAACAAAGCTACACTACTATATGAAGGCCGCCAAATTAACATGGTGGACTAATTCAAGTCAACATTTACTCCAGAGAGCTTTAACATTAAATGAATTGTAACTGGCAAATAAAATAACAGCTATGCCCAGAGGAAAACCATGTGTGAAGAAAAAATAGTGGTACATATGCTGATAAAATGTTCAATAAAGCAGCTTTCTGGTTTAAGAAAGTGAATTCCAGAAAAAAGAAAAAAAAACTGGAATGCGTAACTACACATACATGTATATTCATACATATTAAATGAAATAATCTAAAGAACAAAAAGAAAACCCAGCAAGAATGGAGGCTATCAAGATGGCTTGGCAGGAGAGAGCTTGCTGCAAAAGCTGGACCACTGAGTTCAATGCTTGTAACCTAGACAACCTACTCTATAAACACATCCTCTGTCCTCCACCCACGTGCTGCGGCATGCACATACCATCACCCTGCACCAACACACACCATACACACACAAAAATAATAATAGTTAATCGACTCCAGGCAGGGTCTCACTATGTAGCACTGGCCGCCTTCAGAATCACTGCCAAAGTGCTGGGATTAAAGGCACAAGCCACTGCACCCTGCTGAGTCAAAGGTTTTTAAAGGATGAGAAGGTACTCACCCTCTGAGTACTTCCTTCCTTATCATGCTTAACAAGACTCTGGGTGTGAGTCCCAGCGCAGGTTAAAACAAAAAATCAACAAAATGTGCCTGGCCCTCTGTTGTAAATGAAGCCTACATGAAAGGAAACTTCAATGCTTTCCACCTGGCCAATAAGAGCTATTAACTCTGTACAGACAGATATACAGACAGACAGACAAACAGACAGACAGACAGAGGACTGTGAGATTCATTGTGAAGAAAAAAAAAGAGGAAAAAAAATCAAATCAGTTACTTTAATATCTGGCTCTTAGTTTTTAAATTTTAAATAACTGATACCAAAAAAATCACACAAAGTTATATAAATGTACAGGAACATATTATGTTATATTTAAGTCAGTGTAAATATCACCTCCTCACTTATCAATTCTTTTTTTTTAAAGATTTACTTATTATTATATATACAGTGCTATGCCTGCATATACACCTACACATCAGAAAAGGGCATCAGGTCACATTATAGATGGTTGTGAGCCACTGTGTGGTTGCAAGGAATTGAACGCAGGACCGTGGGAAGACCAGACAGTGCTCTTAGCCTCTGAGCCATCTTTCCAGCCCCACTTATCAATTCTTTATGATGGAATTTTCAACCCTTCTTTCTAGCCCTGTAAATTGCACAGTAGGCTACCGTTTTCCACAGCCAACCCTAGCGTGCACCTTGAGCTAATTCAGTGCCAGCAATCTGCCCACGCCCTCTCCACCTTCCTTTAATGCTCCCTGGCTTCTGGTGACCACCACTCTGCTCTGAATGGCTCATAACTTTATAAAAACCATCTCTGTATTTTAATCAACACATAGCAATTGTACATGCTGGGGGGGGGGTCTGTGTGAAAGTGTTCACAGTGAATAACAGCTGATGAGGGTTGATCTTGGCTCTGGCACTTACTGTTTGTCTCTCTTGGAAACACTCACTGTGTCAACCACAGTTCCTCTATGGTGCTGCAGAACGCGGGGCGTTATCACTCCTATCCAACCCTACTCCTTCGCCCTTATTTTTGCTTTTGTGGTTTTTTTTTCCTATAGGACTTGCTTGCATTCCTACTTGTGACAGTTATATTTGGGGATGAAGAGAGCCCCAAGAACATGCACTGAGGGTCCAGAACTAGGACATAAAGAAGACAGTAGGAGCTCTATACAATCTGGGCCAAGGCAAGAGAAGAGAACACAAGACGGTACCAACCTCCAACAACCAAGGGCTCCTCTCCAGGCAGCCAGCACCTCCCCTGCCTTAGCTGAAACTCTACGGCACAACACAGTGATGCTGTGGGGCAAGATTCACAAGGCACACGAGGAAGGGGCAACACTGGCATCCTGACACTAACGTAGCCATGCTTGGTGAGAGCTCACCACATGATCCCTGTGTCATGAAAATCACAGGTGAACCATTTCACAATTAGGCAGTTTCCAGTGCTCTGAAGAGAAGCTCATGAAGTTACCACTGTGCACGTCTTTTACTTATGGTATGCGTTCTGTCAGCCGCTATGCATGTAGACAGGGGTCAACACTTTAATCTTCAAAAATAACCATTATTATAACAATTATTATAATCCCCACTTCAGACATGAGCGATCTGAAGCTTTGGGTAATTGATCAAATGGAGTCTCATCCCCTCAAGAGCTTCTCAAAGCTGCAGATGCAGGTGAAGCCCCACGGAGCTGGTGAGAATGAGGAGGCAGACTGGGCTCAGCATCAGGAGTGGAGCCTGGCAGGCCAGATTTCAACACTCTAACACCAACTCCGCTGCTGAGATCATGGCCTATATACTTGTGAGTAGTCAAGGGCCAAGTTACCCATCGCCTCACATTGACTCTGTTCTTATAGCTGATACTTCTGTAAGTCCAGTCTGCTGTCAGTCAGTAACACATTTTTTATAGTCAACTAAAGGGGGGGGGAACCCTAAGCTTTTATTTAACTATTAAGGTGTCCAATGAATATTAAATCAGAAATCAGTACTGTTTAGTTTACAAGTAAATTTTAATACATTCCCAAGCTTCCTGTGCATGCTCCTGTTAATCTTTGGCCGGAAGAGACCCTGCCACAGCCTACCTCCAAACCTGATGCACCCTGTGTTTCTAACAAGGAAACCATCAGAATCTATTAAAATTACCGCACACTGATAGCAGCTGGGACATGACAAATCGCAGGCCACGAGTCAGACACCACAGAACGTGTTTCAGAGCTTTGGGGCCAGGCCCATTTGCGGCCAAATGCTATTGTGCGAAGTTGGCGTGCTCGGCGCATGACAAACTGATGCAATTTCGGTGCTGTCTGCGGGCCAGGGAGATTTCTCTGATGCCGCCTGCAGTTAGTTTACAGAGCTGCGCAGAGTTCCCAGATTCGAATCACGGGGGGCTTGAAAGGGCTTCACTTGACAAGCTACAAATAATCACCCTCTACTCCTCCCGTTGTACCCTATTACTCTGCCCCCTTATCTCCAGGATTTGAGCTTTTCTGAACAAGTAGGGTCGCCTTCCATTTTGACCACAGCCCAACAAAACATTGTTCTTTTCTGATATGATAAATAAAAGAAAGTCTTGCAGACTAAACATTTTTATCAGGTCAATTTTCTACTTTTATAGGCAAAAAAAAAATCAACCCTGGCCTCCAGTAGAAGGAAAGGTTGAGCTCAATGGAGGCTGGCAGGCAGGTGCATATATCCTAAGTGAGTAGATCTGACTCTCCGGATTTTTTTTTTTTTTTGTAAAAGCACATTTGAAAAATGGACGACTAACCAACAGATAAAGGGCATGTGGACAATAGTTTTCAGGCTTGTTCCCCCTTTGCCTCCATTCCAGCTCACTCTGCTTCTTCATTCAGCTATATATACATATACACATATATATTCATTCAGATCTGTGTATAACACACACATAAATATATATGCTTGTCTGCCTTGTGTGGCTGGATGATATACGCGGCTTATTTGGAATCTGCTGTGTAGCACAGGCTAGCCCAAGGCAATCCCCGTGCCACCTCTTCCTCTTCTCACCCACTACGACTATATAGATGTGTGTGTATCCATCAGTGTGTAACCATCATGATCGGCTTTTGGTCAGGTGTTTCTAAAGGTTTATTTACTCTTATTTTTATGAGAACTTTGCCTCCACCTGTGTCTGTGAACCACATGTGCGCCTGGCGCCCATGTAATTCAAAAGAGGCATCAGATCCCCTGGAGCTGGAGTCATGGGCAGCTGAGATGATATGTGAGGTGCTAGGAACCAAATCTCAGTCCTGACAGGAGTAGTAAGAGCTCTTAAGCCCTAAGCCACAAGCCACCTCTATATCCCCTTACTCGTGCTTTCTTTTTCTTTCTTTCTTTCCTTTTCTGTTTGTTTGTTTTGTTTTTCAAGACAGGGTTTCTCAGTACAGGCTGGCCTGGACTTGCTTTGTAGACCAGGCTGGCCTCAAACTCACAGAGGTCTGCCTGCCTCTGCCTCTGCCTCCCCGAGTGCTGGAATTAAAAGCTTTTGCCACCTGGCAATATTCCAACTTTGAAAAGCTGACATTATAAATAAAATTTGTTTAAAAAGCATTCCAAGGCCAGGCCAGGTATGGTAGCCCACTCCTTTAATAGCAGCACTCAAGAGATGGAGGCAGGCAGATCTCTGTAAATTTTGAGGCCTCCCTGATCCACATAATAGATTCTAGGCCAGCCAGGGGTCCAGAGCAAGACCTGGTCTAGAACAAAAAGGATAAAATAAGTAAACCAGAACCAGCAAGATGGCTCAGCAGGTAAAGTGCTTGCTAGAAGAGCTAGTGACCCATTTCAATCTACAGAACCCATGAAAAGGTGAAATAGAACAACCAACTCCCAAAAGTTGTCCTCTGTCCTAAAAATAAGGTGTATAAATAAGTAAACAGTAAACAAACAAACAAAAAGCACTTGAAATATAAGGCTGGGCATGGTGGTACATCTGTAACCCTGGCATTCAGCAGGCTGAAGCAGGAGGATAGAAAGTTTAGGGCTAGCCTAGGCTATCTAATAGGACCTAGACCCTCTGGATTTTCATGGTAGAAGAATAAACTTACTTCTTTAATGCTAATGACTGTGGAGTGGGCCAAAGTGCTGGGCACTGAACCCAGACCTTGCACCTACTAAGCAAGGACTATATTATTGGACTTGATTCCCAGATTGGGGCTCATATAAAACTGTGCCTTACTTTCCCCATCTCTGTGACTTCCCCTGGTCCTCAGCCACCACCATCTGTTACAGCTTCCACCTGGCTCTCCCAACTAGCACTTCTTCCGGCCCTACCAAGCACCCAGATTGCCAACACACTCACAACAAATCATATGAAGCCTGAACTACACTTCCAACTAGCATACTGGCTTCCCCACCTAGGCACTTAGAAGTCTCCGGGCCACAAAGGAAAAGTAGCGTAGTAAACTTCTAGAGCCAGAACTCAAGAAAGGACTCAAGAAAAGCAAACTCTGACTGCAAAAAAATAGCTTTGAAAAAAAAAATCCCTCAAACTGACCTCATGTGAACCTGGCAGAACCTCAACCACAATGAGTCAGGACCAACTTTCTGATCAGAGCAAAACCAAGAACGGGTGTGAACGGGGACCAACCCTGTACAGGCTACAGCAATAAATCAGGCTGGTGCAAAAGGAACTGCAGACCCAGGCTGTCGTTTACAACACTATAACCAGGTTTAAATGAAGCTTTATCCATCAAAGTAGGGACCATTATAATCAACACCTTTTTGGCAGGAAGAAGTAAGTATATTCTTCTACCATGAAAATGCAGAAAGTCTAGGTCCACATCATACATATCCATGGTCCTTGGTCGGTGCATCAGTGTTGATGATGCTCCAACATTATAGAGAGTTTTGGGTGACTGTTCAGGTGGAAAATTCTCTCTGTCATTTTCTCATTTTGGAAGCTGCTAACCTGTACTTCCTGTCTACTCAGATAATTAATTTTATTCCTTCTCCAGTCTCTGATGGGGTTGAAGATCAGATAGTTTAGTTTTACAATTAAGCTTAGTTATTTTGGGGCTAATATATTTTTAGGTCTAGATAAATGTTTTAAGTTGATAAAGATGAGATATGACAGATACTGATTTACATTCAGAATTTGAGATGCACCAAGATAGGAAAGATGTTTTCTTCAAGGTTGCCAAATACAAATAGCCAAAATACTATGAGTATAACATTAATATAATTCCTGGTTATTTCATGGTTTTTCTTGCTCTAGGTAGTTTATTGTATATATGTGTAAAAATATTAATGTATATGTAAAAAGGGAAAATAATAAAAAAAGAAATAAAATAAAAAAGAAAATCCAGGCTTCTGGAGTCAATGAACTCTTCTTAGAAGGCATTTTCCACATTCTGCTGGTCACAGAAGCATTTTCTCTGCAAAAAGTTGTCAAAAATTTGAAGGAGCCAGTTCATTCATCTCTCAAATGAGAGATGTTGTGTTGTGAGGTTGTTCAGTTGTGTTGTGAAGTTGTATTGGTTGTGTTATGAGGTTGTGCACTGTCGTAAGAACCGGGCTGCAGGTGTAGCTGCTTCCTATGCATCCCAAGGATTTGCTGAGCAGACTTCTCAGACATAATGGTTTCACTGGGATTCAAAGCTCAGACCTGCAGAAGACTCGGACAGAAGCAATACTGGCCAAGAACTTGTGAGCATGCATGTGCGTGTGTGCATGTGTGCATGTCCTTGAGAAGCACTTTGACACATCTTCTCAGTCCAACCACTGAGCCAGCCAGTTATTGGCGGTTTTTGTACAACATCCATCTTTCATCACAGCTCGAATCCAATCAAGAAATGGGTAGTTGGTGTTGCACAGAGTAAGACAGGACAGCCAACAGGTCAAAGCGACGGTTCTGACCTTCCATCTGCTCACGAGGGGCCCGCTTATTGAGCTTTTTCACCTTTCCAAATTGCTCCTACAGAATGGTCCACCATTCTTCAGCAACTTCTTGTGAAGTCAAGAGGACTGGCTTCCATGATGCTCTCAGCCAGACACTGCCGAGCACTGCTGGCCACCACTACGCTCCTCCTTGTGTCAAGGCTCTTGTCTCCTGTGCAAAGCTTCGTTGGCTCCCACCATGCTGTACTTTAGCTAGTAATGCCTTGGTCAATTGTGTGGATATTTTGAGTTGTCTCCACTGATTTCTAATGCATTTTAAACGCTTATATTTATTTAATGTATATGACTCTTTTGCTGGCAAGTATGTATATGAGACATGTGTACCTAGTGCCTGTAGAGGTCAGAAAAGGGCACTGGATCCCCTGGAAGTAGACTTAGGATGGTTATGAGTGCTGGGAATCAAAGTCCAGTCCTCTTTCTAGAAAAGTAACAGTGCTCTAAATCACTGAGCCACCTCTGTAGTATCTTAAAGTCTAATTTTTAAAATATTACTCAAATTTATTTTTTGTTTAACATCATTTCCATAGTATAAAATATAAAGCCAATAGGAGGTAGTAAGCCATTATCAACACATACACACACCCATAAATCAGGAAATGTGTATTTAAATGATATATAATAAAATCACACTTATTAAGAATGTAATCCAGTATCAAACGGCACAGTTCTCCAATGTGAAATGAAAACTGAGATGACTTTGAACTGACCTAATGCGAAGACTCCTTCACGGTTAGGCATGGATGGCCTCTTCTAAAGGGGTAGGAAACCCAGTCATGCAGAGTTTGCCTGGGCAGACTTGGGGAAGCCTAACACAAGGCCAAGCAGTGGGAAAGTTGCTAGAGTGCTCTAGGATCAGCTAAGGGCTGTTGTTAGCAACTGGTTGTTACACACAGCAAAGCAACCAGGATGCTTCAGATGTAAGTCGCTAATTTGGGCAAGATAGGGTATACAGAGTGGAATGGCTATAAATGGCATTTTCTAATTTAACAGCACTGGCAAGTTCTTATGACAGTGCTTAAAATGCTTCCTTTAAAGTTGGGTGTGTTGGCATACTCGTGTAATCCCAGCACTCAAGAGGATCAGAAGTTCAAGTTCACTAGAAATTGAGTTCCAGGCTATCCTGGGCTAGACACATGAGACTTTGTCCTATTTATTTTTGATTGTTTATTCATTTTAGTTTTTTAATAGATTTAACAAACACTCAGACAATTTAAGTAAAATCCAACAGAGCAGCCACTGTCAGTCAGCCATGGTGGCATCTGTGTTCTGGGAGCCATGGTGGTGAGGAAGAAAGCTGATGCATTAGTCTACCCACCCTTCCTATCTGCAATGTAATCTACTATCTCCTGTGGACACATTAACATCTCTGCATCCCTATCAGGAATCCCAACCCCAAATAGTCTCCATGGCCAAAATAATCTCCACCTGGCGCAAACCGCCTACATCCAGGTCCTTTATAAAATGAGAATTTACAGAGAGCTTTCCTTGGTCAATCTTGTTATAGAGTTTCAAGACCTATAGCAGTTGGTCCTTGATTTCCTCTATCATCAGAGGGAGTGCAGGGCACCCTGTACTGGCGCTACAAGTGTGAGAACATTCCAAGCACCTGTGAGAGCATCAGGAACGTGTGCATAGTCCTGGGCCTCCTCTGTCTTCCCTTGGGGCACAGAATGGTGCTGAGCACCGGACAAGGCCAGTATGGTAAGCTAGGGCAGTGGCAGACATGGGGACAAAGGACAGGAGCTGCCTTGCTACGCCAACCCAGCATGGGACCTTGTCTTTATATTAAAAAAGAATTGTTTCTCATTTAGGTGGTAAATTAAACATGAAATTATTCAAAGATAAGAAAAATTTTCTTAAATAAAATGAAAGGGAAGTAACATACACAATATCATCGGAACCCCAACTGTCAGAAAATGTATAATGTATAATTATAAGCCTATAATTAGCAGCATTAGGAATAATAGCAGCTCCCACATCACAAGCTCTCATTATACACCTATGATTTACAGTTCGCCTATGAGAAGGCTGAGGTAGGCGTCTTTTTTTAAAAAACGAGGCTCTGGGAGGTTAGGTGACTTTCGCAACTCCCTCCTTAGTGGAGCAGGCTAGAATGTGGAACCAGCGGATCTGCCAGCTTTGTCACATGCCTTAGAGGTTCCTCAAATAGCCTGAGGCCATAGGAGTTTCTCCGGAGTTAAGTGTGTCCATAAGCCAGTACCGGAAGCACTTCTGCTGAATCAGAACGTGACTGGCCCTCTAGATTCTTGAACCAAGGCTGCTGTTTCTCCTTCATGCTACCCTAACTACACACCCTGGAGAGCACCAGGCTCCAAAATGGCACGATGGCTAATCTTGGCTGTCAGCTTGGGAAGAACCAAACATTGCCTCCATCAGACTTGCCCATGGGCAATCTGTGGGGATACAGGGGGGCCCAGCCCACTGTGGGGGACAGCATCTCTAGGCAGATAGACCTGGGCTGGGTAGAAAACCTGAGCTTTACTGCAGCTGTTTTCACCTCTGATTGCTCATCAGAATCACAGGAGGGACCATTTAAGAGACTACCTGCCAGGCCTGGTGGCACATGCCTGTAATCACAGCCCGTGGGAGACAGAGCCAGGCTGACCTCTGTGAGTCTACAGAGGGAGTTCCAGGGCAGCCAGGGCTATCCCTGGAGACCCTGTCTCAAGCAAGAAAACAAAAAGTGTCAAACTGGGCTAGGTGTGTAGCTCAGTGGTAGACCATCTGCCCCGGATGTACAAGGTCATAGGGTCAATCCCCAGCAGGAGGTAGAGCAGTTCAAACTCTGAAATAAGAACAAGGCATCACCAGGTTGTAACATTTCTGGGTTGTAAGCACCTGGGTCAGCAGCTAGCTTTGGCCTTCAACAGCCTAGTCCTTCTGATGGAGATCTTTCTATTCAGAGGTGGCAGCCATGACACTGGCAATGAACCCCCTCCCTGTCCTAGTTTGGTTCATGTTGTTGTGATCACCAAAACAAACAAAAAAAAAAAAACGATTTGGGAAGAAAAGAGTTTTAGGGGTCTGGGCAAGAACTCAAAGCCAGACTCCGGAAGCAGGAACTGAGGCTATGGAGGAATGCTATTTACTAGCTTGCTCTCCATGGCTTTCTTGTAAGATCCAGGACCACATGCCCAGCGATGGCACTGTTCTTAGCCTGCTCGCCTTTTAATGCGCTGAAGGAGGCATTTTCTCAATTGAGGTTTGTCTTTCCAGGTATCAATGGCATATGTCAACCTGACACAAACCAACCATTACCACCACCAACAAAACTAACCAGCACACCCCATCCTTTCGCTTAGCCTCTGGCACCCTCGCCTGGTGCTGGGAACCAAACCTCTTCCCACTTGGCTCACCGCTTCCTCTACCTCCCTGTGCATCCTCACTGCTGCCCAGCTGTGCCCTCAGTCCCTCCCAGTCATTCTCACCAGTGAGTGACTCATCCCCAGGCACATCACACTGTCATTCTCCCAGCACTTTCTTTCTTCTGCTTCTTTTCCTGGTATTTTCAAAGACAGGGTTTCTCTGTGTAGCCCTGGCTGTCCGAGAACTCACTGTATAGACTAGGCTGGCCTCGAACTCACGATGTTCACCTACCTCTGTCTCTGCCTCCTGAGCATTTCTCTCGCCACTTTCAATGCCACTCTCTCTTTACTCCGTTTTCTCCCTTGTGAACATTCAACACTGTCACTTCTGTCATCAGGTGATAACACTGTCTGGTCACGTTAAATGTAGACACAGGGCTATAGACTAAAGAACCTCGGTGTGACAGTCACTGACCTGGCAAGGCCAAGACTGCCACTTTCAAGAACTACAAGCAGCCTGCTAGGTCTGGAGGGTAAAATGAAGACTGTGGACTTCATGCTGACTTCCAAGAGCATTGAGTCTCCTCAGGGCGTACGGCCCAGGTCAGCCTGCTTATCCCAGGCCCCAAAGCACACTGCTCGGTTAACCTTCAAAGAGTTTTTGTTTTTGTTTTTATTTTATCTTCTCTCTTCTCTCTTCTCTCTTCTCTCTTCTCTCTCTCTCTCTCTCTCTCTCTCTCTCTCTCTCTCTCTCTCTCTCTCTCTCTCTCTCTGTGTGTGTGTGTGTGTGTGTGTGTGTATGTGTGTGTGTGTGTAAATGTATGCCACTATGCCGTGAGGCCAGAAGAAGGCTTCAGATCCCCTAGAGCTGACGTTACAAGCAGTTATGAGCAGTCCAACATCTGGGAGCCAATCCTGGGTCCTCTGTGAAACCAGGACACACTCCTAACTACTGAGCCATCCTTCCAGCCCCCCTTGTTTTGTGCCTTTTCATTTCTGTGGGTATTTATTTGTTCGGCTGGCTTTGGTTTTGTTTGTTTTTGAGTTTTGTGTGTTTGGTGACAGGATCTCAGGTAAGGAGCCCAGGCTGGCTTCAAACTCACAGGGATCCAGCTTGGGCCTCCCTGGTGCTGGGGCTGCAGGTATGTAACCACCACGCTTGGCTTTAAAAACAAAACAAGACAAGATCTCCATGGTTAGAAAGAATAAGAGCTTTTGTACTGTGAATTATGTAAACACTATTTATTCCTTGGGGGAAAAATGAAAAAGTGAAGAGTGAAAACCAAATGCTCTACATTCAGCAGCGTTCAGGTACCAGAGCAACGAGATTCTGGGTGAAGATGCTCCCTCAGAGGCGAGCCAAGGGCTAGCAAAGCTTCTAAACTGCTAATGAGGGACTGGAAAAATCCGCCCCCATCCTTCCACTGCAAACAACTCTCCTCCCCATACACACAGCAGCATCAGTGAAAAGTCTCAGGGCACTAAGCAAACAGGCTTGCTTCGTCAGCACTTCCTGTGGTAACTGTCCATTGCTTTGCTTTCTGTCCATGTTATCTTAGAATGGTTCTCAAAATAAGCAAAGGAAATGGCATAATGAATCCAGTATCTGATACAAATTAGTAGCTAAAATAAGCCATAATATGCTCCCATAATATTTAGGGGAACCATCAAGATTATTGACGTTTAAAATAAGGTCTCCGTTATCACCCTACATTAACTTTGGTCCCAT
This sequence comes from Acomys minous, assembly GCF_964271855.1. NCBI lineage: Eukaryota > Metazoa > Chordata > Mammalia > Rodentia > Muridae > Acomys > Acomys minous. The sequence goes on from NC_140486.1 coordinate 33,997,967, forward strand.
TTCTAATAACTGGCTCTCAAAAAAGAACTTAAGAATAATATTTAAAAGTTAATGAAAAACAGCGTAAGCACTCCTGTCAGTCAGTTGTGACCTCTGCTCTACAGTGCATTTAGATGCATGTCACCTTGACCTGTAACACAGCAGTGTAAAAAATTTTGGTCAATATAAATCAAACGTACACTAATTTATTCAGCAGATCTCCTACCGTCTGAATCAACATCAGAAATCTAACCAGTGTTTGTTATTCCTTATTGACAGAAGGAAGCATATTTAAATGATAAGTACTCGTGAACATCATTTGGAAGTTAAATTGTTCCCCACGGGCAGCTTCCATAGATGGTTGCATTTAAAGGTCATTTACCACCAGATTATGAGCAACTGTTGCATTTATTAGCACAGGCTCAATAGTGTGGAAGCTGCACTCATCAGTTTTCACTGACAATGAGATCTAAATGTTCAGTGACAAGAAATAAGGAAAACGGACTTTTTCTGTAACTTTTTATTCCCTGCACTATGATCACATTTCAAGCACTCACACTCAGGGAGAAAGTTGAGCACCATGACTCATGCCTACACTCCTAGCACTCGGGAGGCTGAGAGGGGAGGGCTGTGAGTTGGAGGCGGGACTGAGCTATGTAGAAAGGGTGAAAAGGGTGTGGTTCAGTTGGTGGAGTGTTTGTGAAGCCTGGGGTTTGATCTCCAGCATCAAATAAACCAGGAATGATGGGACACTCCTGGGAAGCATTAGAAGTTCAAGGTTATTGTTGGCTACCAGTACAGTTTAAGGACAGCCTGGGCTACATGAGACCCTGCCTCAAAAAGAAAGGGAGGGAGGGAGGGAAGGAGGGAAGGAAGGAGAAAGAGGAAGGGAAAAGCTCCAGGTCAGCTAAACACAGAGAGAGAGAGAGAGAGAGAGAGAGAGAGAGAGAAAGAAAGAGACAGAGAGAGAGACGGAGGGAGGGAGAGAGAGAGAGAGACAGAGACAGAGACAGAGAAAACACAAACATAAAACCCAGGGCCTTAGGAAGGAATAGAAAGCCTTTCTTCCAGACTCTGGCTGAAGGCGCTCATCGGCAAAGAGTCCAGAACTGCAGCACAAGTAGCATTTGCAGTGAAGGACACCTACATACAAGCAATATTCCTCTTGTGTGTATTTCAAAGAAGAATATAAAAACAGCACAGGGCCACGCTGGAGGCCTGGGCATCAGCCTGATCACAGCTTTATTCCTTTCCTCGACATCAACCTGAAACTTTCCGGGAATCCGACAAGCAAGACTATAAACTTTTATTTATGGCAAAAACAAAACCCTTGACTTCCTCTCTAACCCTCATGACTTAAGTTTTTATTTGTTTTTGAAGCTCTAGAGGACCTTTTACTAGTCTGGGTGAAAAACAATAGGGCAGGCATTTTTAAATCCTGGCAGCTGCTCAGAGAGATGGAGAAGAGCAAAAGTCACACTTTTGAGTTAGGGGCAGCAATGGAGGGCCATAAACAGCTGTGCAGTGTGTGGGGGTTCCTCCAAGAAAATAGTGAAAAAGCCCAGAGTGTCAGAGCAACCGTGTTTAGGAGTCCTGAAAATTATATGTCGCTATTGTAAAGACACTTAACTGTGACTCTCTCTGGAGAAGCTCACAGCCACAGGTGGCTCAAGCCTGTCTATTAACTCTGTACTGAAAACCATCACAGGCTCTAATCTTAATGAGTTTTCTGAAAAGAACACCGCAGGCTGCAGAGGACAGCAGCAGAGCTGTGCCGCTCACTGGCCCACACTCCACTGCCACCGACGGTCTAGAATGAACAGCAAATACAAAAGTAAAGCTTGGGCCCGCAAAATCACTCAGCCTGTAAAAAGGCCTGCCAAGTCTGATGACCTGAGTTTGATGCCCAGGAGCAACAAGGTAGAATTGGGGAGCCTACTCATATATGTTGTCCTCTGACCTCCACAAATAGGTGTGGCACATGTACCCCACCCTCCCTCAATGAATAAGTATAATTTAAAAAATAAAAATATACTTATATAAAGGTGACTGAAACCCAATTTAGGCAGAATCACTAATGGCCCAGATTCATCATAAATGAAGGTTAGGGTCACCCCACTAGATGAAACATAGGTAGCTGAGATGCTTGTTAAAGGCAGAGGGCATAGAAATCAAACAATTATACCCGTACGTCCAGTTACAGAGATAAGCGGGCCACTGGTAACTGTCAACACAGCCTCCTTCCATCTTGTTCTGGAGGTCTGCTGGTGCAAGCTAAGGAAATTTCTTACCTTCTTCTCTACTTCCCTCATTGTGTAAAATAAAACACACTGATGTTTTATCATGGTAGACTAAGTATTGTTAATTTTCTACCACAGTATTGATGATACAAAGTATCAAGATGGGTGGATATCAGTGGAAAAGGGGTTCCTGCATTTCTGGATGAACAATTTATCAGATCAGGCAAAATGCTGACCTGTTACTATCTTTATTTGGGGGAATTAACTATAGCGTAAGGATTTCTGTATGAGTGACCAGTTGTCAGGAGTTGGATTTGGAGATAACTAAGAGTCAGCACCGATGAGCCATGGGGTGCCCATTTATTTAGTCAAACATTTCAAATCACTCATCTCATGTCCCAAAGTAAGCAAGAAGGGGCAGGGAAGGGAAAGTCACCAATATGAGGCTTCTGATCTCTGCAGTGAGCAAAATCCACCATCATGTCCCCATTTTATCAGACTGAAAAAACTCGTGGACTCACCCTTACCTAGTTCTCCCCTCACTCCAGCCTGCCAGCAGGTCCTTGGATTCAACATCAGACTTTATCTAGAACCTCGTTCTCTGCCACCATTTCAGCTCAAAAGTCGTCTAAACCATCATCATTTCTTACGTGGAGTAACGCAGCTCCTTTCCCGAGCGCCCTGCCTACAGCACCCTCCCTGAAGCTCCTTTCCAGCCCCAGTAAAATGCGAATGACCCTGTGAGATATAACTCTTAAGCCAAGTGTGGAGTTGACACCCCTATTACCCAATTCCCAGAAAGCTGAGGCAGGAGGACCACTATGAGTTTGAGGTCAGCCTGGTCAAAATTAGCAAATAGCTCATGGAACCAGCCTATAGGCTCAGTCTGCCTAATCACATCATCTTGACAATAACAGGAATCCCCATTAATAAGGGAAAGAAAGAGGTGAGGGTGGAAAAAGAGGCTCCCAGTCTCTAGGACAATCTCTAGAGCCCTGAGCTCTGTAAGAACTGTGGAAAAGTAGCCTGTGCAACAACTATGAAATGCAAACCTGACTAAGCTACTTTTTCAATAACATTAGCATATTTCAAATACCATTTACCCCCTGTGCTGGTTTGAATAGGTATGGCCTCCACAGACTCATGTGTTTGAATGCTTGGCCCATGAGGAATGGCACTATTAGGAGGTGTGGCCTTATCGGAGGGGGTGTGGCCTTATTATAGGAAGAGGGGCCTGATGGAACATCATTGACACTTCTGAAGTTTTCTGGTAAGTAAAAAATGAGTGAAAACTTGTAAAACTCTTTTCATAGAGTTCTCTTAAATTGTATTCACGTATCAGATTGGGAACACAAAGGAGGTGGTAAGAAGATGGTACCTGAGTGAAAGCAAAATTAGCTTTCAGTAACCATGAGATGACATTCTCTCCTACGTAAAAGAAAATCAGCTTCTAAAACTTGGTTTCCAAAATGAAATGTGGTGGCACTCACCTGTAATCCCAGCACTCAGGAGGCAGAGGCAAAAGGATCACAAGTTAGGAGGCAGCCTGTGCTACACCACGAAGGCCTGTGGATGGAGGGATGGTGGGTGGGTGGGTGGGTAAGAAGACAGAAAGGTTAAAAAGAAAAAGACAGATAACATAATTTCCAAATATACACAAGTGAGACATTTCTCTGTCCCTACGTGATGGTTTGTTTTTATGAACCCAGCATGGTGCCAGATGGCCCATACGTTACTCCCTCTTGTTTCCCTAAAGTATAAAGCAATTAATCAAGAAATATTTGGAAAGTATAGCGACTTTCTCAGAGTCCTACATCTTAGAGGTTTTATGAGCTCACAGCTCACGTGTGACTAATATTCATAACTTATCTAAAACATCACCCCAAAAGAACAACTCTAACATCCTTGAGTGGCCCTTAGGGACAAAATAATCCATTTACTTGTTTAGTACTTTAGTGAAAACCTTTCAGTTCTGAAGTCTCTTTACAGGTCACCTCAAGAAGCTGAAGTGTGCGAGCGTGTCAGCTATGCCCACAGCCACAAGAGGCGGCCCCACACCCCAGCGGAAGTCCATTAGGGCTCAGATACCTGGGATTCTTGAGCACTAAATAGTTAGTCTTCTACGTGGCGTTTCCCTGGTAAGCTGTTAGGTTTCCCCAGCCCATGGCTGGACTTCTCTTTTCTCTTTTCTCTGGGGATGCGCAGTGAAAGCTTCACGCAGGTATAGAGCTCTTCCTGGTGGGAATCTTTCTTTTGAAATACATTCTTCCTACTAGTCCAATTTGTCGATAAATATTCTAGATACAAGATAAAATACCCACCTTCGCAGCCAGCCCAAACTCTCAGGGAGCATTTTCCATGAGGTTATTTTATTTCCATTTGCCTTGTCTGTGGATATACAGCCTAGACATGCTTTCCAGGCTGAGTGGATCGTGAAGAAGTACCCGCTTCTCTCTCAATGTGATGTTTTGATTCCCTGTGACTCATTAAATATGAGTACAATAAAACCCTAGCGATGGCTGTGGGACCAGCCCAAGGGAAAGCACCTGTGTAGCAAGCCTGAGGCCCTCTGCTCAATTTACCATTCCAACAATATTTTTGTTTTGTTTTTGCTTTTCATTTACACAATTTTTAAAAATTTTTTTACAGTTTTTTTTTTAACAGATAAATACAATATAATACATACAATAAGAAGAACCACAGAACAATCAGGAAATACATAAATGTTACATTCATCGTGTTTTGAAGCCAGGTACTGTGGTTCATGCCTGTAATGCCAGCACACAGGGAGCAGACACAGGGAGGCAGACCTACATAATGACTCAAGGCCTGCCTGAGCTACATTGTAAGAGTTTGTCTCAAAACTCAAGCCAGCCAAGTCTGGTGGCACACGCCTTTAATCTCAGCACTAAGAGGCAGAGACAGGTGTACCTCTATGAATTTAAGGTCAGCTTGGTCTACACAGTGAGCCAGGACTATATGATGACACCCTACTTAAAGAAGAAAAAAAATTCTTTTCTTAATAAACTCCAACTTCATAAAAAGTAAACCGTATCATTCACATAAAACAAAATAAAAATGGTTCTTGAGTAATGATGCTCAACATCACAACTTTAGAAACTATGAACATTAACAACTGCGTTAAAACACGACTACACTTCTTACCAGATGGCCATAAAAAAAGGTGTGTGTGTTTCATGTAGCGCAGGCTGGCATCAAGCACACTGTGCAGCCAAGAATGGTCTTCCATTTCCGATTCTCCTAACACTGCCTTCCAGGTGCTGGGACTACAGGAATGTCACCATGTCCGGCTTCACCTATCAGATTGGTAAAACTCCAAGAGCGACAGTAGCAACATGGTTGGCTGGCAAGCGGGAGATGAAACAGCATTTATAAACTGCTACATGCAGGACTGCAAACCCAGCACAACATCTGGTGGAACTTCTGTGTCCACCAGGATGACACACACACTTACCTTTGACCCAGTAGCCTAGTGTTTGGAATCTACAGGCACATTAACAAGAATTTTAAGAGGCTTATGCGTAGCACACACCAGCTAGCCCTGTCCCTGGGAGACAGAGACAGAGGATCAGGAGGTTAAGGGCAGCCTGGGTTGTGTGAGAGCTTGTTTCAAAACAGAACACAACAGAACAGAATAGAATGCCTTTCACAAGTTTGTTGATGGCAGTCTGTCAATAGTTATCAATATAACTATGGCAAAGATAGGGCATTCTTTTTCTTTTTTTAAACAAAGATTTATTTATTATGTGTACAGTGCTGTTTGCATGTACACCTACAGGCAAGAGGAGGGCATCAGATCACACTATAGATGAGTGTGAGCCACCATGTGGTTGCTGGGAATTGAACTCATGACCTCTGGAAGAGCAGTCAGTGCTCTTAACCGCTGCGCCATCTCTCCAGCCCAGATAGGGCATTCTTATACAGGACACATTGTAAGTACCTCAAGGGACTATGGTTAGGTGGAGAAAAAGGCAAGGCTGGGGGCAACAAAATGACTCAGTAGTAGGTAAAGGCACTTGCCTGGTAAGCCCGGTGACCGGAGTTCTATCCCTGGGACCTAATGAAAGGTGGAGGGAGGGAGCTGACACACAGGCCATAGCTTGCACACTTTCCCCACCCCTACCTGGCACACACACAAAATAATTTTTAAAGACACAATAGAAAAACTGTTCTGCCATATTTTACTGTTTACCTAAGGAGTGGGGGTACAACCATATTGCTACCTATTAGTATATGTCCTAAATGTCCTAAATAGAAGAATAAACCATAACTTCACCATATAACAAACACAATTATTTATTATATTTGCAGTTAAATCCTTCCATTCTCCAAGACAACAGAATCTCCTACTGTCGGTGGAGTGCTGGTGACAAGCTTCCTGTGTGATTTCCTTGCTTTTTAAATGGGAACGAACAAGAGTGGACGGGAACAGGGTGAGGACAGAAGCAGAAGCTGGATGCCCCGTGATCAACAGCACTGCACTACACCTCACACAAGGAAAAACAAACAAATAAACAAACCAGAATGAATGGTCTTTCTGTTTGTTTCCGCTGTGGTTTCTGACTTTTCAGAAACACCTCCAGCTCCGGGAGATTCAACACTTTCTAGCCTCCAGGAACATCCTCCCTCCCACACACACAATTAAAAAAAAAAAATCTAAAACCAAAAGATTTTATTATCTCCCTCCCTCTGTGACTACAGGCAGTATGTGTCACCTGACATGGGTGCTGGGGACTGAACTCCAGTCAGCTGCAAGGGAGATGAGTGCTCTTACGAGCTAAGCCATCGCTCTAGGCTGGCCAGCTTTCACACACAGCCCAGGACCAGCTGCGTCAGCCCTCCTGCATCAATCAAGTCAACCCCTTAGAGACACATCCACATCCCAACCTCATAAATGACAGCTGCTCAACTGAGACTCTCCTTAAGGTTTCTCTGGGCTGTGTGAAATTTGGTTAATGGCAACTCGGTCAGATACTAGGAAAATTAGAGCATGTAACATGGTGGCTCGTATTTCTAACTCCACGGGGCTCCCCAGCACTTGCCTAGGTGCATCTGAGGTGGGGCTGGTTTCTAGTCCTCAGAAGGGCCCAGCCTTGAAGAACTTACTCAATCGCGTATCTTCATCAGTAATGGAAACTGCAGCTTCCTGCCTTGAAAGCGCTTGCTGAATCCTGCAGTGTATACAGGACTGTCTTACTAAGAGTCTCTGAACTCCAAGTGGATGAGATCACTTCTTGTAAGAATACTGCATGTTAAGGCTGGGAAGATGGCTCAGCAGTTTGGCTCATCCTGCAGAGGACCTGGGCTCAGTTCCCAGCACCCACACAGTGGCTCACAAATGCCTGGAACTCCGAGTCCAGGGCATCTCACATCCTCTTCTGACATCCTTAGGCACATGATGTATGCACACATGCAAACTCTATACACATAAAAATTAAACTTAATCCTTCTTGTACTTAATTTTATAAGTTGTTTTTGTTGTTGTTTGTGCAGCATTAAGAAGTCAAGTTCCAGCAGGAGAGATAGCACAGTGGTTAAGAGCTGCTCTTCCAAAGGACCCAGGTTCAATTCCCAGCACCCACATGGAAGCTCACAACTGTCTGTAACTCCAGTTCCAGGGAATATGATACCCTCACACAGACATACAAGCAGGAAGAACACCAATGTCCATAAAATAAAAATAAATAAATAATTTTTTTAAAATAATTCAAGCTAGGACAAAAAAGGATATAAACAAACAGGACTTTTAGTTTAGTTTAGCTTTGTTTTTCTGTTTTTGTTTTTCCTAGACTCACTTTGTAGACCAGGCTGGCCTCGAACTCACAGAGATCCACCTGCCTCTGCCTCCAAAGTGCTCTATTTTGTTTGTTTATTTTAATACGTACACTTTACATGGAAAAAAAAAAAGAATTCAAGCTATGCCCTTGCCAGGCATGGTGGTACATACCTTTAATCCGGGAACTCCAGAGGCAGAGGGAGGCAGATCTCTGAGTTTGATGCCAGCCTGGTCTACTAAGTGAATCCAGGCTAGCCAAGGCTACACAGAGAAACCCTGTCTTGAAAAACAAAACAAACAAGAAGAAGAAGAGGAAGAGGAGGAGGGAGGAGGAGGAAGGAGGAGGAGGAGGAGGGGAAGGAGGAGGGGGAAGGGGAGAAGGAGGGGGAGCAAGAAAGCAAGAAAAAAAGAGCAAGTGAGCCAGGGCCTCATGCATTCTAAACTTTTGATGTTCGTTTGTTTTGCTGCACCAGGGCTCAAGCCTGAGGCCAGCATTTCACCACTGAGCTAAATTGGGAGCCCTATTTTGAGAATGTAGCGTAGTGATCACGCTACGTTTGTTGATGTTCAAGAAGAACTTTTAAACTGTATTTTTGTCTTCAAGGGTAGGGATCACGGCTCACACGCGCCTGAGTTCGTCATTCAATAAATATTTAATGTGTGCTTCTGCTGCACTTGGTGTGAATGAGGCCCCGTGCCAGTGCTGCACTGTTAACAAAGGCCTCCTTCATCTTCTGTGCAAGGGAGGGATGACGGAGAGACCTCGGAGGACACTGTGGTCTCAGTGTGTCCTCCTGCACTTCTCCCACGGCATCCCTAAGGGGCTGGGTGACAGCAACAGACTGGCTCCTCTCTCCAGAGACTCCCCACTTTTCGCTCCAACTAGCTAACCCATTCTTCCTGCTCTGGTACTGCATCAGCTAACTCTGGCCTCCACCAAAGTCGCACATAGGATTCCCTTATCAACAGACTGCCTGGGGACCACTGCTGAGACATGAAAGACCAGGGCTTCTGAGGCAAATGTGCCCTCACCATAAAGAAGTTTACTCTTTACTTTTGTCACCGGGTAGAAAGTACTCAGGGAACAAGTGAAGTGGGAAGGTCAGGCTTCCTCCCTCAACCTCACTCTCGAATTACGTATGAAACAGTGATAACGATAAGGTAGAAAGCATAGTTACCTCGAAGGTAAATTTTCTGGAGACATGGTTTCAATCACGTAGCCCAAGATGGCCTCAAATTCTCTATGTGGGTGAGCATGACCTTGAACTCATGATCCTCTTGCCTAGACCTCCTGAGTACTGGCATAAGGAGACCTGCCTCCCTGTTTATATGCCACTGGGATCTGAACCTAGGGCTTGCGTGCGCTAGACAAGAACTCGACTGAGTTAGAGCCCTACCTGTGCGATTTTTTTTTCTTTCTACAGTCAAGATCCTTCTATCTTTATTTTACATTAAACCATGAACTCATAGGGAGAAGACCCAGCACTTTGGTTGACCTTAGATACCTTTTCCTTTGCTGTCTCTTTTGTGTAAGCATTTTCCTTGACCGTTTCAGGAACCTACCTCAGCTCCTCAAGTGCTTTATATGCTTAGTAGACACACTAATTCCAGACATGAACTTATATGCTTAGTAGACACATTAAGTTTAGACATGAAGAAGAAGCTGTCTGTACACCACCACAATCAGCACTGTCAGTAACCCAAGACAAGCCTTCACATCGTAGTCCTAAATAGGGAACAAGATCTCTGCAGCTGAAATCCCTGAAGACTGCCAGGTGGTGGTGGTGAATGCCTTTAATCCCATCACTTAGGAGGCAGAGGCAAGTGGATCTCTGAGTTCGAGGCCAGCCTGGTCTACAGAGCAAGTTCCAGGGCAGCGAGAGCTACAGAGAAACACTCTCCTGGAAAAATGAAATGAAATAGAATTGTGGGGCTGGAGAGATGGCCCAGCGGTTAAGAGCACTGTCAGCTCTTCCAGAGGTCCTGAGTTCAATTCCCAGCAACCATCTAAAATGAGATCTAATGCCTTCTTCTGGTGTGCAGGTGTACATGCAGGCAGAGAACTGTATACATAAAAAATAAGTAATAAATAAATAAATCTTTTTTTTTTTAATTGTGAAGACTACAACCCCAAAAGATTTCATCCCCAACATTAAAATTCTGAAAGCGGAAAATTCCAGCCCACAGTTCCCACTGGAACAAATATTCTAGAAATTCTAGACTAGTGTTTCTCAACCATCGTAATGCTGTGACCCTTTAATACAGTTCCTCATATTGTGGTGACAGTCCCCAACCATAATATTATTTTCAGTGTTACTCAGTAACACTAATTTTGCTACTGTTAGGGATCGTGTTTCAAATATCTGTGTTTTCTGATAGCCTTAGGTGACCCCTCTGAAGGGCTGTTTGACCCTGAAAGGGTTGAAACTCACAGACTCACAGGTTAAAAACCACTGTTCTAGAGAGAAAGTCAAACGTTAGGAAAGCAGTAGGGGCCCCCCACTGTCTTTTTTTTTTTTTTTTTTTTTTAGACAAGGTTTCTATGTGTAGCTTGAACTCACAGAAATACTCCTGCCTCTGCCTCTGCCTCTGCCTCCCGACTGCTGGGATTAAAGGTGTGTACCACCATGCCCAGCTCAAGTATGATGTGCCCCATCAGAGGAAGGAAATACTTAAGATGCTGAATATTGTCTCTAGGGCTTTTGGACTAGTAGTAAAAACTGAACCAAGTCTGTGAAATAAGAGCTGCCTTACCAACACAACTCTGTAGTAGTGACCCTTCTCTGGCTTCTGTTGTTGGCTTGTTTTTGTTTTTCTCAGGCAGGGTCTTGCTATGTAGCCCAGGTCTGGCATTCAAAGTAATCATCCTGTTTCTGCCTGCTGAGTCCTAGGATTATAAGTCCCCTGCCACCATTCCGGCTCATCTTGGTTATAACCAACTTTGCCAAAGACTTAGGTTGTCTATCCTGATATTTCAGATAATCACAATTTTAAAAAACTGAGTGTTGCTGGTTGGGGTACCTCATGCCTGCCATCAACCCCCGCCTGCAAGGCCGAGAGCCTAAGACTAGCATATCCCAGGTCCAGACTAAATAGTGAGTCCCAAGCCAACCTGGGTGGGCTACAAACCTGTCAGGAAAAAAAGAAAGAAAGAAAAAAGAAAATCAAACAAGCCTGGCAAGCTGTCTCAGCAGATAACAGCGTAACAAGGAATTGCTGTCAAGTTCGACCACCTGATTTGGATCCAGGAAGCATGTAGTGGTTGAGAACAACTCTGACCTCCATGTGCATCCTATGTGCGTGCCCAGACACACACACACACACACACACACACACACACACACACACACACACACGTAAAAATATAATTTCAAACAAACAGGAGGATTAAACTAATAGTCTAATGGTAGAACACCTACCTACCCTTGCCTAGCACGCAGGAGGTTCAAGCCCTAGCCACACACCAAACAAAGGAAAATGAACTGGGTGCACAGGAATGCATTTCTCCTTAGAGCCACGCTTTATGAATGCGGCTCATCTATTCCCGACTGTTTACACCAGTACGAACATGGTTACTACATTTAAGCGCTTCTGCTCACAGCGTAGCTCCGTTTTTGTTTTTAGACTGTTCTCAGACAAGGTTTCACTACCCCACCCACATGGAGCCAGCCCCTGTATCCAGCAGGATGAACGTTTCCCTGCCTATCTTATTGTATGAAGTGGCCTGTGAAGTGTTGACGTACTTTCCTATTTCTCAAGTGAATTCCCTTTTAAAAACGTAAACAAGGCTGGTGGTGTAACACAGAGACAGATGCCTGCATGCCCAAGGCAAAAATAAAAATTTAAATGCAAGAAATTTTTAAATTTTTAAAGAATTTTTAAATTACTTTTTCCAGAACTGCATTTTCAAGTTTTTTGATCTTTCACGATTTCTTTTAGACGTCAGACGTTTGGACCTTCAGTCCTTATACTGTAGACTCTTTGTAGAGCAGTGGTGCTCAACCTTGCCACTGTTGCAACCCTTTAACACAGTTCCTCATGCTGTGGTGACTCCCAACCAGAAAATTATTCTCACTGCTACTTTGTAACTGTAATGTTGCTACTATTATGAATTATAACGTAAATATCTAGTATTTCCAATAATCTTAGGTGACCTCTGTGAAAGGGGCATTTGCTGCCCCCCCCAAAAGGGGTCATAACCCACAGGTTGAGAACCACCACTCTAGAGACTAGTCCAAAGCCATGAGCACACTGTTCATGCAGCCTGTCCCCTGTGTGATTAAAGTGACTCAAAAAAAACTAGGTCAGTGTTTTTATTTTTACATCAGTGAAAAGGGAAATGGAAGACATCAAAATTTCGTGTTGTTACCTAACTGGCCATTCTACTTTGATCGTTTTTTGTTGTTGTTGTTGTTGTTTTTTTTACCAACCATGTATTTTAAAATTGAAAACACTCACCTAGGCTGGACCATGTAAGACCTGCCGATCCCCAGGCCCCTCACACTAATCTCCCTGCCTCAAGAGACTACCCAGGAGCCACTGGCACTCGCCTCTTCACAAAGCATCTCCTCCCTTTCTGATGTAGTCTTTCGACTCTGAAGCTGTCTTGGGACTTTGCTAACTTAAGTTCTAAGAGTCCCCACCAGCTCTCCCGCTTAAATATGAAATATACATCACACAACATGCATGGCATAAGATTTATTGTAGAAATGTGGGAGAGGGGGAAATGGAAAGAGGCACCCCAGGGGGGGCAGAGAGACAGACTGATAGAAAAGAGAGAGCGGAGAGAGCAGAGACCAGTGGGTTTGCCTTTTTATATCCTGGGCAGGGGTACGCACCTGGTGGTGGGTGGTCTGTGATGACGTCATAGGTTGCTAGGCAGCCGGGAGGCAGGCTTGTGAAGCTGTTCATATGCCAACACCCCCTCTTTCTACCTACCTCCTATGGTGAAGAATCCCTATTGGCCATATTTCCAGTCCAGGTCACTGCCTGCTCTAAACACAAAATCAAACAATGTCACCTAGCACCAAGCCCCCAGCAGGCCCCTAGGTGAGACCCTCCTGCCACCATTTCTGTCCTCCTTTGGTCACTGCATTGTGGGCTTCACTCTACTGCCTGCTGCTATCTGGGATTCCTGTCGTCCACACTTCCTCTCCATGTTCAAAGCCTCAATTCAGGTTTTCAACCTTTCCAACCTCATTATCTGAAAATCTCTCTAGATAAATGACAGATAAATGATTGATTGGTAGTTTTAAATATGAAAAATAATATATGAAATATGAAATATGCATCACACAACAGATATGATATGGAGAGGTTTATTATAGGAGCATGGGGGGAGGAAGAGGGGGAAGAGTGCCCCAGGGAGAGAGAGGCACAGAGATAGAGAGAGCAAGAGAGGAAGAGAAGAACAAGAGGGAGAGAGAGAGGAAGAGAGGTAGGTGGCTTTGTCTGTCCTTTTATACACTCCTGGGCAGGGGCACGCCTAGTGGCAGGTAGGCAATGGTGTCATAGGTTACTAGGCAGGCCGGGGCAGAATGCTAACAAATTGATTGATTTGTTTTCAGGTTTTGTTTGTTTGTTGCTGGGATCACACAGACCTTCAAGTACATCCAGCAGATGTTCTGGCCCTGAATTACACATCTGCCCTGTCAAGGGTCTCTCTAGTGGGTCCCCAAATTCCTATACTGAGTTCCTAACCCACAACTGACTGTGGTGGTGCAGCCTGTAATTCCATTTCTCAGGAAGCGGTGGTTAAACGATCCAGAATTCAAGATTATCTTTAGGTATATACATAATCAAATTAAAAGCCAGCCTGGGCTAAACAAGACCCTGTCTCAAAAAGTAAAAAAACAAACAAAACAAAACAACAACAACAGAAAAAAAAAAAAAACCTTAATTTCAAAGTAAAAGTATTATGAAGTGGGGCTTTTGGGAGGTAATTAGCTCACTCTAGCGAGAACTCATAAACGGATCATAAGCTAAAAGGCACATCACCAGACACGGAAGCTGCCAGCACCTCCTGCTTAAACTTTTCAGCATCAAAAACTTACAGAAAATGCACTTCTGTTACTTATAAACTAGCCAGACTACGGGAATTCTAGTCAAAGCAGCCCAAAGGAACTGACAGAAGTGTTTCTAAATGCAAAGCTAATCTTGTTACTTCCTTCCCTAAACAGCCCCAAGCCTGGAAGTCAAAGTTCAGAGGCCCTTTACAGCTCTCAGCCTGTGGCTTATCCTGTGCTCACCACAATCTCTGCGACAGACTTGCAATTCCAGTGTCACGGACTCCACCTACTCCTGAGGCTGTTCCCGCCTCAGGTCACTGCAGTTCTAGCAGGTCTGTTGTGCTCCTAGTCCACCCGGCTTTCCCGAGCTGAGCTGAGTCCTGATGTGAAACAGCCTTGTACCAGGACACACTGTTTCAAGCCCCAAGGAGTTCTCAGCCTGTAGAGCACAGGCATGAAGGCTCAGAGAGAAGGGAAGCCAGGAATCGGGCCTCTGCGAAATAACATTTGAGCTTATAGGCTGTTACAAGGTCCTGGCCTGCTTCTCTGAAGATCAAAGTGACTGGGAGGTCTTCCCCCCCACCCCCCACCCCCAGTTTATCAGTTGGTGTATCTGGGAGTCTGAAATGTTGGTTCTCTCAAATTTTTGTCATGTATTTCCTCTTCTTAAAATTCACAAGCTAGCAAAAAAAAAAAAAAAATGCTAATCAGATTTCAAGTCAGCATTCCCAGGCACCCTCCCCTACCACAGCTCAGCAGAAATGGCCCACACAGGACTCTACCAGACAGACAGCCTAGAACCCAGCACTTCCTCCTCAGCTACAAGCCTAACTCCAGCTAGTGAAGAACCCCCAGGGCAGGAAATCACCTTCCTGCTTTTAATTCCCCCTCAACATAAGACAAGCCCAAAGTAAATGTCTATTGCTTCTTTTTTTTTTTTTTTTTTTTTTTTTGGAGACAGGGTCTCAATAGGTAGGTTGATTTCCAACTCACTGTACAGCCAAGGCTGGCCTTGGACTTCATGTCCTCCTGCCTCCACTAGAACGTCTTGAGATTACAGGTCCCACCATTCCCCACCAGCATCTTTTCTTTTCTCTTCTTTTCTTTCTTTTTTTTTTTTTTTTTGTTTTTTTGTTTTGTTTTGTTTTGTTTTTGTTCGGTTTAGTTGAGACACAGTTTCTCCTCGAAGCCAGTATCTTATCTTTTCCTTCCTTTCTTTTCTTCTTTTTTGTTTTTGTTTGATTTTTCAAGACAGGGTTTCTCTGTGTAGCCTTGTCCTAGACTCACTTTGTAGAACAGGCTGGCCTCGAACTCACAGATCTCCACCTGCCCGTGCCTCCTGAGTGCTGGGATTATCAGTGTGTTTTCTAAAGAATTGACTCCCACACTTGACCTCTGAGAGCAAGGAACTCTCAAGCCTGAGGAAGAGAAACTATCTCTGGTTTTTATCTCCTTACTAGAGGAATTGTTAGAATTTGTGGTAATGTTTCTTCTTCTTCTTCTTTTTTTTTTTTTCTTTTTAATTAAAAACATAATCACTATGGGTCAAAGGCATTTTTTTATATTAGAGTGTACAGGCATTGGTAGCATACGCCTTTAATCTCAGCACTTGGGAGACAGAGGCAGGCAGATCGCTATAAATTCTAGTCCAGCAGGGTTCTACAGAAAGTTCCAGGACAGCCAAGCTACACAAAGAAACTCTGTCTGGAAAAACCAATCTCTTCCACCCAGACCCCAACAAAACAAAGTGTAGGCAGTTACCAGTTTACCATTTAAGAAACTGTATCAGTTTTTTTTTCCTTTTGGTATCAGATTTTAAACTGTTCTTTCAGCTAAAGCACCACTCCCAGCCCTATTCCCAGAACAGAGACACAGAGAGCACCAGAACCTGGTTAATGTTTGTGGAGTGAATCATAGCCGTGTAACTACAATAACAGTCTCTCAGAGAGAATAAATTAGCAGCTGCCCCACAAATTTGCAGAGAGAAAGAAAGCCCCCTAAGCAGATGCCTTATCATTTCGCCAGGCACTCTGAGACACACTGTTTCAGACACCTTCCCCCTCCCCCCCCAGACAGGGTTTCTCTGTGTAGCCTTGACTGTCCTGGACTCCCTTTGTAGACCAGGCTGGCCTCAAACTCATAGCCTACCTCTGTCTCCCAAGTCCTGGGATTAAAAGGGTGCACCACCACCGCCCAGCTTTTTTTGTTTGTTTGTTTCTTGAGGCAGGGTTTCTCTATGTAGCCTTGGCTTTCCTGTACTCCCTGTAGACCAGGCTGAGCCTCGAACTTACAGAGATCTGCCTGCCTCTGTCTCCTGAGTGCTGGGATTAAAGGCATGTGCCACCACTGCCCAGCCAAAGTCAACCTTTAAAGAGTACTCAATCCATCACTGTAAGTGAAATTTTCAAAAGGCTAGGTTTACTCCCAAAAAGAATCTTGAAAAAATCGGTTTAATTGGCTTAATTGGCAACATGGTGTGCAGCAAATGAAGGTCTTGCACATTTTTACACCATAGATAAGACTCTCTAAGAACACCCCCTATCCCTCCAAAACATGTTTATCTCCAGAGGCATAGGCCTGTCTGTCAACAACAGTGCTGCCCATCTTGGTTTTTTTCTTAAAGTACAAAAGATTGAACTAGGGCTTCCGACATACTGGGCAAGTATTCCATGTACAAGCAGAAACTAATAAATTTCTCTAAGCCACATCTATGTGATGATTCTTAAGATTGTTTAGAACCTCATGGCTGTGGAGCGTTGGAATGCTGCAGACTCAAAACTAATGTCGCCTTGGATTATCCTAAGTGTCCTGAATAGCCAGTTAGTTATCAGACAGACACCTGTCTCTGCCCTAGCATCCTTTTAACAAATAGGTAAAAACTTGGCCATGTATTGTCAACACACCATTCCCTCCCACCAATCCCAAAGCTAAGAACGCCATCAGACAGCATCAGAGACCTACAGCGTAAGTTTCCCCCATGGCTGTTAACTGGCTAAGCAAGTGTATTTGGAAACTGCCTTGATTTATGACTATCTTGTATCCGTGTGTCCCCGTGCATGGTCATTCCTATTTGGCATAGAACAGTATTTTGATCAGACAGATATGTATCTCTAGACCACCTATCCTTTCTACTTAAACTCTCTATCACTGAAGTAGGTAGAACTATAGGTCATGTTTCTTTTCATGTAAAACACAGTCACTGTCACTAAATGATATACTTTGGGGAGGAAAACCAGGCTCTCTAGTGAAAGAAAATCAGGCCAGATATGGTAGTACACACCTATAAACCCAGCACCACAGAAGCTGAGACAGGAGGACGGCTTTGACTTTGAGCCCACCCTAGGCTACACACCAAGGCTATCTCAGACAAACACACACACACATACACACACACAACCAACAACAACAAAAACCAATCAGAAGATAAAGGCATTTGCAGCTAATTCTGAAGACATGAGTCCAATTACAGGAACACACTTGCTAGAAGCGAAGAACTGACTCCAAGAATGTATCCTCTGATTTCCACATGTAAGCTGTGGCATGCGCACACCCAATACATACATGTAACACAAGCTTTACCAAATAGTAAGTAAAGCAGGCAAACAACTGCAGGCATGGCCAGTGAGGGCAGACTGCTGTGTCTTGGAAGACTCTTATTTCTGTTGGTAATTAACCTTCAGCTTGGGCTGCCTGAAGCCCACAGGCCTTAACAGTCCCAAAAAGGATGCCTCTCAAGGAAGGCAGAGGCAGGTGGGTTGCCTTGAGTTCAAGGCCAGCCTGATCTACAAAGCGAATCCAGGACACAGAGACACAGAGAAACCTTGTCCAAAAAAAAAAAAAAAAAGCCTCTCAAATGCAAAGTGCTGCTGATGCTAAGAGGAGAGGTGGGATTTTTGGAAGAATTAAACACAGCCAAAGTTTCTGCTCATCCGAGTGGGCTCCAGTTCCAACCTGTTAAGTGACTGGGGGGGTGGTTGGTATAGAAGGAAAGGGTGCTGCAGAGTGAGCTTCCTCTCACTAGTTCCTGACCATGGAGAGTACTCCAGCCACTTTTGAGGAACACTTCTGCATCCTCTTTACAGAGGGAGATTTAGGTTTCACTTTGAAAACTCAAGGGTTTAAACAGACTTTCACAAGACACCAAGAACATTTAGAGGAAGGAAGAAGGGGTATCATACAGTGCCAGAGTGACACTGGGTGCTTAGTTAGTCAACCAGCTGTGGACAAGACGGGAATCCATCTAGGCTGCTCTCTGCTAGTCTTCCTCCAAACCTAAATATCCCCCAGAGATCCTGAGGCACACTTTTGTGTAGCACACTTTTTTAAAATTTATTTTATTTATTTATTTATTTATGGTTTTTCAAGACAGGGTTTTCCTTTGTAGCCTTGAAGTACACCTATTCTTAATTGTTAAACTATCTGTTAAAGATTGACTACTCTGGGCTGAAGGTGGTGGGCCACACCTTTACACCCAGCACTCCAGAGGCAGAGGCGGGTAGATTTCTAAGTTCAAGACCAGCCTAGTTAATACAGCAAGTTCTGTTGGACCCTAGAGGCTACTCGGGTAGGAGGGGGTCGTTGTGAGAGACCACTTGAGGACTATAGTGTTGATGTAAAAGCACAAGGTTTATTGCTGATGCACGCCAGGGGCCCTCTTTCTTTCTTTCTTAGGCAGGGTTTCTCTGTGCTGCCCTTGCTGTCCTGCCTAAGAAAGAAAGAAAGAGGGCGGGAGGGCGAGAGAGACAGAGGCAGAGAGGTGCTAGAGAGATGGATCAGTGGATAAGAGCACTGACTGCTCTTCCAGCCGACGCTGGTTCAAATCCCAGCACCCACATGGCAGCTCACAACTGTCTGTAACTAAAGATCCGTGCAGGCAAAACAGCAATGCACGTAAAATAAAATTAAAGTTAAAAAAGAAAGAGATAGAGAAAAAAAGAATAAAGTAAAAGACTAGCTGTAGAAGTA
This sequence comes from Acomys minous, assembly GCF_964271855.1. Taxonomy (NCBI): domain Eukaryota; kingdom Metazoa; phylum Chordata; class Mammalia; order Rodentia; family Muridae; genus Acomys; species Acomys minous. Next base: position 34,016,956 of record NC_140486.1, read on the forward strand.
AAGATCTTATTCAATTATCTCATCTGGACAGGCAGCAAAGAGCATCGCAACAAACATCCTTTGGTGCTTTGCAAGAAACTCTAGCCAAAGCAATGATAGAAAAGAAACACAACTGCTGGTCAACAAGAAACTAAGTTTGCCAGTCTGTGTAATGTTCTTTCTATTCTAATTGCAAATAAATAAACTCTTGCAAGTTCTAGCCAATCTGAAGCATTTCTCCTGCTCAAAATGGCAATCAAGACGGAGGTGCTTAAATTAACTAGGAAGTCAACCAACACCTCACTCATTTATCTTACGGGTCTCTGCAATTGCTACTACTCAAGAGTAAGCCACCTGTCTCAAATTTTTGAGCGACTCTAGGTACAGGACGTGTAAAGCACCTGATTTTGCCATTTCATGCCACTGCAGGACTAAAAGGAAACAAACTCTTAAAAAAATTCTAGAAATCAATTCATGTGTTGTGCTGGCTAATAAGCACCCACAAATATTGATTTTTCTTTCTTTTCTTTTTTTCCTTCGGTTTTTTTTTTTCCTCTTTAACACGTTTGCCATCTGAACGAACCCTCACAGAACTTGCAAGCTACCAAGAACCTGCAACGCAGCCTCTCCGTCTGCAAGCAGAGGGCAGCCGGGCCGGATCCCAAAGCTCCCGAGGCCGCGGGCCGCGGAGGGGGGAAGGGATGGAGCCGGGGGGCGCGCACTGAGGAGGGGCACCCGTCTCCATGACGACCGCGCGGGCGGCGGAGGGGGTGTGCAATGGGGGGGGGGGGCGAGGGAAGGGGGCGCAGGGACCTGCCTACCGTGTAGCCGCGCTCCAGGTCGCTGTCCTCGTGGCGAAAGGACGGGATGTAGACCTCCATGGCCGCGGCGGGGCCGCAGCACTCTCCTCTCCGCCGCAGCGTGTAGGCCGCCCCGCCTCCCGCTCCCGTCCCGGCGCGCGCACGGCCCGAGGTGCGCGACCCGGCGGGAGGTCGGCGGCGCGGGGGCGGCGGGCGCGGGCGGCGTGGGGCTCGGCGGGGCCGAGCGCGGGGCCTGCAGGGCGGCGCGGATCAGCTGGGCCCGGGAGGCGGGGCTTGCGGACCGGAGTCTGCAGCGGCGGGTGTGCGCGGCCACGCGGGGCGCCACCGGGGTCGCTCCAGCCCTGCGGGCTGCGGGGTCTGCGGGGAGCCACCCTAGACTGAGAGCTGGCGGAAGGGAGGGAAATGATGGCGCTTCGAGATTCCACCCGGCTTGCTTTGGCTCTGGGCTCCGGTTCAGACAGAGGCAAAAGCTGTGAACTTTCACTGGGATTCTGCTGCTCCACCCCGTTCAGCTAAGCCTACAGAACCTGGGAAAGGAACCCAAGCGACTAGTGTCCGCCCTAGTTCCAAGACTCTCACTGCCTCTAAGTGGCTGTAAGTGGACAGGATAGAAGAGATGATTGCTTAAAAGCGTGGTGTTGACCACAGGTGCCAACCTCTCTGGCTGGAGCTTAACACCCTCAAAATGGATCAGGAAAATTAATGACTGATACTCAAGGAAACCGAGTTTCTTCCTTAGGATAGAGCAGAGTAGAATTTGGAAGTAACTTGTGGGACACTAAGATGTCATGTTGTGGGTCGTTCAAGAACAAGAATGACCAGTCAGAGGCTTTCTGGGTACATTAAGTAAATAGTTGCACTCAACTCACTTTGCCTTTGTGGGCAGAGGGGGTTTCAGTTTAAACTCTGTAGATAAAGATGAACTCTAAATCATAAGAGGAAGTGGGGAGTCCAGGATAGCTAGGGCTCTGTTAAACAGAGAAACCTGTCTGGAAAAACAACAACAAAAATTGCCTGTTGTGTGGACTTTGAAAAGTCCCCATCCGAAAAGGCATTCTCCCGACCCAGCCACCTATAGCCCCAGGATGTGACCTCTTACCTGAAGCCACTTCATCTCCGGATAGAATCCAATAATCCCACGGTCCCTGCTGATTTAGAAACTAATTTGTAGCCCCCGCAAGCATCCGATTTTATCATGTGATTTCTCTGCCTCTCAGGTAAATTCTAGAGAGAATCCCCTCTCCCCAGAGAGAATCTAATCAAGATACAATTGCCTTTTAAAAAAACAGAACAAAGCAAGGTGGCACACTCCTGTGATCCCAGCTCTCGGGGAGGCAACGGCAGAGGCAGGTGGATCTCTGTGAGTTTGAGATCAACCTGGTCTAGAAAGTGACTCCAGCACAGCCAAGGCTACAAAGAGAAACCCTGTTTACAAAACAAATAAAAAAAAAAATAGAGTATGTTGGCCCTAGCCTTTAGTTCCAGAGCAGAGACAAGCAGATTATTTGTGAGTTTGGGGACAGCCTAGGCTACACAGTAAACCCTTGTTTAAAGGGAAAAAAATTATTTTAAATAAATAAATAAATATATATATATATATATATATATATATATATATATATATATATATATATATATAAGAGCCAATGATGACCTCCTGATTCAAACCCTGAATGGTGGCAGGAGAGAATGGACCAATTACCACTGATTGTCCTTTCGCCTCCAACACACAGCAAAGAAATAAATACATTACACTTCCTGTCCCGGTTAGTTTTTATGTCAACTTGACACAAGCTAGAATCAAATCGGAAGAGGAACCCCAGTTGAGAAAATGCCTCCATCAGCTTACCTGGAGAAAAGTCTGTGGGGTAGTTTCTTTGATTGCTGGTTGATAGCAGCGCTGTGAGCAGGGACACCCCTGGGCAGTTTGGTCCTGGGTGGTAGAAGAAAGCAAAGTGTGGGAGAGCAGCAGTCTTCCATTGTCTTGGTCTCTGCATCAGTTCTGACTTCAGGTTCCTGCCTTGACGCTCCTACCACGACTTTCCTTCATGATGGTTTACAAGCTGAAGTAAAGCTTTTCCTCTCCCAAGTTGCTTTCGATCAGTGTTTTAACAGCAATAGAAAACAAATTAAGACACTTTTCTGTGGTACCGTATCCAGTGCTCTTTTGTAGAAGGCCCTATATGATCTAAATACTTACACAAAACTAGTGGAGTCGGAAGCCCCGTGTTTAAGCTTCATGTTACATCCTGGTGAGGAAGTGATGTGTGCAACAAGTTGCAGTGGGACTTACAGTTAGGAAGTCAGTGCTGCCGGTTGGCTGTTTTTGATGTCTTAGGATCTTTGTTTTTGTAGTTAGGCTGTTTGTTTTTTTAAAGCAGGAGCTCACTATGTAGGCCAGGCTGCCTTCAAACTCAAACTCCTCTTGCCTTGCCTCCTTTTGTGTGACAGAGATTGTAGGTTCATACTCTGCCCTCATATACATGGGATACTTCTGTTACAAAGAGCAATGTCTGTCTCTCCCCAGACCTGCCATTTTTTTTTCCCTTTGCCTTAATTCTGTAGTTAAGACTCCAGCACTAGAGTAAGAATAGCAAGTACTCACCCTCGTCTCCTTCCTGCTGTTTAAGGAAATGCATTCCGTTCTTCACCACTTTAGTATAAGGTTGTCTGTACATTTATGGTGTGTAGCCTTTACCGTGTTGAGATTGTTTATTTAGGGCTTCGATCATGAAGGGACATCAAAGGCCTTTTTTGTATCTATTGGAATGACCAAGTGATTTGTATCTGAGCCTAATCATGTGCTTTATTAGTTATTGATTTGCATATACAAAACATTCCCAGATTAGATCAGCCAGATTCTGAGGCATGCTTTTTTTTTTTTTAATGTATTGTGGTGAATTCAGTTTGCAAGTATTTTTAGGGCAAATTTTTCCATCAGTGTTCATCAGGGATAGTGGTGTATAGTTTTATTTATTTGTTTGTTTGTTTATTTATTTGTTTGTTTGTTTGGTGAGATGGGAGGCAGTCTTCTGTGGCCAAGCCTAGCTGGAGCTATGTAAGTGAATCCCTGTTTCTTCTGCTTCCACCTCTGACTGCAGGCTTGGCCAGCCTTGCCCAGCGTATAGAGCTTGCATTGCAGAGGCCTCTCACCTGTGGACTGAGCTAAGTAGTTGTCTTAGTTACTTTCCTTCCTTCTCTTTCCAATCCATGCAACAGCTTGAGGAACATTAGTGTCTGCTCTCCCTTTAAAGGCGCCATAGGAACTTTTGTTGGGAAACTAAACTATTGCTGCCTCGGCCACACTGCCTGTTGTGCATCTATTCAACATGGAGCTTGGTTGAATTTTAACAGGTCATATGTGTCTAGGAAAATACTCATTATTTTTAGATTTCCCATGTTTTTAGAATGTCAGTTTTCAAGTACTTCTTAATGACTTCTGGGGGGTTGCTGGTATCTCTTGTGATGGCCCCTTTTTGTTCCTATTTTTATTATTTCAAGCCTCCTCTTTCTTTTGACTTACTTGGGCAAGGAAGGGTTTGTCAATCTTGTTCCCCCCCCCCCCCATAATACTAGTTCTCAAAAAAAAAAAATAATGTCGGGCGTGGTGGCACATGCCTTTAATCCCAGCACTCGGGAGGCAGAGGCAGGCGGATTGCTGTGAGTTCGAGTCCAGCCTGGTCTACAAAGCGAGTCCAGGACAGCCAAGGCTACACAGAGAAACCCTGTCTCAAAAAACTAAAAAAAACCAAACAAAAACAAACAAACAAACAAAAAAAAAAACCTAGTTCTCTTTGTTTCTGTTACGCTTTGAATTGATCTTTAGTTTCTACTTGGGTTCCTTAATTTCTACTTGGGTCTTTATACTTTTGTTCTCTCTACTACTTTAGGTTCTGGCTTGTTCTTGTACATCATTAAGTTATTTATTGAGATCTCTGATTGTTTTTTGGCATGTATACGGTGGGTGTGCATACACATTTGCAAGTATGTGTGTACATACATGTACGTGTGCACATGTATGTGAAAAGTTGAAGCAGAATTGTGGTATGATGTCTTCAATCACTCTCTGTTTCCTGGGTCTGAGTCTCTGCAGCGCACCAACTTCAGCTCGTCCAGCTGGCCGGCTGGCCGGCACCTTTGTCTCCTGAGTGCAGGGCTTAGAGGCAGCCACCATGCCTACCTGGCTCTTGTGTGGGGATCCGAACCCCGTGAAGCACTTCACCTGCTCCACCGCTTTCCCAGCCTGGCCCTACTTTTTAATAGAGAAGGCTCACAGTTATAAACTGGCTTCTTAGACCTGCCTTTGCTGTTTCTCATATGCTCTGATAAGTTGTGCTTCCGGTTTCATTTAATGTTAGCAGGTTTTACGTTTCTCCTCTGATTTCTTCAATTAAAAAGAGATTTGTTAGTCAGGCAGTGGTGGCAACACGCCTCTAATCCCAGCACTTGGGGGGCAGAGGCAGGTGGATCTCTGAGCTTGAGGCCAGCCTGGTCTACAAAGCGAGTTCCAGGACAGCCAAGGCTACACAGAGGATCCCTGTCTCAAAAAAGGAAAAAAGAAAAAAGAAAAAAAAAGAGTGATTTGTTAAATCTCTTGAATATTTTCTCTTTCTCCTTGCTGTTGCTTTCTATCTCAAGAAAGATGAAAGAAATTATTCTGACTTTTTTCTTTGCTTTTCTTCATGTCTTAAAATGCGGCAATTTAGAAAAGGTCCCTGAGGAGAAGAGTGTGCCTTCTGCATCTGTTAGATGAGTTATTCTGTAAACACTTATTAAGTCTATTTGATCCATTATGTCAAATAATGTTGACACGTCCTTGTCAGTTTTTAGTTTGGATGACCTATCTATTGACTAATGTATGCTACTGACGTCACCCACTATTATTGTATCAGGACCTATCTGTCCTTTTGTGCCTGATTGTGTTTATGAAACTAGGACACTCGATGTTCAATGCCTATGTACTCACAATTTTTCTATATCCAGCAAGGAAGTGGATTTTCCCTATATTAACATGTAGTGCTCTCTGTGGATTAATTTTGGCTTGAAGTTTATTCTATCCATTATAAAAAAAAAAAATGACTACACAAGCTAGCTCTAGGCTTTCACTTACTTAGCAAACGTACTTTTACCCTTTAACATGCAACCTCTTTGTGGGTCTTTGCCAGGGAGGTTTGCGCGATTGAAGATAACAGTTGGCTCTTGTTCCTTAATGCTGTACCTTTTGTTTTGTCTTCAGTAGGGTCTTGCTCTAGATCTTGTTATGTTGCCCACTCTGGTCTCAAATTCATGGCCATCCCTCCACTTTAGTCTCTCAGGGGCCGGGATTACAGGCTGGAGCAACCATGCCTGTTAGTCTGTGTTGTCTTTTGAACTCCATATGTAGTCCAGGCTAAACTCAGATGTGCTGACCTCTGCTTCCCAACTGCTGTGATTCAAGGCGTGCACCACCACATCCAGCTGTAATGACATCAGTACAGGCTGGCACAAGCCGGACTAGCTTCGTGCCCTCCAGCACTTCATTTTCCGCATATCCAAAACGCTCTGAAGCGAGAAGTCTGTTTTAACATGTGGACTTGTGAAGCAATAGCCAAGTAAACAGCACTGAGGCCTCCAGCCTGCCCTGCTGGTCTCACCTCGCCCCTCCCCTCCCCTCAGCTCCTTTCTGTCCCCTCCCTGCCCTCCTCTCTCCTCCCCTCCCCTCCTCCTGTTCCCTTACTTTTTGAGCTGGAATCTCATTATTCAGTCCAGGATAGCCTCAGCCTGGCAATCCTCCCACGTCGGCCTCCAGACTGCTGGGATTACAGGAGTTTGCCATCATGTCTAGTTTTTTAATCTCCTTCTCCTCAGCTGAACCTTGGCTTCTACAGCACAGTGATAGGCCTGCAGGCCTTGCCATAGGGCTTGTCTGGCAGGGGCCACAAGAAGAAAACCAGACACTGAGCAGACATTCCTAATACACCAATCCTAGCCTTGCCTTTACTTTCTTTGGGCAAAAATCTCATAAGATCCATGAGGTCTGGTCTACAGTCTAGATAGTTCTCAGTCACAAGCTGTGGGCCCAGGTATTAGGCCCTGGGCCAGCCGTCCACAGACTTTGGGCCCTGGGCTGCCGCTGCTGTTTTGTGCTTCCCAGTGGGCGCACTATTTTATTCCTATGGGCCTCGTGTGTAGAATAAAAGTTCCCTACCTGCAGCATATTGTCCTTTCATGAAATGCATTGTTTCCTGTGTTCTATTGACTGATACTTTGCTCTTCTGTATGTACAATCCCGGTATCTTCTGCAGTGCTGGCTTGGTGGTCTTGAGCCACTTTAAATTTATATTTGTCTTTTTTTTTTTTTTCCATTACTTTGTTGAACCAGATCTCATTGTACAGGCCTACATGCTTTACTTCATGGACCAGGCTGGTGGACTGTGATCATCATGACTGCCTCTGGCATGCTGGGATGAGGACTGGGTCCCATTGACTAGGCAACGTAGCCTTCCAGTAGGGCTCATGTAGAAAGGCCTTGATCCTGATCTTATGGCCTCTAGGCATACACTACCCTGTTCTTTTATCCATTCCCTTTTCCTGCCATGTACCGGAGCAAGGCCAAGTCAAGAACCCTACCACTGAGTTCTGTCCCCATTGCTTAGCAGATCTTCCCCACTTAACATTCTCTCATACCCACCAACAGTCCAAAATGCTCCATAAATTCAACAATCTGTTTAAGGTCCTGCTTTCTGACAGCTGAGGAAAATATGATACTTTTCTGTTGGTCTCATTGTATTTTTGTTGTTGTTTGAGAAAGGGTCTCCCTGTATAGCCCTGGCTTTCCTGAAATTCCCTATGCAGACCAGGCTGGCCTTGAACTCACAGAGATCCACCTGTGCACCACCACTGCCCCGTTGTAAATTCGTGATTTTCAAACTCAGTATTCATCCATTGTCCTCTCTTATCTCTATCTTCCCCTAAACACCTGCCACTCATTGTTTTAACAGTTGCTTTTCTTATTTGAAATCTCTGGTAACTGTTTCATTTCTTGCTTCACTAAGGCAATATAATCTTTCAGGGTCTGAATTCCTTCCTACAGCTTCCTTTTTCATTTCCAAGTATGCCCTCCCTCCCTTTCCTTTACTCAGAGGAATACGCCATTTCTTTGGGGGCAGTTTCCATCTCCCTGACTTTCTCTAACCTTCTCTTAGATGTTATGTTTACCCAGCAGTCATATGAGTTGCAAAATGAATGGATGGAAGAAATATGGCTGCCTGCTTTTATTTCCATTTCCCCTGACTATCTCTGTTGCTCTGCTTCAGCCACAGTGGCCCCGTCTGCAGGACTGCTGTGTCTTTATTCCTCTCGCTTGCTCATTTCCTTCAATGATTGTTATTCCCTGAGCCAACAATACAGTCACGACTCCTTCACTTCGGGCCAAAGGCACAAAGTCTGTGGAAAATAAATTCATTTCCTAAGCAATTAACTCCATTTCTTTTGCCCTTCTTTGGCTCCAAACCTACAGCTGCACACACGCTAGGCTGCGTGCACACTCTACCACTGAACCTCACCCCTTTTTGTCTTCAAATAGACCTAGTATCCCAGGTTGGCCTTGAACCTGTAGTAGTAATGCCTTCTTCACCTCTGGAGGGTCTGACTCCAGACTTCTTTAAAGACCTACTGACAATGCTCCTTTAAGCATGTGTTTTGTAGTGGTGGTAGTTCTAAACTTTTACTGAATGGATAGAAAATGTTTTAGACCATAAGCATTTTTTTTCACACCTGCTTTTTTAGCCCGAGGACACCCACAGCCGACCTCTTGGGTAGACTGTTCTGGGAGGGAACCCTGTTGGTTCTTGTCATAGTGTGCGTCCTGTTGCTATGACAGAGGAGGACACAGGGGGGAAAGGGGTTAGTTAGCTTATACTTCACAACATAGTCTATCACTGAGGACGGGAACCTAAAAGCAGAAATTGAGGCAGAGACCACAGGAACACAGCTTACTGCTTTGCTCCCTGTGGCTTTCTCGGCTTCCTTACAGAGGCCAGGACAGACTGTCCAGGGATGGCACTGCCTACAGTAAGCTGAGCCTTCCTGTATCAATCAGCAATCAAGAGAATGTCCCCCAGCCATGCCAGTATGACAATCTGATGGATGTAACTTCTCAATTGATATTGCCTTCCCAGAAATGTCTAGGTTTGTGTCAAGTTGACAAACTAACCAGCGCAGTTCCCTAATCAAGCAGAGGGTCATTGTTTTGAAGGACTAAAGATGGGTGAACTAGTGATAATTCAGGTGTGCTTTGTTCAGACTGGGTTAAGTGCTCAGGAAATACTTTTTGGCTGTATAATAAGGAATACTAACTATGTGCTATTGCTAGGCATTCCTGTCAGCTAAGGGATGCTCCCCACTATACAGATGAAAAGACTAAGTCTTGGAGATACAGAACTTGCTCAAGCTCTATGTCGCTCCACGAAGCAGGATTTGACTGCCTGGGTTTCATGTAGCCTGTGCCCTCTTTTTCTTAATTTGTGCATGGGTGCCTGTGTGCGTGTGTGTGTGTGTGTGTGTGTGTGTGTGTGTGTGTGTGTGTGTGTGTGTATGTGTGTGTGTGTGTGTGTGTGTGTACGTGCACACACACACAGGTCCCCAAGAAAGCCAAAATAATACATTCTATGTCCTGAAGCTGGAGTTAAAGGCAGTTACGAGCAGTGCCACCCAGGTGCTGAGAACTGAACTCAGATGTCTGCAAGCACACCAAACACTCAGAACTACTGAGCCATCTCTTCAGCCATGCCCCCTCCCCACTGCCCCGGACTGTGTTCCTAACCATTTCAGTAGATTTTTGGGGCTGGAACACACTGTGCTCTACAAAAAACAAGAACCTACTCATTCTTTAAGAAATAGTCAGACTACCCAAGCAATCAGGCCACACAAACGTGAGGTGAGCTACACACGGACTGAATAATCTGAGCAAAGAGCTCAGTCTACCTAGAGATATCCAGACTGTTTCCTTTCTTTCCTCTCTTATGTCTCAGTTACTGAGAAATAGTTCTAATTGAAACGTAAAACCTAAAGTTTAGTTTAAAAGCTTATTGTCAAATGTACATACATGCGTGTACACTCATAAACACATACTACAGATGCAAAGTGAAAACATGGGAGTAGAGAGCTAGGTTAAATATGATTTGATTGTGGAGCAGTAAGAAGGCAATGAGATGTTTGTATTTAGTTTTATTAAAGTTACATATATGTTTAAAATAGAACATTTTCCCTTTCAAAGTATTCCTTTAGAATAGTCTATTATGTCAGTTAACATTAATAAAAAATAAGTTCTGTTTATTAACAAGTAGGTAAACTCAGGTGTAGTGGTACATACCTGTAATCCCAGATTTGGGAAGGCTGAGGCAGAAGGATCACCTTGAGTTCAAGTTTGATGCTGTCTTGAGTTACATAGTGAGTTTCAGGCCAGACTGTGCTAAAGAGTTGAGGCCCTGTCACAAACCAAAATCAAGTGGGTAGCTTTAACTAGATTTGTCTTTAGCAAAAAATTCCTTGTTTTTCCCAATTGAGAACACTTAAGAACATTTGCCTTCAGTGAAATTTTAGAATCATGTGATGAGAAAGAAAAATGGGCATTTTAAATTTCACATGCATTGAAAAATGACATGGCAAGCCATAACCTCCCTGCTGTCTACGGTCACTTATTCTTAGCCACTTCTGAAGCAACAGTGTGAAGAAAGAGGTTCTGGGTCCCAAAGAACTTCCTAGAACATCTGACACTTAGAACAGGAATCTTAAAGAGCTTACCACACATCGAGGGAAAAAAAAATGTTTCACATGGTTAACACACCAATTCAAGAAGGCGCCATAGTCCAGCCACGATGTACAGGTCTGCTTCTCCGTCATGAGAACGAGCAGTGCAGTGGTCTGCCTTACTCACAGCAGCTATTAAGTACTCAGTCTATGCACACACAAAAACTACAGATCTGGAATCCCTTCTGTCATCGTTTCTTCGCTGGATTCAGGATGGTACCCGAGCTCCCGATGCACTGTGATTCCCACAGACCTTGTCTAACCCCTGTTACCCACATCACAGGCCACACGCGAGAACTGATAAGCCACGAGGAAAGATGTAACGATAGTATAAAATACACACCAGATTCAAAAACTCTATGCAGAAGACAACACAAAACATCTCAGTAACATTCAATATACTGGGCCCCCATATTAAAATATTTTGGGAGTGTCTGGATTGAGTAGTAATCTTATCTGTTACTTTTCACGTTTTAAAAATCTGGTTGTAGGAAATAAAACCCTCTCAGTTTCAGTGTTTGGCCTCCATTTATTACTTGCCCTTTACTATAAAGGTTAGGCGTGATCTTATTATGAAATTTAGTTAAGGGATAGCAATTCTATTCAGTCTTTTATCTGTACTTTGAAACAAAGAGAGATCACACACATTTCTAGTTTTCCCTTTTAAGGTTTCGTGTGTGAGGGTTTTGCCTGCATGTGTGTTTTCTTGTGTATATGTTTGTATATCATTTGCATGCCTGGTGCCCAAGGAGGCTGAAGAGGGTGTCATAGCCCATGGAGCTGGAGTTACTGCTGAGCCTTCTCTCACAACCTGCCCATACACATCTTTAAATTTTTAAAAAATTATGTGTACATGTCTAAGTGAGGGTGCCAGGGGAGTCCAGAGAGAGTATCCAATCCCTGAAACTGGGGTACAGGCACTTGTGAGCGACATGATGTGGGTGCAGGGAACTGAATTCAGGTTGGCTGGAATAGCACCAAACACTCTTAAGGAATGAGCCAGCTCTCTAGTCCCTTTTTAAGATAAAAGATGTCTTAAAATTCCATCATGTTTTCTAACTAGTGAATATTGGATATGAAAATTCTCCATGCTCCTAAACTGATGACAGGGCTTCCTTTTCAGAACTCCCCACAGCCACTCTTGTTCAAATAGGCGGAGCTTGCTCAGCCCGCCTGTAGTTTCTACTGTGTGTCTGCTGTCTCCCTGATTCAGGTGAGCATGACAGCCAGGTGAGGAACCATAACAAGAAAAATAAGGCTGCCATTCAGCTTAATCACAACTTGTATTAAGGCAGAAACAGGAAAGTTTCTGCAATTCTTTTGAAAATCTGGAATAAGAAATCAGTTGTAAGGGATAATCAACATATTTGGACACAAGGAAAATGCAAATTAAACCTACCCCTGAAATTCTGTCTCGGGAAATCACTGTGAAGGTTACAAGCGACAATGATCACACAATCCAGCCCTTCTACCCCTGAACAGATGTGTCAGCACACAATACACACAGGTGCACACCCTTGTTTATCATAGCACTAATCACACTACACAAAGGTGACTCAGCCCAGGTATGCATGGATGGATGAAGGAAGAAAGACAACGTGGGATAAGCAAGGTACAATATTATTTAGCCAGCAAGAAAAATGAATTTATACTACTTGTAGGAAATGGATAGAACCGGAGAGGATCATGTAAAGTGAAACATCAATATATTCTCTCACATCCAAAATCCAGATTGAAAAGCCCATGAACACAGAATGGGAGTATTTGAGTATTGAGTATCTGGGAATCAGAAGAAGACGGGACATGTATGAAAATGTCATAATAAAACCCATTATTTTATACACTGTATGCCCCAAGGGATTTTTTTTTAAGAGAAGTCATTTAACTTTCACTTTGTAATTCTTCTGGTTTCCTTCCTTTGGAGAAGAGCAATGCTGAAAAAGCATTTTGAGATTAACATAAATGCTTGTGAGACAGGGTGTCTTTCAGCCCAGGCTGCCCGTGAGCACCTGATTCTCCTGTCTCCACCTGTTTTGTACGATGCTCACCATCAATCTTAGGCTCTGTGCAGGCTAGAGCCTGCACCCCACCAAATGACCCCACCCCAAAGGAGATCAGGATATTTAAATTACAAGCTGAATACTTAAAAATAGTTCAAAATCTGAAATTAAAAACACACTTTCTGCTAGAGCTGCAGCTCAGTGATAGAATGTTAACTTGCTAAGCAATAGAGACCCTGAGTTTGATTCCCTACAATTAAAAAGAAAGAAAAAAGGAGAAAAAAGTGGGAGGAATTTTTTTCGTTTGTTTTTTGAGGCAGGGTTTCTCTGTGTAGCCTTGGCTGTTCTGGAGTCCCTTTGTAGACCAGGCTGGCCTCGAAACCCGTCTCTGCCTCTGCTTCCCAGAGTGCTGGGGTTACAGTAGTGTGCCACCATGCCCGGCTAGAGGGGGGTCTAGACCACAAAACTCAAGCTTCCTTTAAAACCTGCAATCATCCAGGCCAAATGCTGGGCTATCAGGTATATGCTATCATGCCAGTCAAACACACGGTACCTTTGTTAGAAATCAGGGTTACCAGGGTAGGGTAGCACATGCCTATTATCTCAGCACTTGAGAAACAGGGGCGCAAAAATCAGCCCAAGGTCCACTTCAGCTACAGGAGAAATGAGGCCAGTGTAGACTATATAAAGCCATCTAAAGCAGGACATCACATGACATGCCTTCAATCCCAGGCCAGACAAGGCTATATATAAAGTGAGACCCTGTTTCAAAACAAATGTCTGAAGGAGAAGGGGGCAGGAGTTTGGGGGAGGAAGGGATGGCAGGCAAGATGGCTTACTGGTTAAAGACACTTGTTGCCAAACCTGAAACAAATTGATTCCCAGGACCCATACCGTGGAGGATGATTCCTGCAAGTTGTCATCTGACCTTTACAAAAGTGCTGTGGCACAATCACACATGAACATTTAAATGAAAATATGAAAAGGACTCAGAATTGCACTCACACAGGAATGCCTAAATGAAAAGGACTCAGAATTCTGTTCATTTGATTTTACTTTATTAATAATATCTCTTGGATTTCAAATTTTCTTTTCATTTTGGTGGGGAAGAGAGCGTGATGGACAGGGTCTGGTTGCCAACGTGAAGCAATTCTCCTGCTTCTGTATGTTGTAGCTGCAGGTGTGTGCGCCTACTCGTAGCTAGAATACGACCCTCTCTAATCAAATCCCCTACTGACATATGTCCACGTAACTCAAAAATGCTTTTAGTTATACTGAAGTTTTAATACTTTAAGTGAAATATATACAAAATATTCAAGAACCTACTTTTATTAATTTATATTTTTAAAGATTTCATTGTAAATTATGTGCTTGTGTGTGTGGCTATGTGCACATGAGCAAAGGTGTCTTCAGAGACCAAAGGTGTTGGATCCCCCTGGAATTGCCCAACCTGGATACTGAAAACCAAACTCAGGTAAGCTATCTCTCTAACCCTTTATACTTTTCTTTGAATTTGTTTTAAGTACAAGAAATGTAGACACACCAAATAGTCCCAGAATGCAGGACACTGAGGCAGGAGGACCATAAGTTTGAGATCAACTTGGGATACATAAAAAGACACTATCTCTCCCAGAGACACAGACACACGCACTTTTTTTTTTTTTAATCTTAAAAAATGTAAGTGGCTCGTGCAAAGCCCTAATGTAGCCCCTACATGGCAGAAGCAAGACTGGCTACATGGCCCAAGTTCAGATCCTTTACTGTATTACTGCTTGGGTACTTCTCAAGTTTACTTATGATTTAGACAAAAGAAACACCCCATTCTAAACCAGCATGGCTTTTTTTTTTTAATTATTTGTTTGGAAAGAAAGCATTTTATTTTTAACTTTGCTGCTTTGCCTGCATATATGTCTGGGCACCACCTTGTGCCCCCAGAGCCAGAAGAGGGTGCTGGATGCCCTGAAACCTGAGTTACAGATGGCTGTGAGCAGTCATGTGGGTGCTGGGATTGGAAACTAGGTCCCCTGGAAAAGGAGCAGCCAGTGCTCTGAACAGATGAGCCATTCTCCAGCCCAGAGAAAGGATTTTAGAAATGCACACAGGAGATAAGGAGGTCAATAGGTGAGTTTAAATATTAGTAGCTATCAGAGGCTCATACAGTTTATCTGAGGTTTCCAACACGCTATTAAATGTAGGCCTTTGGTTATTTTCTGAAGCTTCAGACTGGAAGTTATTTGGAACTACTTCATATTCCAGTGATGAAGATTTGGATCTGAATATTTAGTTATGTATGAACCACATGTTTAGAATTATAACAACCATGGATATACTAGGACATCATTCAAGTGAAACCATATTCTCAATAGGCCTATTCGTTTTTGCTTAGTATCTACCTTTAAATGACATTTATTTATTTTATGTGTATGGGGTGGGGGAATGCATGCCACAGTGTACATATGGTCAAAGGACAACTTTTGGGAGTCAATTCCATCAGGTCAAGCTTGGTGGCAGGTGTCTTATCCTGCTGAGCCATCTCTCTAGCACCTAGGTTCAATATTTATGGTAGAAGGCATCTGGTATGTGTTACTCCGAATTACTAATTTCTGAAGGCTACTTTCAATGTAAGCAGCAATGTAAGGTTGCATTCTTTCTCTGCAGTTTCTTTAAAAGCAAACATTATTTTCTATCTTCTGGGCTCACTTTCCTGGTTCAGTTCATTGAGCCTTTATTGGCACAAACTGTGCCAGGCACTCTCCTGGGTTCTAGCAGTCTCATGTGAACAGCACCCACAGTGGGTGCTGACATTTCAACTACGACCCATACTCAGGTCATGGTGAGAGAACTCATGTACCCAGTAAGACACAAGAGAGATGCGGTCAAGGAGTTCCAGAAAGGCTTCCTTTGTGAGCATGCTTTTGATAGGATGGGTAGAGGGGTTAGAAGTAAGAACGACTTCGTGGGTAGGACAATCCCCAAACTCTTAATGCTGCCTCAGACTCTCAAGTACTGGGATTAGACATGTGCCACCACGCCCAACTCAAAGAAATGGATGTTTTTAGTAAGAATACTTGATGTTTTGCTGTTGTTTTTTAGATAAAGTATCTCTATGTAGCCAGATTGGCCTCAAACTTACAAGCCTCCTGCCTCAGTCACCCAAGTACTAGCATTACATATATCATATGCTATCACGCTCAGCTTAAGAATACTTACTAAAAAATAAAAATTGGGAGAGCCAAAGACAGTGAATGTATTCAGGATGTAACTCTTCGCAAACAAGTAAAGAATCAAGAGAACCCAACTTGCTAACCAAGTCATTTAGCATATGGGGAAGGGGAGGGAGCACTGGAAGCCTACTGATGGGTCCACCTGGAGCCCTAGTGTGCTAGAATACCATTGAACAAACGCAAGACAGTGGGTGTGAAAGCACACTTCTATGTTAAGCTGGAAGATGATGCAACCAAGCCCACCACTTCAGGACCCTCTGACAATTTTACAGTTATTGGCTATGTGAGCAATTTATTGAACAGGCAAGCTTAAGAGGCCAAATAATCATGGCACTGTTAGGGACTCACAGATCCTTGGAGGGAGGGTCATCCACTGCACCCCTCCTTTCCCTAATGCTGTGCTTTTAAGATGCCAGCTTTCTAGATGGCAAAAAACAAAGATTGTGATTTGACTGACCAAGTTTACACACTGTTACCTGATTGAGGGAAAATTAATATGATGCCAGTCATAACTTATAATTTCATTAAAAACTGCCTACCAGTCATCTAACTAGGGCCCATAAGAAGGGTAATATGGTTGCAGTACATTTCATTTTCCTACAAATTCGTTTTTGTTGTCCTTTGCTTCTTATCAAACCATGGTATTTTAACATGGTACCAATTCCTTGTCAACCATGACTATAGATGGCCAACTTTTAGTTTGAAATAGAAACAGAGGCAACAATAAAACTTTTGAAGACAACAAGATGAGCTAAAACACATAAAGAAAAAAAATGACACATCACATATAACTGAAACACTAACACCATTCTTTGTTTTGACTCTCTCGCCCAGACTGGCCTTGAACTTGCAGTGACTTCTTAGTTCAGCCTCCCAAGTGTTGAGATTACAAGCATGACTACATGTGCAATCTCTTCTAACTATTAAATTGGTCATTTAAAATATTCTCTTTTTTACCTAAAATGACTAAAATAATTGTTCCCTGATTTATGGTTGTTTTGTAAGATAATTTATAAACTTCATTTAGTTATTCAATGTAAGAATTTGGCATTTCAATGAAAACATTTAAGGAATCTTAGTATTAACTATATACATTTAGAAGTATTTCTTCTGATTAAAAAAAGATCCCTAACATGTTTACATACTCAAATAATTTATTACTAATATTTCACAAGTAATATTTTATTACTATGATCACAAAATCATAATTTCTGTACAGGAATGTATAAGTGAACATTAATTAATGCATTGCTAATTTGCTTTATAATGAGGGTAAACATACTATAGAACAATACAGAAAGAAGACTGTAAAATTTTCTGGCCTTGCAGTGCACTTTTTAGTGCAAGTATTTAAGACACGATAGTGTTCAATTCAGCAAAATATTGCAGAATGTCATGCCACAGTCCACTTAATTCAAAGAGGGTCAGGACATGCAGCTTGTAATAAAATGTCTGCGCATATGTTTTTATTTATAAAAAACCCACATGTAATTCATAAAATATATAGTTGTTTATTTAGATGGTTTCTAGATGATCTCACTGAGGAATCCAATGTCTCCTTAACAGGGATAACGTTATCGCTAGGCAATGGCTTTGGCTTCAGGTAGGAATGCCTCCCAGTACTTTATCAGCTGTGGGTGATAATAAAAAGATATTTTCGTTACATTTTTACCATTTTAATGCATATATTATTTTTTAAAGTATATATAGCAGCTAAACCAAATTTAATCTTTTAAAAAATCCATATATATAATTATATGTATTTATGGTGATCATCTGTTTTTATCTGTTTGAAGAAGGCTGGCCTTAAGTTTCAGGTTTCATGATGCCTCAGCCACGAAGTGCTGGGATTATGCTTGCAGGACCACACCTAGACTGTGTGTGGCTTCGGTTTCGTTTTTCAATGGATTTTTCAGAGAGGCTCTCCCTCCTGCACGGGCCTGTCTGGTCCTGGTTCTGTGGCAGTCCTTCTGCCTGTGCTTCACTGCACTGGATTGTAGGTGTTCATCACCACACCTGGCTACATATGGTTCTTAAATGGATCATTTCCCCACCAGATGTCTTATCAACAGAATTAATATATAACCTATTTAAACACTGCTCCTAGCTAATTACAGATTCTGCTATAAACAACATGATTTTAAAAATCTGTTCTTTATACTTCTTAGATATAGTCAAATTTATACATAAAACATACTGTTATTAAATAGTTAAAAGCCCTAAATTTACCTAATTATAATGACCATGTCCAACATAAAGCAATAATATTCCCTAAATTTCTAGGATATTCATTTTATATTATTGCTGGCTGAGAGGACTAGAATAGAGGGGGAAAGCCAATATTGAGTAAGGAAGGAAAACAGGAACTCAAAAAACTAGCTGCCACTCTCTGGGTCACCCAGGTAATACATTGACTGCATACTAAAAAGTTAAAATAAAATATCTTTGGAAACAATTTTATCAGACTTAAGTCTTTTGTTTTTGTTTTTTTTTTAAGACAGGGTTTCTCTGTGTAGCCCTGGGTGTCCTAGAAGTTATTTTGTAGACCAGGCTAGCTTTGAACTCAGAGATCTGCCTGCCTCTGCCTCCGGGGTGCTGGGATTAAAGATGTGTCCACCACTGCCCAACAGTTCCATTAAAAAAATATATAACTTTTTTAACTCACTTGAAAATTATATTATGTAGTCCTGGTTGGCCTGAAACTTTACTACCCAGACCAGGCTGGCCTCTCGGATACAGGACCATCCTGCCTCTGCTTCCTAAGTGTTTCAGTCACAGGCCTTCACCACTGTGCCTGGCTTGAATTTGAAGACAAAATATATTATACAGACAAGTTTCTATTTCTGCACATTTTAAAACTAGGAGAAATATTTCTATTAAAGACACTAAGTCATTTGATTTATTATGTAAAACTCTATTTTTATGGACTTTTTTATGTATCATGAAAGTTCACAAGAAAACGAGTACCAGTTGTAGCATTCAAGCACCAAATAGCCCAAATAAAACAAAATTATCAAAATACTACAAAGAAAAAAAGCTTTAAAAAATTAGTTAAAAAAAAAATTAGTTTTCAGTCTAAGTATCTGTTGTGGAAGTACCAGGAGCACTTACTCCACCAGTCTGTCTGGCGTGGAAAGGAAACCAGGACTGTAACGCCAGGGGCCATGGTGCATTTCTACAACCTCAGCACTACAGGCTGAGGCACAAGAAAGGCAATTTCCAGGCTACCCTGGGTTATATACAGAGACCACATCCAAAACAGAATGTAAGGAGAACAAAGATAAGGGGAAAGCTGTCTACGCGATTTTTTTTTAAAAAAAGATTTATTTATTTATTATACTTTCAGTATACCTGCACGCCAGAAGAGGGCATCAGATCACATTATAGATGGCTGTGAGCTACCATGTGGTTGCTGGGAATTGAACTCAGGACCTCTGGAAGAGCAGGAAGTGCCCTTAACCTCTGAGCCATCTCTCCAGCTCTCTTTGTGATATATTTTTAAAGATTTATCTGATTTCATGCATATGGGTGCTTTATCTATGAATATATGTGCACCACATGTACATCTGGTGCTCCAGAACACCAGAAGCACATGTTAGATCCATTGGAACTGGATGTGAACTGCTATACGGGTGCTGGGAACTGAACCTGGGCTCTCTGTAAGAGCAGGAAGTACTCTGAACCACTGGTCTGCATCTCTCTAGCCCTCCTCTGGGACTTTCTTATGGCCTAATATTGGTAATAGTTAATCTCTGTGTATTATTCTGTGCAGGCAAACAGACTAAAGATAGTTGCTAGTTACTTTAGCATTTTCTTCTTTTTGTCCTAGCTTTCTTTAGTTGACTTTTAATTTTTCCTTTAGCATAAAGGCCTATTATTAATCATCTTCAAAATGGCTCTTCAAGAAACTCTAGAAGCTATAAGGAAAATGAACTTACCTGTTGCTGTGTTTGTACTAATGATTCCAAGTACTTGATGATAACAGTTTTAAAATCTTTCACTCGTTCTTTCTGTTAAAGTACAATACATTAAAAAGGACATTAGTAGGAAATTTAATTTAACCACAGCTGTAGCAAAATTAAGCAAAGTACTGAACACTGATACATGCCTCAAATCTTCCCACTTCTTTCCGAATTGTTTTAGAGATCTGCTCAAAATCTCTCTCTCCTTGTTGTACTTTCGCCTCCCACTAAGGAAAACAAACAAGAGAAAAATATGCTGATTTTTGCTGGAAAAAAATACTGTACTGTCTTGATTACTCATCTAACTTAACCAAAATGGCTAAAAGGTCCAAGAAAGCTCAATGCTGGAAAACTCAATCTAACAAAATTCAGTGGTGTATCTAGAAGTTAAGTACACAATTCTGTAGGTAAAGCACTTGCTGTGCAAACATGATGATCAGAATTAAATCTCCAGCACCCGTGTAGATGCTGAGTGGGCATGACGGTTTGCCTGTGATCCTGGCACCCTGCGGGCAGAGAAAGAAGATCCCTGGGAAAAGCTGGCTACCTAGACAAGTCAAATCAGCAAGCTCCGGGTTTGTGTGAAACACTGACTCAATACACAATGTAAAAAGTGAGAGAGGAAGACCCCCAACATGAAACTTTGGCCTCCATATGCATGCCCACACATGTCCATGCACATACACATATGCCCACACACATCTACCTACATGTACACCCCATACACACACACACACACACACACACACACACACACAGTGTAGTTCACTTTCTAGTAGTAGAAATACGTATCAGGTTAAATTCCATTAATAATTCATTTCTATATTTACTTAATATTAGACTATTTCAATATTGAATGAACTATAATGTTATGCCAGGCATAGTAGCTCTAGCCTCTAATTCCAACATTGAGAAAGAGGGTGCAGGATTGTGAATCCCAGGGTGACCTAAGATAACATGGTTAGATCCCAGTTTTCTTTCTTTCTTTCTTTTTTTTTTTTTTTTCCGAGACAAAGTTTCTTTGTGTTATTTTAGCTGTCCTAGACTTGCTTTGTAGACCAGGTTGGCCTTGTACTCACAGCGATCTGCCTGCCTCTGCCTCCCAAGTGCTGGGATTAAAGGCGTGTGCCACCACGCCCAGCCTAGCTAGATCCCATCTTAAAAGCAACATGTTAAAGGACCACCTTGCTAATGTCCATTAGATACAGCTGGAGGGATTTTGAGTATAAAGCTCACTAACAAATAAATGAAAAGACTGCAGTTCAATTGTTACACATTTCAAAATATGCCAACTATATTAATTCCAATAATATATGTTTATCATCATTGATAAGTTCATTGAAATACTTCAACAAAATGTCTAGATTTTTTTTAAGTGGAACTATTTATGGTCTACTTAAATTCAGTATGGCAACAACAAAATGTGACTTGTGACCAATGAAGCAGCTAAAATAAAGATTTAAGCAATGAAATGGTATTTCCCACTATGTAACCAAAATGCTGGTCCATACGCTGCAAAGAGCAGGTGTATTTATTTGTAGTAATATAAAGGTTGTCCTACCTCTTCAATTTCCTTATTGAAGCATGGCAAAAAAAGTGTATAAATTATAATAAACTTATATAAATCTATTAAAACACCATATATAATACATATATATGGGGGATAATATTGCCCAGAGAACTAAATGTGGGTAGGTCTACCTATAACACCATTTTTAGATACAAAAGGAGTAACCATCTGAAATCAAAACCACTTGGAAAGAAAAGTGCAAAGACAAAAGTTCATTTTAGATTTCCTCCTTGCATGCTTCTTTACTCATTCCATAGTCATGTGAGGTCACAAAGGGCCCTGCAGATTTTAATGATAATAACAATGTTAAATACTTCTAACTAACTCACATAATTCATAAAAATATGGAGAAATAGCTATGTGCTGAGTGAGTCAGAAAAAAAGATGAAAAAGTATGCATATATGAATGACATGAAAAATATGAGTAAAGAAATAAAGTATTATTACCTCTCTTATTTCATTTTTAGCTTGTTGAATTTTATCTGGTTTATTAGCAACCATCATTTTTGCCTCAGTTTCACGCTTTTTGAGCAAAGTAATTTGAGCATCTTCCCATTTCTGCCAGCACTTCATCCGATGGTCAAACACACCCTGTAAGTGGATAGCATAGCTATCAAGCAACACTGTAGAATACTCTCATTACAATGTAAGTATGATAATAGTGAAATATATAAAGCCAAGCATTTAAATGTTATTCTAGCATATGGAGACAATAAAAATATGCATGTCAACAGCAATTTCACTAACTTTTAGGATTTTAAATGTGGCTTGCAATAAGATGTAAAAGAGTTGCATAGTCTAAAAAAAGGTACTTAATGAAAAATGCAGATGTACATTAGTTCTTCTACTAAACAACATACAAAGCAGATTCAAATGTTGGAAAAACAGAAATTGAAAACATCAAATGGACATCAGGGTGTGGTAGTGCATGTCTGTCTGTAATCCCAGCACTTGGGAGGAAGAGGCAGGCGGATCTCTGTGAGTTCTAGGCCAGCCTGGTCTACAGAGTTCCCGGACAGCCAGGGCTACACAGAGAAAACCTGTCTTGAAAAAACAAACGAACAAACAAACAAACAAACAAACAAACAAACAGTATTGTAATCAAGAAGCAGTAACTAGCTGGGTGTTGTAGTTCATGCCTGCAAACCCAACTGGGAGGCAGAAACAAGAGTCATGAGCTCATGGCCACTTTGGCCTCAACTCTACCTTAGAAAAACAAAACACAAACAAAATATCAGGCACCAGGGACTAAAGAAAGACAAACTGGGCTGGAGAGATGGCTCAGCGGTTATGAGTACTGGCTACCCTTCCAGAGGTCCTGGGTTCAATTCCCAGCATCCACAGAGTGGCTCACAACCATCTATAGAGTGATCTGATGCCCTCTTCTGGTGTGCATAAAGACAGTGTACTCATATACATGAAATAAATAAATTAAAAAAAAAAAAAAAAGAAGGAAAAAAAGAAAGAAAAGAAAGACAAATTTTACTCATTCCAAGCCTGACTTTGCGTCTAGGAAGCTCCTCTTTTGTACAGTGTGCCTCTGAAGTATAAGTTAATCCTCCGAATACTACCAGATTCAAGTCATGATCACATTCACATTATTTTGACAGGAATAAAACAGAAGGCCAGTTAATATCAAGTAGCTATTAGAAACAGGTATTTTTTTTAAAGGGAACTAGGCAAAAAATTAATAATTCAAAGAAAAAGAGAGAGAGACATGGCATAGGGCTGGTGTGGGTCAGTGGTAGTGGACAGACAAGGACTTGGGTTTGATTTGGAGTTCTACATATACATGTAAAGTGTTACTCTTACCTCAATAAACTCAATAGAGAGAGTGAAGAAGCCAGGTGCAGTTTTACACGCCTTCAATGGCAGTACTTGGGAGGCAGAGGCAGGAGGATATCTGTGAGTTTAAGGCTAGCCTGGTCTATCTACACACTGAGTTCCAGAAAAGCTAGAACTACATAGAAAACCCCTGACTCAAAACAAACAAAAGAAAACAATCAAACAATCAAGCAAGCAAATAAACAAACAAGAGTTAGAGCGATGGCTCCGGGTTTAGGAGAATTTACTGTTTTTGCAAAGGACCTGGGTTTGGTTCGCAACTCCCACATGGCAGCTCATAACTGTCTGCTACTCCAGTTTCAGGGGACCTTTTTGCTTTTTGTTTGTTTTTTGAGACAAGGATCAGGAGTTCAAACCAGTCTTGGCCACACAATACTCTCAAAAACAACAATAAAAGATATGATGCTGGGGGCTGGAAAGATGGCTCAGTGGTTAAGAACATTGTCTGCTCTTCCAAAGGTCCCAGGTTCGATTCCCAGAACCCACATGGCAGCTCACAGCTGTCTGTAACTCCAGTTCCAAGGGACCGGACACCCTCACAGCAATGCACATAAAAATAAATAAATTATAAAAAAGAAAAGAAAGAAATGTTGAAGTTCTAATAGAAAACCCAATGAGTGTGTGTCTCTGTGTGCTGCTATGCAGTCCTGACTGGCCTAGAACTTACTGCACAGAGCAGGCTGACCCAGGCGTGGACCTTTCTGTATCTGCTGCTCAGCTGGCTCCATGTCTGGTCTAAATTATTTCTAAAGCAAATGTTTAAGTAAAAGCAGGAAGTCTGTAGACTAGGGCTTACTTTCACCGCAGCAATGAGACGAATGTAGTCACTAAGAAGTTCTGAGAACATGTAAAAGTCAGCAAAAGCTTGCTCTTGATGTAACTGGTCTATCTTCTCCTCAACCTCAGCGAGCTGAGATAAAGCTCTAGAAAGAGCAGTGTGGTCCTCAGAATTAC